>NC_091255.1:70616250-71252500 GCF_042477335.2 Ovis canadensis | reverse complement strand
ACTAATCACACACAGGTGAAAAACAGTGCAAACTATCAGAAGAAAATATCAATAGGTAAACGCAATTCACAATGTGCAAAGGAAAAAACGTCATGAAAATCTGCACAGTATGGTGAATTATTAGAGAGAAAGACATCAAATTGACAATGCGGTATCTCCTCAGGAATGTCAGCAGAGGCCATCACCAAAAAATGCGCAGACAAGGAATGCTAGAGTGGGGCTAAGGAAGGGGGCTCCTTCTGAGGCGCTGGTGGACTCTAACGGCAACGCCACTGTCAGGACGACTGTGGAAGCACCCTTAGGGCGTCCCTGGGGGATCCAGTGGCACAGGACCCGCCTGCAATGTGGGAACCCTGGGTCAACCCCTGGGTCAGACAGAACCCTGGGGAAGGGTATGGCTACCCACTCCAGTATTCTTCTTTTTTCCCAATTAATTTATTTTAATTAGAGGATAATTACTTTACAATATTGTGATGGGTTTTGCCATATATCAACATGAATCAGCCACAGGTATACATATGCCCCCCCAATCCTGAACACGCTTCCCATCTCCCTCCCCACCCCTTCCCTCTGGGTTGTTGCAGAGCACCAGCTTTGGGTGCCCAGCTTCATGCACTGAATTTGCACTGGTCTGCCGGGGTCCAGCCCCATGGATCCAGGGAATTCGAAGAGTGGACGGAGTCAGCGTGGAAAACTTATTTATTTATTAATATAAGATTAGCTTAGGAAGAAATAGTGTAGTAGGAAAATTAAGTGGAGAAAAAAGGCTGAGTAACTTGGTTTACGTGGAAAGCCAGTAAAGTTCCAGACAAGGAGCTTGCACCATCTACGTTAGGCCACCGGCGTCCGTTTGAATATCGGGGAGTGCCCCGCCTTGGGCTCTCTCTCTTACGGATCTTAGAAGCCGGGACAAGTAAGTATACATGGTGAGCCTCCACACCCCAGATGGGAATTCAGCCTGAAATTAGAGTGAAAGAGGAGACACGGGGGAAACCAGTCCTTCCAATGACTGGCCTCGCCTCTATTGTCTAGAAAGGCCTTTTATACCTTTTTGATTGTACATAGAGATCAAGGGATAACACAAAATTATGCAGCCTTAGCAGCGCAGACTCTTTCTGTATATCTTTTTGTATACAAAAGGTCTCAGGTGATTTACATTATCTTCTGGCCAAGAGGCTTGTTAACACTTTTTGGCTCTCTTCCTTAATGAATGTTAATCTCGGTTCCCCTGAAGTGTTTTTCTTTAATCTGCATCTCCTTTAAGCACTAAAGTTACATCTCTATAGAAGAAAGGCGCAATGGGTTATAACAAAGAAGGTACTTAACTCAAAGATCTAATGTTGCTACTTGTTTTTTCTATATACCAACTATGTCAACAAATAAAAGATGAAAATTTGGCAGCAAGTATTGGCTCAACAATGAAATGCTTAATCAGTTTTATTCTAATGATCTTGACACCTCGGAAGCCCCTGCATTCCTAGGATGTGTTAAGCTTCTTGTGCCTCTCAAGGTTGAGGGGCTGTAAGCAATTCACAAGCTGTAAGAGGTCCGGGGGAACCTGTTAGGCAAGCTAGGGAGTTATCGGAGGGGGTTTAAGCTGAGACATCCTTTTGCAGGAGACTGAAGCCCTGAATTAACTTTTTTCCAAAGGGTGTCAGAAGAGTGGAAAAGCAGAGTACAAAGGCCGGCAGATTTGGAGGGTTTTTTAGGAACAGGCTCAGGAAATACCAGGGGGAAACCCTGAGATCTGACTCGACCTTGCCCATCAGATTTCTGCCGCATGACCTTGTCATGGGTGGGATTCCTCACGCTGGCTCCTGGCACTGGTCATCTATTTCACATATGGAAATATGCATGTTTCAATGCTATTCTCTCAAATCATCCCACTCTTGCCTCCTCCCACAGAGTCCAAAGGTCTGCCCTTCATATCTGTGTCTCCTTTGCTGCCTTGCATGTAGGGTCATTGGTCCCGTCTTTCCAAATTCCATGTATATGCATAAATATACAGTGTTTGCCCTTCTCTGTCTGACTTGCTTCACTCTGTATAATAGGCGCTAGGTTCATCGACCTCATTAGAACTGACTCAGATGTGTTCCTTTTATAGCTGAGTAACATTCATTGTGTATGTGAACCACAACTTCTTTACCCATTCATTTGCCGGTGGACGTCTAGGTTTGCTTCCATGTCCTAGCTATTGTGAACAGAACTGCAGTGAAACTTGGGTACATGTGTCTCTTTCATTTCTGGTTTCCTTGGGGTGTATGTCCAGCGGTGGGATTGCTGGGTCATATGGCATTTCTATTTCCAGGTTTTAAGGAAGCTGCACACTGTTCTCCATAGTGGCTGTACCAGTTTGCATTCCCACCAACAGAATAAAAGTGTTCCCTTTTCTCCACACTCTCTCCACCATTTATTGTTTGTAGACTTTTTGATGATGGCCATTCTGATTGGTGTGAGATGGTACTACATTGTGGTTTTGATTTGCATTTCTCTAATAATGAGTGAAGCTGAGTGCCAGGGTCCAGCTCCAGCAGCCGGGGAATCAGTCTGAAGAGATGAGCGGTGTCAGCGGGGAATGAGGTAGTCTCTGACTCAGGTGCGGGACTACATGTTTATTTTAAGCATCCGGTCTTCTTTTATACTTTGACAAAAGCATTAGGTCAGAGGCTTGACATTTTCAGCTCCCCTCACCCAGATTTACTGTCTCCTTGTTGCCCTTCAGACAGAGCTCCTGCTTCGGGGATTCTCTCAGAACCCTGTTTCCTTGTGATGACACTGTGACCCATGCTTATGTCTGGGCTGCCTACCACATTCCTCAGTTTATTTCTTATCTTTCTGAATCCTGCTTGCCCCTAGGATCCTAAGCTCACTATCTCCTAAAAAGGCTTCTGACTACCCTTGCATGTTGAATGTTAGTCACTCAGTCGTGTCCGACTCTTTGTGACCCCATGGACTGTAGCCCACCAGGCTCCTCTGTCCATGGGATCCTCCAGGCAAGAATACTGGAGTGAGTTGCCATTCCCTTCTCCAGGGGATCTTCCCGACCCAGGGATTGAACCCTGGTCTCCTGCATCACAGGTAGAGTCTTTACCATTTGAGCTACAGGGAGATCTCTAAACTATTCTTAATAATCCTAAACCATAAACTCTGCAAACTTCCTTTGCCATAAACATTTCCCTCACAAACAGGTCCCAGATAACAATCCTTTCCATGGCCTCAAGCTGAGGCCTACCTGCTCATCCTGGGACATTCTTTGTAAAAATCCTTGAACAATGTCAATGGTTACTTTATAGATTATTTTCTGGGCACAACTGTAGAAGGCTTTGTGCTTTCTCATGAACAATAAGCACCTTAACATTCTTTCCAGCCGACTTAACCAAAGAAAGGAAAGACCAAGTCAGAATCACAAAACGTAACTCCTTCATCCTGGGACCATGACTGTGGACTGAGGAGAGGGGGTTGGGGCCATGCCTCCATTTTGTCAGTGATGCCTGACACAGCTCCCAACAGTTGAGCATCTTTTCATGTGTTTATTAGCCATGTGTATGTCTTCTTTGGAGAAATGTCTGTCTAGGCCTTTTACTCATGTTTTGATTGGGATGTCCACTTTTGTAGTATTGAGCTGCCTGAGCTGCTTGTATATTTTAGAGATTAATTCTTTGTCAGTTGTTTTGTTTGCTATTATTTTCTCCCATTCTGAGGGCTGTCTTTTCACCTTACTTACAGTTTCCTTTGTTTTACAAAAGCTCTTAAGTTTAATTAGGCCCCATTTGTTTATTTCTGTATTCATTTCCATTACTCTGGGAGGTGGGTCATACAGGATCTTGCTGTTATTTGTGTTGGAGAGGGTTCTGCCAATGTTTTCCTCTAAGAGTTTTATAGTTTCTGGTCTTACGCTTAAGTCTTTAATTCATTTTGAGTTTATTTTTGGGT
The DNA here is from genome assembly GCF_042477335.2 of Ovis canadensis. Lineage (NCBI taxonomy): Eukaryota > Metazoa > Chordata > Mammalia > Artiodactyla > Bovidae > Ovis > Ovis canadensis. Next base: position 71,248,567 of record NC_091255.1, on the reverse strand, counting down.
ATGGTGTTAGAAAGTGTTCTAGTTTCATTCTTTTACATGTTGTTTTTCAGTCTCTCAGTTGTGTCCAACTCTCTGCAACCCCATGGACTGCAGCATTCCAGGCTTCCCTGTCCTTCACCATCTCCTGGAGTTTTCGAAAACTCCTGTCCATTTAGTCAGCGATGCCACCCAACCATCTGGTCCTCTGTCATCCCCATCTCCTCCTGCCTTCAGTCTTTCCCAGCATCAGAGTCTTGTCTAATGAGTCAGCTCTTCACATCAGGTGGCCAAAGCTTTGGAGCTTCAGTTTCAGCATCAGTCCTTCCAATGAATATTCAGGATTGATTTCCTTTAGGATGGACTGGCTGGATCTCCTTGCAGCCCAAAGGACTCTCAAGAGTCTTGTCCAGCACCACAGTTCGAAAGCATCAATTCTTCGACGCTCAGCTTTCTTTATGTCTCAGCTCTCATATCCATACATGGCTACTGGAAAAACCATAACTCTGACTGGACAGACCTTTGTCTTTTCTCCATTGTACATTTTTGCCTCCTTTGTCTGAGATAAGGTGCACACCTTATCTTAGGCCTGCTCTCCCCCAGGGGCCCTTTTTGAAAGTAGGAAGAAGAGCAGAACTTGGCTAGGCTCCTGCTGAATTGGATGCAGTGAAACCAGCAGAGCCGCCCGGCAGAGACAGATGAGGGAATTCTGGCAGTTAGTAAGCCTGCGCAGCAAACAGAGCCCCAGCTGTGCTTGGCAGCCCTCCTCCTGTTTTGATCCGCTTCCCAACATGTGAGCACCTTTGACCTCTGAGCGCAGCCCTCTGATCTATTAGAGGGGCCTTGTCAGGCTTTACAAATAGACAGGCAATAAAATGAATTTAACCCGGAAGCAAGCAGCTCAGCGAGGGAGATGAAAACATCAGAAGCCAAGCTGATGACATCAATAGGGTGGAACGGCCGTTAGGTGGCCGAGTCCCAGCATGGCGGGTCCATACGGACCCACACAGACCCGCACCCCGCAGGAGAAGCAGGTGCGCCCCACCCCCGCCCCCCCACACACACACCCTCCCCGGGGCCGAGCTCGCTGGGCGGAGGGAGGGCCCGCGACGCTCCCTCGCCCAGCTCTTCAGCGCCCTGCCACAGGGGAGGGGGCCCGCGGCACGAGGGATGTGTCTGCAGCGCACGAACCAGAGGGCGGACGGGGCTTGGGCGGGGCGCCCCAAAGAGGAGTTCTGGATGGGCATGGCCTCCCAGGGAGGGGCGGAGGGGCTGTTTGCCCAGCCCTCCCCTCTGGCACCTGCCAGGCTGATTTGGGCCCTTCTCTTTCGGTCCAAACAAGGATAAAAGGAGGGTGGCACCCCACTCCCTCCTAAGTCCTACCCTTCCTGGAAGTTGAGTGCACACACACAGTCTGTACGGTGGGCCCAGGTGTGAAGGCTCAGTTGCCCCCTTGGCTCCTGCCTGCTCTGTGTAGGGAATGCCCTCCACTCGGGAGAGCGGCTCCAGGCTCGTGGAAAGAGGAAAGCACTGGTATACGTTGGGGCTGGTGCTCCAGGTGAGGATGACAGGGGTAAGTAACTGCCAGGGGCTGCCAGTATCAGGGAACAAGCCGAGGATGTGGAAAGCCCAGGCTGCAGATCCGAGTCCATGTCACCCCCAGGTGGCTCTGGGTGGAGCCGAAAGGTCGTGGGCCCGGACTGCCAGCTGCCTGTCTGGAAACTGCCTTCTGGAGAAGTAGTGGGCTGGAGCTGAACTCGGCTGTCACCCACACAAGCGGGGGCTGGAAACATCAGGCAGCTGCCTCCTGGGAGCGGCTGGACCCAAGGGACCCATGAGAAATATCCCCTGGCACTGCCATCCTGCTTAGGACAAGGCTCCGCGGCTGGAACCAATGCCTTACAGCTGAGAGGCAGATGGAAGTTGGCACCCCTCATGCTGGGTCCGGAGGCGGACAGTCCAGGGCGGGTCCAGGAGGCTCCTGTCCCTGATGCCCCTTCCTCCAGAGGAGGTGCCTCATCCCCATGCACAGGACAGAGAGAGAAGAAGGAGGGTCTGCTTCTCTCTCCTAGGGTGGATTCTAGCACTTGTGCAAACCACTCCCTTCCCCGTCTGGAGAGAGCTTGGTCGCACAACCAGCCTCGCTGGGAGGTGGGAGCTCTGTAGTCCTGGGTGGGCACGTGACCTGCCAAAGGTCAGCCTGAGCTCTGGGAAGTGCGTGAGGCTACTGGAGCCACCTGGATGCCTTGGCCCCACTGCTTCCAATGTTCCTTCACAACCGCTCCACTCTGTACCTAGGGGTTATGTTTTATGAGAGATAAAATTGCATGAAGTGATTCATAATTCAGGAATCAATTGAAAATCATGGGCTGGCAGGTGCCTGTCGTGAGTTTTGCAGATTACTGGCAGGGTTGAGCTACTGATGCTGGAACCTGGAGGCTTCCCTCGGCCCCCACAGAGCCCATGGGCATTGGCAGCCAGAGGCGTCCTGTCCAGCGGAAGGTGCCCATGTTCATTCCCTGCTAGTGGCTTCTCTGCTCCCTCAGTCCCTGTGGAACAGAGCTGGGGACAATGAAGGTGACCTGAGGCAGCTGTGGCCCAGCCAGCCCATCCAAGGCTCACAGAGGAGCAGCCAGTCTCCTGTGCCCAGTGTCCGTCATGGGAGCTGACTGCCTTCCAGCCCTGAACTGAGGGGTGTTTCAGTTTGGAGACACGGAGCAGAAAGTGCCAGCCGAGGTGGTCCTGGAAGAGAGGGATGCAGCCCAGTGCCCACTCCCCAGCCTCAGTCCTGTGTGTGCCGGACACTCCAGCTTCCCCCTGCCTGGATGCCTGCTCTCGAGTCCCTGTGGTCAAACCCCTGCGTGGGGACCCACTTCCTTCAAGCAGCTGCCCTGACCCCGCCCCTGCAGGGAGCACGCACTGTGCTGCGTGTCCTCCTGGGCCCCTGGACCGCTGCCTGCGCTGTCACTGGGTCCGTCTCTTCGTCCCAGCTGGACTGGGACCTGCACGGTGGGCCTGCAGGGGCAGCCACAGAGGGCCCCGCAACCCCAGTGAGGGACTCACCGGGAGGGGATGAGAGCTGTGGACAGATTTCCAGGAGCGCAGCGCTGGTTAACCCCACCTGGGCTGCTTGGCGCAGAGAAAGCCAGAGCCGGGAAGATAAGGGGCGCAGCAGGGCCCCGCCCCCGTCCCAGCCCTCTTGCTTCCCAGCCCGCTCTCTGGGCCTGGAGGAGGGTCCTCTCCAACTGGTCTGGTGTGGACCCATGGGCAGCGTCACTGCGCGGTGACAGCCGGGCACACAGGGCCCCTGGGCCACTTGCAGCCGCCCGGGGCTTCCAGGAGCCCATGTGCAAGCGCCGGGACAGACATCTGACACACAGACTCACCATCTAAAGAGGAAACACCTGGTTCCTGGGAATCTGGAACTTAGCTTTTTAAAGGCCCTTTCCTTGGCCCTCGCCCTGCTGGGCTGCTGTGTCTCCTGACTCCTCCCCCTGAGACGTGTGGCTCACAGGAGCCTCCCCAGGACCTGAGCTGCTCAGCAGCTCCCACTGTGGTCCAGCCTCTCAGAGGGGCTGCTCCACCGCCCGTTGTAAACAGGGGGACTCGCCGGGGAAAGGTCCCCTGCGCGATGGTCAGGAGACAGCTGCGCAGGGATGGCCACGGCCACACCCACACCGCCTTTTCCGCCTGCCCACGCCCCTGGGTTCACGGACCCTGTTCTCCTAGTTAAGGGCCTCGGAGATCCCCTCAGTCCTTCTGGAAGTGTTCTGGAATGCGAGTGCAGGAAGCTAGCACACACTTTCCATATTCCAGTCCTGCAATGCGGCTCAAGCCTTTCCCCTTCACGACCACACTGGCAGTGTCGGGAGTCACTGTGATAATTTTCTTAGATCGTTTTTCCATTTAGTTGCTCTGATTAACTCCAAGGGCCACATGCCTACATGCGTCTCTAACTGGAGCATGCACGGCCCCAGTTCCAGGCACGGAGGACGCAAAACAGAGTGTCTGTGATACAGCTTCCTGGGGCATCATGTTTATTCCCAGTGCTTTAGAAAGACCGTCCCCTCCCCTACTCACTTGGAAGAAAGGACAGGGAAGAGGTGGGGAGGGGAGAAGTGCTGCAGGAAAGGCCGTCCAACCTCTGGCAGTCCAGCCCCAACCCAAGGGCTGGGACCAAGGGGTGGGCTTGTATCAGGGCGGCCTCTTCTCTTGTCCCCAGGCAGTGCCAGGCCGTCGTCTGAGCTGGCCAGGTATTTTGAGTACGATGCTTCTGACGGCCGTGGTGGTGTGGGACATCCTCCTGATTTGAATCTGGGGCAGAGAACACCCCCAGGTTCTCCTGGACCGTGTTCTCTCTCCCCAGGCATCTGGGTACACACAGTGCGCACTGCCTACACCACCCCCAGGGTGCACACAGAGCTGGGCGGTGTGCACCCAGCCCTGGCCTCCAGGGGCCCAGGGTTCAGCATCTTCCTGCCCTCCACTTCAATGCAGGGGGTGGGGCCTGACCTTCCTGCCTGGCTGGCCATGGGGAATGACCCTAGGCTCACTTTGTGGTGAGAATTCTGGTTGGGCAGTCTGCAACATAACTGCTTTAAAGTAAAGTTCTAGAATCTCCCAGCCACCCCGACTGTCTCTGGCTGTGGCTGGAGGGGGGCTGGGACACTCAGGCTGCCCAGCATTGGGGTAGCTTCTGGAGGGCAACACACCCATGGCAGACGGTTCCTCTGGGGCCCCAGGCCTGCTGGTGTAAGAGGAGCCCCGGGGCCTCACCAGGGCTGGGGGCATGGACCTCTGACCCTCCGGGTTGCTGCCCCTCCCCCTCACAGAACTGTGCGGGGATAAGTGGTTCATCCTGGGTGCCCACCTCAGGGCCCAAGAGGCTCAACCCATGCTGAGGTCAGCAGAAGGGGAGAGCCTCGGGGTGACAGAATGACCCCACCTAGGGCTCCTATCCCCCTGTATATCCTGCATGCAGGACACATGCAGAGGCCATGTCATCACCTGTCACCCGGGGAGTCCTCGTCACAGGGCAGCGCACTGGATGGCCTCAGCGGCTCCTCCTGGTCCACGTTCACTCACAGAGGCCTCATGGTCACTTCAAGTGACCCCTTCATTGTGGGGGTCAATGGTTATCATTGTTTCAGAGAGATTTTTCCATCTCAAGAGAGGGATAAAGTGGGAACATGGTGTTGCCCACTCAGGATCCGCTGCTGCAGCTCCCAGAAGTCCAGTCCCGTGAAGGGCAGGGACCCAGGCCCCACGAGTACAGAACCACTCCCAGGCTCCACGCATCCAGGTGATTGGCCATCACAGAAGGTGCTGACTGAGTGGGAAAGTCTGTGATTCTTATACTCAGCTCAGCATCAAGAAGTAGGGTCTCTGGCCTCAGGTCTCTTCTGCAGCCGACACCTTCTGCTGGCAGCACTGCCCAGCAGGCACCAGCTTCTGGGACAGGCTTTGGCCGCCTCATCTGCCCGGCAGCCACCACCCAGGAAACAGTCAATCACGTCTCGTCCACTCACATACTCCGTGACAAGGAGTAACATTTATTCAGTGTCGATCACCTGGAGGAGCTTTCAAGACCCTGATGCTCTGGACTTTGCAAGAAAAGTCTCTGGAGGCTGAAGGAGTTCTGCTGACTCTTGTTAGTGGCCTTCCTGAAAAGAAGACCACCCTCATCATATTTACCTCAATAAGGTCATCAGCAAGCTCATCATTAGAAAGCTTGGGAGACCAGGAGACAGTGGGTTGACTTATTCAAAGCACTGAAGGAAAAAGTATGTCAACCAAGAATCGTGTGGCTGGCAAAACAAGAGAGTGCTTTAGCACTAGGCCCGTTTTGCATAAAGGACACTGGACAGTAACTCAAACACAAATGTATATAAGGGAAAAATAGGAAGTAGCCACATAAGCCAAAAGAAAGATTCAGAAAAGATGTGAGATCTTAAGTTTACATCTCAAGCTGGTCTTCAGCTCAGAGACTGCCCACAACAATTACAAGCACAAAAACAGTATCAGTAACTTTCACAAACAGCAAACTCTAGGGAAGAGGGGGAACCTTATTTCCAGAGTTACCACATTATTGCACTCAAAAGTCTAGTTTTCACCAAAAAATATCACAAGGAAGAGGAGCAACATCAAAATCGTGGAACAGGAGATTTCTACTACCTTCCCCCAAAGAAAACCAATTTGGATGGCCACCCACAGACCAAACAGCCTTTGTGAGAGGCCCAGAGTCCAGGAGTGGGTGCCAGCACAAGGCTGGATGAAAACAATCAGGTACTGGGCGCATTCAAGAGGGTGAGAGGAACAGCCGGAGTTTTCTCATGTTGCCCCTCCCTCAAGGGGACAATTTAGAACTAAACTAGGCCTTCCTGGTCTGAAGAGCCTGCATGGTAAGCACCCACCTGACGCCTCCCCCCGCACCCTTCCCTGTGGATGCGCTGACAGCGGTGAGAACACAGTCAGGCAGTCAGGGAGCCTGGGCAGAAAACTGGGTTGGCAGACCTAGGAGAAACCACAGAATGGACCACCGAGCAGGCCCCTAGGGAAAGCAAAGGGATACTGTCAGCCAGGCTCTGCAGGATCCAGAGAGAGCACCTGAGCTTCAGCGCTCGCCACAAGATGTGTGGAGCAGACGTCCCCACAGTAACGATGTGAGAATTCCTAGCACAGCCCATAGAGGGTGTTTCTCTCCTGAAGTCAGCCCGTAAGGACTGGAAGAGGTCACTTCTCTTCAGATGTGAAGACAGCAACACAGGGCTTCAAGGAATATGAAATATCAAGATCAACGGGGAGGTAGTGTAAAGAATAGGGAATACAGTCCGTAAAATTGCAGTAACTTTTTATGATGACAAAAGGCTCCTGGACTTATCATTGTGATCAATTCATAATATATAAAAATGTTGACTCACTATGCTGTACACCCCAAACCAATATTGTACGTCCACTATGCTTCCATAAAAAATCTTTGAAGAAATAAAATTTAAGGGAACAGGGCACCCTCAGTGGAACACAGCAACTGTCTGATAACTGACCACGAAGAAATGGGGTCTGCAATTCACCCAAAAATAGTTCAGAGTGACTCACGGGACCTCGGTGAGCTGATAACCAGAGGACAATCCACCAACATTCAGAAAGCAATGCATGAACAAATGAGAAGCGCTGCAGGAAGAAAGAAGTCATTAAAAAAAATAATTACGTAGACATTCTTAGACTGAATACAATGGACGAAATTAAAAATGCAATGGACAACATCAACAGCAGAATGCATCGAGAGAAAGAACTGTGAAGTAGTAGATAGGATCTTGAAAGTATTCAACCAAAGGAGAAGAAAGGTAAAAGAATGAAGAGTGAAAAAAATCCTGTGAATCCTGTGAACAATCTAAGAAGTATTGGAGTCTCAGAAGAGAGAGACAAGAGGTCAGAAAGTATATTTAAAGAAATAATGGCTGAAAACTTCCCAAATCTGGGGAGAAATTTTGATATCTGAGTTTACGGAGCTCATAGGTCATCTGAAAATTTCAATACGCAACAATCTTGTCCCTATTTTTTAACAATACTGTCTCAAATAAAAGACAAAGATAGACTTTTAAAGCAACAACACAGAAAAAAGTCTGTCTCATACAAGGGAACCCCTAGAACGCTATTAGCAGAGTTCTCAGCAGGAAGCTTTCAGGCCAAGAGAGTGGGATGATATAATATTAATACACATTCTAAAAGAAGGAAAACTGCCAACAAAGAATACTTTACCTGGTAAAGTGTTCTCTCAGAAATGAGGTAGAGGCTTTTCCAAACAATCAAAAACAGAGGGAGTTCATTACCACTAAAAACTGAAAGGGACTCTTCAAGCTGCCTTGAAAGGGCATGATACTCATATGAAAACAGAGGATGCAAGTAGATAAAGAAGATAAAGATAAGCTTGTAGCCAAATTCAGCATATGATGTTGAAGCTGAAACTCCAACACTTTGGCCACCTGATGCGAAGAGTTGACTCATTGGAAAAGACCCTGATGCTGGGAAAGATTCGGGGCAGGAGGAGAAGGGGACGACAGAGGATGAGATGGTTGGATGGCATCACCGACTCAATGGACATGAGTTTGGGTGGACTCCTGGGGTTGGTGATAGACAGGGAGGCCTGGCATGCTGTGGTTCATGGGGTCACAAAGAGTCAGACATGACTGAGCAACTGAACTGAACTGAATGCTGAATATGGTTGTGTGTTAATCATTTAACTCTAATATAAATATTAAAGGACAAAGGTAGTAAAAGTAACTATAGCTATAAAATTTGTTAATGAACACATGATATAAAAAGAGGTAAATTGTGGCAACCAAAACATGGGAGGGGAGGTAGAGTTTTAATATACAATCAAAATTAAGTTATCAACATGAAACAGACATATCTGTAAGATGATTCATGTAAGCCTGGTGGCTCAGTGGTGAAGAACCTGCCTGTCAAAGCAGGAGACATGGATTCAACCCCTGATCCAGGAAGATCCCCTGGAGAAGGGAATGGCACTTCTCAGTAAAAATCCACTCCAGTATCCTTGCCTGGGAAATCCCATGGACAGAGGAACCTGGAAGGCTACCGTCCGTGGGGTTACAAAGAAGTCAGATGACCTGGGGATATACTGGGCTATGGCTAATGGAAGTTCTTGACTTAAATTCTTACTTATGACCTTACTAATAACTGATAGCTATATTTTCTATGTCACTTGCTTCAGAAATTTGTACCAAATATGCAACTGAACCTCTGATAAAATGATGCGTGCATGTTAAGTCACTTCAGTTGTGTCTGACTCTTTGTGACCTCATGGACCATGGCCCACCAGGCTCCTCTGTCCATGGGATTCTCCAGGTAAGAATTCTGGAGTGGGTTGCCATACCCTTCTCCAGGGGATCTTTCCGACCCAGGGATCGAACCTGCACCTCTTACGCCTCCTGCATTGGCAGATGGGTTCTTTACCACTAGCACCACCTAGGAAACCCCATAAATTATCACGCTGCTACTGCTAAGTCACTTCAGTCGTGTCCAACTCTGTGTGACCCCTTAGATGGCAGCCCACCAGGCTCCCCCGTCCCTGGGATTCTCCAGGCAAGAACACTGGAGTGGGATAATCCCACTACTGGACATGTACCCTGAGAAAAACATAATTGAGAAAGACAAATGTACCCAATGTTCATTGCAGCATTATTTACAATAGCCAAGACACAGAAGCAACCTGTATATTCATCAACAGATGAATGGATGAAGTTGTGGTACTATGCACAGTGGAATATTGTCAGCCGTGAAAAAGAACACATGGGAGTCAGTTCTAACGAGGTAGATGAACCTAGAGCCTATTACGCAGAATGAAGTCAGAAAGAGAAAAACAAATATTATAAATTAATACATACATATGGAATCTGGAAAGATGGTACTGATGAACCTATTTGCAGGGCAACAGTGGAGACGCATACACAAAGAACAGACTTGCGGACACCAAGAGGGAAGGCGAGGGAGGGATAATTCAGAGAGTAACACTGAAACATACACAGCACCATACGTAAAATAGACAGCCAATGGGAATTTGCTGTAAGACGCGGGGAGCTCTAACTTGGTGCTCTGAGACAATCCCAGAATGGGATGGGATTGGAGGTGGGAGGGAGGTTAAAGGGAGGGGACATGTGTATACCTAGGGCTGATTCATGTTGATGTATGGCAGAAACCATCTCAGTATTGTAAAGCAATTACCTCCAATTAGAAATAAAAATGAAAAGCATCTCTATTAAGTCAATGTCCTCCAAAACACAGGGCCTCCCTGGTGGCTCAGACAGCAAAGAATCTGCCTGCAATGCAACGAACCCGGGCTCTATCGCTGGGTCAGGAAGATCCCCTGGAGAAGGAAATGGCAACCCACTCCAGTATTCTGGCCTGGAGAATTCCATAGACAGAGGAGCCTGGGTTCATGGGGTCGCAAAGAGTTAGATACTCCAGAGAAAATGAACCAGTAGGTTACACATGTGGAGAAGGGAATGGCACCCCACTCCAGTCCTCTTGCCTGGAAAATCCCATGGGCAAAGGAGCCTGGTAGGCTGCAGGCCATGGGGTCGCCGAGGGTCGGACACGACTGACTTCACTTTCAGTTTTCACTTTCATGCACTGGAGAAGGCAATGGCAAGCCACTCCAATGTTCTTGCCTAGAGAATCCCAGGGACGGGGGAGCCTAGTGGGCTGCCATCTATGGGGTCGCACAGAGTCGGACATGACTGAAGCGACTTAGCAGCAGCAGCAGCAGGTTACACATGGATGGCTAGAAAGAGATTTTTTAGGTGGGACTGGCTCACATGATGATGGAAGCTGAGAAGTCCCAGAAACCGCCGTGCCATCTGCAAGCTGGAGGCCTGGGAAAGCTGGTAGTGTGGTTCCTCTCCAAACCTGGAGGCAGGAGAACGGGGGCAGTAGCAGCACATGTCCCATTCTGAGCCTGAAGGCCTGAGAAGCAGAACCAAAGGCAATTTTAGGAGACAGAAGTCCAGGCTCAGAAAACAAGCTCCATCCTCCACCCTGTCACCCCGCTAATCCTCCGATGCTCCTTCCCCCAACCCTGCCTTTTTGCTGTCTCTGGGCCCTCAGAGGACTGGGTAAAACCCTCACTGATGACCATGACCCTTTCCAGAGTCTCTGAATTCAAATGCTAATCTCTTATGGAAACAACCCCACAGACACACCCAGAATAGTTCTACCAGCCTTCTGGGCATCCCTTAGCCCAGTCAAGTAACCATCTCAGCACTGAACTCTGCAGTCTGGGTCCACTCCCTGCTGCCCACACTGCCCTGCTGGGCCAGCAGCTCCCCCACCCCCACGTTGCCTGCCTTCCTCTGGGGAGCCCCTTTTGGTCCATTTTCCTTTCTTCCTGGGCCTTTCCCTGATGCCAGCATCCACCCTATTCTCCTCCATCTCCCTCCTTCTGTTACTGAATAACGCAAGTCCCTGTGGCCTAAAGCACAGTTCAGTTCAGCTCAGTCGCTCAGTTGTGTCTGACTCTTTGCAATCCCATGGACTACAGCACGCCAGGCTTCTCTGTTCATCACCAACTCCCAGAGCTTACTCAAACTGATGTCCATTGAGTCGGTAATGCCTTCCAACCATTTCATCCTCTGTCATCTCCTTCTCCTCCCACCTGCAATCTTTCCCAGCATCAGGGTCTTTTCCAATGCGTCAGTTCTTCACATCAGGTGGCCAAAGTGTTTGGAGTTTCAGCTTCAGTATCAATCCTTCCAATGAATATTCAGGACTGATTTCCTTTCGGGTGGACTGGTTCAATCTCCTTGCTGTTCAAGGGACTCTCAAGAGTCTTCTCCAACACCACAGTTCAAAACCATCAATTCTTTGATGCTCAGCTTTACTTTTAGTCCAATTCTCACATCCATACTTGACTACTGAAAAAACTATAGCTTTGACTAGATGGACCTTTGTCAGCAAAGTAATGTCTCTGCTTTTTATATGCTGTCTAGGTTATTCATAGCTTTTCTTCCTAGAAGCAAGCGTCATTTAATTTCATGGCTACAGTCACCATCTGTAGTGATTTTGGAGCCCAAAAAAATAAAGTTTGCCACTGTTTTCACTATTTCCCCATCTATTTGCTATGAAGTGATGGGACCAGATGCCATGATTTTAGTTTTCTGAATGTCAAGTTTTAAGCCAGCTTTACTTTCATCAAGAGGCTCTTTAGTTCTTCACTTTCTGCCATAAGAGTGGTGTCATCTGCATATCTGAGGTTATTGATATTTCTCCTGACAATCTTGATTTCAGCTTGTGCTTCATCCAGTCCAGCATTTCTCATAATGTACTCTGCATATAAGTTAAATAAGCAGGGTGACAATATACAGCCTTGACCTACTCCTTTCCCAATTTAGAACTAGTCTATTGCTCCATGTTCAGCTGTGTTTCTTCTTGATCTGCATACAGATTTCTCAGGAGGCAGGTGAGGTGGTCTGGTATTCCCATCTCTTTCAGAATTTTACACAATTTGTTGTGATCCACACAGTCAAAGGCTTTGGCATAGTCAGTAAAGCAGAAATAGATGTTTTTCTGGAACTCTCTCGCTTTTTCTATGATTCAGCAGATGTTGGCAATTTGATCTCTGGTTCCTCTGCCTTTTCTAAAAACCAGCTTGAACATCTGGAAGTTCATCGTTCATGTAATGTTGAAGCCTGGCTTGGAGGATTTTGGGCATAACTTTGCTAGCGTGTGAGATGAGTGCAATTGTGCAGCAGTTTGAACATTCTTTGGCATTGCCTTTCTTTAGGGTTGGAATGAAAACTGACCTTTTCCAGTCCTGTGGCCACTGCTGAGTTTTCCAGATTTGCTGGTATATTGAGTGCAGCACTTTCACAGCATCATCTTACTGTAAAGCTTAGTAAGGCCAAATAATACTAAAACATTGGAGTCTGGGGCAGAGAAAGGTTTGTTACAGGCCATGTGAGGAGATGGGTAGCTCATGCCCATAACACCAAAGTTAGTAAAAGTTTTCAGCAAGCCTCTTTAAAAACAAAAGGTGAGGGAGGGGAGTGGTTAGTTGTTGCGTATTTCTTGCTGTCAGATCCTTTGTTCCTGAGGTCAGATCATAGTCTGGTAATGATGTTCCTGTAAATTGCTACCAAACGATGTTATTCTCTGTCCTGACAAGAAAGGGGAAGGTCCCGGGGCCCAGCTGTCACAGGGTCTCAGCCCTGGCTAAGAAGAGGCAGAGCTCAGCTCACAGCTCCCTCAGAGCCAGTCCCCATAGCCTGCCCAGCTGTCATCACTGAGGCAGCCAGGCACCCAACCCAGCTGGCCCTCAGCCACCCAAAGGCAGAGAGACCAGGTCTCTCAGACTGCGACCCAGGCAGATGGCCACTGCTACTGGGTCACAGACCAGCATGGAGGCGAGGTTTAGCACTCCTCAAGGCCTCGGCCTCGGCCTCGGCTACGGGGTGGTCTTGGCAAGGGCTCTGGAGTCCTGCAGGACACAGTCCCCAGCCTGTTCTCTGGGGCCCGCAAGGCCAAGTGAGCTGGAGGGCTTCGGGGAGAAGGCCGGGATCCACCTCTTACCTCACTCTCCTCCACCTCAGGACCGCCACTCGTCTGACTCCTCTAACTGTCACTCCTTAACCGACTGTTACTTGTGGGCGGGGCTCACTGCTACACTGTCCAATGACTGAGCAGAACTACTAATGGCAGCTCACTGACAGTTGGTTGCCAGTGGGCGCAGTCCCCAAGGCACCAACCAATGGCTGAACAGGACCTGCCCTAATGGTGCAGAGAGATGATACACAGCAATGGCTGCTCTGCTAAGGGCGGAGCTCACTGAGCTCTGCTACACTTCCTCCTCTCTTTCCTCCTCAGCTCCCCACCCCCAACCTGGACATTCAGGGGATGAAATGAGGACGCCATCACCCAGAAAGGCACACTTGCCAGTGAGAACTCAAACACCCCCTGGGAGGCAGGGCCAACGGGGTGTCACAGGAGAGGGGCCGGTCTGGAGGTGCAGGGGCCTCTCTGAGGGGTGACGTGCAGGGGACACTGGGGAGGGGCAGGGCCTGGCTGTGGGAGGAAGAGGGGGTTTCTCAGGAGAGGACTGGGGTCCAGGGAGGTCCCGGAGGGGAGAGGCTAGGAGCCGGGGAGAAAGCCCACCCCCCAGAGGGGACCTGACATGTGTGGGCTCAATCAGGAGACCCAGGTGCTACGCTGTCCACACGGGCCAGAGTGCCAAAGGGCCGGTTGGGGGATTAACAGAAACGGCCTGGTACCTGGGGCGGAGCAACCCTCACCTGCCCTTCTGGGGACTAACCTCAGCCTGCACAGGCCAGTCAGTGTGTGGTTTCCTGGATGATGCAGCTCCTGCGGAGCCTGTGAGGTGATACTGAGCTGGGAAGGAGGGGAGATGCCCGCCTGGACCTGCAGGGAGCGTCCAGCTCTGCAGGAACTCCTTGATGGCCCCAGCAGATGGCTGCTCCCGCCCTGACTCCACCCCCATGCTTCCTGACCTGCTCCAGCCCTACTCCCCTCCCTGCTGGGCCCCCCACAACTGGTCACCCTCCCACTGCCTGCACCCTGGGCCAACTCTCATTCTGCAATAAGGAAAGCCCAACCATATGATCTGGGGCATTGGGTATTATATCAATTTTCCAGTAGAATCTATTCCACAGTAGAGGACCTGGTTTCCCTGAGGGCCAGCTGTCAGGAGGGGTCCCACGGAACTTTCTGTGTTTGGGGAAACATCATTGTTATACCGAGGATGACCCACAGTTTGGCTCTGCTGGAGCCCCTCATGGAGACGAAAGTCGGCCATTCATCTCCTCGGCATAGTAAGTGAAGTCAGAGAGAGAAAGATAAATATCACTGAAAACTGGGATTTATAAATTCATACAAATGAGCTCATTTACACAGCAGAAACAGACTCACAAAGTTAGAAAAACAACTTAGGTTTATTCAAAAAAGTATTGTGTGTGAGTAACTCGCTCACTCCTGTCCAACTCTTTGCAACACCATGGACTGTAGCCCGCCAGGCCCCTCTGTCCATGGAATTTTCCAGCCAACAATTCTGGAGTGATTGCCATTTCCATCTCCAGGTGACCTTCCTGACCCAGGGATTGAACCTGGGTCTCCTGCATTGCAGGCAGACTCTTTACCATCCGAGTATTAAGGAGGAGGGATACATGAGGACTTTGAAATTAATATACACACATTAACATATACCCAAAAGATAATGAAAAAGAACCTACTGAGTCGCACAGGGAAGTCTACTGAATACACTGTAAAAACCTCTGTGGGAAAAAGAAACTGAAAAAGAATAGATACATGTCTATAGATAGATGAAGCGGGTCCCTGTACACCTGCCTCCAAAAAAAAAACACAACGAAATCAAGTCTAATATAAAATTACAATGAAATTACCAGAAAAACAAAACAAACAAAAAACTATGGGACATGAAGAAATGCTGCCACCTTGTGGCCATTTCCCATAACAACAACCTTAAAAGCTGTGCTGAACGGCACTGAAGATTCACAAGGCCTATGGGGCTCGAAGTGAAAAACATTTGCCCTCAAATAATGTCATAGGCGGAGTCACCAAAAAAGGATTGAAAATTGGACAATCCTTCAAGAAGCCAAGGTCCAAAGGTACGTTTAACTTACACCCTTTGAAGAAAAATCACATGAATAGAGGCCAACGGCACTAAATATTAGAAAAATGCAAATCAAAGCTACAAAGAGCTACAAGCAGTAAGTGTTACAGAGGGTGTTGAGAAGAGGGAACCCTTCTCCATGGATACAGGGGATGTCAACTGTTCACAACCACTATGGAGGATAAGGTGGAGGTTCCCTAAACAATGAAAACCAGCATGAAATTAGAATACTCCTACCACCATACCTAAAATAAACTCCAAATAGTATAAATATCTAAACATCAGGATGGATACTATGAAATACTTGAGGGAAATACAGGCAGAACATGCTTTGATGTAAATTACAGCGAGTGCTTTTGGATCCGCATCTTAGAATACCGCAAAGCAAACCTAACATAAACTGAGATTGAATTAACCTGAAAAGCATTTGAACAGCTAGGAAACCCTGAAGGAAAAAGGCAAGACTCAGAATGGGAAGTTACAATATTTGAAAACGAAGATACCCACAAAGAATCCATCTCCAAAACATACAAACACACGCTGCTAAGTATTAAACAATAACAAAATCCAACCACACACACAAAAAAATGGGCCACAGTTCAAAATGGACATTTTCATGTAGAAAACATACAAATGGCCATGAAGCACATGGAAAGATACTCAACATCACTGCTTATTACAAAATTGCAAATTAGATGTCCAGTGAGGTATCACCTCACATCTGTTAGAATTGCCATCTCAAAAATTCTCCAACAATAAAGCTTGAGCTGCTGTGGCGAGAAGGGAATCCTCCTACAGTCCTGGGACTGTAAATTGGTAATTGGCTGGAAAGAACAGTATGGAGGTGTTTTTTTTAAAAAAAAAAAAAACAACCTTAGAACTACAATAATGTCCAGGACCGCAGAAGACAATGGGAACTCACTCCAGTACTCTTGCCTGGAAAATCCCATGGGGTCGCAAAGACTCGGACACGACTGAGCGACTTCACTCTCATTTTTCACTTTCATGCATTGGAGAAGGAAATGGCATCCCACTCCAGTGTTCTTGCCTGGAGAATCTCAGGGACAGAGAAGCCTGGTGGGCTGCCGTCTATGGGGTCGCACAGAGTCAGACATGACTGAAGCGACTTAGCTTCATGCCTAGGCATAAATCCAGAGAAAACCAACATTTTAAAAGACACTGGCACCTTTGGGATCCCACCTGCACCAGGGACCAAAGCCAAGACACGGAAACAACCTAAGTGGAAAAGGACAGACGAAAGGATAAAGGAGATAGGGTGTGTATGTTGTTGTTGTTCAGTTGCTAAGTCCTGTCTGGCTCTTTGTGACCCCATGCACTGCAGCACACCAGGCTTCCCTGTCTTTCGCTATATCCTGGAGTTTGCTCAAACTCATGTCCATTGAGTCACTGATGCCATCCAACTGTCTCATCCTCTGTTGCCCACTTCTCCTGCCCTCAGTCTTCTTCTCAGCATCAGGGTTTTTTCCAATGAGTTGGCTCTTCAAATCAGGGGGCCAAAATATTGGAACTTCGAATGAATATTCAGGGTTTATTTCCTTTAGGATTGACTTATTTGATCTCCTTGCTGTCCAAGGGACTCCCAAGAGTCTTCTCCAACACCACAATTCAAAAACCACCCCAAAGAAACAGAAATGCAAGAAGGCAAGACGGTTGTCTCTGGAGGGCTTATAAATGGCTAAGTAAAGAAGAGAAACGAAAGGCAGAGAAAGGGAACCAGATACCCAACGCATATGACTGAGCCATCAAGAAGGAGGAAATAATGCCACGCCCAGCCACACGGACACGGGTGAAAGCAGAGGTGATCATACCAAGTGTGCTAAGGGAGTCAAGGAGAAGCTACTGTTATATGACCTCACTGCTAGGTGAGAGCTAAAAATGTAACAAATTAACTTCTTATCCAGGGTAAATAGCCTCACCTGGCTTAGAAAGTAAACATAATGTTACTGAAGGAGGAAACAGAAAAGGCTCTGTCTTAAAAGCAGGACTCCATCTTGGGCCGGACTGTGGACTTTGAACTATATGCCCAGTATCTATAGAAGTATCAACTGGAAAACCAGGACCTTGGAAGGAAGAGCCCCAGGGCTCTCCATCACCTAAAAGAATACCCTGATTACCTGTGTAACTGAATAGAATCATACATTCTATTATGTTTATTGGGGTATGACCATAAGACTATTGATAATTGTCCACTATTAACTACCTAGGCCTAAGGCTTATGAATCACGGGTTAACTTTGTGACTTTCTTTTTCCTTTGTTCAGACTAGTTTCAGGGAATTTTGGGGAGGTGGGTTTGGGCACATACACTTAGGGTATATAAGGTTTACACAAAAACTGGTCGGGGTCCTTGGCTAAAAGCAGACTTGGCCTTGGGCCCACCAGTGTAATAAACTGCACCCCACTGTCTGCATTGTCCTTCTGAGTGAGTTTGTTTCCCGAAACGCATGGCTACAACATTACCAGTAAAGACAACGGGCGGCAGGGAGAAAGGGGCCTGTTCATACTGACATGTGCGCACTACTATCTATAAAAACAACCCACAGGGGTTACAAGAACCCTCGTTTGCCTGGAGAATCCCAGGGGGGCTGCAGTCCATGGGGTCACAAAGAGTTGGACATGACTGAGCGACTTCACTTTCACTTTTCACTTTCATGCATTGGAAAAGGAAATGGTAACCCACTCCAGTGTTCCTGCCTGGAGAATCCCAGGGATGGCGGAGCCTGGTGGGCTGCCGTCCATGGGGTTGCACTGAGTCAGACATGACTGAAGCGCCTTAGCAGCAGCAGCAGCAGCAATAACCTATATTGGAAAAGAACCTGAAGAAGTAATTCATAGGGCCTGGACTCCATCTTAGGCCTGTTCATGCTGATCGTGCTCGGCCACCTTTCCAATGGACTCTGAACTCTGTGTTTAGCGCCTATGAAAACAACAACAGAAGGATAAGACCCCCTCCAGACAGAGGAACCTTGAAGATTGTATCTAGGTTACTCATCGCCTAAGAGAAAACATACACTAACCACCCCTTTGTCCAGACAGGCCATAAATTTTTCTGTATCTATTGGAGTGTAACCTCGGGTTTATTGATTATCAGCTAATTGTTTGACTGTTTGAGCACATGAGCACATAGTACGTGAATAATGGGGTTATTGGGATTGTATTTTCCTTGGTTTATGTACGTCTCAAGGAATTTGGAGTGGTGGGTTCAGACACGTACACATGGGGTATTTAAGATTTTCACAAATGCTGGTTGGGGTCCTTGGCTAAAAGGAGACTCTGCCTTGGGCCCACCGGTGTAATAAACTGCACTTCACTATCTGCATTGTCCTTCTGAGTGAGTTTGTTTCCTGGAACGTGTGGCTACAACAAACCCAAAAAATAACATATATACCTATGTATTATTGAATCATGTTGTTGTATATCAAAAAGGAAAAAAACAACCTCAAAACACTGAACTTCATCCATATAGGACAATGCAAGTTATAGAATAAGGAGAAGATGAAAAGAGGAAAAATGCTGACTCTACTCCTCTCTCGCCATGGTGACCTGGGCTTTGTCACACCCCTGGAACCTAAGCAGGCTTGCATCCCAAGGCCAGGTTGTCGTCTCACTGAAAGAGCTGGGAATCCGCTCTAATGCGGTGGATGAACCTAGAGCCTATTACACAGAATGAAGTAAGTTGGAAAAAGAAAGATAACTATCGTATACTAATGCACATATACGAAATCTAGAAAGGTAGTACCAATGACTGTATTTGCAAGGCAGCAATGGAGAAACAGAGAGACAGACTTATGGACATGGAGAGGGGAGGAAAGAGTGAGAGGTATGGAAAGAATAACATGGAAATTTATTACCATATGTAAAATGGATATTTGCTGTATGTCTCAGGGAACTCGAACAGGGGCTCTGCATCAACCTAAAGGGGTGGGATGGGGAGGGAGATGGGTGGGAAGTTCAAGAGGAAGGGGACATATGTACACCTATGTCTGATTCATGTTGATGTTTGACAGGAAAAAACAAAATTATGTAAAGCAATTATCCTTCAATTAAAAAATAAATAAACTTTTAAAAGATATTTTTTTAAACCTGGGAGATTTGTGCCAGGCAGGCGCCTCCGATGTACCAGGAGCAACTGTTGCCTTCTTCCTGAGCTTGCATTCTTTAGACAGCAGTGGGCCTTACTGCAGAGAAACCAAGCCTGCTGCACCCAAAGTACAGCAGAGCCTCTAGGCTGGAAGAGCTTTGAAAAGTTCCCTGGGCTCAAAGTCTCCTGCTGGGGGGTTCCCACTTCCAGCCTCCAGCCTCAGGGTCACCCCAAATGCAGATGACTGCACCCTCCACACAGTTCAGTTCAGTTCATTTCAGTCGCTCAGTCGTGTCCGACTCTTTGCGACCCCATGAATCGCAGCACACCAGGCCTCCCTGTCCATCACCAACTCCCAGAGTTCACTCAAATTCACATCCATCGAGTCAGTGATGCCATCCAGCCATCTCATCCTCTCTCGTCCCCTTCTCCTCCTGCCCCCAATCCCTCCCAGCATCAGAGTCTTTTCCAGTGAGTTAACTCTTCACATGAGGTGGCCAAAGTACTGGAGTTTCAGCTTTAGCATCATTCCTTCCAAAGAACACCCAGGACTGATCTCCTTTAGAATGGACTGGTTGGATCTCCTTGCAGCCCAAGGGACTCTCAAGAGTCTTCTCCAAAACCACAGTTCAAAACCATCAATTCTTCGGCACTCAGCTTTCTTCACAGTCCAACTCTCACATCCATACGTGACCACTGGAAAAACCATAGCCTTGACTAGATGGACCTTTGTTGGCAAAGTAATGTCTCTGCTTTTCAATATGCTCTCTAGTTTGGTCATAACTTTCCTTCCAAGGAGTAAGCGTCTTTTAATTTCATGGCTGCAGTCACCATCTGCAGTGATTTTGGAGCCCCCCAAAATAAAGTCTGACACTGTTTCCCCTGTTTCCCCATCTATTTGCCATGAAGTGATGGGACCAGATACTATGATCTTCGTTTTCTGAATGTTGAGCTTTAAGCCAAGTTTTTCACTCTCCTCTTCCACTTTCATCAAGACGCTTTTTAGTTTCTCTTCACTTTCTGCCATAAGAGTGGTGTCATCTGCATATCTGAGGTTATTGATATTTCTCCCGGCAATCTTGATTTCAGCTTGTGCTTCTTCCAGTCCAGCGTTTCTCACGATGTACTCTGCATATAATTTAAATCAGCAGGGTGACAATATACAGCCTTGACATACTCCTTTTCCTATTTGGAATCAGTCTGTTTTTCCCTGTCCAGTTCTAACTGTTGCTTCCTGACCTGCATATAGTAGTCTTGCAGAAATTGAGATGTGTCCTAGGGATAAAGGGGGGAGGAAGTTCCTTAACACCAGCCTTAGGTGTTTCTTCTGGCACATTCCACTTTTAACTGACAATGCAGGAACAGGCTTTGCCTAAGGCTCTGGTTGCCCAAGCAACAAGGCAGGAAGAAATGCTGTTTCCTTGTTACTGCTTCCCTTAACTTTAAAATCGGTGCTGATGGGCTTTTGATATTCACAAGACCTTTGGGGCTCTAAATGATACCTGCCCTCAAGTAACGTCCTGGGGTAAATCATCAGAATGGAATTCACGATAGGGCAGACTTTCAAGAAGCCGATTTCAAGAGATAAATTGCACCACACGGTATAAGATCAAAAACACCTGGAAAAATACTCCAACTCACTAAATAGTAAATCAATGAAAATCAAAACTACAATGAGGCATCAACTCATATTGGTCAGAATGGCAATCATCAAAAAGATCTACCGAGAATAAGTGCTGAAGAGGGCATAGGGAAAAGGGAATCCTCCTACACTCTTGGTGGGGATGTAAATGGCTGCAGGCACTATGGAAAACTGCATGGAGGTTCCTTACAAAACAAAAGGAGAGGAACCATATGACCCAGCAACCCCACTTCTGGGCTTAGATCTGGAAATAATCATAATTCAAAATGAAGCATGCAACTCTTGACTTAAAAAATAGTTACAACCTACAATTTGTGTTTATGTTTTATTTGGTGGGAATTTTCAGGACCTCACACCTGGGAGACAGCATCTCAAGTAACCCTAGAGAACTGACCCTCAACTTCTAGGTTGTGACTATTTTTTAAGTTGACAACCTCTTTTCAGGGCAGCACAATTTACAATAGCCAATACATAGGATCAACCAAAATGTCCATCCACCAAAAAATAAGACTAAGTGGTACACCTCTACACAGGAATACTACTCATCCACAAAACAGGACAAGATAATGCCATTGGCAGCAGCACACATAGGGCGAGTGATTATCATACTAAGTGAAAGAAACCAGAGAGAGAAAGACAAATATCATGACATATCACTGACAAGTGGAATCTATAAATTTATACAAATCAACTCATTTACAGAAGAAAAATACTCACTAACTTAGAAAACTTACTTATGATTATCCAAAAAAAAGTGTTAGAGCAGAGGGACACATGAAGAATTTGCAATTAACATATACACATTAATATGTATCCTATAGATAAGCAAAAAAACCTACTAGAAAGCACACGGAAGTCTACTGAACACACTGTAACAAAAACTTCATGGGGAAAAGAACCCTGAAAAGAATAGATACACATATATGTATACTGAATTAAGTTTCTCTATACGCACACAGAGAAAAACCCCACAACATCCGAAATCAACTCTAATATAAAATAAAAATGAAATTCCAAAGTGTGGCACATGAAGAAATGCTGCCACCTGTGGCCATTTCCTGTAACAACTTTAAAAGCTGTGCTGAGGGGCACCACCAAGTCCTGTACAGCTGTAAGTAAAAAACACCTGCCCTCAAGAAATATCTTAGGTGTAGTCATCAAAAAAGGATTCAAAACAGGGCAGTCATTCGAGAGACTAATTTCAAGAAGTAAGGTTAACTCACATCCTTTAAAAAAAAACACACATATAAAGATGCCAACAGCCCTAAATAATATTTAGGAATGCAAATGAACACTACAATAAGGTATCATTTCACTTTGGTTGGAATAGCCATTGTCAAAACTCTGAAGACAATAAATGCTGGAGAGGGTGTGGGATAAAGGGAACCGATGCTGGGAATGTAAATTGATTGCAGCCACTATGGAGGACGGTGTGGAGGTTCCTTAAATAATGACAACCAGCATGAAATTAGAAGACTCCCTAAGCCATGAAATTAAAAGACGCTTGCTCCTTGGAAGAAAAATTATGGCCAACCTAGACAGCATATTAAAAAGCAGAGACATTACTTTGCCAACAAAGGCCTGTCTAGTCAAACTATGGTTTTTCTTGTAGTCAAGTATGGATGTGAGAGTTGGACAATAAAGAAAGTTGAGCGTCGAAGAATTGATGCTTTTGAACTGTGGTGCTGGAGAAGACTCTTGAGAGTCCCTTGGACAGCAAGGAGATCCAACCAGTCCATCCTAGAGGAAATCAGTCCTGAATATTCATTGGAAGGACTGATGCTGAAGTTGAAATTTCAATACTTTGGCCACCTGATGTGAACAGCTGACTCATTGGGAAAGACCCTGATGCTGGCAAAGATTGAAGATGGGAGAAGAAGGGGACGACAGAGGATGAGATGGTTGGATGGCGTCACCGATTTGATGGACATGAGTTTGAGTAAGATCCAGGAGTTGTGATGGACAGGGAGGCCTGGTGTGCTGCAGTCGCAAAAAGTCGGACACGACTGAGCAACTGAACTGGACTGGACTGAACACCATACACCAGAATAAACTCCAAATAGTGTAAAGATCTAAACGATAGCATTAGATGCTGCTGCTGCTAAGTCGCTTCAGTCGTGTCAGACTCTGTGCGACCCTATAGACGGCAGCCCACCCACCTGGCTCCCCCGTCCCTGATACTATTAGAGTTTTCAGGAAAATATAGACTGAACATGCTTTGGTGAATTTCAAGAGAAAAAAAGCAGATTGGTAGTTACCAGTGACAAGAACAAGGAGAGAATGAAAATAACTGTTTAATGTATATATGAGGTTTTATTTTGGGGTGATAAAATGTTATGGAACTAGACTGATGTGATGTTTGTACAACATTGTGAATGTATTATTTTCCACTGAATTTTTTACTTTAAAATGGTTAATTTTATGTGAATTTCACCTTAGGTGTTTTGGGTTTCTTTTTAAATAAGAAGATAGGATCACAACTCCTGTGAACACAAAATACACACATCCAGGACAGGTATTATTTGCATCACTAGTGGGCAGAAATATGAATTAATCTCTGCACCAACCGAATTTCAAAATAGCACAAAATCAGAATCAGTACTGCCCAGAAAGAAACCTCAGCAATCTCTTTCACCTATTTTCAAGTTTAAATACTTTTCCTATGCTTAAAAGTTGTTTAAATGGTACATTTTATGTTATTATATTTTACTGTAATGAGAAATAATACATACACACATACATACAATATTTTCTCTGATACTGTATATAGCCCAGGAGAAGAAGGGCTAATCATGTGGGTAACAGGTAAAGTCTCATTAACGATGAGCAAATGGTCCTTCTGGTGTCATGCTCCAGTATTGCAATGGAGACAGTGAGCAGCGACAGGGTCGATACTGCATCTCCCTCCTGGTAGTGCCTTCTCCTCCTTTTGAGCCTCCCTGCCCTGGTCCCTCACTCCCACCCACTGAAATCCTATTTCCTAACACACTGGTAGCACAAAGCTTCTGCTTCAGGCTGTGTTTTCTAGAAAACCCAGGCTAAGACAACTGATACTTTCCACATGATTACACTCATTTTAAGCCATTAGTAAATCTTCCTAGTGATCAACATATTTTATTTTTAATAAAATAGTGAATTCTTGGGATTGTAAAGGATGGTAAATAGCAAATGCAGACCCCTCCCTACTCTTTAGGACCTGAGAGGTATGAGGATGAGGGGGTCTTCCCAGGTGGCGCTAGTGGTAAAGAATCCGCCCACCAATGTATGAGACACAAGAGACAGGCTCCATCACTGGGTCCAGAAGATCTCCTAGAGCAGGAAACGGCACCCCACTCCAGTGTTCTTGCCTGGAAAATTCCAGGGGCAGAGGAGTCAAAGAGTCAGACGTGACTGAGCAACTGAACAAGAGGAGGAAGGGTCTAGGCAGAGGCGAAGACGTGGACACAAACATTTCCTCTAGTCTTGTTCACTGTGCCTGCTTCTCCCCTTTTCTCTCATGTGCCCTGTGACCTGTCCTTCATCTCTGCCAATTTTGAAGAGGCCTTTTGGAGGATATCCGTGCCCTCTAGCGTGTCATATCCAATGGCCAGGTGTCCTGCTCCCATCTTACTTGGTTTCTCAGGAGCATTTAGCTCAGCTGCCTTGTTGAAGCCTCTTCTTGGCTTCTCCGCCAGAGTCACCATCACACTCTGCCTCAGGGGCTGTTTCTCCAGCAACGTCATCAGACCAGTGGCTCTGAGTGGAGGGCCTGGGTTTCTCCGCAGCCGTCTCCACTTCTCCACCCAGACTCTCTCCCTAGAGGCTCTCATCCAATCCCTTGGCACTAGACACACGTCTAGGTTGATGACTTTCAAGTCACTATCTTCTACCTTGCTTCGAGGTTGTTCAAGGTTCTCTCTTGAACCTCAGACTCCAGGCATCAACTCATTTCTACTTGAATATCTAGTTGGATATTTTCAACTGTCAACTCATTCCTCCTTGCACATCTCTAACATGTTGACTCCTCTTGGGTCAGCATCTCTCACATGCTAATGTCTCTCGTCTGAGACTGTTCCCCAGATCGTGGCCCAGCTGGCTCTCCTTGGGCTCTTTCTTCCCACTTGGGTCTCTGTCAAATGCCATGTCTCAAAGGACTTCCCTGGCCTCTCCGGTTAAGGTGGTCCTGAGAGCCTCTCTGTCCCACTTCCTAGATTCATTCCAGTCATGTCGTCTGCCACCGTCTGAAATGACTGCATGCCTCCTTCTTTATCTGAGCACCAACTGTCCCGTCCTCTGTCCTTACTGCTGCTGCTCCCTACTGTGTCCCTGGAGTTCTGTTCTGGAAACACAATCGGATCTTTATTCTTTGGATACAAAATACATACTTGTGGAATTAATGGGTATGTGTGGTAGCATTCTGAGTTGGTTACTTCCCTTTGGCAGGCTGTCTTAAATGACTTGAAACAAAGGAGATCAGAGGGTGGTTCGCAATCTTTGGAAATAACTGTCTTTTCTGCTAGAAAAATTTCTGCCAAAGAAAAATTTCCCTGGCCTTCATTTCTTTACAATTATTATAATTTGGTCCAATGACCTAGAGTCACAGGTTGCTTACTGGACTGTGGGAAGTAAAAATCAGTTTGTGCCTCCCTCCATGTCTGATGGGTATGGAGAATGTCAGAGTTTCGAGGGGGGACCCGAGACACAGATGAGGGAATATTGGTAAGCCCAGAGGACAGGAGGGTCCTGAGAACCCTAAGTCTCACTGCTGGTTGGCTCAACAGAGGAGTTAACATGTGGTCCTGTGCCCAAAACTTGGACAGGATCCCAATTTCAGACTCAACAGCTCAGCACCCCCAAGTAAGTCGGGTTACCTCTCCTTACTCCAGTTTCCTCATTTCTATGGGGATGATGATGATGATCAAAATAAAAGTGCCTCTGTCTAGGTTTTATGTAAGAATTCAATAAAATAACCTATCCCAGTAAAATAATGCTTGATACAGTTACCAAGCTGACTTTCTAGCTAGTTTGCTAAAAGGTGCCAAACTTGAAGTGTCACAGAGCAAGCAGACTAATGGTTCTTTCATGGGGATGTTTAATTGCGCCTTTATCTAACATGTAGTTAAATGCCCCTCCCATCTTGTTTCTCTGCTTCCCATCTCCTTCCTCTATTCCTCAGCAGTATAGGGAGGAAAAGGAAGAAAAGAGAGAAATCAATATTCTCTCCAATAGTTAATTTTTTAAGTTTTTATTTATTTTCTAAGGAACTCTTAAAACATGACTTGGGCTTCCTAGGCGGAGCTAGTGGTAAAGAATCTGCTTACCAATGCAGAAAATGCATACGTGGGTTTGATCCCTGGGTCGGGAAGATCCCCTAGAGGAGGGCATGGCAACCCACTCCAGCATTCCTGCCTGGAAAATCCATGGATAGAGGAGTCTGGCAGTCTACAGTCCATAGGGTCACAAAGAGTCAGACACGACTGAGGGGACTTAGTACCCACGCACACAAGACATGACTTCCTGGAGAAGCCGGCCTGGCCCTAAGGAGCCACTAGAGGGCAGCTCTGCGCTCTGGTCCCAGCTAGCTCTCCTATCACCTTCGCTGTAAGAAAGATCAAATCCTTTCTCCCAAAGAAAAGGGCTTCCCACGTGACACAGTGGTCAAGGATCCCTGCCACTGCAGGAGATGCAAGAGACGTGGGTTCAATCCCTGGGTTGGGAAGATCCCCTGGAATAGACAGTGGCAACCCACACCAGTATTCTTGCCTGGAAAATCTCATGGACAGAGAAGTCTGGCAGGCTACAGTCCATGGAGTCATGAAGAGTCGAAGAGCCCTATACGACTGAGGGACTGAGCAAAAAGGCTAGGAAAAGCGGGTCGGCACTGAGCAAGCTCTCTGATCCCTCTCACAGCTACAGGAACCCGCTGTTTTCTCCTTCTGTAGTCTCAGGGGCCCAGCGCAGAGGGGTTGAGTCGCCCAGAGCTTTGGGACCAGTCCCTTTTGTTAGGGCAGCCCCAGGAATGAAGCAGGGTCCCCAGAGAGGCAGGGCTGGGCCCTGGGGAATTTCCCTTTGTGACCTGGAGGGACAACAGGAGGGAACCAGGTGGAGAACAGGAGGAAAGGAAGCAGAAGGACAGACCCACAAGGTCGGCTCAGCTTCAAGGTGGGCCCCAGACCAGGTTTGGGGTGGATGTCCCCATTCCCAGCAGGAAATCAAAGGGCTCAACTCGCTGTCTGGATATCTCATGGACAGTGGACAGAAGGGTGCTGCTTCCACAGTTCGTTTATCAGCCCCTCCACCTCAATAGACAACCTCTTGCCCACCCAATGTGTGTGTATGTACGTGTGTGCACACGTGTATATGTTGCCCCAAGATGAAGTCCAGAGGCCCCTGGGCCCAGTGAGGACTGTGGGACTATGTACTAGTTTGCTCAGGGTGCAATCAGAAAATACCAAACTCAGTGGTTCCAACAGAAATCCATCTTCTCACAGGTCTGGAGACTGGAAGTCCAAAGTCATGGTGACTGCAGGGTCAGTTTCCTCTGAGGCGTCTTGCTGCCGCTTCACACAGTTATGCCTCTGACCCAGGAGGCCCTCGCTCTGTTTGAAAGACACCAGGCATGTTGGGTTAGGACCTCATTTAAACTAACTACCTCTCAAAAAAAAAAAAAAAAAGAAAAGAAAAAAAATAAACTAACTACCTCTTTACCGACTTCATCTCCAAATAGGCTACATTCTGAGGTACTAGGGGTTGGGCTTCACTGAACCTGAGAACACGATTCAGCCCGTGTGACTCAGGGGCTCACTTCTCTTCAATGTCAACAACAGCTTAAAGGTCCACCAGAAAGTTCACATCCTCTGACTGAGATGACAGAGGCAAGGAGGGGAGGCGAGGGTGGGGAACTCTGATGAGGATAAGGATGACTTCAGCTGGCGGGAAGGCTGAAAGGGATTGTGATGCTGCTAGTTGGGGGAGGGGCAGAGGATGCTGTGAATTGTGCCAACTTCGTGTGGTCAGTGCCCTGCTGTTGATGGGCAGAGGTGGGGCTGTCCTTCCTGCACTGTGACAAGAGTCAGGCCCTGCAGAGAGACCCAGGACATGACGCAAAAAGGCGCCTCCTGCAGTGGCTACCTGGTCCCTTGAGGGGGATTCTGATGCGCTTCTTAGTCTTATCTTCCCAGGATGAAGCCCTGTGTCTCAGGGGAAGGACAGAAAGCAAAAAACATACTCAGGGTCCCATTCAGGCCAAGGGGGCTCACCAGAAGCCCAGGAAGAATGTTAAAGGGCCCATACCTGATAGGCAGGGGTGGGGGAAAACCAGGACCTTCCTTGACATTTAAGCCCTCCTCCTGCCCTCTTTCCTTCATTCCCATTCCTGGAGTAACACCTTGAGAGATCATAGCCGGAGACACGATGATCTGAAGATGCCCCCTCCTCCCATCTGCAGTAGTGTGTGTGTGTGTGTGTGTGTGTGCACGTGCGTGCCTGTGCACATGCACGTGTGCAATTGCACGCCTATATGTGTGAGATCAGGCCATCGAGACGGCTGTTTTCCTGCTCTCTGTCCATTCCTGCTCGACCATTCCCTGGCTATTGTGTGCCCTACTCACCTGGCTGGCTGCCCCTCTTAATTGAAGAGCCTAATCAACAAATGGCTACATCTTTGCCCCTGCTGCAGCTAGTGACCATCCAGATCTTCAGATCAGAACCACCTGCACCGTGGCAGCCCATCAGAGGGCCAATGGGGCGGGGCGGGGGGCCGCCTTTGCTGTTTTCTCTGGTAACTGCTGTGCCCACTTGACATCAGTCTCCACTTTACCTGGTCACTGCCCTCTCTCCCAAGCAGCAAAGGCTGCTCCCATGTCCCACCTGCTGTCTGCAGCCCATGTAGGGTGTTCTCCAGGACCCTTGAGTAAGATCCGTTAAACCACTGATATCTCTGTCACTGACTGCAGGCTCTTTGAGTCTGGGCAAGTATTGGGCATGCAGGCCTTCAGGGGACAGCAGCCCGTGGGTGTGTGTGCGTGTCACCCCTGGAGGTGCTGCCCCTGTGGCAGAGGCAGCTCACTCTCCCCACACACTTTTCTGCTGGGCTTCAGTCTCACCAGCATCTCCTCGCGGTGTTCTCTGCTGTTAGACCATCCTCCAGAGCAACTGGAACTCTGTGTCACATTCTGGGGTTCCCTCCAGCCCGCCCACGGACCCCCACCATGAGGCGAGAGTTCTGAGGAAGCAACTGGAAACTAACTTGTGAAGAGGCCAGGACTCCTCTGTCCAGCATAGTGCTTACTGTAAGGCGGCCCCGGGGGCCAAGATGGGCCGCCCCTCCTCTCCCGCCCCCGTCGGGGGGAAGTCCCTAAGGGCAGGCGCCTCCCAGATCCCGGGGACCAATGACAGCACAGTTCACCAGCTCCAGCCGCCCCACTCCAGCCACGTAGAAGGACTTGTCAGCCCGCGACGCCTCGGCCTGGCGACCTATCCGAACCCCCGTCCATCTAGCCTGACCATCCCTCGCAACTAACGTATAAAAACCACCCCCAACACCGTCTGGGCGCAGACTTCCTCGACCTGCCTTGTTCGGTCCGGGAACCCCGCCTGGGAGCACTTCGCCATGAAAAAGCCTGTTAGACACTGTTTTGGTGTCCTGGTCGTCTTTACCTAACATTTACGTGAAGAAAATTCAATATTTAGGCAATTAGGGACCACAGAGAAATGTCTAATGATAGATGCTGACGTCCCTGGCGGTCCAGGGCTTGAGACTTCGCCGTCCCATGCAGGGGATGTGGGTTCCGTCCCTGGTCAAGGAGCTAAAAACCCACATGCCTTGGAACCAAAAAGCCAAAACATAAAACAGAAACAATCTGGTAACAAATTCTATAAAAACTTTAAAAATGGTCCAAAAGTTTTTTGTTGAAAGTCTTAATAATAATATAAAAAGCCAAGAAACGGATTTCTGTGGAACCTAGAGATGACTGTACTAGCCCCAGCTCTGCCCTGTTTCTTGGGATGAGCTCCGTTTTTCCTAAGGAACTTGCCGAGTGTCTCCCAAGGACAAGCTGTCTTGGGCGTTTTCCACAGCGCTGGCTGGCCTGAGCAACACGGTCCACACTCGGCGAGGCGGCAGCAGGGACGGTTTAAGCGGAAGCAGAAAACGGAGGCCCCACCCCAGCCGCAACGTGGGCCACAGGCGGAAGCGCCCAGACGGGGTCTGAGGAGGGGCGCCGGGAGGGCGTCTGTGGAAAGGCCCCGGAGTCCCGCGCGGGCGTTCTTCTGAGGAAAACCCATCTGCAGGATCTCGCTGTATGGGCGCGCGCTCAGGGAAAGCAGAGGGCCTGCGGGAGAAGCCGTGAGTGAGGCCGCAAAGCCTTCCCGGCGGTGCCCTCCCGCTCGGCCGCCGCTTTCTCCCCGCCAGACACGCCCGGCCGGCCCGCCCGCCGAGGGCTGGGGTCCGGACGCGCCCGCGAGTGCTGAACCCGCCCTGTGGTTGGAGGAGACGTTAACAGCACAGAAGACGACGTGAAGGGAGGTAAGCAATTACCTGTCGTCCGTCTGCGCAGGCTCCGGGAGACGGTGACGGGCAGGGAGGCCTGGCGTGCTGCGGCCCCGGCGTCGCCAGGCCGGGGACTGAGCGCCTGGACGCCGGCGGAGCCAACCGGCCGGAGAACGGCTCTGACACGACTGTCGTGCGTTTCTCCCCGGCCTTGTCCGTCAACGCACGGTTACCTTGACCTCTCCTTCCACATACACCACGAGCCTTTTCCACAGGCGGCGCCCTTTTGAGAGACCCCGCAGACGCTGGGGAGCCTACCGCGCAGAGCCTGCGGGCCGGCTGCCCCTTTCCTCCCCCGAGGGAGCGCGCGGTGCGGACGACGCGCAGGCCTGGACCGCACCCGCCGGGCGCGCCCGACGCGTCGCCGCTCAGGCCAAGTTTCCTCCCCTGGGACCTTCTGAAGCTTTCACAGCTTCAGTATCAACGACACTTTTGTCTGTGCCCCTAGGGGGGGAGGGCTGGGCAGTCTGTTTTTTGTGTCCCTGATGGATCCAGCCCAAGGTCGATGGACCCCTGGACTTGATCAGTTTCTCCTGATGACCCCGCTCCAAGCACAGCGCTGAAGCCAAGGAAATCAAAATCCCTGCCTGTGCAGCCAAAATGGACAGGCTGTTTCCTAACCCTCCGTGTGTTGTGTGTGTGTGTGTGTGCGTGCGCGCCTGCGTGTGTGTGCATGTGTGGGTGCGTGCCTATGTGTGTGTGCATGCCTGCGTGTGTGTGCGGCCGCAAACTGTGATTTTTATATCTGTCGTAATATGAAGCTGTTTAATGCAGTTTTCCCCCTGCTTTCGTTCAAATAGATGATCTACTCTTCCCCAGCTGACTCAGTTGTGAAGAATAAGTGACGGGGAATGGAAATTTTTGCAAATGAATCCAACCAACGACTGAGCCAAGGCTTTGCTGGTGATGAGAATAATGTGTTTCAGTAGATGTATAGGTGCTCCCTCACGTGTGACTATATTACAGGTAATTTGTTTCTTGTAATAAAATGCCAGTGTTTGTGAATAGCTTATTTTTTACTTGTGATAAAAGACTTGCCATCCTAACCAAGTGCACAATTCTAGGCATTAAGTCCATTCACAGTGTTGTGCAACCATCACCACATATCCATCTCCAGAATTTTTTCATTTTTCCCGATTGAAATTCTATATCAAATAAGGTATAACTCCCCCTTACCCCTTACCCCTTACCCCAGCCTCCAGCAACCATTCTTCTACTTTCTGGAAAATGACTCATTTTCACATCAGTTAGAGTATATTCTAGAGTATCCTTATATCATCACTCACATTCATTCCCTCGTGTATTCATTTTACAAATATCTGCTGAATGCCTGTACTGGAAAATAGAACAAAACACCTGCCCATGTGAAGCTTACATTCTTAAATGGCAGACTGATCTAAAAAATAAAAGTAAGTGTAGGATGGTAATAAATGCTATGTAAGGAAACAGTTACCAGGTGGTGCAAGAGGGTTTCTCAATGGATATGAAATTGTTGTTGGAGCCTTAAGTGAAGTGAGAGGGAGTCAAGCAAGGACCTAATGGAGGAGAATGTCGGGGAGGTTCTGGGAGGGGAGGAGGCCTAGAAGGAACGGATGCATCAACCCTGAGGAGGTGTTATCAATTACAGGATTTTCACTCCAGGTAGTAAACCCAATCAAGAAGGGTTTATGGGAATTCCAGTGGTCAGGATTCCGCACTTCCACTTCTGGGTTTGATCCCTGGTCTTCCCTGCAGAAGGAAACGGCAACCCACTCCAGTACTCTTGCCTAGAAAATCCCATGGACGGAGGAGCCTGGTATCCATGGGGTCGCAAAGAGTTGGGCACGACTGAGCGACTTCACTTTCACTTCACAGGGAACTAAGATCCTGCAAGTCCCTGGTACAGCCAAAAAGAACTGCTTAGACCACCACTGCTCAAAATGAGATTGGGGGAATTCCCAAGGATTCCTACAACACTTTTAAGGCATCCATGAAGCTAAAGCATTTTTACAGTAAGACTGAGACCCCTTCATTCTTCCAGCGGCTATGTGATATGTGCCAGCACAGAGATCAAGTGCGGGGCGGTTATTGTTAGAGTCCAGCCATCTCCTGTTCCCTCAGATGTTAAAGGGGTTTGCAGAATGGTAGAATAACCACTCTTCTTACTAGTTCTTTTTCTTTTAGAAAATATCATCATGTTTTCATAAATCCATGTTGTTTATATGAACATCAAATGAGTTTATCTTTGCCTATAAATATACAAACTTTGTCTCAGTTTCTAATATGGTAAATGCTGATCCATAGCACACTCAGACAGAAGCTCTTTGGGGTCCTTGGTAATTTTCAAGACCCGAAAGGGGCCCTGAAACCACTAGCATAGCCAATAAGGATATTTATTATTTCACATGATCAGAGGTTCAAAGGGTCAGTGGTGGGCCCTGGGGTAGAGGCAATGGTTCAACTACAACTCTGAGAACAATGGTGCTTTCCAATTTCTGACTTTCCGTTTGTCTACTCTCAGCTTCTCAGCAGTATCCCTTCCTTATGGTCAAAAGACAAAGTTGAGCATTTATAAACACTGCAGGTACTCACACATCTAGCCAAGAAAGGAATTTCCTCTCTTGAATCTGCAGGAGGGGAAAAATTGTGCCTAAATGCTTTCCCACAGAAACTGTTGGCCAGGATCAGGCCACATGCCCATCCATACTCCAGCCCTACAGAGTCTGAGAGGCGAGCCTTGGCATTTTTAGCTTCTATGACAAGAAAGGTGGTGGGGGAGGGTACTGTGGGACTGGGCCATTGGAACAGTTTGGCCTGTTGGAGAAGCGGCAAACCATCAGACCGGGAGCATGGGAATACTGTTGGCGACACACGCAAAGAAAAGTGGGGAGAAGGGTAAGATCTACTACTCTAGCTTAGAAAATGTTATTATACCTGGGTCTAAAGTTGACATGCATCTTAGGTACTTTGTAACAAGGTTCAGTCAACAGCAAGAATGAGGTCCATCTGATTTGCTGGATGAAAATTTGATACGAAGTTTGAATCCATTATCCTAAATTCCTCAGGGGCTTCCCAGGTGTCTCAGTGGTTAAAAACAACAACAACAACAACAACAAACCCACCTGCAATGCAGTAGATGCGGGTTCAATCCCTGGATCAGGAAGATCCCCTGGAGGAAGAAATGGCAATCCACTCCAATATTCTTGCTGGAGAATCCCATGAACAGAGGAGCATGGTTGGCCCCAGTCTATGGGGTCACAAAGAGACAGACATCACTTACATGTGGAATCTAAAGTATACAACAGACTAGTGAATATAACAGTGTTAGGGGAAGCACACCGATTGAAACCGCCCACCCTGGCCAGGCACCATAGTAATCATTTGCATGAGCTGTTTCACAACAGGAGGTCCTGGTAAAGAACACGGAACTGATAAGCCCCCACCAACCAGAAGAGTTCAGGAAAGGTCAAAAGGAGACACCTCATGTCCGACCACCTCCCAGAATCCTTCTCTCTGGCATCCATCTTGGCTGAACAAGGTGTGCACCACCAGGAAGGACCGGCTAGTCAGAATGATTGGCTAACGACAACCCGGAAACTAATCCTATCACCATAAAGCCTGAGACTGCAAGCCATGTGACAGAGCTGTTCGCCTGGGTTCCCTTACCCTCCTGTTCTCCCCTGGGGGCCCTTTCCAATAAAATCTCTTGCTTTGTCAGCACATGTGTCTCCTCGGACAATTCATTTTCGAGTGTTAAACAAGAGGCCGGTTTCAGGGCCTGGAAGGGGTCCTCCTTCCTGCAACAATAACAACCACCGAAAAAACAGACTCACAGATATACAGAACAAACTAGCAGTTACCAGTGGGGAGGGGCAAGGTAGGACAAAGGGATTAAGAGATACAAACTATGTATAAGATAAATAAGCTATAAGGATATATCATACAGCACAGGGAATATAGATAAAATTTTATGAAATAACTGTAAAGGGAATGTAATGCTTGGAGCTGTGAAGCACTATGTTGTACACCTGAAACTTACAGAATATTGTACTATGTTGTTGTTCAGTCTCCAAGTCATCTCTGACTCTGCAACCCCATGGACTGCAGCATGCCAGGCCTCCCTGTCCCTCACTCCCTCTCTTGGAGTTTGCCCAAGGAATATTGTACTATACCTCAGTTAAAAGGAAAAAAAAAAAAAAAAGGTGATCTGATGAAGGGAGGTGGGGCAGGAAGGACTGCCAGAGGGTGGGAAAAGACATTTTGTAACTATGGCAGGAGTACCAGGCTTTTCACCTGGAAAGTCTAGTGAGCTGTGCCTGCATCTTGGACTTGGCCTGCAACATCCCCAGGCAAAGGGCAGAAGTGTGTGACCCCTGAAGACAGTTTTCCTCTGTGCTCTTTGCTAATGAGACTTGTCAACTAAAAATTACAGTCACAAGCTGCAAGTAGAGAGTGATTTTATTTGGTGGGAATGTTTAGGACTCTGACCCCAGGAGACAGCATCTCAGTAGCTCTTAGAAAACTGCTCCAAGGAGGCAGGAGGGGGAGTCAGGCTATATGCAAGTTTGCAACAAAGGGAACAGGCTGGCTGAACAGTAAAGATCAGATATCCAGTTAAGGAATTTAGCATTCTATCTGTAAGAACTTGCAAGCCTCTGGGCTCACTGCATCCATTCCTTTCTTATGCACCTCAGCTATCTGGGGCCCATCCTGTTTCCTACTTCACCCTGCTTCTTGCATTCCCCCACCTCCTCAGCAATCACCGTGGGGGTGGCAGCATCCTCTGGAGCTCAGTTTGGGGAGCCCTCATTCACATTTGGAGGCCAGAAATCGCTGATGGCTGTGACATTTCTTGTTTATTAATATGGCAGTCATTCACAGTCTGGACTCCAAAAAAATACCCAGATAAATCCAAGTCAGATGGATCACAATTTTGTTTGTCTTTTGTATTACCATTTCACATCAAATGATCTTTAAAAAAAAAATTCAATCACATGTTTATTGATAATATTCTAAATCCTGGTTAATTGACCCTTGACACAAAAATAGACTTGATCAAGTATCAGATAAGGTCAAGAAATCTCCAGGTGGAAAAAATGTCATGCCCTTAAAAAGTTGTGTCACATGAGTGTATGTGCCTCGGTTCTTTGTCTCGTCACAACAAAGATTTGGAGTGACGGACATTAAAGCCCCCTCGGCGTGTCACAGCTCTCAGGTCTTGGATAGACCGTGTTAGAGCTCTCAGGTTTCTAATGGACCATGTTATAGCTCTTAGACAAATCAGTGTTACAGCTCAGTGTTACAGCTCTACTTTATTTAGAAGATAGCAGGAAAATCCATCTTCCAGGCGTGAGAGCACGTCAATCTAAAGACATGAGAAGAAGAGCACCCCAGCACGCAGGAGAGAGAGAGAGCTGGCTTTGGCTCCCCTGTGTATATGTTTATCTCTCTCTGGGCCTGTCCTGTGTAAATTGGGCCAGCCAGGAGTGTTGTTTGTTTTATCTGAGGTCCTCACTCCTGTCCTCGGACCTTCTTTTGTTTCATTTTCGCGGGCTTTTCGCTTCTTTGTCTTGTAGCCACCGCCATTTTGGACTCCTTTTCCCTGTTCTACCTACCTGACATTCCCCCCTCAAGAGATGGGAGGCCCAATTCATTGGGAGTAGGGGCGTCGAGGTCTTTCTGGCTACTTCCTGCTGAACTGGGACGGAGAGGGGTGTTGGGCCTCCCCCTCTTGCTACTCTCAAGCCTGAGCCCTTATAGTGGTGTCCATTTAAGGGTATTGCCGTGGTCGGCTGGAGTTTCGCATCTTTGTTGAACTGGCACTGTGTGTTGCAGCTTGTTGGCCTGGGCAGAGACCAAACAGGCTAGACAATGGGCAGCACATGGAAGAGCCACAAGCATCATCAATGTAGCATGACTAGCACTAGTAGGGGCATTAGTCGATTTTAAATTCACATCGCCAGGATGGCTCAAGTCCCTCCTTGTTCAGGGATCAGAAGATCCATCTCCTGTCTGTTTTGGAGTATAATCTGTCAAGCTGTGTTGGCTCTTTAGAGCTATCTTGAGAAATCTTATCCCCATAAACTAGATTTTGGGGGTGTTCATTAGAATGGCACTCACCTGTAGTCCTGAATAGGCATCTGAGATCTCCCAGGGGCTCACGGGTGTGTTGATTTTGGGGGTGTTCATTAGAATGGCACTCATCTGTAGTCCTGAGTAGGAATCTGAGATCTCCCTAGAATGGCACTCATCTATAGCCCTGAGTAGGCATCTGAGAGCTCCCAGGGCTCACAGGTGTATTGAGTGTCCTCTTCTGTTTTCTTCTATGGCTTGACTTGTGAGTAGTGAATCCAGGTGTCATGCCCTGGTACCTTGACTGCTGTGGGGGTAGAAAGTATTACAGGGTAGGGGCCCTTTCATGTGGGCTGGAGTTGAGCTTTTGGGGACCCATCTTTCCAGACTTTAATTAGGACTTGAGTTCCTGGAGCATATAGTGGTGACTCCTTAGAATCTTTTGGGTCCTGGTTTATACCCCACAAATGTATATCCTGTTGGAATTGTCCAATCGCCATGGTATAAGACTGGAGGGTCTGAACCTCTGGATCTAGGAAGAGGTCATTGACATAAACAAAAGGTCTCCCGTATAGCATCTCATAAGGACTAAAACCAAGCTGTTCTTTAGGGGCAATGTGGGTACAGAGGAGAGCTATCAGTAAAGCCTCCTTTCATCCTAGGGAGGTCTCCTGGGTTATCTTTTTTATTGCTGATTTTAAGAATTGATTGGCTCTTTCTATTTTTCCCGAAGACTGAGGCCTCTAGGCACAATGGAGATCATAAGTAATGCCCAATGCTTTCGAGACCCCCTTGGGTGACCTTAGAAGTAAATGATGTCCCATTGTCACTTTGTAATGACCTGGGCAGACCAAATCTTGGAATGATTTCATGGAGCAGTTTTTTTCACCACCTCCTCAGCCTTTTCAGTCAGGGTGGGAAAGCCTTCAATCCATCCTGTGAATGTATCTATCATGACTAATAGGTATTTACACCCTTGAGAAACTGGCATCTGGGTGAAGTCCATCTGCCCGTCCTCTCCTGGGTAGGCCCCATGTCGTTGGATGGGCTGGGCCAGCTGGGGTCTTCGAGCTCCTTGGGGGTTGTTTAATTGGCAAGTGGGACAAGAGGAGACCACCTGTCTTATAGTTGTTTGGAAGCCTGTTCCTCTGAAGGACCTTTTTAGTAATCTTTGGAGGGCCTTTTTTCCTAAATGCGTAGTGGCATGTAAGGAGTTAACCAACTTCCATTGGAGGTTCCCAGGCAGAAAAAGGAGTCCCTCCTTTTGGAACCACCCCATATGATCTTCTTGAAAGCCCTCGCTCTTAGCTTTAAGAGTCTCACCTTCAGTATATGAAGGAGTTTTTGGCAAATTAGTCTGTGGAACTAGGGTGGCAACCCCTACTAAGTCATGGTTCTGTAACGCTGCTCTCCTAGCTGCCTGATCAGCTGCCTGGTTCCCTCGCGCCACTTCTGTGCTCCCTTTGTGGTATCCTTTCCAGTGGGAGACTGAAACCTCAGCGGGCAGATGGACTGTCTCCAAGAGCCTAAGGATTTGATCACCATATTTGATTGGGGACCCTCAGGTGGTCAAGTGGCCCCTTTCTTTCCAAATAGCCGCATGTGCATGTAGCACCAGAAAGGCATACTTGGAGTCAGTGTAAATGGCTCTTCTTTCTCCTTTTCCCAGCTCTAAAGCTCGAGTCAGGGCTATGAGCTCAGCTAATTGGGATGAAGTACCTGGTGGCAGAGGCTTAGCCTCTATGGTCTCAAAATTGGAGACCACTGCATACTCGGCTCTTCTTTTTCCATCCAAGACAAAGCTTCTTCCATCAGTGTACCAGATTTCCTCAGGATTGGTCAGAGGATCTTCTGACAATCCTTTTTGGGGTTTTGTCCAGTGGTCCAAGGTTTCTAGACAAAAGTGAAAGGGGAGAGAGCCCTCGGGGGTAGGCAGGAGGGTGGCTGGGTTAAGAACCTCACAAGGGGATATAGTGAGGCCTGGATTTTCCATCAGCATTACTTGATATCTGAGGAGTTTTTGATCAGACATCCATAAATGGCCTCTCCCATTTAGGAGTTGTTTTACTTGGTGGCTGGTAGAAATAGTTAGTTTGCCCCCAAAGGAGAGTTTTAAAGCATCTTCTATCATGATTGCAATAGCTGCAAGATTTCAAAGGCAGAGGGGCCAGCCTTGGGTAGTTGGATCAACCTTTTTGGATAAGTGAGCTACAGGCTGGGGCTCAGATCCCAACCTTTGAGTTAACACTCCCAAGGCTATTCCCTCTCTTTCATGGACATAAAGTTGGAATGCTTTTTCTGGGTCTGGCAACCTCAAAGCAGGTGCCTGAGTTAAGGCCTGTTTTAGTGTAGCCTCTGCCTTCTTTTGAGGAGTTCCCCGCATCAGTGGGATTGAACCATCTCGTCCCTTTAAGCTTTCGTATAAGGGCTGGGCAATTAGACCATAGTTGGGTATCCAGATTCTACAATATCCAGTTAGCCCCAAGAAAGCTCGCAATTGTTTTTGAGTCGTGGGGGAGGGCAACTGGAGGATTCCTTGTACCCGATCAGAGGGCAGCCTCCTGGACCCGTGAGTAATCTGAACTCCCAGGTAAGTGACCTTTGTCTCGACCATCTGTGCCTTAGCACGGGAGACTTTATATCCTCTTTCTGCCAAGAAGTTTAGAACCTGAATTGCGTGCTGTTGGGCACTTTTCTCATCTGGAGAGCAGATTAGTAGGTCATCTACATATTGTACTATTTTCCCATTAGGTCCCAGGTCCAGATCTAGGAGATCCCAGCTAAGGGCCTGTCCAAACAGGTGGGGGCTGTCTCTGAACCCCTGAGGTAATACTGTCCAAGTCATCTGTTGGTGTTTTTTCCCTGGGGCCTGCCACTCAAAAGCAAAAAGATATTGGGATTTTTTAGCCAGTGGTATGCAAAAAAAAATGCATCTTTGAGATCCAAGACTGTAAACCGCTTGGCACTGGGTGGGATTTCTCCCAAGATTACATAGGGATTGGGTACTGTGGGATGGAGGGGGACTACAGCTTCATTTATGATCCAGAGATCTTGAACCATTCGCCAGGTACCGTCTATTTTCTTTACTGAGAGGACTGGGGTGTTACGTGGTGAACTGGTGGGGACCAATAGCCCACAAGCAAGGAAGTTATTTATTAAAGGCTGTAGTCCCTCTCGAGCCTCTCTTTTGAGAGGGTATTGTTTCCGGTTAGGAAACCGAGTGGGATCTTGGAGGACAATGATGACTGGTTCAGCTTGGGGGGCTCGTCCAGGAATCCCCTGGTCCCACACCTGGGGGTTAATTTTGTCTTCCCATAGTTTTTGGTCCCTCTCTATTGAAGGTGTAATGGGTTTTTCAGTAGTAACCAGGAGCTGCAGGGCTCTAGGGGCTGAAAAACTTCCCATCACAAGGGTGGTTCCCAGTTTAGTGAGTATATCTCTTCCCAATAAGGGAGTACGACACTCAGGGACCACTAGAAACTGGTGGGAAAATATTTGTCCATCCCAGCAACAAAGAAGTGCGCGGGTGAATCTTTTAGTAGTTGCTTTTCCTGTAACACCCACAATGGCACAGGTTTGGGAGGAGAAGTGTCCAGAGTAGGAGAGCAAGACAGAGTAGGTAGCCCTGTGTCAACCAAGAAATACTTGGCCCTACCTGCCACATCCAGTTGCACCCTTGGCTCCAGCCCCATGCTGGTTATCTGTGACAGGCAGGCTGGCTGAAGCGGGTGCTTCAGTCCTGTTGAACCATCGTGAGGGTAGGCTTGGCGTGACCTTGAGGCTCTTGGGTCCCGAGGGCAGATTGCCACCCAATGTCCCAGTTGATG
Organism: Ovis canadensis; assembly: GCF_042477335.2. Lineage (NCBI taxonomy): Eukaryota > Metazoa > Chordata > Mammalia > Artiodactyla > Bovidae > Ovis > Ovis canadensis. Next base: position 71,208,285 of record NC_091255.1, on the reverse strand, counting down.
GCATTTGTGGCAAGCCATTTTAGGAGACTTGTCACGGTTTGGACACTCTTTGGCCCAATGCCCCGCCTGTCTACAGATCAGGCATTTGTCTCATGCCTTGTCCTTCAAGGACTCAGGGTTTGCCATAGGGCTTCTCTGGAGGGCGGCTAGCATCTGGGCATGCCTTGTCTCTTTCTTTTTCTCCTTCTCCTGGGCCTTGGCCTCCTTCTCCTGTTCTCTGTTATAAAAGGTATTAGTGGCCGTCTGGACCATCTCATCTAAAGAGACAGTGGGGTCCTGCTGTTGTAGCTGTTGTAACTTAATTGTGATATCTGATGCACATTGGGACAGGAATTTGTCCTTTAAAATCACCTGTCCCTCGTAAGAGTGTAAGTCCAGATTGGCAAACTTTTGGAGTGCCTCCTTTAGCCTTTCCAGAAAGGCAATGGGGTTCTCATTGGGCTCCTGAGTTATTGCTGAGACTGGGCACAGTCTCACAAGTAATAGGCTTCCTTTTGTTTCCATGGGTAGACTTCCTTAGGGGTGAATTTTTCTGAAGCTTATCCTACCCAGAACTGTTGCAACCTGAAAGCCAGGCATCCCCGGGTCAGGGTGCAGATCCCCAGGCAGGCTGAGGCGTGACAGCCTCCTAGAGATCGAATCCCCAGGCAGGTCGAGGCATGACGGCCTCTCGAGAATTTGGTCCCTGGGCAGGTCGAGGCGTGACGACTTCCTGGGACTCCTGGGACTGGCGGATCCCCGAGCAGGTTGAGGTGTGACAACCTTTCGAGGATCAGATCCCTAGGCAGGTCAAAGCGTGATGACCTTCTGGGACCCCTGGACTGGAGCTGGGCGTCCCCAAGATCTCCAGTGTGACCAGTACCGTGTAGGAGTAGGGGGTTGGATATTATAGAGTATTTCCCTCCCAAGACCAGTTATTTTCTGGTTGTCTCTCCAGAAGATTGTAGAGGCAACCTTGTGGGTCTGGATGGGGCTCAGGAAAAGAGCATGAAACAGGAGGGAAGGGGGCAGAGCACAACCTTTGAAAGAATGACATAGCGCAAGGGGATAATGTAAACCAGTTAAAATCAACTGGGTCTAAGATGACAACTCAAATTCAAGTAAAACTTAATCTCCAATCTATAAGCCAACAGACACACCAGAGGTGGCAGGACAGCTCCAAGGCACTGTGAAAGAGCCGGAGGAGTGGGTGGTTCCCCAATGGCTGGGATGATCCTCCCACTCATTAGCATATGAATTCACCCCTCTCACAAAACCTAGCCAGGCCGCATTCAATGGCCAGTACAGTACCCTGTAGAGTGCAGCGCTTTTCTCTGAATCTTAACAAGTCTACCTCTTATCTATCGCTTTGACTCTCAATGAATTTTTGTAATGTGACCTCAGAGCCTGAACTTTATTAGTTTTGGCCGGGCTTGAGTCCCGGGAGAGAGCTGAAGGACAAGAGGGAAAAGCAATGGGAAAAACGTGCCAAGGGATCCCCTTCATAGCCCGCCGGAAAATTTGTTAAATATCTGACCAGTGCTCACCGTTTCTTTGGTCTGATCCTTGGCACAGAGAAGAGAAAGGACAGAAGAACCCCACCGGCTTGTGTAACAGCTACTGGGGCTCAGCAGATAACACATTTGGGACATGCTGAGGAGTAGCCTCTCCAGAGTCCCTCAACTGTGCCCCCTGCTGCCCGCCTGTTCGCAGGTGGTTCGAGGAAACAAGAAACAAGAGATTGTAAAGGAAGCAAGATTTTGTTAGGCATGTCCCTCCAGCCAGAGGAGCGAGGACCTCCGACCTTAACTGGAGGTCTTCTGGGATCTGAGACTGGGCCGCTTGGGCTTTCCGCTGTCCCAGTTTCCAGCAGGATGGGCCTTTCCCTGCACTGGATTTTCTTTCGCGTTCCGCCTCTACCGCAGGAGCTTCGCTGAGCTGGGCTCCAGCTGTGCTTGGCCTCTTCCACCCGGAGGTTGTTTCCGCCAGGTTATATCCGAGTCACGGCACCATAGATGTCACGCGAGTTTATGTGCCTCGATTCTTTGTCTCGTCACAACAAAGATTTGGAGTGACGGACATTAAAGCCCCCTCGGCATGTCACAGTTCTCAGGTCTCGAATGGACCATGTTATAGCTCTTAGACAAATCAGTGTTACAGCTCAGTGTTACAGCTCTACTTTATTTAGCAGATAGCAGGAAAACCCATCTTCCAGGCGTGAAGGCAGGTCGATCTAAAGACACGAGGAGAAGAGTTCCCCAGGGCGCCGGAGAGAGAGAGAGCTGGCTCTGGCTCCTCTGTGTATATGTTTCTCTCTCCCTGGGCCTGTCCTGTGTAAACTGGGCCAGCCAGGAGTGCTGCTTGTTTCCCCTGAGGTCCTCACTCCGGTCCTCGGACCTTCTTTCGTTTCCTTTTCGCGGGCTTTTCCCTTCCTCGTCTGTAGCCACCGCCATTTTGGACTCCTCTCCCTGGCTCTGCCCGCCCGACAGCTGGTTTTTAGATATAGTGTCGCTTGATTTCCTTTAGTCAAAATGGCTCTAAACCTAAATACCTCTGTTAGAATGTGCTTTGCTTAATTTTACAAAAACTCTCAAAAGGGCAATCATGGGGTTTTATGATGGGAATTCTGATTTTGAAATTGATGGCCCGAAGATGGGAATGTCAGGGTGTCAATAATATGTATGTATTTCAAAGGCAGAACACAGGACAGTCTGTACGGTAAACCTGATCATCTGGCCTAACACAGATAATCAAATCAAGCCTTAAGAAGCACAGATTTGTTGCTGTATTTATGTTGTTTTGTAATCGATGTTCTAGTTATTAGAGATTTATATTTAGGTCAGACATTTGCTGATTCAGTTTTTAAAGAATTTGCAAACAGTGCTTCCTTGGGCTCCCCCAGCCAGAGGGGTGTAGAGCAGAGGCATGAATGCTAATTGCAGTTGGAATGAGGCCTGTGGTCAGAGAGAAACTTGCTTGTAATTTGCACTACCAGCACTGCCAGCTGAGGTAGGGTGCTTTGTCTTGCATTGGAGGTCAAGGAAAATGCACAGGTTTACGAAGTGCGGGTTTTAGCAGATTAGTTATGGGACCAGTCAAAGCTGTGTTAAAAGAAGGAATGCAAATTTCCTATGGAGTCTAGAAAGGAGGGGGTTTGAGGAGAAAATTAATCCTGGTCAAGACAAGAGATGTTTGGTTTTAAATAGGCAAAGAGAAACCAGCAGCTGTTCCGAGTGGAACTCCCCCATCTTTGAAATCAGAGCTGATTCTTCCCCTCTCCCTGGGAAGCACTGAGTTCCTGCAGCACACTGGCCACGCTGCAGAGGCACCGGTAACCTGGCGGAGGAGAAAGGCGTCAACTTCCTTTTGACACCAGAGGCTTGTGAAATTTGTAAGACAAAAGAAGGAGAAAGAGGGAATTGAGGCTTGATCCTTCCTGTAAAGGAGGGTCATGGATGGGGGAGAGAGTAGGGAGTCTGGGAAAAGGAAGGGGTTTACCCGCAAGAGCTGCCTGCAGAGAGGGAACAGAGAGATCTCAAAAAAAAAAAAAAAAAAAAAAAAAAACCTCTAATACAACACAGAATATGCTATTTCTAAATTGGCAAAAGAAAAAGGTTGAATTGTATTCAGGATTCGATAGATTTAGTATACTTTACAAGTAGCAAAGTAAAGTGTACTCAATCTACCCGTGGTGGCTGTGTGGTAAAGAATCTGCTTGCAATGCAGGAGACATGGGTTCAATTCCTGAGTCGGGAAGATCCCCTGGAAAAGGAAATGGCAGTCCACTCCAGTATTCTTGCTTGGAAAATTCCGGGGACATAGCAGGCTGGTAGGCCTCAGTCCATGGGGTCGCAAAGAGTTAGACATGACTTACCGACTAAAAAACAACACCAACAACGTGTAGCAAATGGCTAGGTGTTTGTGGCTAGGGCTTGGAGATTCAATACAAACTCAAGACATTCCCCAAGAGAAATGGCAAAGAGAGCTTTGAAGGATGAGTAGCTGAACCTGCCTCCGTGAACGGTTTCAGCTTCTCCATCAGGCCTGCTCCTCTTGGATGTAAATGCTGGACGCTGGTTGCCCTTAGTTTATTTTTTGAAGGTGAAACAGAGACGTAACACTGGTGGTAAGAGCCCATCCTCGTGTCCGAGAGAAGAGTAGTGGCAGCTTTGAGGCAGATGAGGTCAGGGTAGGTGGCTCTAGTTTCTACGAAGGCACACTGGGAGGCTCTGTGCAACTTCCTCTCCCTGGCAAATCTGGCCTTGGGTTCCAGCCTGGGCCAGGAGCTCCGTCGATGCCAGGCTTGAGGGAGCGTGTGCTTCGGTCAGCAGTTTCGTGGCAATGGAGCAAGAGTGAAACTGGGTCCCAAGCAAGAGTGGGTCACATCTGGATTCTGGGTCACAGTGTAATGTGGAAGCTGGTGTTGCATCTTGGGAAGGGGCCAAGAAGGAAATAAATTTGAAACCAGGATTTGAAGGAGTAGGTTGGTAGCCCTGAATTGGGACCAAGATGAGGCTGGGAGAATGACCTCTGAAAGATTCCAGAAGAAGATCTATGTAGGCAAGAAATATGGAGTGGAGTGGATAGAACTGTTAAGAAGCAGCATAAGGACTGTGGAAATTAGGACTTGCTCGGGCCCTTGGAAAACCAGAATGGCTAGGTTGCCCAAAAAGAAAGGGCAAATCATCTGGGCTTCTTCCCGGGGGAGGGCAGAGTCTGCCTGTGTCCAGGGAGCCTTCCCTCCCAGCACTCCTCCCCAGGCCCCGGCCTTCTCCATCTACACAGTGTCTCTAGTTGTTCTTTGTGGAGCCAGTAATTGGACAGGTTCCCCTGATGTGCAGTCACTCAGGTAAGCGTTCTTTGCTGCCAGTGACCCATGAAGAGGGGGTTACTGATGCCTGCAGGGGATCTTGGACAGAAGAGGTCCCCTCTGCTTGCTCTGCAGATCTTGAGTCTTTGCATCCTCCAGCATTGTATGAGCCACTTCCTTAGACTGTCACTCTCTCACACATACACACAGAGGAGATACGGGAATCTAAATCTGTATATTCTGTATATCTATATCTTTCTGGTCCTGTTTCTCTGCAGAACCTTCACTGATGCCCTCTCTACCTCAGCCCTCCGTTCTTTTTAATTTTTTAAAAAATTTTATTTATTTATTTATGGCTACCCTGGGTCTTCATTGTTCTGGGCAGGTTTTCTCTAGTTTCAGTAAGTGGGGGCTTCTTTCAAGTTGCGATGTGCAGGCTTCTCATTGCTGTGGCTTATCGTGTTGCAGAGTGCAGGCTCTAGGGCATGCAGGCTTCAGTACCTGGGCTGTACAGGCTGAGTTGTTGCAAGGCTTACAGGGTCTTCCACATGGACCAGGGATCGGACCTGTGCCTCCTGCATTGGCCGGTGGGTTCTTAACATTTGACCACCAGGCAAGTCCCTCCCCTTCATTCTTACTGCTTCTCCTGTGTGACCTCTTTTCCTTCCAGTGTCCCTCCCCTCTCCTGCTCTTTCTTCTTCCCTATGCCAACAAGGGTCCATCTAGTCAAAGCTATGGTTTTCCAGTAGTCATGGATGTGAAAGTTGGACTATAAAGAAAGCTGAATGCCGAACAATTGATGCTTTTGAAGTGTGGTGTTGGAGAAGACTCTTGAGAGTCCCTTGAGGAGCCTGGTAGGCTGCAGTCCATGAGGTCGCAAAGAGTCGGACATGACTGTGCGACTTCCCTTTCTTTTCCTTTCCAGCCCTTTTTATTCTCTCTTTCAGCTGTGCCTCTGAAGCTGGTGTAGAAGGAAAAGCTGCATCTGAGTAAAGGCACCAGATTTTTAATCCTGGCTTTTTCATCTATTAGCTATGTTGACTGGACATGTGCCTATGAATTGGGGCTGGATGTTGATCACCACTGTGGTTAAGCTGAACAGAGACCTCACCACGCCAGGACCCGTGTGCTCTCAGCACCCCAGGAAGTGCTCTCAGACAGATGTCCCCTCAGCCTCCTGAGAACAGACTCTTGTCTCGTGCTGTGATGGTCCCTTCAACTCCACAGATGTGTGGGACACAGACTAGGTGTTCAGCATATGAATGCCTTGTGTCAGGAGCACAATGTTATAAGCACCAAATTTGAGACCAGCTGTGCCTTGAACCCACCTGTGAGACACAGAAATGAATGTTTGAAGGAGAATGCCTGGACTTTCTAAAAGGCTGGACAGTGGGAAAAATACCCATTTGTCTCTAAATCCAACTATAAGGTTACCTAGGCTCCCAATCATAATGTCATCTCTGGTTTATCTCATGTTTTATTATCCTCCTGGTTTTAATGTCTCTGTTTTATCCTGCCTTCCTAAGTCCTGACATTGGGTTCCTGATACATCTCTCCATCCAGTATTCTTGCCTGGAGAATCCCACGGACAAGAGGAGCCTGGTAGGCTATGGTCCATGTGGCCACAAAGAGTTGGACACGACTTAGCAACTAAATAGCATATCTCTCTATTTCACTGCAGTTTTGGCCCATCTATCTCTTTGGCCTGAAGTCCCTGCTCCAAATTCCTTGCCTTGGAATCCACAGATAATTCCTCCCATTCCTAGGCCCTTGCTGGATCCTGACAAACTGCATCACTAGGGAGAGTGCAGGGGCTCCCGTTCTGCATTGTGCGTAGTTTTACAAGTCAGTGAGTACAGATGAAGCCTCATTTCAGTGAATGCCCAAATCTTAATTGCTGAGCTGTCGCCTTTCCAATCTTTCATAGTAGCCATTCCTACTTTTGCTAGCATGTGAGATGAGTGCAGCTGTGCAGCAGTTTGAATATTCTTTGGCATTGCCTTTGTTTGGGATTGGAATGAAAACTGACCTTTTCCAGTCCTGTGGCCACTACTGAGTTTTCCAAATTTGCTGGCATATTGAGTGCAACACTTTAACAGCATCATCTTTTAGGATTTGAAATAGCTCAGCTGGAATTCCATCACCTCCACTAGTTTTGTTCTTAGTGATGCTTCCTAAGGCCCTTGACTTAGCACTCCAGGATGTCTGACTCTAGGTGAGTGATCACATGATCTTGGTTATCTAGGTCAATAAGATCTTTTTTTGTACAGTTCTTCTGTGTATTCTTGCCACCTCTTCTTAATATCTTCTGCTTCTGTTAAGTTCATACCGTTTCTGTCCTTTATTGTGCCCATCTTTGTACAAAAATTTCCCTTGGTATCTCTAGTTTTCTTGAAGAGATCTCTACTCTTTCCCATTCTATTGTTTTCCTCTATTTCTCTGCATTGATCAATTAGGAAGGTTTTCTTATCTCTCCTTGCTATTCTTTGGACCTTTGCATTCAGAAGGATATAGCTTTCCTTTTCTCCTTTGCCTTTTGCTTCTCTTCTTTTCTCAGCTATTTGTAAGCCCTCCTCAGACAACGATTTTGCCTGTTTGCGTTTCTTTTTCTTGGGAATGATTTTGATCACTGCCTCATTTCACACACTAGGAAAGTTATGCTCAAAATTCTCCAAGCCAGGTTTCAACAGTATGTGAACAGAGAACTTCCAGATGTTCAAGCTGGATTTAGAAAAGGCAGAGGAACCAGAAATCAAATTGCCAACATCCACTGGATCACAGGAAAAGTGAGAGAATTCCACAAAAACATCTACTTCTGTTTCATTGACTACGCTAAAGCCTTTGACTGTGGAAATTGTGGAAAATTCTTAAAGAGATGGGAATCCCAGACCACATTATCTGCCTCCTGAGAAACCTGTATCCAGGTCAAGAAGCAACAGTTAGAACCGAAAATGGAACAATGGACTGGTTCCAGATAGGAAAAGGAGTATGTCAAGGCTGTATATTGTCACCCTGCTTATTTAACTGATATGCAGAGTACATTGTGTGAAATGTCCAGCTGGATGAAGCACAAGCTGGAATCAAAACTTCCGGGAGAAATATCAATAACTTCAGATATACAGATGATACCACCCTTATAACAGAAAGCAAAAAGGAACTAAAGAGTCTCCTGATGAAGGTGAAAGAGCAGAGTGAAAAATCTGGCTTTGTTCAGGAAACGAAGATCATGGCATCCGGTACCATCACTTCATGGCAAATAGATGGAGAAACAATGGAAACAATGACAGAGTTTATTTTCTTGGGCTCCAAAATCACTGCAGATGGTGACTGCAGCCACAAAATTAAGATGCTTGTTCACTGGAAGAAAAGCTGTGACCAACCTAGACAGCATATTAAAAAGCAGAGATGTTACTTTGTCAACAAAGGTCCCTATAGTCAAAGCTATGGTTTTTCCAGTATCATGCATGGATGTGAGCTAGACCATAAAGAAGGCTGAGTATCAAATAATTGATGCTTTTGAACTGTGGTGTTGGAGAAGACTCTTGAGAGTCCCTTGGAGTGCAAGGTGATCCAACCAGTCAATCCTAAAGGAAATCAACTCTGCATCTTCATTGGAAGAACTGATGCTGAAGTGGAAGCTCCAATAGTCTGGCCACCTGATGCAAAGAGGCAACTCATTGGAAAAGACCCTGGTGCTGGGAGAGATTGAGGGCAGGAGGAGAAGGGGGCGACAAACGATAAGATGGTGACAGAGGATGAGATGGACAAAGGATTGGATTGTATCTATCACCAACTCAATGGACGTGAGTCTGAGCAAGATCCGGGAGATAGTGAAGGACAGGGAAGCCTGCTGTGCTGTAGTTCATGGGGTTGCCAAGAGTTGGCCAGGACCTAGCGACTGGACAACAACAGCAAGTTCTCAGAACTATTGTAAAACTCAGGTGCTAAGACAAGTCAATGAGGGAAAAAGTAGTCTTTTCAACAGCTGTTGCTGGGACAACTGAATATCCACATTTAAAAGAGCTAAGTTGAGGGACTTCCTTGGTGATCTGGCAGCTAGACTCTGTGCTCCTCAGCTCCCATCCCTGGTGGGGGTACTGGATCCCACATGCTGCAGCAAAGATTCCGTGTACTGCAACTAAGCTTTGGTGTAGCCAAATAAATAAACAAATATCTTTTAAAATTTATTTGAAAGGAATTAAGTGGAATTCATATCTTATACCATACACAAACATTAACTCAAAATGGCAAATAGACTTAAATGTGAGAGTTAAAGTTATAAAAGTCTTAGAGGAAAAGGGGAATAAATATGATCTAGGGTTAGGCAACAGTTTGTTAGATATGACATCAAATGCACAAATGATAAAAGGAAAAATTCACAAATTGGACTTTATCAAAGTTAAAAACTTTTACACTTCAAATAACATCATCCAGAAAGTGAAAAGATAACTCACAGAACAGAAAAAGTTAGCATATTATACAACTGATAAGGGACTTTTATCCAGAATATATAAAGAAAGAACTCTTACAGCCTAAGAAGAAAACAAATATTTCCATTTTTAAAAAATGGGCAAAGGATTTGAAGAAACAGTTCTCAGTGAAGACATACAAATGGTCAGTAATCACGTGAAAAGATGTTCAACATCATCAGTCATTAGGGAAATGCAAATGAAACCAAAATGAGATACCACTTCATACCTACTAGGGGGACTAGAATAGGAAAGACAACAGCAAGTGTTGGTGAGGATGGAGAGAAATGGAACTCTCATTCACTGCTGGAATGTAAAATGGTGCAACCCCTGGACAGTTTGGCAACTTCTCATAATGTTCCCACATGACACAGCGATTTCACTCTTAAGAAAATGTCCATACAAAGACTTGCACAAAATGTTCACAGCAGTGTTGTTCACAATAGCCAAAAACTGGGCACAAGCCAACTGCCTGTCAACTGGTGAATGGATAAATAAACTGTGCTATTTCCACATAGTCTGATGCACTGCTCACAGTGAAAAGGGATGAAGCTCCGACAGGCTGCAGCAGGGAGGAACCGGAGCATTAGGCAGAGTTGAAAGAAGACAGCCATAAAAGACCTGGCATTACATGTTTTCCGTTTACAATAAATGTCCACAAGAGGCAAATCTATAGAGACAAAAAGTAGTTTGGTGGTTTCCAGGGACCAGGGGAAGGGTGGGGAGTGACTTCAAGTGGCTACAAGGTTTCTTTCTGCAGTGATGAAATGCTCTAAAATTAGATAGTGGTGTTGGTTACACAACTCTGTGAATGTACTGAAGACCACTGAATCCTATACTTTAAATGGGTGAATTTTATGGTATGTAAACTGTATCTCAATAAATTTTTTTGAAAAGAAGTTTGATTGATTCAGAGATATTTGTCTCCGAGACAAATAAAACTTCTTGCAACTTAAAAATAATTGACCAGTTATTTCAGATGCAGTTCCTAGGGCCTAGGAGATTTGCGAGAATCTACAAAAAGATATATATTTTTTTGAGACCTAAAAAAAAAAAAATGAATTGGGTTTAAACTGTAAAGATTTGAAATAAAAGCTGACAAAATAGAATATCATGTCAACGAGACAATGAAAACCAACTCATCTGAAACTGACATGCATACACACCAACTGATGCAATATGGGAATATGGGGTATTCACGTTTGACATAAAAAGGGCTGAGACCCCCACGAACAGGGGGCTAGGACTACGAGGGTCTCAGGACAGGGAGGCCGCTTCACGTAGCTGGTTCTTCCTTTCCTGCGGCTCCCATAATCCTCTGCGGTAGTCTCGCCCTGTCTGTGCTCCCACGTTCGTCAGTCAAAACACTGATAGACAGGGCTCGTTTTTGCCTTCCAGAGAGTTTGTGATCCTACAGAAAAATCAGTGTGTGCAACGTGGCTTTATGACAGCAAATCAAGTGCTCTCATTCCACTCCAAGTTCCTCAGGAGGAACCCAGCCCTGCCACGCAGGGTACCTGCTCCTACGGCTGCAACGGCCCTTGCTGCGCTGCAGAAAATACGCGCTCACATTTCTGCCCCTACGCCGGAAACAGCGTGCTCCCTGAGGATCCGGGTGTATCTCGTTCACTTTTGAATCCGTGGCCCGGCATGGCGCCACGCACGTGCTCTGGGCCCCCAGAGATTTCTTAATAGTGAGTTATTTTTATTCATAGTGTTCACTGTGACAGTGACCTGGGTTCTTGCTTTCATCTTAAAATTCCAACCCTCACATGCCAATAAAGCAGCTTCTGCTAAGTCGTTTCAGTCGTGTCCAGCTCACTGCAACCCCGTGGACTATAGCCCTCCATGTTCCTCTGTCCACGGGATTCTCCAAGTAAGAATACAGGAGTGGGTTGCCATGCCCTTCTTCAGAGGATCCTCCTGACCCAGGAATCAAACCCACGTTAAATAAACTAAAAACTTTTAAAATAAATGATTTCAATCCTCTTTTGGAAAGAATATGAGAGAAAAAGTGTTATCATATCACTCTTGGGCAGCCATTAAATTAATATTTTCTTCATGCAAGGAATGGAAGCTTGGAAGCTCAAGTTAGTGGGTGAAAGTTGAAGAATTAGCAGGATATCTGCCCAATCAGGTTTCCCAGGTGGCTCAATGGCAAGGAGTCCACCTGCAGTGCAGGAGACACACAGGTTTAACCCTGGCCCAGGAAGATCCCCTGGTGAAGGGAATGGCAACCCACTCCAGCATTCTGCTGCTGCTGCTGCTGCTGCTGCTGCTGAGTCGCTCCAGTCGTGTCCGACTCTGTGCGACCCCATGGACGGCAGCCTACCAGGCTCCTCCATCCATGGGATTTTCCAGGCAAGAGTCCTGGAGTGGGGTGCCATTTCCTTCTCCGACTCCAGTATTCTAGTCTGGATGATTCCATAGACAGAGGAGCTTGGCAAGCTACAGTCCATGGGGTTGCAGGGTTGGACATGACTTAGTGACTAAACAACTACACCGTCTCAGAGTGTCTTTCCACAAGATTGTGACATCATGATTTAACAGAGATAAGTATTTGATCATTCGGATGATCAAAAAATTTATTTCTCATTTATTTGGACTTCATCTACAGTTCTGGCTCCCTGCTCCCCAAATATTTGGGATTTCTTGAGCTATAAGACAAGTGGGATGATATTTGGTCTTTCCTCAGCTCCTCAAAACACTTTGGGGAAAGTGACTCTTGGATCCCACCCAAGAGTGGGCATCAGCTGCCCGGAAAACCAACCATGATATTAGAGGGTTGGAACTTCAGTATCACCCCTGTCTCAGTGGTAGGGGGCTGCAGGTGCGGTGAATCACCAATGGCCAACGATTTAATCAATTGTGTCTAAGGAAGCCTCCAAAAAAACCCCACAGGAGAGGGTTTGGGGAGCTTCTGGGCTGGTGAACACTGGGAGATGTGTGAGTGGAGGGACCCCTTCCCATACCTCATGCTGTGAATCTCATCTAGTGGCTGGTTCATATCCTTTAATACCCTTTTTGTAGTCTGGTGAGCAAACAAGTTTTCCTGAGTTCTGTGAGCCATTCTAAAAACTTAATCAAACCCAAGGAGGGGTTGTGGGAGCCTCTGATTTGTAGTCAGTTGTCAGAAGCACAGGTAAAAATAACCTGGGCTTGTGACTGGCATCTGAAGTCATCTTGTGGGATGAGCCTGATTTTATTTCCAAGTAAGTGTCAGAGTTGGGTTGAATTCTTGGACACCCCACTTGTGTCTAAGAATTGCCTGTTAGTGTGGGAAGCCTAAACACACACACACATACTGGAATTGGGTCCAAGGGCCTTTTTCAAAGGTACTAATAATTTTACAAGAAGAATAATTTTCAGAGCAGACACCATTCCAACCCACGATCACCGTCAACATCCCCAGTAATGAGACAGTGGCCTCCATATACGCCTCATGAAAGGACACGCTGAGACACACAGCAGTACTTCTGGAAGATTCTGGCGCAAAAATACAAAAAAATGAATCTAATTGTGAGAAAAGCATCAGAAGTACCCAAATGGAGGGACGTTTCATAAAATAACCGACTCCTCAAAAATGTCAAGGCTAGGTAAAACAGGGCAAGACAGAAATTTTTGCAGGTTGAAAAGGACTAGGAAGACACTAGAACTGATGGCAACATATAATTTGGGGTTTGCTCTTGTTTGTCTTTTGGGGTATTAAAGGACATTATTGGGCCAACTGGTAAAATCTGACGAAAGCCTATAGGTTAGCTCATAGTATTGTATGAGGGTGAATTTTGCTTGTCTTCCTGTGGTTACTTTGCACATAAGCCCTTGTTTTTAGGAAACAGCCACTTAAAGTGTTCCTGGGTAGAGGGGCAGTGCCTCTGCAACTCATTCTCAAATGCTTCAGACAAGAATTGATATACAAACAATGATAACGTGAATGTGCTAGTGTTAACATTTGGGGAATGCTGGTAGAGGTTAAATGGAACTCCTTTCACTGTGTTTGCAAGTTGCTGCTAAGTCTGTAATTACCAGCCCCCCACCCCCCAAAAAAAAGATTAGGAAAGTTAACATATCTTCTGTCTTTCATCATTAAAGCCATTATTGGATGTCATTTGTGACACCAAAGGAGTCTAGTAAAGATGAAAACTTGTCAGAATGACTTGGAGTCATTAGAATATCTTACCTTTCTACTTGTTCTCTTGGCAAGGCCCATCCTCTGCTGTGTACAGATAAATGTGACATGTGCAATATGAATTTATAAGTTCTGTATGTTAGAATGTACCTCTGGATATGTATCTGTAAAAAATAATAATGGCTCAAATGTGATAGAAGTTTAGTTTCTCCCTCGGGTAACAGAACTGGGCAGGCGGTCAGTCCAGGGCTGATCTGGAGGGAGGTTTAGACCGTGTCTTGCTACACCCCTCCCATGTGTGCAGCCTGGGGTCTCATGATCCAAGCTGGAAACTCAAGCTGCACACAGCACATCTCCATTCTAATCAGCAGAAACTGGGAAGAACAAAGAAAGGCATCCAAACCCCATTTAAGGACACTTTCTGTACACTGCACAACAGTTTCAGTAACATCCTTTTTTCCAAGACAACTTCTAGCTTCAAGAGAGGCTGTGCATTGCAGTCTGGGCTGTCAAGTTCCATCCAAAAATTAGAGAGGAAGAGAGTGGTAATTGGGACATGTAACAAGCCTGTGTTCTCAGGTGAGATATGTCCCCTGTAAGGAAAGTCCTGCAACGGTGACTCCAGGGACAGTGCTGGTGCCGCCCAGCGGCGTGAAGGACAGGCTGTTGGGTAGGTGGTGGAGGACGTTGAAGTGGAGACAAGTGCTGCTGGCAAAGAGAAGAAAATGAAAACGACCACACGGACACCAGGACACAAGAGGAAATATAGCTACGGCCTCTGCTTAATTGAGTGCGACTCCATCTGAATAGGGAAAAAAGGAAGATATGGGAAGCAGGGCAAAGGGAAAGACGGGACGAAAGGACAAGAGGGCTTGAGCAAGGGCGGGGTGTGGGCAGGAAGAGCAGGAGGGCGACGTCCAGCTGCTGGATCCACTGGCGGCTGGCTCTGTGGTCCCTGGGGCTGAGGCCTCTTCCTCATCTGTAAGCAGAGTTCCGGGAAGCAGAGCTGGGTCTAGGTTCAGGAACCATCGTCCACCTCCAGTGGTCATCTGTAGTGCTGGACGTGCTCCTGACTTCAAAGAAGCCTTTATACAACTAAGTTGTGTGAGCGAACACAGCACAAGGGCCAGAAAAATAAAACAGGCTACACTGAAAAGAAACCCAACTCTGTTCAAGTAGGAACTGTAATAACTCCTGACAACTTGATCCAGGCCTGAGCAGCTGTCTTCAGGGGTACCACAGTGACTGGAAGGCTTCTTCCTTGTGAGGAGAATCAGCAGGGATATTGACGTTTCAACCAAGCCTATGGGTCAAAAAGATGGACTGAGGTCAAATTATGCAGTTGACCTTTCCGAAGGTATAGGCAAGCTGGTTAACAAAGTACTTCATTTAGAGAAAAATGGTTCTACTTCCGCATCCGAGAGCTGGAAGGGACTCTTCTTTGGGTACAAATGTTTTCACAGAAGGCTGGGGAGACTGGAGTTTGCTTTATGGAAGTCTGCTCCACCCTGCCCCGGAGAATTTCACAATGGAGGACCTTTCCTGTGCTGACAATTCCCAAATCTAAAACTGGCGTGCATTTGCAGGCTTTTCAGAACACCAATTAGATCCGAACTCGAAGCCACGGTAGAGGGCCTCGCCTGCTCCCAGGACGTCACACCCGTGTGGCCTCAACTGTTCTCTAGAAACACAGCCGGGGGGTGGGCAAGATACCAAAGAAGTGACGAGGCAGCGGGGGGGTCCCAGGGTCTCTGAGTCTAGACCCAAGCACTGCAGACTGCCTGTCTGATACAAACACACTGAGAGCAACACACGCTTGTTTCATAACATATGACAGGGCAGGAGGCCAAGTCCTTGGTCATGAGCGTGGAACCCATTTCAGCCCTGCGTGTGTCATCGCCCTTATGCTGGACCAGCCCCGCGGTGTCAGAAGTGGCGCCAGGGATCCCCGCAAGTCTCTTTAAAGTGATGCCTTCTCTCTTGGCAGCAACTTTCGATAAAATCCAGCGAGTCCCTTCTGGTATGTAAACTGGCCTGTAGGTAGAAAGAGTGAGAAACCTCCCCCAAGCCCTTCAACTGAAGAGATATCTGCTGGGGAGAAAGATTAAAGTTAAACTAAACAGAACAGAAAATGCCTAAGGGTTGTTTTTTTCCCCTGAAACTGAAATTCGACTTGTAATTTAAAAACACACTTAAAAAAAAAAAAAAGGACCTTAAGGGCCTATTTTTTCCCCTGGCTGGTTCTTAGCCCAAACCTTCATGACTCCTTTTTATTTTGCGGGTGACATTGCTGCTGCTGCTAAGTCACGTCAGTCGTGTCCAACTCTGTGTGACTCCATGGCACCCAGCAGGCTCCTCCGTCCCTGGGATTCTCCAGGCAAGAATACTAGAGTGGGTTGCCATTGCCTTCTCCAATGCATGAAAGTGAAAAGTGAAAGTGAAGTCGCTCAGTCGTGTCCATCTCTTAGCGACCCCATGGACTGCAGCCTACCATGCTCCTCCATCCATGGGATTCTCCAGGCAAGAGTACTGGAGTGGGTTGCCATTGCCTTCTCCAGGGGTGACATTAGGAATCCTTAATTATTGAACTGAAGGAACTTTAAACACCACTTAATCTAATGTGCCTATCTAACAGGCAGGAAAGCCCAGGAAAGCGAAGTAATCAGCCCAGGGTCTCATCCAGACTGAAGCCTGGGTCACCCACCTTTGAGTTCAAGCTTTTCCCAGTACATCCTAATGCTTCTACAGACCAGGCTGCCACATGAGAGTTCATCACTGAACCGGGTATTTTCTGCTGTCTGTGCATATGAAAAAGCTCCACTTTGAACCTTCAACGACTAGAAATAGGGGAGTTAGACTTGTGGGCCCTAAATACAATTGCCAGTTACAACCAGGTCTAGGAAGGAAATGTCCTTAAACACATTATCCTGTTTAAGTGCCACTTTCCCATGAAAGAAATCTTGGTTCAACTGCAAAATGCCAAAATATAGGTTACTAAGGTGGTTCAGGTTTTTGTTTGTTTGCTCTTTCGGTATCAGTTCTTAACCGGAACATGGCAGAGGAAAGGCAGGAAGAAAATAGATGGGTATTTTTTTAACTCCCCTCTTAGAAATCTTTGAAAGGAGTTAGCGCTAGCCCTTGTGCAGACTTTTTCTATCCAGGCCATGGCTGTTGACGCCTGAGATCCTCGCACAGCCATTCTCACTTTATATCTGGGCAAATGACTGCAGAGAGGCAGAAGGCTTGCTCAGGGTTGGCTGACCCAGGAGCCAGTGTTTCAGGGGCCGTGTTTTGGAATCAGAGGAGTGGACTCTCCTCCAGACCTACAGAGAAGTGTCAATTCTGCCTGTAGGTT
Organism: Ovis canadensis; assembly: GCF_042477335.2. Taxonomy (NCBI): domain Eukaryota; kingdom Metazoa; phylum Chordata; class Mammalia; order Artiodactyla; family Bovidae; genus Ovis; species Ovis canadensis. The sequence continues at coordinate 71,191,543 of NC_091255.1, read as the reverse complement.
GGCAGCTTCCTCTCTGACTGCTCTGTGGCCTTCATTTCCTTTCCACTCTGCTGACTCAGGACCCAGGAAGCCCAGCTTCCTGTCAAGACCAGTGTGAGGACCGCCAGCAGAGAAGCAGACTCAGCAAAGCAGCCCTTGCCCTCCGAAAGAGGCTGCAGGAGGTCAGAAAGCCAAAGGCAAAGGCAGACCCACGGAGGCGCCTGTGCACGGCTCATATGTGTAACTGGCCAGGGGAGATGGGAAGGGCAGATGTGAGAAGGGCTGAAAGGCAAGACAACACGGAAGCACCCAGAGGACACAATGCGAAGAGAAGCTAGCTGGATACAGAAAGACAACCATGCTGTGATCTCACCTACATGTGGAATCTAAAGAAGTCAAACCCCTAGAACCAGAGAGTAGAATGGTGGTTGTCGGGGGCTGGGGAGTGGGGGAAATGGAGAGAGGTTGGTCAAAGGGCACAAACTTTTCAGTTACAAGATGATGAAGTTGTAAAGATCTAACTACAGCATGTTAACTCCAGTTAACAACACTGCACTGAGCACTTGAAATCAGCTAAGAGAGTGGATTTTTAGTGTTCTCACTCCTCCCCCAAAAGGTAAGGTGATGAACGTATTAATTGTAATCATTTCACAATGTGTATGCACGCTAAGTCATCGTGTGGTACACCTTAAAAAACTTGCTTTGTACAACCTAAAAAAAACTGAGAAAAGCAAGTAGGCAACTTTGAGGATGCCAGAAATCCTTTAAAAATCTATTTCCTTTCAGAAAGAAATATATGCCTTTGTTAGGAAGGAGAAAAATATGGTCTTTTGTTTGTTAAATCTATCCAATGAGTTTTATTTGTTTTAATTGGGATGAAACTCACATAAAATTAATCAAATTTAGTATGCCTTCGTGATGTGCAGCCCCCAAGTTTGGTTTCAAACATTTCCAGCACTCCAAAAGAAAACTCCACACCCACCAGTCACTGCCCCGCCTTCCTGCCCCAGTACCTGCTTACACGGCTGCTCCATGAGCTCAGGGGCTGCACCCACAAACGGCTGGGAAGAGTGACAGGACTGCTGCAGGAAGTCCTGCAGGCCCCTTCCAGGGCCTGAAACTGGGCTCTTGTCTAACACTTGGAAATGAATGGTCCGAGGAGACACGTGTGCTGACAAAGCAAGAGATTTTATTGGAAAGGGCCTCCAGGGGAGAGCAGGAGGGTAAGGAAACCCAGGAGAAAGCTCTGTCACATGGCTTGCAGTCTCGGGTTTTATGGTGATAGGACTCGTTTCCAGGTTGTCTTTAGCCAGTCATACTGACTCAAGTCCTTCCTGGTGGTGCACACCTTGCTCAGCCAAGATGGATGCCAGAGAAAAGGATTCTGGGAGGTGGTTGGACACGTGGTGTCTCCTTTTGACCTTTTCCGAACTCTTCTGGTTGGTGGGGGCTTATCAGTTCTGTGTTCCTTACCGGACCTCCTGTTGTGAAACAGCTCATGCAAATAGTTACTATGGTGCCTGGCCAGGGTGGGCGGTTTCAATCGGTGTGCTTCCCCTAACCGGACCATGAAACTAGAGTACAGGATGGCGCCTTCCATCTGCCTTCACTGGGGCTGGGAGGAAAAGCCCAGCGCTGCTTGACGGCTGCTTCCGCTGCCCCAGGGCAGACTGGCGCCCTGTGCCCACTCTCACTGTCTCTTGCCCCCAGACACTACTCACCCCCAGATTATTGTCCTTGATGCCAGTCTGGCCAGGGACCAGCAGGTAAATGTTAGGGCCCTTCACAGAGTATCATGGGCGTGCGCTAAGTTGCCTCAGTTGTGTCTGACTCTTTGCAACCCCATGGGCTGTAGCCTGCCAGGCTCCTCTGTCCACGGGATTCTCCATGCAAGAATACCGGAGTGGGCTGTTATTTCCTCCTCCAAGGGAATCTTCCCAGCCCAGGGATCGAACCTGCATCTTTTATGCCTCCACTGGCAGGCAGGTTCTTTACTACTAGCGCCACCATCACTGAGGCTTAAAAAGACTAAGACAACAGTCCATACTATAGATCCATGTTAGAAAACGTCACCTAAGGCAACTCAGAGCATCCACATGTGCTTTTCACCTCCCTGTGAAGGCGATCTCAAGCTGAATTTTATGGCAATCGTCGCCTTGCTAAATGTGTATCTTTCAACACCATAGCTTAGTTTTACTTGCATTTTGAACTTTGTATAAATGGATCTACAAGGCACGGACTCTTTTGTAATGAAGTGTGTTAGGCTTAGCATCCTTTGTGAGATTTGTTCATGCTGTTGAATGGAACAGTTCCTCATTTTTTTTATGGCTGCATAGCTTGCCACTGTATAACTTAGAGTAGTTTACTTATTTTTGTATGGATACACTTTTAGGTAGCTTCTTTTCCCCAGCTTTTATAGTTATAATTGACAGACTAAACTGTATACATTCAAGGTGTACAATATGATGATTTGATTATTTTCCTGCTGTGGCTAACAGGTTCTACCCAACTCCTGATTGTTACAAATAGTGCCACTATGAGCACTCGTGTACATGTCTTTTGCTGTACAAGTTCACACATTTCTGTTCGGCATATTCCTAATGTGAGATGGTGGATTATAGTGCAGGTTCATTTAGCAGATGCTGCCGAACAGATTCTCAAAGTGGTCACACCGATTTAAACTCTCCCTAACTCCATCTGAGAGATGCTCTTGTTCTAGTCTTATCACTAGTCTTGTCAATTTTTTATTGGATTTTAGCTATTCTACTGGGTGTGCTGTAATAATTCATGAAGATTTCAGTTTGTGTATCCCCGATTACTGGTGAGCTTGAACACTTTTAAACATGTTAATTGGTCATTTGGATACTCTCTTTGGTGTGCTGCCTGTTGAAGTCTTTTACATACTTTTCTTCGGGATTTTTTTCTTTTTGATCTGAGAGTTGTTTATAAATCCGGAGATGAGCCCTTTGTGCTGCAAATCTCTCTTCCTACTGTAGTGTGCCTTTGTGCCTCTTTCTATTGAAGTATATCATGGTATCTTTAAATGCACAGAAATTCTTAATTTTAATGCAATTTTTTTTTCCTCTTTTTGGTTAGTGGTTTTTGTATCCCACTGAAGAAGTCTTTCACATCCTCAGGTCATGAAGAGTGTTCGATATTATCTTCTAATTCTGAACTGTTGGCAGCCACTTGGGGCTATTTAAGTGAAAATTAATTAAACAGAAATAAATTCAGTCCTTCAGCTACCTGCACTGGACAGTACAGGTCATGGAGTATTTCCATGTCCTCTTCAGCTGCGCTGTTCTAGAAGCTTTTAGTGTTTTGTCCTTCACAGTTAGATATAAAATCACCTGATGCTAATTTTTGTTTATGGTGTGGGGTGGTCAGGTTCCATTTTCTGTAAGGATATCCAACTGTCCTAGCACCATGCAATGACAAAGACGTCTTCCACAGTCTAAAGTCCCACCTTTCACAGAAGTCAAGCATTCAAAAAGGAACTGTGTCTGTGTTTTCTATTCATGTATTTGTTTTTTTTTTTTTAATTTATGTTTTTGGCTACATCAGGTCTTAGTTGAGGCACATGGGATCTTCATTGCAACATGTGAACGTAGTCACCCTGTGGCACGTGGGATCTTACTTCCCTAACTAGGGATTGAACCCGTGTCCCCTGCATTGCAAGGCGAGTTCTTAACCACTGGACCACCAGGGAAGTCCCTATTCATGTATTTGTATCCAAACCACATTGTCTTCATTTCTGTAGCTTTATACTGTTTTCATATCTGGTAGAGCAAGCCCACCTACCTCCTGTTTCTTCAACAGTGTCTTGATAATTCCTCACCCTCTGCATTTCCTAACACATTCAGAATTGCTTTACCATTCTATGGTGTTTGTATCTTTTTGTCTATTTTATTCTTTTTAAAATAATGTTTGCATTTGTCCTGAATATATATATATATATACATACACATACATATTGCATAGTATATAAAGCATTTCTCCTCCAAATCTGTCAACCCTTAAATACAGCCCCACAGAACATTTGTTAACTTCCTACTTTCAAAAACTTACTATGGGAAATACTCTTTGGAAATAAATGTGTTTTAGTGCAAAAAATATTGCATAAAGATCACTTTTTTGATATGGTTCATATAATCTATAGAGCATTCAGCAGTGAACTGACCTCTTGAACATTCCGAGTCTTTAAAAACCAGGAGTATGGTATGCAGGTCATGGTGCAGAAACGGATGCTTAGTGGAATTTGGATGGCAAAAGTTTACGAGGGAAAAGGCAAGCCCCAGAATTGGGCAGAGGAAGCAATCTGAGCCAGACCAGAGCGCTGGCTGCCCTAGTGTGCTGCTCTGGGGCAGCTGCTGTTGTCAGAGTGTCCTCTGTTGGGCTGCATGTCCATGCTGAGTCACAGCGCAGGTTGCCCTGGGCAGGGCGGGCCGAGTATGACCCCAGGCAAAACAGCACCCGGCAGCCCAGCCAGGCCCCAAGGTGCTGCAGGCTCGAAGCTGTCACTCCCCACAGCTGGGCAGCATGTCCCTCCCCAGAAGAGGTGGGATGTGTCTGGTTATTTCCAGGTCTGCACAGTTCATCCTAAAGCCTTCTGCTTCCCGCACCTCCTATCCTGGAGATCCTCGAACTCCCACTTTTCTAACAGTGAGTTTGACCCGGAACCCTTAAGATGTTAGATCCTGCATCTCAAGAGAGCTCTCCCAAGCCAACAGACTTTTCTTCACCTAGTTTTATATTTCAGTCCCTTGATCAAGCACGCTTAGAGTTCAGTTCCCGGATGCTGGCGAGGGCCTGCAAGTCTTCTGTGGGATGTAATCCCTTAGCGTCCCTAATCCTATGTACTGAGAGTTCAGCCAGTGATAGGCCTAGTGACCCAGGAGGGAACCTATGCTCTTCTCAGGGGCAGGCTTCTGTGTGGTGTGTTCCAGAAGGTTGGGAGTGTTGGCTCTTCCAGCGGGTTTGGGGATGGGCCACTTCTCCAGGTTCAGAAAGTCCACAGGAAGCTGGGGAGTCAAAATCTTCCTCATCGGCCATCTGCCTCCATCCCATCCAGGGCCTGACCTTGGCATGAGACCGGCCTTTGCTCGGTGCTTAATCCGCATGGTCTAGGTCCTCAGCTTTCTCTGCCTTGTCACTGTAGAAGATGAGAGCTTCATGCAACCAGGGAGGCCTCTAGTCTTCACACCTGGCTTTCAGCTGCTCATTACTTTCGGCTCTTTGGCATCTTTCCATGGAACACGGACAATGCACATCAATGGCTGTCCAAGCCACTCATCTCTACAGCAGCTGCTTCCTCCACTATGCCTGCCAGTGCTTCCACTTTGACCAGCACACCCCCCTTATGCACCAACAGAGTGTGAACAACTGGCCCAGCACCTTGTGCAGAGCACTGCCTGAGACCCACCTGCCTCCACCAGGGTGGGGGGCCTCCTCTGAACCCATCTCATCACTTGCTCTCTGAGACCTCTCCTGAGTCAGCTGTCACAGGTTAGTCTTCAGAGGCTGAGTTGAGGTGCACAACGTTTATGAGGGATCAACACTTGTGGGAGGAAGTGAAGGCAGCAAGATCAGGCTCAGGAAGGGGCCAAACAGCAATGCCGGCCCCACAGAGCTCCAGTCAAGGCAGCAGGGAGTTGCCCAGGATTTGGGGGTGCCCTGTATTTGGTAGAAATGGCCCTAAGGATGCCCCTGTCTCGCTTCTCACTGGTTGTATGCAGCTCTGGGACCTGCGTCGCCCCAGGGAAGGGAGCTCTCTGCAGCTAGAGGCTTCGTGCAGGCCACACCTGCATGGCTGAATGGAAAGTTCCTTCCTGAAGGGCAACTAGAGGACAGTTCCCTGTCTGCCACACACGGTGCCCTCTAGTTTATTTAGGCTTTCCTTCATTCCCTTCCAGAATGGTTAGTTTTGCACAGAATTCTGGTATATGTTTCAACTCATATAGTCTTCTGTAGCCAATATTTTGCCATTGTTGTAGGCTCTGTTTTTGTGTGATCACCTTTAAATTAAAAAAACTGAACTATAGATGATTTATAATGATCGTTTTAGGTATACAGCAAAGTGATGCATGCATATATATGTGTGTGCGTGTGTGTATATATATATACACACACACGCACACACACACTTTTTCAGACTCTTTTCCCCTACAGGCTATTACAAGATATTAAATACAGTTCCCTGCACTATACAGTAAATACCTGTTTATCTGTTTTACATATAGAGGTGTGTATCTATTAATCCCATACCCCTAATTTATACCTCTCCACTTTCCGCTTTGGTAACCGTAAGTTTGTTTTCTATGACTGTGAGTCTATTTCTGTTTTGTAAATAAGTTCACTTGTGTTATTTCTTTTAGACTCCACATGTAAGTTGCATCATACACTGATTTTCTTTATCTGACTTACCTCACACAGCATGATCACCTCTAGGCCATCCATGTTGCTGCAAATGGCAACACTCCATTGTTTTTAATGGCTGAGTAATCCCCCATACCTTGGTTATTGCAAACAGTGCTGCTACAAACATTGCTGCACATGTATAGGATTTCTAACTTTTTATATTCTACCTGATTATTGCTTTATATAGGATATACTAGTATGTAGAAATACATTTTAATATTAACAACCTTGCTAACCTCACTTGTTAATTCTCATTGTGCATTTGTGGATTTTTAAACACATGTATCAGGTTATCCTGTAAACAGCATTTCTTCCATTTCAGACCTACACCTTTCAGTTGTCTTTTTTGGATTATTTATTGCACAGGCTTGGTGCTCCACTGTGATAGTGAATGGAAGTGGTCAGGGTAGGCATCCTTGCTGTCAAGCCAAAGGGACAGCGTTTAGCATTTCACTACTTGGTAAGATACGTATGTCTGTACACTACTTAGTGTGTTTGTTGAAGAGTGTGTGCGCCATTTATCAAGTTCAGAAAATTCCTCTTTATTCCTACTTTGCTAGTACTTACATCAAAAAAAATCATAAGTAGTGCTGAACTTTATTCACCATCTTTTACTGATTTTTGAATGTCAAACCAAACTAACATTCATTGAAAATTCCACCTTGGTTGTGATGTACATCAGCTTTACACATTGCTGGATTCATTCTGCTGATCATTTGTTTAAAGTTTTATGAGTGAGATTAGCTTGTTACATTTTTGTAATGTCTTTGCTAGGTTTTAGTATCAAGGCAGTGTGGCCGTCATAGAATGGTTAGGGATTATTTCCTTTTTGTAGTCTTTGAAAATAAGATTGGTGCTATATTTTCTTTAAACATAACTCACTGAACTCACTGATGAAGCTGTCTGGGCCTGGAGTTCTCTTAGTAGGAAGAGTTAAAATTATAGACTTAATTTAAAATAGAGGATTTAAGACCAGTCAGATGTAGGACTGATCGTGCCAGTTTGGAAAAACTGTATTTTCAAGAAACTTGTTTATTTCAATCAAATTTTCGTACTTATTGTCATAAAGCTGTTCATAATATTCTCATTATCTTTTGAAAAATCTGTAGAAATGTTTTCATTGTTTTGGCTATTTGTGCTTTAATTACTCCCCCATGAGGGGTTTATTCATTTTATCACTTTTCAATTAACTTTTGACTATTTCCATTTATTTGCACGTTCTTTGTGCTTAATTGTTTTAGGTATACAGCAAAGTGATGCATGCATATATATACACACACACACACACTTTTTCAGACTCTTTTAAAATACTTTATTTGTATTTCAAGCTTATTTTTTAATATATGCTTTAAAAAACTTTCCAAGTTAGCATGGCCCTAAGGAACTAAAAAGCCTCTCGATGAAAGTGAAAGAGGAGAGTGAAAAAGTTGGCTTAAAGCTCAACATTCAGAAAACAAAGATCATGGCATCCGGTCCCATCACTTCATGGCAAATAGATGGGGAAACAGTGGAAACAGTGTCAGACTTTATTTTGGGGGGGGGCCTCCAAAATCACTGCAGATGGTGGCTGCAGCCATGAAATTAAAAGACGCTTACTCCTTGGAAGAAAACTTATGAGCAACCTAGATAGCATATTCAAAAGCAGAGACGTTACTTTGCCAACAAAGGTCCGTCTAGTCAAGGCTATGGTTTTTCCAGTGGTCATGTATGGATGTGAGAGTTGGACTGTGAAGAAGGCTGAGCACCAAAGAATTGATGCTTTTGAACTGTGGTGTTGGAGAAGACTCTTGAGGGTCCCTTGGACTGCAAGAAGATCCAACCGGTCCATCCTGAAGGAGATCAGCCCTGGGTGTTCACTGGAAGGAATGATGCTAAAGCTGAAGCTCCAGTACTCTGGCCACCTCATGCGAAGAGTTGACTCACTGGAAAAGACTGTGATGCTGGAAGGGATTGGGGGTAGGAGGAGAAGGGGATGACCCAGGATGGCATCACGGACTCGATGGACGTAGTCTGAGTGAACTCTGGGAGTTGGTGATGGACAGGGAGGCCTGGCATGCTGCGAGTCATGGGGTCGCAAAGAGGTGGACACGACTGAGTGACTGAACTGAACTGAACTGAACTGAACAACATCTTAATTACGGGATGTAAGTTTCAAAACTTTCAGCATATTTCCAGTTCCCACTGTGATTTTCCAAATCCATCAGTTATTCAGGAGTATATATAGACTTCAAATGTGTAGATATTTTCTACTTACTTTTTCTCTTGTTTTCTGGCTTAATTGCATCACTGTCTGAGAATGTACTCTATATGACTTAGAGCATCTGAAATTTGTTGAGACTTGCTATATGGCCCAGCATATTCATAAACATTCCATGTGTACTCGGGAGAGCTCTGTGATCTGTGGTTGCGGGTGTAGTGTTCTGGGTCTCTGTCTATAATATGTATCTTTTAGGGCTAGTCTGCTTATCCAGTTGTTCAAATCTGCATCTTACCATTCTCTACCTGCTCCTTTGAACATTTACTGACACACACATCTCACGAGGCATCTGCAGGTCTGTCTCTACCTCTTTGTAACTCTGCCCATGCTTTCTCCTTTGTCTCATATGTGTTGAGGCTATGTGTGCTGCTGCTGCTGCTGCTGCTAAGTCGCTTCAGTCGTGTCCGACTCTGTGCGACCCCACGAACTGCAGCCCACCAGGCTCCTCCGTCCATGGGAGTTTCCAGGCAAGAGCACTGGAGTGCTAGGCACACACAAATACGAAACTGCTGCGTCTTCTTGGTGAATGAACACCTTTATCATGGAGTGTCCCTCCTCACTTCTAGCAATGCGTTTTTTTTTGCCATAAAGCCTACTTTCTTTTGGTCATTTTTGCATGGTTTATCTACATTTTTGTTTTTCTTTTAAAAATTGTGGTAAAATGCACAGAGAATTTACCATCCTAACCATCAGAAATTTTTAATGTTGTGCTCAACACTACGTAACAAATGCACCATTCGACAGCTGTGCCGCTCGGCGATGCCAAGCGCTTACATTGTTCTGTCATCTCCAGAAGTCTTTTCGTCTCACCAAACTGAAAACTCTACTCTATAGTTCAGTTCAGTTCAGTCACTCAGTCGTGTCCGACTCTTTGCGACCCCATGAATCGCAGCACGCCAGGCCTCCCTGTCCATCACCAACTCCCGGAGTTCACTCAGATTCACATCCATTGAATCAGTGATGCCATCCAGCCATCTCGTCCTCTGTCCTCCCCTTCTCCTCCTGCCCCCAATCCCTCCCAGCATCACAGTCTTTTCCAGTGAGTCAACTCGTCACATGAGGTGGCCAAAGTACTGGAGTTTCAGCTTTAGCATCATTCCTTCCAAAGAACACCCAGGGCTGATCTCCTTCAGGATGGACCGGTTGGATCTCCTTGCAGTCGAAGGGACCCTCAAGAGTCTTCTCCAACACCACAGTTCAAAAGCATCAATTCTTCGGTGCTCAGCCTCCTTCACAGTCCAACTCTCACATCCATACATGACCACAGGAAAAACCATAGCCTTGACCAGACGGACCTTAGTCGGCAAAGTAACGTCTCTGCTTTTGCATATGCTATCTAGGTTGGTCACCCAGTTAACAAATCCCCATCCTTCTTTCCCCTTACCCCTTGGCAGTCACCCTTTCTGCTTTCTGTTTAAGAATCTGACTACTACAGGTTGCTGTTGTTCAGTCACTAAGTTGTGCCCAACTCTTTGTGACCCCCTAGACTGCAGCACACCAGGCTTCTCTGTCCTCCACTATCTCCTGGAGTCTGCTCAAACTCATGCCATACAGCTATCTCATCCTGTGTCATCCCCTTCTCCTCCTGCCTTCCATCTTTCCCAGCGCACATAGAGAGTGAAAGTGAGGGGCTGGAAAAAATATTCCATGCGAATGGAACTCAAAAGAAAGACTGAGTAGCAGTACTCACATCAGACAAAGCAGACTTTAAAGATTATCATAAGTGATAATAAATTAAAGACCCTTGCTCCTTGGAAGAAAAGCTATGGCAAACCTGTGCTGTGCTTTAGTTGCTCAGCCATGTCTGACTCTTTGCGACCCCACGGACTGTAGCCAGCCAGGCTCCTCAGTCCATGGGGATTCTCCTGGCAAGAATACTGGAGTGGGTTAGCACACCCTCCTCCAAGGGTATGGCAAATGTAGACAGTGTAGTAAAAAGCTGAGACATCACTTTACCGACAAAGGTCTGTCTACTCAAATGCACCGTTTCTCCAGTAGTCATGTATGGATGTGAAAGTTGGACCATAAAGAAGGGTGATTCAAGATGGAGTTTGAAAGACAGGAGTGATTGTGGCCTGAACAATTAAAGGATGGAGTCACAGCAGGGGAGCTGGGGAAGACCGTGGTGGAGCACGTTTGTGGGGGGAGGTCAAGAATGCCCCTCTGGACATGTGAGTGTGACTCTATCAGAGGTTCAAGTGGGGATGCTAAGAAGTTGTTGGCTAAGAGTCTGAAGCTCAGGAGAAAGCTCTGGCCTTGAACTACAGCTTTAGAGTTCTTTCTCAGGGTAAAGATGGTATTTAAAGCCTCAAGCCTCGAAGAAGGGCTTCCCAAGTGGAGCTAATAGTAAAGAACCCACCTGTCAATGCAGGAGACATAAAAAACATGGGAGTGATCCCTGGGTCAGTACTGTTCTCTGGAGGAGGGCATGGCAACCCACTCCAGTATTCCTGCCTGGAGAATTCCATGGACAGAGGAGCCTCGGGGGTATAGTCCACAGAGTCAGACACGACTGAAGCAACTTCGCACAGCACAGACTGGATGAGAAGGGGAGGCGGTATAGCTAAGTAAGAGAGACCCAAGGGCTGAGCTGCGGGGCTGCGAGGAAGACAACGCAGCCTTTGCAGGGCGGGGCTGAAAACACGCAGGAAGCAAAGAGGGGTGACTGGGGAGTTATCTGAAGCTGTCCTTCTTCAGATTAGAATCAGAATGGAGTCCCATTAATGGTGGTCAAGGAGTCTGTGTTCCTCAACTCCAATCCTGCCTGCCTGCCTCCAGCTGTGTGTAATCCGAGTGTTCTGGTGCGCCCGCCTCCCGCTGCTCATTCCATGCTTCTGCACTCTCACCACCACCCTCACTCTCATAAAGGTTTGGTCATTCATTCAACAAATGTTTGGTGAAATGTTTTTGTATGCTCCAGGCCCTGGTGGAGGCACTGAGTGAGCAAGCTGAACAAAGCCTGTGCCCCTGTGCAGCTCATTCTCCAAGGCCGTGGGCAGATTAACAGTCAATCAACAGACAGACAGACAAGAGCATTTCTAACCCTGCTCTGGTTAAGGGGATCAGGAAAAGTCTCTTCCAGGAGATGCCATCTGAGCTGTGGGAGTGCTGAACAGATGATGATCGTCCCATCTGGGGGACAAGGATCCGGCTGGAGGGACACAGAAGGCCAGCGTGCTGCCATGGTGAGGGGCGGTCCCAGGAGCTCCCAGACTGCTGTTAGGGATCTGATTTTATTCTAAGGTGTTGGGGACACCTTCCCAGCGGCTGAGGAGTCAGGTGATAAATTAACATCGCACAGACCTCGCTGGGTTGGTGGGTCAGATGGAGAAGAGACTGTCAGGGGCAAGGCAGAGGCAGGGAGAGGAGTTTGTAGGGTTTTCTAGTTCAGGTCACAGTCTTGGAGGAGGACTGGCCAGACGCACCTTGGACTGGATGAATGGGTGCAACAGTCGCCAACATCGCTCTTCTCTGGGTCCAGGCCCACACGGGGCCAAGAAAAGTGCCTACTCAAGAAATGCTGGTCCAGGCACAGTTGTTGCCCTCGGCTTACTGAGTGCTGAATTATAGGAAACTCAGACCACACATATAAACGTCCCGGGTAAACACAGGGCAAGCAATAAATCAGTGCACAGGAGTGGGTAGCCAGGTGCAGAAGAGTGACGGGCTACCCTGTGGAGAGGAGTCTTTGGAGCCTTCTCTAGCCCAGAGAGACAGTCCATTTCCCAGCGGGCAGGGGCTAGAGGGTCGTGAGCAGCGCGGCCTCCGCTCCTCTGGTCAACGCCCCTCCCGGCAGCAGGGACGGTGGGGGTTGGATTGTCTAAGAACCTGGCTCCAGGCTCCAGTTTCCCAACTCTGTCGGAGCTCAGAGAAGCGGTGACTCAGGGGAGGCCGGCCTGGAGTGACTCATTACCTCGCTCCCTCCCTCACTGCTGACCCCGGGCCAATCTCTTAATGAGTCTACACCCCACTCTTCTCTTTTGGCCGGGACGATTGCCTGGTGGAGTTTTTAATTCCCCGGGGGCAGGGCTCAAGTCAGCAACCGTCCAGGTTCCTCGAGAGAGGCTTCTCTCCTAGGGTCTGGAGGAGCGGAAAAGTTGGGTGGACCCCAAAGCCCCTGGCGCTCCCCGTGCACTGAACGGGGCGTTTAATGCCTGCGCATTCTTCTAATTTCAGAGCCTTTCAACAGCATTCACACAGAATACAATTTCGCAAGTCTCGATGTCCTGGAGGATTTTCCCTTTGTAAAAATCTGCTTGGGGGTGGGGAGGAGCAATCTGAGTCTCCAAAGTCTGCAAAGCACAGCCTAGAGGCAATGAATGAGAGCTCCGCAGACTGACCTACGCTCCCCGGGGCAAGGGGCCCGCTGCGCGAGGGCGCCGGCCGGTGCTTGGCCCACCCGCGCCACGGAATGCGGGCGGAGGGCGCGGGGGACCGTCTCGCCGCCCCGCGAGGGGCCCTCGGGCAGCAGCCGGGGTGCGGGCGTGGGCGGCGGGGTCGCTAGCCCGGGTCTCGGCCGGGCGACTCAGAGCGCCCCCCACCCCCCCGGGACCCGGCAGGTGGACCGTGGCGCGCGCTCCCCCTCTCGCCCCAGCCCGGCGCCGGGACCCTCCCCCGAGCCCTTCGCGCCCCTGCGCCCCGGCCCGAGCGCGCAGGCGGCGCCCCCGTTACCTGCAGGGGGGAAGTCCTAGCTGGCGCGCGGCGCGGACTGCAGAAGGGCGGACTCGGCCGAGCGAGGCCACATTCCTAGGGGAGGGGTCTCCGTCTGAGGGTCGCGGATCGCGGTGCCGGCCCGGGAGGAGCCCGCGGAAGGGAGCCGCAAGCGGGTAAAAGTTGCTTTTCGCCTCGTGCCCCCTGCCCCTGCCGCGAAGCCGGCCTCCGCAGGGTCCTGGGCCGTTGGGCGGCCGGACACACCTTCCGTCCGCGTACGCGGAGGCCCAGCGCCGGCGCTCGGGCCCCGGCCCGGGGAGCAGAAGCCCGCCGGTGGGTCCGGGGCCGAAACCGACGCAGCAGCGCGCACAGACCAATCTGAGCGGCTCCTCGCCGCCGGCGCGGGTAGCCCGCGGCCGATCAGACGCAGACTCGGGGTGTGCGCCCGCCCCGGGGGTCGCCGGGGCCCGCGTGGACGCGAGGGGTGGGGGAAGGGAGGCCGGGAGCGGCGGCGGCAGCAGAGACCCGGAGCCCCGTTTTAAAGATGGGGGCGGATTTTAAACGCAAACAGCCGGCGGAGGGGAGGGGCCGCGCGGCAGGCGGCGGGCAACTTTCCGCGCCGGAGGTGCGGCCGGAGGGGCGGCGCCGGCGGAGGCGGGAGTCGGGGGCCGAGGGGAGTCACTTTAAAGGCTCTTTCTTACCCACAATGCTTTGTGGGGACGTTGACAAGTGGATCCAAGATGGCGTAGAAAGTAATGACAGGTAAGTCCTGACTTCCCCTTTCGCCGCCGCCGGGACCGCTCCGCGAGCTGCCGGCGCCCTCCGGGGAGGCGCTGGGCTCCCCTCCGGCCCCTCGGGCCCCGGCAGGGGCGGCCCCGGCGCGAGCCGGGGGCCGGGGCGGCCCGCGGTGGGGCCTGGGAAGCGGGGCTCGTCGAGGCGAGGCCCGGACGCTGGGGCTGTTTACAGCCGCTTCCCCTCCCGATCCCCTTCCCCTCCGCCGGGGGCCGCGCCGCCCTCCGCCCAGGCCTCGGAGCAGGCCTCGCGGACCCCGCCGCGGGCCCGCGGCAGGCTCGTCCGCGCCGGGCTCCCGGGAGGCTCGCGCCCCTCGGCGGGGTCGCCGCTGGGGCGGGGAGCGCGCGGGCCTCCCACGCCCCGCTCGATTGCCCCTCTGGGATCCGACTTCTGCCCGCGTGGGGGTGGGGGCCGGGAAAAGTGGGCCGGGGGCCCCTGCCTCCCCAGCCGGGGGCTGTTTCCTGAGCTTCACTTTCTTACCCACCCCCCTTTCTCCGCCCCCTCCTCGGAAATTCTCATTGGCCCACGAGCACATCAACAAAAATAAAAACAGACGATCTTTTCCGGAGATTCCTCTAAGACTGCCCTCTTTTAGACCTAAAGGACTGCAGTTTCATCTAAGGAACTTTGATTCCTCTCTCCCCAAATTATTTGAGCTTTCTGCACCCTCTCCTTTGCTGAGGATCCTCCAGCCCGGTTTGGAAATCAGGGTTTTAGGATTCTTCTTGGATTGAGATCCTCAGGTTTTGTTTGAAATTCAGAATTGTTGTTCCTTCACCCTCGCCACTTACACTTTTCAGGCAAATCATTAATATAATAATGTATAACTCCAGACATAGTGGATTCCTAGAGTTGGGTGTGGGGGAGGGGGTTGGGGAGTAGAGTTGTCCTGGCTCGCTTGTTCTGAATTTTGCACTCCCTTAAACTCATATGAAAGGATTTCGTCCCCTTTGTCTCTTCTTTTTAATTCTTTTTGAAAGTCCAGTCTGTAAGAGATGACTTTTTTATGTTTTGGATTTTAAGAGTGTTTTATAATCTATTCTTTTATCACACAGATAGGAAATGTTTTTATTTTAAAGTAAAACAAACAGACCCATTTATAAAGCTGCATACTGTACCATTTTGGTAGCTTTTTCCATTTGAAATTTAGGTGCCCTTTCACGTCACGCTGATAGAACGTTTGCTACTACTGATCTTGTCTCTTACTGTTGTTGTATAGACACATTTTACTTTTCTATTTGCCTCAGGAATTGGATGAAGTAATTGATCACTAAAGAACTACAGTGCTGGTGAGATGTGTAAGGTGAGACTGCAGTTAAAAATGATTTACCTTTTTTCCTTTATTTTAATCAAGTCATAAGGGTGAGACTGAAGCTAAGTAATTGGATGGGACTATCTTATTTCCAAATGAGTCCCTCTGTCAGATGGGTGTAGAGGCTGGGCTGAATTTGGAAAAGAAGACTGTGTCAAGTGTACAGACTTTTCAGGGACTCCAGCACACACAAGGGTAGTGGAGCTTATCCAGAGCCAAATGTTATTTGCAGCCATCCTTGATGAGTGTCTTCTCCAGGGGTAATTATAGTTTTCCTATTTAAATTTCCTTGTGTAACTTCAGTTGAATGCCTTAATTTTATCTGTGTCGTCGTGTTTATCTCTCACTGTACATGGAGTGTCACTGATCGTGTCTGTGGGTTTTGTGTGTCTTGTGTCAGGTACACCCTTTCCATTGGAAAGAAGTATTTTAAGCAAATCCTGCTTTTATTTTCTGAAAAATGGAATAATGCTGGTCTCATAATTATTTTGAATTATGATAGTGTTGAGTTTTGGTTAACTTATTATGGAGAAGACTGGCTTTTCATTATTTTCTGGTCACATGTAATATGTGAAATCAAAGTGCTGCTTTATTTAAGCCAACTTATAAGTCTTTGGATTTATAGAACAGCACTGATATAGTGTCAATGAACAGTACTGGGGAGAAGGAGACTGGTTTGCTAATTTTACATTCTTCACAAGCAGTTTTCTCAACTTGAAAAAATAACTTTTAAAAAAAATTTTGGGCATTGTAATGTACTATACAGTGTGTGTGTGTCTATAAAAATATTTTACTATGGTTTATTGAGAACATGTAAGTTTTGGTAGATTGGTTACTGTAGGTCCCCCCCCCCCCAATACAGCTGGATAGCCTTTGTATTTTGAAATCCTCTCTATCACATGTCTAGAAGAATAAGCTGTGCTTTATTTTTTTTCAAGATTGAGGCATACAATTGACATTTTTGCCTTAAAAAAAAAAACGGGAGAGGAAGGTGGACATAAACTAAGGCCCTTTCTAAATGCACAGACCACGCGTGGATGCGTTTTGAGAGTCAACAGTGCTTATGTGTGTCACATATGTTTTTTATTTTTATCCTTAGAGCAAGTATGGCTTTAAAAATTTATTTTCAGCTTACTAATGGAGGCATATTCATGGCTTAGATCCACCAATGTGTACCTTTGTTTTTAAATTTACATATTTGTGGAAAGAATCACTTAATCTACTTTTTGGCCTATGGAGATGTTTGTTTATGATCCAAAAGGGAATATTTAGAAATAGGTAATCTTATATGGCTAGTGTTGTTTGGCCTAAACTGTGTTAAGACATTTTCCACAAAGATGTTTTCCACAATTTTCACACCTGTAGATCCTGTGAAGTGTTAGTATTCACTTCAAAGTGAAGCTGGTATTTGGCCACCAAGCAGGTTTTTACACAAAGCATTCTCAAATGCTTTAGTGTAGTGCCATAGTGTAGAAGTTTGGATGAAGTGAGAGCCTGTGTCTTTGACATGAATGAAGACACAGCTTTTTCAGTCTGTCCTTTTGGCTGGGGAGTAGGACACTGTTTCAGGGAAGGCTGTAGGTTTTGGGAGTCAGTAAGTACCTATCAGCTGGTACACTTGGATTTTGCGATTGTTACCAAGAAGTTTCATTTCTGATACCATAAATACTCAGTCTGGATTGTTTTAAAGTCTGTACACAATTTGTGGACAGTCCAGTGTTTTACTGGAAAAGGGAGTGATGCCAAAGTAACAGGAGAAATCATTCCTACTTACAAAGTGCCTTGTGGAGTTTAAGAATATAGAGCATACTCACTAAAGGCTAAGAATGTTGAGGAGGGCCCTGCAAATAGGTAGACCAGACCTTACACGTGCAGTTTTGCTCTCCGTTTAAGAAGCAGGCATGGCATTGATATCAAATGCAAATAAGCCTCTCATTATCTGTCAGACTCTATTTTTAAGACTCCAGATACACGCCCAGCACAAGAAATAAGGTCCTTTGTCTGTTGTTTTAATGCATAGAAAATTTGGGGCCAAGTTTATCAACTTGACCAACGAGAGGCAGAGGAGCTACTTAAAAATTATAAACAGATTGTTATGGTTGTTTATTTCCATCAACTTAGATAAGTGTACATGCAAATATTTGATTTCTGGGTAATATTTTGAAATGTTTTCTAGGAGGGAACTATGATATGTGTGGAGAGTGTGGCCCCTCCAGCTTACGTCCGTCTAAGTTGCTGGGTGCAATCAGGGTGATCTCTATAATGCTGGCTAGGGGCAGCGTAAAGCTCCGTGGTCTGTCACCTCTGAGGTGGCTGGGATGATACCTCTGAGTTATTACCTCTGAATTTAACAGAGTTAATATTCCTCTTTCAGTAATAAATAGTAGATGTAACATGAAGATTTTTAGTTTCTCTATATATATGTATACATATGTGTGCATATATATATATATTTTTTTTTTTTTTCTTTAAGCTACCAGTTGTCTAAAGCACATTGAAAGCTTTTCAACATACTATTAAACAGTCACACTAACTGGTTTGCTCATGTAAGTGGTTCTGGGTCAGTTTCTCCAAGAGCAGGAAGTTGTCTGGTAAAACCAGAGTTGGTGTGTTCAACTTGTTTTGACCCCTAGAAACCCCTGATTCATCATTAGGTTCTTCAAAGAATGCATGGCATATTTTTTGACTGAGCCATTCTGAAGTGTGAATGTTTGTGATTTTTGTCATTTCTATGCCATATTTTAGGTGTTCTCTGCACATCTGAAATTGCCTTTTTGCTTTCTTCTGTGGATATTCTCCTTGTGTGACAACATTCCTGTGAGGCGAGCTTCCTATCAGTGAGCAATATGTGTAAATAATATAGGTTTAAAAAATTACTTATTTTTATGTAAAACTGATGCATGCCACAGTAAGCAAACCTGAGCTGAGCTTCAGTGTGTAAAGTAGACAAGATGAAGGAAAAAGCCTCTCCTCCTTCCGCCACCTGCGGCCCTGCCCCGTGACCTGAGGCAGAAGCAGTTGGTGTCACTCGGCCTCTGGAGGAGCTCTTTGCTGCAGCCCCCTGGCAGCAGTGGCGGGTGGGGAAGGCACGGCCACTGGGCCCGCTCACATGTTGTGCAGGGATGCTTCTGCCCTTGTTTCCTGTGATGTTGAGTGATATTGATAGTCTTACACTTCCATCACTGTAAGACAACTTTCATTGAATTGTTAGTCAGACACTGAAACTGTTAATTGCATTGTCAGGTTGGTACTGTTTTGATTTGTTGATCTTCTAAGAAAATAAATATTTGGAAATTGTATTCATGTAACCTTAGGGCTGGGAGTGATGTTGGTAATTACCATCTGTGGAATTTTATGGTGAGACGCACAGTATATTTACTATAGACTTGTTATAACTCATTATCTTTCCTTTAGTTTTCAGAACAATTTCAAGATAGTTGTTATTTCCGCTTTGCAGAGGAAATTTAGGCTAAATGTGAATTTATTCACGTAATGTCACAAGACTAGTAAGTAGCGGTGCTGGCGTTGTGCCTTGGAAGGGGTGTGCTCTTTGCATGTTATGTGCTCTGAGGTTTGTGTCTAGTCTCTCTTATTTTCCGCACGAGGAAATTGAGGCCTGGAGGAGGCAAGTGACTTGCCCAAGGTCACACAGCTAATCAATAGCAACATTCAACCAAGCTTTTATCTCTGGACCCTTATCTCAGGACTTTTGGTCCTAGCTGGTTATGCTACATTTTACTGAAATACTATGGACCAAAAGACCATCTTCTGTGACTGCTGGATACAAATGCTTCAGAACTGATACGTCAGCAATCCTGTTTTCTACTCTGTATTAAAAGATTCCTTCTCTCTCTTTCAGAAATTATAAAGAGCTCTGATGGGCTATTTGGGTAATACCCAGTGCAGTGAACTGCAGGTGAGTAAGGCTTGGGAGAACCTTATTTAGAAAGAAAGAACTTGATGGTGCGTGAGAAGAGTCTGAAACTAGAGGAGTGTCTGCTCAGGAGGAGTGAGGTGGGACAGGGTGGAGTGAGCAGGGCTCTGGCGCAGCAGTTGGACCTGGAGCTTCGGGTACTGATGGGATGATGGTGAACAGTCCACCTGACTCTTCGTCAGTGTGTTTGAAGAGAAGTGAGGATAGGTTAATCTTACACTTCTGTTTTGAATGAGTAACCGCACAGGAGTTCAACCTATCTGCACAAGATGGGATCTTAAGAGGTGCTTCCGGTTTCCTGTCAGCATTCTTGGGTGGTGATCACCCTGTGCTCTGATGAACTGGTTAAGTATTAACTTGCTTGTTTCTCCTGTTGTCTGCTCTGTGCGTGTTGTCATGAATGACTGTACGTGTCTGCATTTCTGAGGACCTAGGTACTGAGAGCAGATCAGTGGAATGCAGGTTCAACTTTTTTTCTGATGGTTGTGTTCCCTCCATGCAATGGCGGCTTTAGTCTTTCAGATTATTTATTTTTTGCTGAAATACCCTAAGAAAGACAATTTAGTCTTGAGTGTTATTTCACAGTAATTAGTATTCTTAGTCTGTTATAGTATCTTGACCATTCAGTAGTAAACCTAGAAAATGACTGTACTACAGAAAAACAGTTAGAAGACTGCTTTAATATTGTCCTTCTGGGACATCAGCGCTAAAATTAGTTTTTGATGTATTTTCAGTGCTAGCTGCAGAGACTTGATGTGACAGTGCGATATGTTTTTGAGGTTTGTAGTTACACTCTGGCTTGGCTGCTTGTTGGTGGCTGAAGTGGAGCATAGTTGTAGGGTGCTTTGTTTCTTTTGCGGGATTCATTGTCCACAGGCTCCTGGGGATGATCAGAAGACTAGTTGAGCTAGTTTGTTAGTCCTTGGAAAGCTGGAGTCTGGGTGGTTGTTGTGATAAAACAAGTACATGAGGGCTCTCAGTTAAGGCCAAAATGAGTAGTAGAAGAGAGGCATGGACCTCTTCTTGAGACTGTGTCAAATTTCCTCAGTATGGTAAAATTTTGTCTTGTATTATGAAGTAACTTAAGAATTAATATTAAGTAAATTGTTAAATATTTGAGGTACCACCCTCAAACAGTTGATTTTCCTTTTGGCATTCCATTAAAATATATATACCTATTTACTGTACTCATTTTAAATTATGATGCACATAATTTGTATTTTTCCCATATACTAGATATGAAACATTTCCATATTATAGGTGTCACAATTTTAATTTACATGATTACACTTTGAGAGGCTGCAAAATATTTTATCAAGTCATGCTGTCAATAATTTGTTAATCTGTTTATCTTAGATATTTGTTTTGCTCGATGATTTTCAGTTAATACTTTAATCTACATTGTTGTAGTTATATTTTTTCTAGCTAATTATATCTCTAGGATAAATTTCAGAATGTATTGTTGTGTTAAATGATGTGAATGATTTTATGGCTTTTGATGTTGGGTTGGCCATAAAGTTCGTTCTGGTTTTTATGGAAAAACCCAAGCAAACGTTTAGGCCACCCCAGTACACATTGTGGCACTGTTTCTCGAGAGTGTTACACTGGTTTGTACTAGTAACAGATACACAGATTTACCCCTTTGACAAAACTGGATAGAAATACTTTTCTCTTTATAAGCCCTTCCTTGTTTCATAGTGTAAAGTGGCGCTTGCCCTTCTTAGTTCCATAATGTTGAGTTTTTCTCTTTGAGTCTCTTCATGGTGAATTGTTTGTTCCTATCGTTTGCAGTTTTAATCAATAAACTATTGATGTGGGGCTCTGGTTGGTAAGGCAAATAGAACCAGCTAATAAACAGGTAGTTGTTAAAAACATGATCGGAACAGGTTCAGTGAGAGTATCTAAAGAGAGCCGGGTCTGGATGGTGAGCTTTCTTGGGAGGAGTGGGGAAGGGGAACAGGCGAGTTATTTAAGGTTCAGCTCCTCAGTTACCGTTAGGTGCCCGCTGTGCACCACGCGAGGAGCGAAGGCCCGCTCAGGCTGGCGGGGCGCGTCCCGGGCGAGGAGGAGGCTGCCCGGGGCCTGACCAGCTGCGGGCGCTGGCTGCCGAAGGCGCGCTGCAGGGCAGACGGAGCGCTTCCCGCAGCCGCGTGCGCTCGTGGCCGCTGGGCTTCGGAGGCTCAGTTCAGAGGGACGCAAAGATGAACAAGGCAGCGTTTCCTCTTGCAAGGAGCAAATCCCCTAGTGGCGAGAGTTAGGGGCACCAGAAAGGACTAACAGGAACTTGAAGGGTGCCGTAAGAGGGGCTCAGTGGCGGGGTGACACCGCCCCTCTTGGCGCTGTCGGGGAGCACGTCAGCTGAAGAGAGGCCTTTAAACGGCAGCCGCGGGAACGCGAGAGGCCGTGGAAAGAGGAGGGCGTCCCGGCGCGATGGCCAGCCTGAGCAGCGGCGGCGCCGCGGGCCGGAAGCGAGGCCGCGTCCGGAACCCGCGTTATCCCGGTTTCCTGGACTCTGGTTGCCTGAAGGAGTGTGTGGAAGGGGATGATTCTGAGAGGTCGGGACTGGGTTTAGGAGAATGAACGTGAGGGATTGGCACTGGGGCTTTTAGTTAGGTCCGTGGTGATAGCCCAAGACAGGGGTGACTGCCTGAATTGGTGTCCCTGAGAATGAAAAGAGGTGATGGAGTCAAGAGAGATCTTGGAGGTTAAGCAGAGAGATGTGCTGATTAGGTAGGAGGGAAGGGAACCGTCAGTTCCGTGTCTCAAGTCAGAGATGAGGCGGAGGTTTTTATGGCCGGATAGCTGGAAGACATCAGGAATATGGCAGAACTGGTCTTAGGGGTTCAGAATAGAGAAAAGACAAGTTTCATTTTGTGTGTTGAGTTTAAGGAACTAGTAGGAAGCCGAAATGAGTATTTTAACCCTGGAAGGAACAGATGAGTTTAGGGCCCAGAGGAGTTAGAGGAATCAGTGAGGCCTCATAGTTAAATCAGAGTGAAGAATGAAGGGTCCTGATTCCCAGTCTAGCTTTCTCTTCACTGCCTCATACAGAGAAGGTTCTCTGCTGTGGTATGCTCAATAGAAAGTTAGAAGTGGCAGAGTTTATGTTGGGAGTAAAGAGTTTATTTTTTATTTACTTTTTTTTTTTTTTTTGCTATGGACAACTTCAGACACACGGGAAGTAGGGTATAGTCAATCTCACTGTACCTATTAAGCCAGCTTCAGTAGTTATTAATCTTGTTTCACCTGTTTCCATCAGTTGTACTGAAGCAAATGGGATACAGTGTCTCGGTGTACTTGGGTTGTGTGTATTTGCAGGCAAGGGGAGCTGAGCAGTTTAGCGGGGTGTGTGCTGAGCTTTCTGAGTGGGGGTCTGTAGTGAACAGAAGTGGGATTAATTGCCAGAATCCCTTGGGCAAATCACTTACATCTTCTGAGTATTACTTTCTCTGTGAGATGGAGATAATAATGCCAGCTTCACAGAATCACTTGAGATGAGATACATAAAAACCATCTGTGAACTTGAGGCTCAAGTGTGATACAGATTTAGTTGTCCATAACAACAAAAAGGTAGTGCTGTTCCTTTGGGCTTCTATGTTGCTGGAATGAAATTTATATTATCCAATACATTTTTATTCAATAAATACTTATGTGAAGCACCTGAGGCTTCAACAGTGAACAAAACAGACAAAATTGCAGCTCTCCTGGAGCTCATGTTCTAGGTCTAGAGGATAATAGGAAGCTCATACCTTAATAGTGCTTAGTGTGGGCCAGACACTGTTCTAAGTGCTTTCATATTTCACCCTATTTTATTCTTACAGCAACGGTGAGGTGTAGACTGTTATTATTCCCATTTTGCAGATTTGGAGATGGAAGCAGATTTTTAGGCAGATAGCCTCAGGTCACAGTGCCATGACTCAAATGCTGGCAGGTCTGGCTTCAAGCCTTCACTCTTACCCCTGTGCTTTAGAACTCTCCAGCTCATTCATGGCATACTAGTGTTTGATACAAATAAAAAAGGTAGGCCCAGATTGAAATTGAAATGAAGACACAGACACAGATGAAAAACATGGCAGTACATAGTTCTCTGTGGATGGGGGTATATTAGTATTCTTACATAGGGAAGTAGTTTTCTCCCTAACTTCTTATAGGCTTCACCAGCTTTCTTGGATTCTTTAGATTCAGACGGCCACGGCAGGGGAAGGAAGTCATTTCTCTGCTGGTGCTTGGGGAGAATCTCTTCTTGAAAGAATCTCCTTGTTTACAGTTCTTCTTCCTTTTTTCTCTTACTCCTCTCTCTTTCCTTATCTTGAGGAAATTCCCTTCTCTGACTTGCCTGTTCTCTGACCCTCCTTTTCCTCACAGTCTCCCTTCCCAGTCTCGTCAGCTGCCCACATTCTGAAGGACTTCCTGCCTTCTGCCTCTGCCTTCTCCTCCCTAGTCTGCCTCTGTCAGCCATCCTGGGCCTTGCCCTGTGTTTTGACTCCCCTAAGTTTGTCCAGTGGGACTACTGTCAGGGCCTGTTTCCCATCTCCGGCCATGGCTCTGCCAGCCCCCAGCCCTCGTCTGTGGGCAGGGGAGGTTGGGAAACGGGCCGCGCACGTTCCTCCAGTTTGCACCAGGGTTAGGACACGGGCCTCACTGCTTTCAAGGAGGGTGGGAGGGTGTCATGACTTGTATACTTGAGGTTGTTTTTTTTTCTTTAATTCTGGTAAAATATACGAAACATAACATTTATTTTAGATCATTTTAGAAGGCAATGGCAACCCCCTCCAGTCCCAGGGACGCAGGAGCCTGGTGGGCTGCCATCTCTGGGGTCGCACAGAGTCAGACACAACTGAAGCGACTTAGCAGCAGCAGCAGCCACAGATGCAATTCAGTGGCATTAAGTGCTTTCACCTTGTTGTGCAGCCCCACTCCATCTCAGAACTTTGTCATCGTTCGAACTTGAAGTTCTCTACTCATTAAACACAAACTCTCTGTTCCTGGCTGCCTCCTGGCAGGCATCGTTCTCCTTGCTGTCTCTGTGATGACTGTAAGTGAGGTCCATTCACACCATGGGGATCTCCTATAAGTGCACTTAGGCAGTGTTTGTCTTCTTGTGACTGCCTTATTTCACTTAGCATGTCTTTGAGGTTCATCCATGTTGTAGCGTGTGGCAGGACTTCCTTACTTTTTAAGACTAAATAATACTGTTGTATTACTTGCTTCCCAGGTGGCGCTGGTGGCAAAGAACCCCCCTGCCAATGCAGGAGACCTAAGAGATGTGGGTTCGATCCTTGGGTTGGAAAGATCCCCTGGAAGAATACACAGCAGACTACACTCCGGTACTCTTGCCTGGAGAATCCCATGGACAAAGGAGCCTTGTGGGCTGTGGTCCATAGGGTTGCATAGAGTCGGACACGACTGAAGTGACTTAGCATGCACACATACAATACTGTTGTATGTAAATACATTTTTAAAAATCCATCCAACTTTTGATAGACACTTGGGTTGCTTCCGCCTTTTGGCTTACTGTGAATAATGCTGCTGTGAACATGGGTATACACATATCTGTTCAAATCCCTACTTTCAGTTCTTTGGGAAATACCAGAAGTGGAATTGGCAATTCTGTGTCTGGTGTTCTGAGGAGCCCCCGTCACTATTCTCTGTAGCAGGGACACCGTTTTATGTCCCCCAGCAGTGTGCAGCGCCCTAACTTCTCCACTGGCTTGCCAGCACTTGCCTTCTGGTTTTTGATAGTAGCCTTCCTAATGGATGTGAAACGATAATGTATTCTTGTTTTAAAGGTATTTTTGTAGAATTATGGGCTTCCTTCGTGGCTCAGTGGTAAAAGAATCTGCCTGCCAATGCAAGAGACACAAGAGACACGGGTTCGGTCCCTGGGGATCCCCTGGAGTAGGAAATGGCACCCCACTCCGGTATTCTTGCCTGAGAAATCCCATGGCCAGAGGAGCCTGGCAGGCTGCAGTCCATGGGGCTGCAAAGAGTTGAACACAAGAGCTGAGACTGAGCAGCGAAACAACAGCAACATGCACAATCGCAGGATTCCAGGGCTAGAGCCGGTGTGAAGACTTCAGTTCAGTTGGCTGCCGACAGGAGAGAGTGCTCTCCTGTGTCGGCGTTCCCACCTCTCTCCCCTCTGAGAAAGGCATTTTGGGCAGATGGGTCCATAGTGAGTCTTAGGGTCAGAGTGAGCTATGTCTGACCCAAGGTTCGTGGAATACAGCTTTGTAAGAGATCTGCTCTTCTGTTCAACCAGTGACTATTTCCTAGGCTTCTTTTACAGTTTCCAACTGTGTCTTCTGAGTTATTTCATCATCTTTCCAGCTTCTTTAAGGGATGAGGTAATGGAATTCAAATAAACAGATTTCTTTTTAAAAAACTAGGTAAGTTAGAAATTAATGAGCCGAAGATCAATATAAACTGCTCCGATGATAAAATGACTATATTCAGTATTAATTGGAAGGAAACGTAAATATTATTTCTGGGTGTTAGCTATAATTTCTTAATATGTAAAATAAGCCATCCCTTTTCAATCTTTTTTTTTTTTTTGAAAAGATGAATTAAACTGTAAAATACTTTATATTTTATATTTATGAGAAAATTATAACTTCTGGCCTAGTTTGGGTTTTGGATCATTTTTTTAAGTTAAAGAAAATTTAGTTTAATTTATATTATGACAATCTTTAGGCCTAGAGCAAAGTTGTAAGAATAGTATAATCAATACCCAGTTCTTTGCCTTATATCAAGATTTGCCTTCTCTCTTTCTCTGTTGAATAGAATTTTTTTTCTTCTGAGTCAGCTGAAGGTAAGTGGCAGATATCTTAGATGGCATTTCATTCACACTTCAACAGGTGTCTCCTAAGAAGGAGGGCATTTCTCTTTATAGATATAATACCATTATCACACCTAAGAAAATAATTCAGTACTACTAATGGTTATCCTGCCAGATATCAAGTCCATATATAATTTTTCCCATTTTTCCCCACTATATTTATTTTTATCTCTTTAATTTCTCTTGATCTAGAATAGCTGTCTTCTCCCCTTTTTGTCTTTCAGATAACTAAGCATTTAGAGTGAAAGTCGTTCAGTTGCGTCAGATCTTTGTGATCCCACGGACTGGACAGTCCATGGAACTCTCCAGGCCAAAATACTGGAGTGGGTGGCCTATCCCTTCTCCAGTAGATCTTCCCAACGCAGGAAGTGAGCCAGTGTCTCCTGCATTGCAGGCGGATTCTTTACCAACTGAGCTATCGGAATTAATAAGCATGTTGCTTGTTAAAAAATTAGGAAATGCAAATGAATTTTTAAAACTCTGTCATCTACCACTCAGAGATACCTACTTTTAATACTGGAATAACTGTAGACTTAGAGAAAGTTGTAAATGTAGGTGAGAGTTCTCACATATTCTTGACCTGCCATTGTTAATATCTTACATTTTTAAGATACATTTGTCAAATCTAAGAAATCATCATTGGAAAATTAGTCTTAGCAAACTTCCAGACTTTATTTGAATTTCTCATTTTCCCAAAAAGCCCGATTCCTGCCCAGCATCCACACTGGATGTTGTCGTCATGTCCTGTGGGCTCTGACAGTTTCTCAGATTTTTCTTTTTTTTTTTAATGACAATTTTGAAGAGTCCTGGTTCAGGTATTTCATAGAATGTCCCTCCATTTGGATTTATCTGACGTTCTCCCCATGATTAGACTGGAGTTAAAACTTTGGGGAAGGAGATATTTACTTTTAATATTTTGTTTCATCTCTCTCTCTCTCTGGACTTTTTATATAAAATATTCTCTCTATATATAGATAAAATGATATATATAGATATCTCTCTATATATATTATCTCTCTATAGATATATAGGTATCCAGGCCCAGGATATAGACTATTACTTTATACTCTGCTAGTTTTTACTTATAAAATGGGACTCACTATAGATACTATTTTATAATATGCTTTTGTTATTTCACATCTTTCAAGTAACCCCTGGTCTTAGTTTCTGTAAAACACTGCTCTGAATTTCAAACATTTATTTTGAAATTATAGTTCTAGAACATAGACTGTTGGTAATTTGAAGATAGCCTTTAAGAGGGATGATGGTGGTCATTGTTGTGGTACCCTTTTGTTTTAATTGTGCAGTTGGCTCTCTTAGGTTGGTTTGTGTTTAATTACTGAAGCTCAGCTGTTTTGGATCATTATGTGTTTGCAAGGCTACACAGATAATCTGGAAGGGAAAATGAAGAAATACAAATGACAGAAAATGTTTCATAATAAAGTTCTCTTGGGAAGCAGCAACCTTATCGCAAAGTCAGCCTTTTAATATAATTTACTTGCTTTATAAATATGGGTTTTTGTTTTTCCATGTCTTTATTGATTAGTAAGCATGTTAAATGATTTCGGAGGAGGCTCAAAGTCTTCAAGAAATAATTTGGAATTACTGATCCAGAACTGCTGACAGTCCTCAAAAATGAGTTAGGAAAAGTCAAAGTGATGGATGGAAAAAAAGTCTTAATTTTAGCTCGTGATGTAACTTTTCTTAAATTTAGAGTTTCTTTTTTTATAATTTAAGTTACTAAAACAGATAGTAGACTGTCCATCAGGATATTATTTTATGTATTTAAAGCATTTTGCTTTGCTATATTGAATTTCATTCATTCTGGAAATTAGAATTTGCCTCTTTATGAAAGAGATTATTCAAATTAGAACATGATTGATGACCTTGGCTTTCAGTTTTCTTCTCAGTAGGCATACTCTTCTAATACTTCTTGCAAACTCAGTGATTTATAAGTTTTAGACAGAAATGCAAGTCTGGCTGAATATTAGGCACAGTACAATGAATAAAGCTTTTTTACTTCACAGAATATTCTGTCTGTGTATCCCATAGATTCATCACAGATTCTAGTTTTGGATAAAAGCAAGTGCACTTAAAGAGAATACATCCCTCTATGGCACTGCCGTTTGAATGAGAATTGAGTTTGGTTCAGGACAATTCTTGGAATGCTTGGCATTTAGGTTACCTTAGGTCAACTCTTTTGGAAACTCAATTAAAGTATTTTTTGAATGGTTTTAGTGAATAGGATGGTTGTCATGGGAATATAGATGATATAAAACAGGACTCCTATTTCTAAGATAGTTGTGTTGGTCAGATAAGGCATCCAAGATACTGATGATTAAGAGGGAGACCATCCGTTCAGTTCAGTTCAGTCGCTCAGTCGTGTCCTACTCTTTGCGACTCCATGGACTGCAGCGTGCCAGGCCTCCCTGTCCATCACCAGCTCCCGGAGTTTACTCATACTCATGTCCATTGAGTCAGTGATGCCATCCAGCCATCTCATCCTCTGTCGTCCCCTTCTCCCACCCTCAATCTTTCCCAGCATCAGGGTCTCTTGAAATGAGTCAGCTGTTTGCATTAGGTGGCCAAAGTATTGGAGTTTCAGCTTCAACATCAGTCCTTCCAATGAATATTCAGGACTAATTTTCTTTAGGATTGACTGGTTGGATCTCCTTGCAGTCCAAGAGACTCTCAAGAGTCTTCTCCAGCACCACAGTTCAAAAGCATCAGTTCTTCAGCTCTCAACTTTCTTTATAATCCATACATGACTACTGGAAAAACCATAGCCTCTACTAGATGGACCTCTGTTGGCAAAGTAACATCTCTGCTTTTTAACATGCTGTCTAGGTTGGTCATAACTTTTCTCCCAAGGAGTAAGTGTCTTTTAAAAAATCTCATGGCTGCAATCACCATCTGCAGTGATTTTGGAGCCCCCAAAAATAAAGTCTGACACTGTTTCCACTGTTTCCCCATCTATTTGCCATGAAGTGATGGGACCGGATGCCATGATCTTTGTTTTCTGAATGTTGAGCTTTAAGCCAACTTTTTGACTCTCCTCTTCTACTTTCATCAAGAGGCTCTTTAGTTCTTCACTTTCTGCCATAAGGGTGGTGTTATCTGCATATCTGAGGTTATTGATATTTCTCCCGGCAATCTTGATTCCAGCTTGTGCTTCATCCAGCCCAGCATTTCTCATGATGTACTCCGAATGTAAGTTAAATAAGCAGGGTGACAATATACAGCCTTGATGTACTCCTTTTAGGAAGACCATCCTATAGGAAGTAATTTTGGTTTTGGGAGGATCATTGTTAGGGAAATAGACCTTGAAGTGTGCATTTAAAGCTGGGCAGGATTTAGGTCCACAGAAAGGAGGGAAGGGTGTTTGTGTCGAGCAAAGGCGTTGGCAGAGACTCAGGCCAGACTGTGCTTGGGGCGTGTGTGGAGAAAGGTGGGAAGGTTCTGCTGTAGTCAGACTGTGAGTGGCCTGGTTATTTGGTGAGCTTGGGTCTGTCGTTTTAGAGGCTGCATCCTGACCCCTGTCTGTCTCACTCCCGAGGAAACAGCACACGCTT
The DNA here is from genome assembly GCF_042477335.2 of Ovis canadensis. NCBI lineage: Eukaryota > Metazoa > Chordata > Mammalia > Artiodactyla > Bovidae > Ovis > Ovis canadensis. Next base: position 71,161,792 of record NC_091255.1, on the reverse strand, counting down.
TACTGGCCCAAGGTCTCCCCCTGCTGTGCTGCCCAGTGGGGAGGAGGAGGCACGCTGTGGGTCCCTTAATAGCGGATCCGTCTGGCTTTTCTTTCGACACAGTACAGTCACTTTCTAAAACAGTCTTGTTTTCAGGATAATAATTGGGTTTTCCACAGGGAAAATAACGTGTGAGGCAGACAAAACGCAAATTACAGACTTAAAAAAATGAATCTCTAATTTTTTTATAGTACTTCTTTTGTTTAAACTTTGTTAGTTATGTAAAAAACATGTATTTTATTGTATTTTTCTTCAGGTTTCATATGGTTTTTATTATTTATATAGTTTAATAATTAAAGAGAAGGTGGGATCTAATGAAGGACTGATCATGGATGTTAGTAATTTCTGTTCAGGTGGAAATAATGGTAACGTTTAGTACAACTCATCAGTCTTCTAAAACTTTTACAAATGCAGTCTGATTCATTCCAGCCAAGTTAATTATGAGGTAGATAATTCTTTTCCCCTAATGGAGACAAATGTAAAAGACAGAGATAGAGAAATAATCTTCAATTTAAGCTGGAGAAATTTTAGTTACTGCTATTGGTTCCTGCTGTTTGCTCATAGTTCCTTTTTGTTTTTTGAAGTCTGTCTCTAATCAAGTAGATTTAATTTTTTAGAAATAAAAGAGGACCATGACTAATAAGAAAAGTCAATTTAAGGATAATAATTGAATATTTTTAAAAAGTAACGGTATTAATACATTTCTTGACTTGATTTCAAGGTGATCTGTTGGTTTTCCTTATACCGTCGCAGAAAGAAGTCCACGCTGGTGTGAGAATGATGCTTATAAAGCACCACCCTGCTTATCAGCTGTCACTGAACATGTCGTAGTCCAGGCCATTCTGCCTACCACCTCTGTGGTGAACTGCTGATTTCATTTTTCTTCCAGTATTTACTTTTGGTCCTGGACCAGTTTTCTAGCTATGATGGAATTCTTCAAAAGTATCATATGTTTTTTACGTAGTGAACTACTCATTGATCTATTCGGAGAAATTCTTTCTGAGGCTACACTCTTGCCTCTGAAATGTATGCAGGGAAAAGTACAGGTTTTCCATTTATTAACAAGCTTACCCTTCTTTATCTCTTTGCAGTTTTTAAAATCCATGTCCATTGTGACACTGATACTCATATTTTAAAAATGAATAACATTTTTTTCTTAGAATAATCAAACAGTAAAATGGACTTTTTCCTTTAGTAATACAGTCTGTTAATAGAACATGTATAATTGTGCAGCCATCAGTACAATCAGAATACAGAATATTATCACCCCCTAAAATTCCTTAATGTTATCCTTTTAGTTAGCTGGCCCCATCCTATAATCTCTGCAACCACTGACGTTTTCTCCACCCCTTTAGTTTTGTCTTCTTGAGGGTGTCATGAATAGAATCAGGCAGTAGGCAAACTTCTAGACGGGGCTCTTTTACTCTTTGAGCTCCATCTAAGTTAGGGCATAAATTGAAAGCTTGTTCCTTTTTATTACTGAGTAGTTTTCTATGATCACTAATTAAAGGACATTTGGGTTGTTTCCAGTTTTTTTTAACGTTTTTGAATAGAGATGCTGTAAACATTTGTGTACAGATTTTTGTGCAAACATAGATTTCATTTCTTTAAGGTATCTGCCTGTAGGGAGGCAGGATTGCTGGATGATACACTAAGTGTATTTTAAATTTTATAAGAAACTGTCAACCCTCTTCCCAGAGTGGCTATACCATTTTATATTCCTACTAGCAATGTAAGAGAGTTCCAGCTATTCTGCGTCACTGATATCACCATTATTTTTCATTTAGCCATTCTAATAGGTCGGAGAAGGCAATGGCACCCCACTCCAGTACCCTTGCCTGGAAAATCCCATGGACGGAGGAGCCTGGTAGGCTGCAGTCCATGGGGTCGCTAAGAGTCAGACACAACTGAGCAACTTCACTTTCACTTTTCACTTTCTTGGATTGGAGAAGGAAATGGCAACCCACTCCAGTGTTCTTGCTTGGAGAGTCCCAGGGACGGGGGAGCCTGGTGGGCTGCCGTCTGTGGGGTCGCACAGAGTCGGACACGACTGAAGCGACTTGGCAGCAGCAGCAGCATTCTAATAGGTATATAGTAAAATCTAATCACGGTTTTGTGTTTCTCTAATGACTGATGCCATTGAACATCTTTTCATGTGCTTATTTGCCATCATTATATGTTCTTAGTGGAGTATCTTTTGAAATCTTTTGCCCAGCTTTTCATTGGGCTATTTTCCTACTCTTGAGTTTTGAGAATTCTTGTGTATATTTGGATACAAATCCTTTTTCAGATATTTGCAATTGGTTTTCTCTGCAGTTGCAGTAATTTGCAATTGGTTTTCTCTCAGTCTTTAACTTTGCTTGTCATTCTTTTTCATTCTTTTAATAATAGCATTTTTCAAAGAGCAAAAATGTTTAATTTTGATAAAGTCCATTTCATGCTTTTTTTTTGTATTATACTGAAATGGAAAAAAATTTTTTTAATTTCTATTTTATGAAAGTGGTAAAAAGCAACTTAGTGATGGGAATGTTCTCATAAAGTTGACTTTCGGGGAAGGTGTGAATTTTATCATTTTCTGGAAAAGTGGTGCTAATTAATATATTCCTTAGTTTGGGGACCATCTAGAACTTTTGCTTAACAAAAGGATGCGATTGGTTTAGGTTGGTGAAGGTCTTCACACTTTTTATAAAAAATGGTAATCACTAGCTGGTCACAATGCAGAACTATGTAGGAATTAGTCCTTAAGACTGTTCCAGGGTTAAAGTAGTGATATATTATATTCACAATTGATGCTTTGGGGAGTGTCTTCAGTTTCTGCTCCACTGGAACATCATTAGAACTCACAGTCAGTGTCCTAGCTAAAAGTGTGAGCTACATCAGAATGTCTGGATTTGAATCCTGCCCTTTATGTACATTATAACTGTGGGTGAGCAACTTCACTTCTCTGTGCTTCAATTTCCTTATCTGTAAGTGGGAATGATAATAACACCACCTTGTAAGGTCATTATGAGGAAATGAGATGACACAATATACATTATGTATCTCAGCAGCGTCTGGCACAGCATGCATTCAGCAAATGGCTCTTGCTATTTTATTATTATTGCTGAAATAGCTTTATGATAAAATTATTTAAACAAATGTTTTGGAATATTTTCAATAGTCAAGATACTAAGTCATTTTTCTTCCATTTTTTCTCTTTATACTAGTTATTATTAAAATGCCCACATTTTTCTCTTTATACTTTTTATTATTAATCAGTAATTGTGGCCTAATTGTTAGTAATTATTATGTATATATACACTGTTTTGTAAGAGAACTATCAGTTTATTTTTCGCATCCTGTGAGGTACTAATCAAATATGCACATACACATCAGTTAGCTTCCCGCTGCCTGAAATAGCACCAAAACTGGCTTAGTCCAGAGAGAAATTTGAATTAGGCTCACCTGACTACAAAGTCCAGGCCCAGCAGGCTGGATTCGGGACTCAAGTGAAGTTGTCGGGGCTCAGGTTCTCCTCGTGACTCAGCTCTGCCTTTTCCTGGATGGACTTCAGTTGTTGGCATTGCTTATATAAAAATGACTGCAGCATATCCACCCCCTGTAGCCGCTCAGAGTTTAGATTCAGCGGGAAAGAGCACCAGCCTATTTCCCAGAAGCCTCAGCAAAAGTCTCATGATGTCTCATTGGTTCTTATGGGGTCACATGTCTGACCTTGAGCCAATCAGTCCCTGAGTTTGGGGCTATGAGACTCGGATTGGCCAGTTCTGGTCACATGATACCCCTTGATTTTTTTTTTTCCCCCCTTTCCTTTCCTTTTTTTGGTGGAGCCTCCTCTTCAGGGGCCACGTTTCCTCAGAGCAGGGGAGAGGTAATGACTCAGAGGGGAATCATGGGCTTTTATTACCAGAAAAGGGGGTGGATGGATACTGGGATGGAAACAGCTTAATGTGACAATAAGCTCTTTTTGTAGATCAGAAGGGGATCGTAGGAGTCAGTGGATTTGGATTCGAATTTTGGTTTCTGATTCCAGCTTTTTTGTCTGTGAAGTTTTTTGTATTGGTGGGCAAAAATCCCACACGATACTGACTTTGATTCTCTGTAGCCTTAGTTGCAGAATTATTAGACTGAAAGTTGGAGGTTGCATAGGAAGCATTTCTCCACCTTCTGGTTATAAAAGAAAAGAGGGGCCTTATGGCTTGCTAGGCTTTGTAATACTCAGCATCGTGCTTCATTCATAAATTTGCCTCACTTGTAAATCTGATGCATTGTTGGTAGTGTGGTCCTGAATTGGGAAGTATAGATTTTGTAGCATCATTAGCTGCTGCTCAGCTGTGACTTTGATCAAAAGGCTGGTTGGGAGTAACTGTTCAGATAGATAATTAAGCCAGCTGAGATAGGAATGGGGCTAGAATTTACAATTAATAGGTTTTTGAAACCTCCACTTGCTCTTTCTCCATGTCTTTAGGATTCTTGTCCCTGAGTCATGGAAGACAGAAGAGCTGAGAAGTCATGTGAACAAGCATGTGAGTCGCTGAAGAGGCAGGACTATGAGATGGCCCTCCAGCACTGCACAGAGGCCCTCCTTTCTCTCGGCCAGTACTCCGTGGCTGACTTTACAGGGCCCTGTCCGCTGGAGATAGAGAGCATCAAGATCGAGAGTCTTCTTTATAGAATTGCCTCCTTTTTGCAGCTGGTGAGTAGACACTGTCAATGAGCCAATGGTAAACCATGTTAAATGACCTTTTTCTTTGAGTGGGGACTGTTGGTGGTCGATCCCTCTGCGAATCACCGAATTCTGGGCTGAGGAGCCGTGTGAAGTGGCTAGGGATTGCTGAATATCTTTGATGGCAAGCAACTGTGTTTTTAAGATCTGAAAGTTTTACTGTTGTATAGCATTTTTGACTGTCCGCTCAGTTCAACAAATATTTATTGAGTGCCTACTATGTGGTGGACACTGTCCTAGGTATTTGTTTTATGTTGGTGAAAAAGAGGGATCCCTCCTTCGTAGTACTGTTTCTAGTATTGTGGAGGGGCAGGCAATAAAGAATACGCATTATAAGTAAGTGAACACTTTGGATTGTTAGAAGGTAACAGTTTGCATGAGAAAAGACATAAAATTGAAGGTTTCTAGGGTTAGGGGTAGGGTTGCAATTTTTAAGTTACAGGCAGAGGGAGCTATCAGTACAGACTTGCTCAGGCAGGAGCATGCCCGCTGCATTTGAGGGACAGCCCTGGAGTCCGCAGTGTGGGAGTAAAGCACACCGTGAGGGAGTACGGCGGCGTGGCCAGACCCTGTGGGGTCTCCAGCTCACTGTGAGGTCTGGTTTCTGTTCTGCTTGAGGCAGAGCACTCCTGTGGGATCTTGAGCAGGGCCGTGGCGTGATCTGATATAATAGGAATTATTTGGTCTCTGTTGAGAATAGAGTTTAAAGTGTAAGGGTTAAGAGTAGATGCAACAAGGCTAGTGTGGAAGCTATTAGAATAATCTAGGCCAGAGATTAAAAGATGCTTACTCTTTGGAAGGAAAGTTATGACCAACCTAGACAGCATATTAAAAAGCAGAGACCTTATGTTGTCAACAAAGGTCTGTCTAGTCAAGGCTATGGTTTTTCCAGTGGTCATGTATGGATGTGAGAGCTGGACTGTAAACAAAGCTGAGCACCGAAGAATGGATGCTTTTGAACTGTGGTGTTGCAGAAGACTCTTGAGAGTCCTTTGGACTGCAAGGAGATCCAACCAGTCCATCCTAAAGGAGATCAGTCCTGGGTGTTCATTGGAAGGACTGATGTTGAGGCTGAAACTCCAGTACTTTGGCTACCTCATGCGAAGAGCTGACTCATTTGAAAGACCCTGATGCTGGGAAACATTGAGGGCAGGAGGAGAAGGGGACGACAGAGGGTGAGATGGTTGGATGGCATCACCGACTCAATGGACATGGGTTTGAGTGGACTCCAGGAGTTGGTGATGGACAGGGAGGCCTCGCGTGCTGCGGTTCATGGAGTTGCAAAGAGTCAGACACGACTGAGTGGCTGAACTGAACTGAACTGAGGCCAGAGATGAAGTGGCTTAGATCAAAATGGTAACCATGGAGGTGGTGAGAAGTGGCTTGGTTCTGGCTATAATTTGAAGGTAGAATGAAGCAGATTTCCTAGTGTACGGAAGGCAGAGAGTGAGCGATCTAGAGCAGTCATAGTTCACTTACTTTGACTTTTTCTGTCTGAGCATTTGGAAGAGTGGAGTTGCCTTCCACTGAGATGAGGTTCTGTGGATGGGGAGCAGGTTTTATAGGAAAGAGTTCGTTTTGGACACAATGAGTTTGAGATGACACTTAGATACCCAGCCAGAGATGCGGAGTAAGCAGCTGGATGTGCATGTGTGAAGTCTGGGCTGCAGATGTTACTTTCAGAGCCTGTGGTCTGTGGGTGATAAGAGCCTCAGGCCTGGGTTAGATCACTAGGGAGTGAGTGTAGACAGAGAGGAGGAGATGACTGAGGACTTGGTCTTACGGCACTGGTTTAAGAGTTGGGGAGAAGAAGCAAAGCATCCTGAAGAGCACCCCACGAGGCTAAGGGCAACCATGAGAGCAGGGTGTCCTGGGAGCCAAAGGAGGAGAACCTGTCCAAGTGAGCAGATGTTCAGCATGTCCATTGCTGGAATAGATGGGGAGAATTGAGAATTGACAAAAAATGACAGTGTATCTAAATGGGTGCATGTAAATATATCTGACTGGTGGCAGCCACTGGTGATTTACATGGTGTGGGGAGTGAAAGCTTGATAAAAAAGAGTTTAAGAGAAAGTCAGAAAAAAAAAAAAGAAAGTCAGATGGAAGGGATTTGAGTACATGATACAGACAGTTCTTGAGGAGCTTTGCCCCATTGAAGCACACACTCACACAAAAAGGAATGGAAACTAGTGGGAGAAGTGAAGTCAAGAAAAGGATTTTTTCAGATGAGAGAAATAAGAGCTTGTTTGTTTATAGGACTAAACTGAAAGAAAGCAAAAAATTAATGATGTATGAGAAATAGAAGAGGCTTGCCAGAGTGATGTTCTTGAGTAGGCCATGGAGCATATCTGCTCGGGTGGTAGGCCTGGCTCTACCTGGGACAGGTGGGAGGCAGAGGGGGGGCAGGAAGTAAGCAGCCAGGGTGGTGACCCTCATGGACAGTCTCTGCAGAACAGCCGTTCACTCAGCAGAGTGAGGAGCTGAGAATGAGGATGGGGTAGAGGGTTCTGGTGGCTTGAGGTTAGAGGAGGTGAGAAACAGGGAGTATATGGCTAGGGAAGTATGCGGTGAGGTTTACTTGGAAAGGATTGTGTAATCCTCAGCACATGAGTTAGCCTTGGTCTGTAAGTAGTAAATTTGCAACATTAATGATTAAACTTTGAAACAAAGCTGCAGCCTTTTGATGAAATCTCTGTTTTAAGAGGCCTTGAACTACTTAACTTTATCTTGTATCTTTTGTTTTGCAGAAAAACTATGGGCAAGCTGATGAAGATTGTAGGCATGGTATGTTTAAAAACAAGATTCTCTTCTGCTTTGAAGATTTTGAATTATTTCATTGAGTAATGTTTAAGATTTGATATTTTCATGTACTGATTTCAGTGGTGATTTTAATATGAAAAAAAACCCCACTTTGTGGTGCTGACTAATCTGGGTGGCTCTCCTGGCGTGATGGGTGTGCACGTGAGCACGGTCCCTACTCCCGAGTGGTGGCGTTGCTGCCACTCCTTTGGGAACAGGGATAATGCCCTTTGAAAGTGTGTAAGTATTTTCAGTCAACAGAGAGCTATATTTTAAGAACTATAACACATAACACACATTAGTTAAAATGTTAAGCTTGGATAAGTTGGAAAGCTGGACCTCTTTTCCCCTTCAGTAGAAGATTTTCCTTGGAGAGAAGAGACCTCCTAGGACGCTCGTCGGTGCTTTTTCCTGTTTTCTTGTGGTCAGGAAAGTGGTTAATAAGGGTCTTGCTCTTTGGTGCTCATTGACTAGAAATCCTTCTCTTCGAGATAGCTCCGTTCTCTAGCGTGAGTCTAGGAGTGAGTGGGAGAAGCGTTCAGTGTGCGTTCTCACACACTCTTGGTGAGAGTTTTGCACAGCTCAGTGATTTGGATAATGGAGTGTCTCAGTCATCTAACTGGGGAGGAGGGCCGAGGTGTTTAACGCGAATGAAAGTTCTCTTCCTGTTTGCTCTTTTGTGTCAGGACTTTTCAAAGTGCTGGCTATTTTTGTTGTGAACCTTACAGAACGTAAATCTTACCTACTCCTGTGACATATTGGACACATCGAACCATTCATTGACGATTCAGTGACCTCTCTGTAAACCTTGCTTCATAGAATTGTGCACTTTGGGAGATGACCGGCGTTTGAGAGATACTGAGTACAGTCTTTACTACCTATAGACGTTTAAAAGTTACTAACAAGCCAGATAATAAGTCAGATAACTTAGAAGGGCCCACTACCCATGAGAGGAAGTCGTGCCATTAGTTTGCTGTGTCTCTTCACCTTTCTCTATAGTGAGCACAAATGCTTGTAATACGCTACATACATACGTAGGGTTCTTTCTTTAAAAATTGAAAAGAATTATGTGATCATAACAAAATTGCTTGCTTTCTTCTGTAGCAATATAGATCATGGCTATCTTCCTGAGTTGATGCGTCAGCTCCAGCTCCTGCACCATGTCCATGGTGTAGATAGCCAGCATTTACTCAGCTGTTCCCATGGTGGTGGGCATTCGAGTGGTTCTGGTTTTCTAGTTTGTCACAATTCACCCTGTAATAATCATACATTGTTTCTCACTGCTGCCTTTGTTTCTGTGTGGTAGTCTTAAAAGTTAGATGCCTGGATGAAGGAGTTCTAAAAGTTGAATGTCTGGGTTAAAATATACATATAATTTTAACAGACACTTTTAGATTAGTTTCAAATGCACACATGTTTAAATAGTTCAGAAAAAAATTAATGAAGGAAATACGGCAAAAGATGGCACCCTGAGTTTCAAGAATATGAGTGCTCATGCTATTTCCCCCAGTTTCTCATTCTGTTTTTCATAATTTAGGAAATCATGAAAAGTTCTCATGTCTCATGTCACAGTGTCACATATCAGCAATATGTGAGAATGCCTGTTTCCTATGATCTCACTAACTGGAACCTCTCAGTCTTGACATTGTGACAATCTCATGTGTGAGAAATTACCTCTTTCTTTAATTTTCGCTTCCTTGAGTACTAATGAGGTTGATACTTTTTGTTTGGAGACATACAAAGTCCCAGTAGATTAGATGACTTGTAAGAAGTTGTGGAAGAGTCGGTGCTGTTGGTGCAGGAGCGCGTGGAAGAGTGTCACACTCTTTGCTAATTGCTTTACTTGGCGTTTAAAGGCAGGTGTTATTTTACAACTGCTGGATCAACAGTATAAAAATTTAACCTGGAAACCTTGGAGATGAAGGCTAGGTCTGTTACCTGGATTGTGATCATAGTAACATGAAAGTTTGTGTATGTCCAGACTCGCCAGACTGTACACATCAGTCACATGCAGTTTTTGTGCACTGATTCTGCTTCTGTAATGTGGGCAGAAAACCGCTGTCTCAGATGAGGTTGCAGTGAGGTAAGTGCATGCTTGTGATGGTGGTGGGGGGTACGAAGCAGAACACAGCTTGGTAATATGTTCATACCTTTGACCCACTAATCTCAGTTCTGGGAGACTGTCCCAAGTAAATATTTCAAAAGAAGGAAAAAATTGTCTGTGGAATGGTGTTCACTGCGGTACTGTGTGGAAGAGGGGGAAATTGGTTAGCTTGCAGTAGTGGTTCAATGATTACATTCTATGCATTCCTTGTTACCATTTATGTGATAAGTAAGAACATGGAAATGCTTATTTAATGTAAAGTTGTTCATTTGAAGTAGATTTTGGGAAATATTGTGAAAAGTTTATGTGTATATATTGCTAGTTGTAGAGTTCTGCTTTTATATTATATATAATTTTTTCCTCTTCCCTTTTGGTAACTTTTTTTTTGAAGTATGGTTGATTTACAGTATTACTTTAATTTCAGGTGTACAGCAAGGTTATTTTTATATAAGATAAAATGCCATGGTTAGGCAGTCAGTCAGTAATAAACAACAAGACCCGAGTCTCAGCCTTCGTTAATCATCACACTGGTTTGTGTGCTGGGTGCCGAGCAGCCTCCTCTGCAGGGCCCCAGACCTTGTTTGCATTTGATGTGCTGGGGGATCCCTTGCTGTCAGTATCAGCTTGCAGTCCTTGCAGCTCTCAACAGGCCTCACTGCAGCTACCCTCCCCGCTTCTCCCTCCACTTGCTGCTTCTGACCCTGATTTCACTTTCTCACACAGGGATGGGAAACCCAACAGGCAGTCTTTGTCATGGAGTTAAAAAATGTAAATTCTTTTTCATTATGAAAAACTTACAAGGAGAAACTAAAGGAAATAGTATAATAAGCATTCATATTCTTGAAACTTAGGTTGTCACCTTTTGCCATATTTACTTAATTAATGTTTTGTTTTTTCTATTTAAAAGTAATTATAGATACCATGATATTTATTCCTAAATACTTCAGTATGCATCTGTAATAAATAAGATCATAACTGTATAACCACAGCATTATTATTAACCTAATAAAAGTGACCATAATTCCCTAATATCCAAAACCCAATCCATAGTCAGATTTACCTGGTTGTCCCCAAAATGTGTTGTGTTTTTTTTTTTAATGGCTGATTTTTTTAAGCCAGGAACTACTCAGAGTCATAAGATTTGAAAGTTGGAGTTCTCCTTAAATAAACAGATTCTGAGTGAGGACTCAAGGGCATCTTGAAAATAAACTACACAGACTTTAAGTTCAGAGAGTTTAGTTCTGAGTTTGGTGTTGTGTTCTGGATAGTGAGGATTGTCAAGCCAGTGGCAATGAGTAAGTCTGTTTCATTACCTGAACATAAGCTGTATTTGGCATAACAGGAAAACTTCCATAAAATAAAGATTTTTCCTGTGCTTTTGAAATATTCATCATATAGGAAACTCACATTTTTTACACTAACAAAATAGAATGAGGTAAATGGAGAAAGTGAAATCAAATAGTAGTCTTAGCAGCTGAAAGAGATTTGTGCTGCATGTAATGTGTCAGTCAAACTCACGTCATGATAACAGCAGATATTTTTCATACAGCTGCAAGATCCTTAAACTCTAGCTGAGAGTGTCATTAATTAAGAAAGTAATACAAGCAGGAGTTTGGGGCGTCTGTTGAAATCTATTATGCTAATACTTCCCCTGTGAAGTGATTCTGCAACCAAAAGCCCGCTGGACAGATGCTGACTGCCTGCCCTGGAAAGGCAGATTGATGCGTGATTGATGGAGCCTTCCACGCCTTCCTTTCTAGCTGAAGAGTTTTCATTAAATAGATTTTATGGTAATTAAACATTTTGGGGGAAAAATAGTTAATAAGGGTAATAATATTTATTCAGAATTTTCTCTAGGTCAGACCCTCTGAAATAGTTTAACCACATTGTAATATCATTCCAATTTTACAGGTGATGAGTGAGATTAAGTAACTTGCTTAGGAGCACAGAGACTGTCCAGAACTGGACTGTGGTTTCGAAGTGAAGTCTTTCTGACCTGAAAGGCCGTGCTCCTTCTCTTTTATCTGTCCTAAGCTATAATCTGTATATTCTTTGGAGTTTTATAGACATTATTCTGTTTAGTATAATAAATTTGGGGGAGGAAAGGTATATGGGTATTTTATATTCTAGAAAGGATTAAAAAAAAACTGAGGCTCAGGATGACATTGATAATCATTAGTAGAGTTGGACAAGAATTTGGATCTTCAAGCCAGGTTTTTCTATTGCCAAGACTTTTAAATAGTGGAGCAGTTGCAGTAATATTTCTTATTCTTCAGATCCAGTCGCTGCAGAGTCACTGGACGTTGCAGAGATGGTGCAGAGTGACCCCATGTGCTGTTTCCCCCACTGGTTGCATCTTACGTAACCATGGTACATCTGACGTAACCATAGTACAATCCCAAAGCTAGGAAGTGGGCTTTGGTTCAATGACTATGTGTAATTCTGTGTCATTTTACTGTGTGTGGATTCATGGGACCACCAGCACAATTGAGGTTCAGAACTGTTCCATCATGTAAAGACCTGTTTTTGTGCTACCCTGTATAGTGACACTCATGGTCCTACCTCCCTGTGTAACCCTGGCAACCACTAGTCTGTTCTCCATCTCTGTAATTGTGTCCTTCTGAAAATAACGTACAATAGAACCATATTGTTTGTGACCTTTTTAAAATAACTTTTTCCCCTCTCACCATGTATTTGAGATCCATCCAAGTTTTTGAGTGTATGAATAGTCCATCCGTTTTTATGGCTGAGTAGTATTCCACGGCCCCTTCATTGATCATAGCCTTGTGGTGGTGAAGGGGCTTACGTAACCCAATGAGGCTGTGAGCCACCCAAGACAGGTCATGGTGAAGAGTTGTTACAAAATGTAGTCTACGGAGGAGGAAGTGGCAACCCACTCCAGTATTCTTGCCATGAGAACCCCACAAACAGTATGAAAAGGCAAAAAGATATGACACTGGAAGATGAGCCCCCTAGGTCAAAAAGTTGTCCATTCTGCTACTGGGGAAGAGTGGAGGGCAATTGCTCTAGAAAGAACACAGCAGTTGAGCGAAAGTGGGAATGATGTTCAGTTGTGGATGTGGCTGGTGGTGAAAGTAAAGCTAGATGCTGTAAAGAACAGTATTATATAAGAACCTTGAATGTTAGGTCCATAGATCATTGGACATGGTCAAGCAGGAAGTGGCACCAGTGAATATTGACATCTTAGGAATCAGTGACTAGAATGGATGGGAATGAGTGAATTTATTTCCGAGGACCATTATATCTACTGTGGGCAAGAATCCCATAGAAGAAATGGAGTACCCCTCATAGTCAACAAGAGAGTCTGAAATGCAGTATATTGGGTGCAACCTCAAAAATGACAGAATGGTCTTGATTCTTTTGCAAGGCAAACTATTCAGCATTACAGTGATCCAAGTCTGTGCCCAGCCACTGATGCTGAAAAAGCTGAAGTTGACCAGTTCTATGAAGACCTACCACACTTCTGAGAACTAACACCAAAAGATGTTCTTTTCATCACAGGGAATTGGAATGCAAAAGTAGGAAGTCAGGGGTTACCCAGAATAACAGGCACATTTGCCCTTGGAGTACGGAATAAAGCAGGGCCAACAGAGTTTTGTCAAGAGAACACACTAGTCACACCAAACACCCTTTTCCGACAAGCCAAGAGACAACCCTACACGTGGGCATCACCAGATGGTCAATGCCAAAATCAAATTATGTTCTTTCAAACTGTGGTGGTGAAAAAGACTCTTGAGAGTCCCTTGGACAACAAGGAGATAAAAAGGAAATCAATTCCAAATATCCATTGGATAGACTGATGGTGAAGCTAAAGCTCCAATATTTTGGCCACCTACTGCAAAGAGTTGACTCTTTGGAAAGACCCTGATGCTTGGAAAGCTTGAAGGCAAAAGGAGAAGGGGACAGTAGAGGATGAGATAGTTCATCACTGACTCAATGGACATGAATTTGAGCAAACTCTGGGAGGTAGTGGAGGACAGAGGAGCCTGGTGTATTGCAGTTCATGGGGTCACAAAGACTGAGACACGACTTAGTGACTGAAAACAATAACAACGTGTTCCACAGCGTGGCCGCACCACAGTCGGGTCTCCAGCAGGAACCTAAGGCTTTGTGGAGTAGGATCTCCACTGTCACTCTTCATTTGCCCTTAATGCCTATCAACTATTTTAAGTAAAGTTCTTATATTTAAGTTGATAGGGATTAGAAAGTTAAATTATAAAATGCTAATTTTGGAATAGAATGAAAATCAGGAAGGTGAGTGAATATTTAGTATTTGAATTAAGTTTGAGGACTGTTATCTTTCAAGTGTGCAGACTCCCTTTTTCCTATGTGTAGATGTTTGAGAAAGCAATAGTCTTTGAACTTAGGTCCTCTGAACTCCATTGGAAGAGGCTTATCGTGGTCATATGACTGTTCTGTGCCTTTTCTCATTTATGCTGAATGTCAGTTACAGTCAGAAGTGACATTACACGTTTATTCCATGTTGTTTTTCACTCATGGGATAAACACTAGCATTACTTTTATATTAGCTGAAATTATACATAAAAAAGAGATTTAAAATGAGTGGTAGCTTGCCCTTTAAAAATTTCAATTGAAACTATGCCAGAAGAGGGCGCTGAAGTCAAGATGGCTGTGAACACCTGAGCACAGCGCTCTCCCCCAGGGCCAGGTCAGTGGAAGAGCAGCAAAACATGGGTGTTCCTCCTCAGCAAGCGAATCAGCCAGGGAGACAGTGAAGCGAGGGAGGGTCTTAGCACAGAACTCCCCACAGTCAGGGTTTCTTCCGAGTGCTTGACAGTGGAGATGGCAAGATGGTGGCTTTTGACATTGAAATGAAGGCTGTGAAAGAGTTTCAGATTAAAAAAAAATACAGTTAGATTGATCTTTTTAAGTTGAAAAAGCTTCTTCCAGTTTTTGAATAGTTAACACAGATGAACTTTCCGGTAACTATATAGCAGATGCATCGTGGAAATTAGAATTCTTTTTGAAGAGAAGGTTGAAGTCTCTGCAAGCAGCGTATTCTCTCTCTCTTTCTAATGCACACACAGTATGACAGGTACTTTTGCAAATACTGTTTTAACAGTGCCTTATGTGGAAAGTTAATTCAAGCATGTAGATGAAATAAAAACCTTTTATGATATGCTGGTGAATGAAGTTTCAGGTTTGTTTCTATGATTATGTGTGTTGTTAGCTTTTTACTGTGTATAATTTTATATTTGTATAGTGATGAGGAAGTTGAGGTATATTCATTGTGCGTCTCTTGCTCCTTGGAAGAAAAGTTATGACCAACCTAGACAGCATATTAAAAAACAGAGACATTACTTTGCCAACAAAGTTCCATCTAGTCAAAGCTATAGTTTTTCCAGTAGTCATGTATGGATGTGAGGCTTGGACTGTAAAGAAAGCTGAGTGCCCAAGAATTGATGCTTTTGAACTGTGGTGTTGAAGAAGACTCTTGAGAGTTCCTTGGACTGCCAGGGAGATCCAACCAGTCCATCCTAAAGCAAATCAGTCCTGAATATTCATTAGAAGGACTGATGCTGAAGCTGAAATTCCAGAACTTTGGCCACCTGATCGGAAGAATTGACTCACTGGAAAAGACCCTGATGCTGGGAAAGATTGCAGGTGGGAGGAGAAGGGGACGACAGAGGATAAGATCGATGGATGGCATCACCAACTCAATGGACATGAGTTTGAGCAAGCTCCAGGAGTTGGTGATGGGCAGGGAGGCCTGGCTTGTTGCAGTCCATTCGGTTGCAAAGAGTTGGACGTGACCGAGCGACTGAACTGAACTGAACTGAAGTTGTTTCAGTAATGTCCAGCTCTTTGTAACCCCATGGACTGCAGCCCACCAGGCTCCTCTGTCCATGGGATTCTCTAGGCAAGAACACTGCGGTGCGTCGCCATGCTCTGCTCCAGGGGATCTTCTCAACCCAGGGGTTGAACCCCCTTGCTTCTCCTGCTTTGGCAGGCGGGTTCTTAACCACTCGTGCCACCTAGAAAGCCCCATCTTACTGAATTAGCTCTAAAATTTAAGCTGGAACACTGAAAATAAGCCAGGAGAAATAACCTGCTTTTCTATAGTATGAAAACATCCAGAAGAAAGTAGTCCCAAGAGCCTTTACACTGAACTACAGTTGAAGGAAAGTGTACTTTCAAGAGTATACAATAAGATCTCAGCTTTAAAGTGTACTGTATACGCAAGGGGTGGTGAAAGAGATAACAAAGATTGTTGTGACTGGGTTGAAGGACCAAGTACTGACACAGTAAGAGCAAGGTAGCAGGGATGTGGGGACAAAAAGAGAAAGCGAGAGAATGAGAGGAAGTATATTATAGAATGGAACCCTAGGGGGAAACACTTAGAAGAGGTCGAATGGTCCCAAGCATTGAATTTTTTTACGGCCTTTCATTTTCCAAAAGCATTTTATTAAGGAAATATTTTATCTGCAAAAGACTTTGGTAGGAAGGACATAAAGTTTCGCTAAAGCTGCAGCCCACATGCCTTAAAGTATTATGTATTACAGTTGGAAAAAAAGAGAGAGCAAGGGTAAGAAGGGTAGAGACAGGAGAAGGATAGTGGGAAAAAAAAGACTGGTAACATGGACACTGGTGAGAGATCTGCCACAGAACTGTTATTTTGATTTATGTCATGTTTTCTGATACTTGTTATAAATGGACATTTTGAGGTGACTTAAGTCTTCCACCATTTGGAGTCTGTTTATATACTCCTCCCCCATCCCTAGGATGTATTCAGCTACAAGTTTATGGCCAGAGATTAAATGGCTGATATTTAGGAAAGAATTTATTTATAAATTACAAATTCTTAATGTATTTATTCAATGGATCTATTTTTATTTATTTTAAATTGGAGGATAATTGCTTCACAGTGTTGTACTCATTTCTGCCATACAATAACATGAATCGGCCATAAGGATATATGTATCCCCTTCCTCTTGAGCCCCCCCCCCCACCTTAGTTTTGATCCAGTCCCTGATGTTTGTTTTGGGGAACGTGATCATGTCCAAGTGGTGAGCAACTTCATTTGGTTAGTGACTCAGAGACTTAGTTTAGTGATGATTCAAAAGTTTCTTTTGAGAATATTGGAAAAATACCACCTTGATTACGCTATGGTCTTCAGTACAAGATTTTAGAAATAACTAGGGACTTGATAAGAGAAATCATGTAAAATGGTCGTGTTACTGAAAAAATGCAGACTAATACTCAGCACTTACTGAACTTTAGACTTGTTGTGAGTGATCTTACTCGTGGCGGGCAGTGCTTTGCAGGCAAGGGGGATTGGACTTCAGTTGTTTGTCCTCTCTTTTTGGTGGCCGGGGGCTGCCTTACAGAGACTGCTTTGGTCAAAGCAGTTGAATGAATGCATGCGTGGATGTCATTCAGTTGTGTCCAACTCTTTGTGACCCCATGGGCTGCAGCCTGCCAGGCTTCTCTGTCCATGGGGATTTTCCAGGCAAGAATACTGGAGTGGGTTGCCATGCCCTCATGGACTGCAGCCTGCCAGGCTCCTCTGTCCATGGGAGTCTCCAGGCAAAAATACTGGAGTGGGTTGCCATGCCCTCCTCCAGGGGATCTTCCCATCAGGGATTGAACCCAGGTCTCCTGCATTGTAGGCGGATTCTTTACTATCTGAGCCACCAGGTAAGCCCAAGAATACTGGAGTGGGTAGCCTATTCCTTCTCCAGAGGATCTTTTCAACCCAGGAATCGAACCAGGTTCTCCTGCATTGCAGGTGGATTCTTTACCAGCTGAGCTACCAGGGAAGCCAAGTTGAATGAATGAATATTCCTTTAATATTACTCATTTTCTGGTCCAGAACATTCCAAGTAAGAGATATTTTAGGTCTTAGCAAATCTTACAAAAACTTAAGAATGAAAAGGGATAGAGCCTTGAATTTCACATCACAGCTAAGGTGCAGGAAGGAGTTCTGTGCTCACAAAGTTCCACAGATAGCTGGTGGGGAGAGAATTTATTTGTAAGGAAACATAACTTTTTTACAGTTGCCCAAGATTAGACTATGTTTGGCAGGTTCAATAAATGAGGCAGATTTTATTATACACTAGGCCATACTTTGTATTGTTTCAGGCTTTTTCAAAATGTTAAAGATAATACAGTACCAGAGAGGCAGCATTGCAATTTGATTGTGTCGTATGACACAACAGCAGGGTAGCTTTTTACCTAGAGTCGTTGACTGTTTCTTTGCCACAGTTCTTCATGTGGGGTCCTACAAGGCATAAACTGAATCGCACTTAAAGACAACAGTTAGAAGGAAGTGCATCAGCAGTGTTTCTTGTCTGAAAGGTTTAGAGAGAGGAAAAGGAAAAGAATGATATGGAGACATTCAAATACCGAGAGAGTGGCAGAACTTTTGTAAAATAAAATTCAGCTAATACCTTGTACAAACCAAAGACCTTTGAAAAGTGTTTGTAAAATATGTTGTTTAATGCTTTTTAAACAAAGTGACATACTCATCTGAGACTGAAATATTCTTAAAAAATTTTTTTCATTTCCCTGAAACATTCCTCAGCTCTTGATAACTAGTTTCTTAATATCCCAGCTACTCAAAAGGAGCTCAGATGTTTCCTCAAGTTTTTGATGCTATTTTATAATTTTTAGAGGGTTAGGGAACATCTAGGGAACTCTTATGAGGGGATTGTGCTAGCTATTTCATATAGTCAGTCTTTACCACAGCCTCGTTAGGGAGCTGTGGTCACCTCCGTCCTCCAGGGAAGGGAGCATGCTTGGAGAGTGTGAATGATCCAGACTTTGGCGGGACTGTTGGTTCCTTTAAGGCGCTTTCCTGGCTTTCTGTCATTTGATTCTTGCAGCACAGTTTTCGTGTTTCAGTTCCATAAATGACCGTGCTGAGGGCCAGAGAGAGAAGATGACCTGCCAAAGGTCACATTTGAATAGTTTCAGGAATAGTAAGATCAGAGGGAGATGTGGGCTTACTGTGGAATTTTCTAAGGTGCTCAAGACATTCTCAAGGATATGTTACTCATGTATTGGAATTGTCAGTTGAGCACATGAGTGATCTGTAACATGGATGGAGTGAGAGCAAGTTGGTCTAAACTAAAAGTAATTGAACAAAACCTTCTTGAATATAGAGACTACAACTTTCAAATCAGTTGCAGTTGCAAAAATCAGTTTTTAGTAGAACTGATGCAGTACAGTGAAACCCAACATTCAAAAAAATAAGATCATGGCATCTTGTCCCATCACTTCATGGCAAATAGATGGGAAAAAAATGGAAGCAGGGGTAGACTTTATTTTCTTGGGAAAAATCACTATGGATTGTAACTGCAGCCTGAAATTATAAGATGCCTGCTCCTTGGAAGAAAAGCTATGACAAACCTAGACAGTGTATTGAAAAGCAGACATCACTTTGCCAACAAAGGTCTGTATAGTCTAAGGTATGGTTTTTCCAATAGTCATGCATGAATGTTGCCCCATAAAGAAGGCTGAGTGCTGAAGAATTGATGCTTTCAAACTGTGGTGCTGGAAAAGACTCTTTAGAGTCCCTTGGACAGCAAGGTGATCGATCCTAGTCAGTCCTAAAGAAAATCAGCACTGAATGTTCATTGGAAGGACTGATGCTGAAGCTGAAGTTTTCATACTTTGGTGACCTGATGCGAAGAGCTGACTCATTGGAAAAGACCCTGATGCTGGGAAAGATTGAGGACAGGAGAAGAAGGGGGTGACAGAGATGATGGCATCTCTGACTCAGTGGACATGAGTTTGAGCAAACTCTGAGAGACAGTAAAGGACAGGGAAGGCTGGTGTGCTGCTGTCCACTGGGTTGAAAAGAGTTGGACATGACTGAGCGACTGAACAACAACGAGGGATGAGGGAGGATGCTGCATGATGATCAAGGGATCAGCTGAAGAGGATACAACAGTTGTACATATTTGCGGACCCAGCATAGGAGCATCTCAACACGAGAGGCAAATGCTAAGTCATAAAGAGGGAACTGAAGTGACGCAGTAACAGTGCGGGGCGCCAGCACTGCCTTACGCCAGTGGACAGATCGTCCACACGGAAAATTAATACAGAAATACAGGTCCTAAATGACCCATTGGGCCAAATAGGCGTAATTGATGTTTATAGTATAAATATACTAAAACATCCACCCTAAAACTTCGGAATATACTTTCTTCTCAAGTGCACATGGAACATTCTCCAGGATAGAGCACATCTTGGGTCACAAATGAAACCTTGGTAAACTTAAGAAACTTGAAATCATGTTAGGTCACATGTGATATGTTGCACCAGTTCTTCAGCACTCAGCCTTCTTTATGGTGCAGTCATATCTGACGACAGTACTATGAGATTAGGAATCGATTATAGGAAGAAAAATTGTGAAAAATGGAAACACATGGACGCTACATAGCACGCTACATCATAACCGAGAGATCACTGGAGAGATCCAAGAAGAAACAAAACGAACGTCCAGAAACAAAGACAATGAAAATATGGCGGCCCAGAACCTATGCGGTCCACCAAAAGCGGTTCTAAGAGGGGAGCTTACGGCTGTGCAGCCCCACCCCAGGGAACAGGCGATTTCAGATAGGCAGCCTAGCCTACACCCAAAGCAACCAGACTCAACAAAAAACCCCAGAGTTAGTGGGAGAAAAGAAATCATAAAAATCAGAGCAGAAATAACAGAAATAGAAACCAAAAAAAAACAATAGAAAAGATCAGTGACACTAAAAGCTGATTTTTTTGAGAAAGATTAACAAAATGCCTAAACCTTTAGCCAGACTCATTATGAGCAAAGAGGGGAGCACTCAAGTTAGAAGTGAAAAAGAAAAAGTTACAACTGACACCACAGAAATACAAAGGCTCATAAAGACTACTACAAGCAACTATATGCCAAGAAAATGGAAAACCTGGAAGAAATGGACAAATTCTTAGAAAGCAAGCAACCCAATCAAAAAATGGCTGTAAGACCTAAATATACATTTCTCAGAGAAGACATACAGACTACCAAAAAACACATGAAAAGATGCTCAACACCACTAATTTTTAGAGAAATGCAAATAAAAACTGCAATGAGGTATCACCTCACACAGGTCTGAATGGCCACCATCCAAAAAAAATCACTGCAGATGGTGACTGCAGCCATGAAATTAAAAGACTCTTACTCCTTGGAAGAAAAGTTATGACCAACCTAGACAGTATATTCAAAAGCAGAGACATTACTTTGCCGACTAAGGTCCGTCTAGTCAAGGCTATGCTTTTTCCTGTGGTCATGTATGGATGTGAGAGTTGGACTGTGAAGAAGGCTGAGTGCCGAAGAATTGATTCTTTTGAACTGTGGTGTTGGAGAAGACTCTTGAGAGTCCCTTGGACTGCAAGGATATCCAACCAGTCCATTCTGAAGGAGATCAACCCTGGGATTTCTTTGGAGGGAATGATGCTAAAGATGAAACTCCAGTACTTTGGCCACCTCATGCGAAGAGCTGACTCATTGGAAAAGACTGTGATGCTGGGAGGGATTGGGGGCAGGAGGAGAAGGGGACGACCGAGGATGAGATGGCTGGATGACATCACGGACTCGATGGACGTGAGTCTGAGTGAATTCCAGGAGATGGTGATGGACAGGGAGGCCTGGCGTGCTGCGATTCATGGGGTCGCAGAGAGTCGGACATGACTGAGCGACTGAACTGAACTGAAATGCTGGAGAGAGCGTGGAGAAAAGGGAACCCCCTTACACTGTTGGTGGGACTGTGAGTTGGTGCAGCCACTATGAAGAACAGTGTGCAGGCTCCTTAAAAAACTAAAAGCAGAATGGCCATATGACTGAGCATATGCCCCGTGAAAAGCATAATTCAAAAATTACATGGACCCCAGTGTGTATTTCAGCTCTATTTACGGTAGCCGGGACATGGAACAACGTAAATCAACAGAGGAATGGATATATGGTACATATTACAATGGAGTATTTGTTGTTTAGTTGCCAGGTTGTGTCCCGACTCTTTGCAGTCCCATAGTTTATAGCTTGCCAGGCTTCTCTGTCCATGGGATTTCCCAGGCAAGAATACTGGAATGGGTTGCCATTTCCTTCTCCAGG
Source organism: Ovis canadensis (assembly GCF_042477335.2). Lineage (NCBI taxonomy): Eukaryota > Metazoa > Chordata > Mammalia > Artiodactyla > Bovidae > Ovis > Ovis canadensis. The sequence continues at coordinate 71,140,015 of NC_091255.1, read as the reverse complement.
AGATCTTCCCAACCCATGGATCAAATCGGTATCTCCTGTATTGGCAGGCAAGTTCTTTACCACTGAGCTATGAAGGAAGCCCACAAATGAAATATTCAGTTCAGTTCAGTCGCTCAGTCGTGTCGGACTCTTTGTGACCCCATGAATCGCAGCACGCCAGGCCTCCCTGTCCATCACCAACTCCCGGAGTTCACCCAAACTCATGTCCATCAAGTCGGTGATGCCATCCAGCCATCTCACCCTCTATCATCCCCTTCTCCTCCCAGCATCTGCCCCCAGTCCCTCCCAGCATCAGAGTGTTTTCCAATGAGTCAACTCTTCTCATAAGGTGGCCAGAGTATTGGAGTTTCAGCTTTAGCATCAGTCCTTCCAAAGAACACCCAGGACTGATCTCCTTTAGAATGGACTGGTTGGATCTCCTTGCAGTCCAAGGGACTCCCAAGAGTCTTCAACACCACAGTTCAAAAGCATCAATTCTTAGGCGCTCAGCTTTCTTCACAGTCCAACTCTCTCATCGATACATGACCACTGGAAAAACCATAGCCTTGACTAGACAGACCTTTGTTGGCAAAGTAATGTCTCTGCTTTTGAATATACTATCTAGGTTGGTCATAACTTTCCTTCCAAGGAGTAAGCGTCTTTTAATTTCATGGCTGCAGCCACCATCTGCAGTGATTTTGGAGCCCCCCCCCCAAATAAAGTCTGACACTGTTTCCCCTGTTTCCCCATCTATTTGCCGTGAAGTGGTGGGACCAGATGCCATGGTCTTCGTTTTCTGAATGTTGAGCTTTAAGCCAACTGTTTCACTCTCCTCTTTCACTTTCATCAAGAGGCTTTTTAGTTCCTCTTCACTTTCTGCCGTAAGGGTGGTGTCATCTGCATATCTGAGGTTATTGATAGTTCTCCCGGCAATCTTGATTCCAGCTTGTGCTTCATCCAGCCCAGAGTTTCTCATGGTGTACTCTGCATATAAGTTAAATAAGCAGGGTGACAATATACAGCCTTGATGTACTCCTTTTCCTATTTGGAACCAGTCTGTTGTTCCATGTCCAGTTCTAACTGTTGCTTCCTGACCTGCACATAGCTTTCTCAAGAGGTAGGTCAGGTGGTCTGGTATTCCCATCTCTTTCAGAATTTTCCACAGTTTATCATGATCCACGCAGTCAAAGGCTTTGGCATAGTCAATAAAGTAGAAATAGATGTCTTTCTGGAACTCTTCCTTTTTCCATGATCCAACAGATGTTGGCAATTTGATCTCTGGTTCCTCTGCCTTTTCTAAAACCAGCTTGAACATCTGGAAGTTCACGGTTCACATATTGCTGAAGCCTGGCTTGGAGAATTTTGAGCATTACTTTGCTAGCGTGTGAGATGAGTGCAATTGTGCAGTATTGGAATGAAAACTGACCTTTTCCAGTCCTGTGGCCACTGCTGAGTTTTCCAAATTTGCTGGCATATTGAGTGCAGCACTTTTCACAGCATCATCTTCCAGGATTTGAAATAGCTCAACTGGAATTCCGTCACCTCCACTAGCTTTGTTTGTAGTGATGCTTTCTAAGGCCCACTTGACTTCACATTCCAGGATGTCTGTCTCCAGGTGAGTGATCACACCATTGTGATTATCTTGGTCGTGAAGATCTTTTTTGTAAAGTTCTTCTGTGTATTCTTGCCATCTCTTCTTAATATCTTCTGCTTCTGTTAGGTCCATACCATTTCTGTCCTTTATCGAGCCCATCTTTGCATGAAATGTTCTGTTAGTATCTCTAATTTTCTTGAAGAGATCTCTAGTCTTTCCCATTCTGTTCTTTTCCTCTATTTCTTTGCATTGATTGTTGAGGAAGGCTTTCTTATCTCTCCCTGCTATTCTTTGGAACTCTGCATTCACAGGCTTATATCTTTCCTTTTCTCCTTTGCTTTTGGCTTCTCTTCTTTTCACAGCTATTTGTAAGGCCTCCCCAGACAGCCATTTTGCTTTTTTGCATTTCTTTTCCATGGGGATGGTTTTTATCCCTGTCTCCTGTACAGTGTCACAAACCTCCGTCCATAGTTCATCAGGCACTGTATCTATCAGATCTAGGCCCTTAAATCTATTTCTCACTTCCACTGTATAATCATAAGGGATTTGATTTAGGTCATACCTGAATGGACTAGTGGTTTTCCCTACTTTCTTCAATTTCAGTCTGAATTTGGCAGTAAGGAGTTCATGATCTGAGCCACAGTCAGCTCCCAGTCTTGTTTTTTCTGACTGTATAGAGCTTCTCCATCTTTGGCTGCAAAGAATGTAATCAATCTGATTTCGGTGTTAACCATCTGGTGATGTCCATGTGTAGATTCTTCTCTTGTGTTGTTGGAAGAGGGTGTTTGCCATGACCAGTGCGTTCTCTTGGCAAAACTCTTGTTAGCCTTTGCCCTGCTTCATTCCGCATTCCAAGGCCAAATTTGCCTGTTACCCCAGGTGTTTCTTGACTTCCTACTTTTGCATTCCAGTCCCCTTTAGTGAAAAGAACATCTTTTTTGGGTGTTAGTCCTAAAAATGAAACATACTCAGCCATAAAAAGGAACAAAACCATGTCATTTGTAGAGATGTGGATGGACCTCGTGTTTTTCAATACAGAGGGAAGTAAGTCAGAAAGAGAAAATACATGTTAACACATATTTGTGGAATCTAGAAAAATGGTAAAAATGATCTCATTGCAAAACAGAAATAAAGGTACAGAGGTAGAAAACAAATGTAATGGATACCAGGAGGGAAAAGGAGGGGATGAACTGAAAGAGTGGGATTTGCCGTATACACTACCATGTATAAAACAGGCAACTAACGAGAACCTGCTCTACAGCGCAGGAGACTGCTGGGTGCTCTGTGGTGACCTACATGGGAAGGAAATCCAAAAACCGGATATATGTTGATGTCTGGCTGGTTTACTTCGCTGTAGAGCAGAAACTGACTCAGCGGAGTAAAGTAACCACAGTCCAGTTTAAAAAAAATAAGTCATGCCTAGGACAGCGTGCTGACAATGAAGTTGAGAAGGATGTGTTTCGACTGCCGCGCGGTTAATGCTGGCTGTTTCTCCAGGACAGTGGGATGTGTTTCGACTGCCGCGCGGTTAATGCTGGCTCTTTCTCCACGACAGTGCTGGGAGGAGGACTGGCCGAGGGGGATGGCGCCTTCCAGGCGGTGCTCTGCTGCATGCAGCTGGAAGGGAAGCTCCAGCCTGTGACCCGCATTCTCGCCAAGTCGCTGACGGGAGAGTCCCTGGTATGTTGGCTGGTTCAAATTTGAATGTCCGAAAATGTATTCACCCACTGGACTTCTTAGGTGTATGCCTGCGTCCTGTAGGTCCTGCCGGAAATCAAAGTCTATGAGTAGCTACTTACTTCTTTTCAACATACTCCTATTTAAACATTGGATTCTTTTATTAATGTAGTTTGTGATTAAGAGATAATTTTTAAAACTTTGGAAGTATAGAATAACTGATTTTCTTTAAAGGTATAATTTAACAGAACCTGAAGGTATTTTTGAGTTTTAGAATGCTTCTGTGGATGTATGATCTTATATGTTTCTTTAATTTAGTCATTTATTGTATAAAATGCTTAAATTTATCTAAACAAAGTAATAATTACTTTTCTTTCTGACGATGTTCATATTCATGGCTGCTCTGATGAAGTTATCTCATTCTATTCAGACCTTGGGATAAATTTTTGTATGCGCTATTAAATTTTCTAGAGTTTTTATTTGTTTTTGGATGACTTAATGGAAAGACTTCCTTTTTTGAACTTTAGAGTTGGCAATCTATAGAAATTGGAAGAAAAGATATGTTATGACTTTTTTTCACCAGTTGGTAACTGTTACAAAACTGATACTTTTTGAGTCATAATGAAATATGGTGAAAGTAAAAAAAAACACATATGTATACTTTGTTATACAGCTTGAGTTCTCTATACTTCTGAATTATCATAAACTGTGGAAAACAAAGAGCAAAGTTGTGTTTTCACTGCAAATAAATATATACATGGTGAAAAAGAAGGAAATCAGGAAAGTACTTTGTATATTGTTGAGTGTAATATAATGACCCATCTCGGAGGGTAATTTAGTTATTTTCTAAGGAATTATTGTGCAGTGAATTATTTAATTGGTTTAATAGTATCTTTTTATTTTACCATCTTAACAAATGAATATAAAAGCTAAGGTATCTTATTAATATAGCAAAATTGTATGGGTCAGTTCAGTCGCTCAGTTGTGTCTGACTCTTTGCAACCCCATGAATCACAGCACACCAGGCCTCCCTGTCCATCACCAACTCCTGGAGTTCACCCAAACTCATGTCCATCGAGTCGGTGATGCCATCCAACCGTCTCATCCTCTGTCGTCCCCTTCTCCTCCTGCCCCCAGTCCCTCCCAGCATCAAGATCTTTTCCAGTGAGTCAACTCTTCCCATGAGGTGGCCAAAGTATTGGAGTTTCAGCTTCAGCATCAGTCCTTCCGATGAACACCCAGGACTGATCTCCTTTAGAATGGACTGGTTGGATCTCCTTGCAGTCCAAGGGACTCTCAAGAGTCTTGTATGGGTATTGAGTTCTAAATTGGTGATAAAGAATATTTCTCTTCTTTATTGTTTAGATAATTCTATCTTTAAGGATCTTTTCTATTTAAATTGAGCATATTACACTGTTTTACCTGTTGGATTTTTAAATTTAAAATTAAGAAGCAGTTTGCTTTCAAATCTCAAGTGAAATGTGAATTTCTCAAGAGCTAATGTTTTGTTTTCCTTCAACAGCTTTAATGAACCGTCTTTAGGTAGGGTGACCATTGTATGTGGATCTAAATCTCAAGTGACCGAGCTCACCTGTTTGGTTTAGGAAAAGGAGTTTTAAAAAGTTAAAGTTTATTTTTCTTTTTGCTTATCCTACTTTGAGTGATACTCATTGTGAACATGTTATTGAATTAATCTTAAATTCTTACAAGTTGAATCCAGTGTTTTAGGGCATACTGTATATTTTAAAGATGTTCTGTTCGTCTTTTTAACTTCCCACACAGAAGGTTGGCTTTGTTATCACCGCTAATAGTAATGAGGAGAGGAGAGGAGCATAGCACTGGTTTTCTTTTTATGGGTAAACCTTAAAAATAGCCAAAGAGTCAAGTTCAGAGTGAAAAACTAATATGCTGCTTGGTTTCCCCCTTTTTCATTTGCCCTTTCAGAATGGGATGGTAACAAAAGATTTGACAAGGCTAAAAACACTTCTCACAGAAACAGAGGTAAGACTATTTCAGCCAATCTCTTTGGGCAGAGTCTGACTTATTCTGAACGGCACGTGTTCGGTATTAAGATGTGGATGCTCACTGGGCATCAGAGGCTTTAGCGGTGGGCGGGGAAGCTGTCAGACTTTCTGTAGCCGAGCTTGCTCCCATCCTAGGAGCTGTGCTTCCTCTCAAGGTGCTTGTGCATCCCAGGCCTTCTGTTTTGTCCCTGATTCTTTTTAGCTGTCTCTGTCCAATAAATGGAAAGGTGACTGGGAAATTTCGGTTTTTAACTACATCTGGCTATTAGAAAATATTTTCTAAGTAACTAATAAAAGTCTGTGATGTTTTTATGGAATGAGTTTAGGTGATGGAAATAATGTGTAACAGGGTAAATGGTGAACAAAAATATGCTCTGGTGATGAGCTGAAGGCCAGGGACATCAGGGTGTGTAAAAGGCCCGTGGATTTGAAAGTCTCAAACTCCTGTTCTCATAAAGTCATGTGAATGTATTTTTACTTAGCTGTCTCATTTTATTTTTTGTCTTATTTTTAAAATAGCTGTTTTGGTCAGCTTTTATCATAAATGGAAATCCATGTAAACTGACTGACTGATTGGCTTATTTATTTAAAAACTGGCACCTACTGTATGCTAGGTATTATGCTTGGTGCTGTGGGTTCAGCCCTGAACGAGATACTCGTGGTCCTTGTCCTTGGGGAGGTTAGAGTCTTGGGGAGGACATAGACAATAAACTAATTAATTAAACACAGGCACAGGTGTAATTCACATTGAGGTACATGGGATGAGCTTTCTGTGATGGAAAAATAACTGGAATGGTAGTGAGGGGATGAGACACTTAAGCTCAGTTGAGAATTAAGAAAGTGCTGTGTCCTGGAGAGTGAGGTGAAGGGTGTTCCCGTCAGGCCGAGATGATGAGAAGAGCACCCAGGTGTAAACCTTGACCTCCTGTAGGTTACATTCACACTTCAAATCTCATAATGCATTACAGTTCATAGCAACAAATAAGTATGCAGAGAAGACAGTCATCTTGAGTTACATAAGCTGGATAAAGGTACTGTTTTGCTACAATTCAATAGGCTTTTAAAATATATTATTTTTTTAGTCTTATTATGAATTAACTGAAAATCAAAAAGCTCTAACTTCAGAGCCATTTCCCTCTGGTATTTATGTGGTCTTTATAATTTCTAAGAAGTAAAAGAAGACAATTATAAATGTTTTAGACTTTTAAAATGGAAACATAAAATAAGATGATTTTTGTTTTAAGATTCTTGGCCTTGTTCTCCTCTCTTATCACCTTGATTGAATTAGCAGCTTTACATCTGATAATCATGCACAAATATATGTAGAGTTTTATTTTTGATATTTATAATCCTTTTCTGTATAAGTTCACAAATATCATTTGACTCTCATTTTGTTACCGTACTTTTGGAATAAGTGACTTAAGTTTTGTTTATAATTTCTGTGTAACCAGAGTAGTAGTATTTTTGGTTAGTGAACTGGTACTAATAAAAAAATCCATCCAGAAAAAGCTAACAGACAGTGTTACTCTTATTTATAATTACACTTGATGTACTTAAAAATAGCAACAATTTGTTATTTAAAGATTGGGCTAAGCTGATATCTAACCTGTAAGTGCTAGTGGATTGGAATAAAGACCTGAAACTAAAGGCTGACTAATGAAAACAGAGAGACAATACATATTCTTCAGAGAAATTTCAATTCCAAATCAATATTTGATTATAAGAATTCTAGCAGTGTGAAATGTGTCTGCTTTCCCTGAAGGTCTCAGTAAAGACCTTATTGATGCTGCCTTTCTGTCTTGGGGTCTGAGCATATAAAAAGGGTGTTTTAAAATATACAATACGTTGGAACCTAAAAGCCACAGTGGCCAATTTTCTTATTCTTACCAGCTCTTCTGATGAGGGTGGGCAGTTCACCAGCACCCCTGCCTCCCCGCCCCCCTGCCCACGCTGAGAGCTACAGTGTCAGCACAGACGTACCTGCCGCTGCAGACTGTCGTAGGTGCAGACTCAGAAGTGCACCGTGTGTCTTTCCCTTTTAGCAGCTGCAGATGCTTTAAGCTTTATTTCATCACTAAAACACCTTCCCCCATTTTCTCTTGCATATTTGGTAAATTTATTTTGATAAATTTTTTTAGAGGAGATACTTTCAATTCATGCTTGAAGTGAATTTTTAGCTCTTATATTTATAAATTCTGTGTAATTGGAATCATATTTTAAGGGCTAGTGTGGGACTATACCATTTAGATCTTGCTTATAGAATTTTAAAGGATCATTTAATACGTATTTTTGGTGGGTATAGAGTCTTCATAATGTGCCAAGGTCTAGCCCCGGTGGATCCAGGGAATTCAAAGGGGAGACAGTGTAGGCGAGGAAAAACTTATTTATTTAGAAATATAAAAGAAATTAAGAAGAAACACTATAGTAGGAAAATTTAGTGGAGAAAAGAAGCTGAGTAACTTGGTTTACGGGGAAAGCCAATAAAACTTCAGGACAAGAAGTTTGCACCGTGGGTGTTAGGCCACCAGTGCTCCTTTGAATAGCGGAGGGTGCCCCGCCTTGGGCTCCCTCTCTCACGGGGCGGGACTTAAAAGCCAGGGCAAGTTAGTAGACTTGGCGAGCCTCCCCGCTCCAGATGGGAATTCAGCCAGAAAAGGAGAGGGAGGGAGAGGGAGAGAGAGAGAGAGAGAGATGGGGGAAACCAGATTTCCAAGAAAGTAGTTCGAGAGACTAGTCCGAGAAACTGGTCCATCCCTTATTGTTCAGAAGGCCTTTTATACTTTTGATTGTACATAGAGATCAATGGATAATACAAAATTATGCAGTGTCAACCACCCTGACTCTTATTGAGACCAGGCTTTCTCTGTGCATACCTAGTTGTATACATAAGTCTTAGGTGATTTACATCATCTTCTGGCCAGAAGGCCAATTAACATTTTATGGCCCTTTTCTGATAAGGGTAATAGTGTTGTTCTTCCCAAAGTCTGGTGCCACTCTCAGAAAGCACTAAATAAAGTTACATTCTTACATAGCAAGGACACAACAATTTATAACAATGAAAGAAGTACAGTGATTTATAACAAAGAGAAAAGTAATTAACTCAAAAGTCTAGTGTTGCTAACATCAAAACTACTATATTCCTATTTCTGCATCCCGATTACATTGATTAATATCCTCCCAGGTGCCTAAAAGATAAAGGATATGGAGGCCTGGCAGCAAACATTAACTCAACAAACTCTTCACCAAACTAATTCTTAACTCTAAAAGGCTCTATATCTTTAAGATGTTTAAGCTTTGTGCCTCTCTCGGTTGGGGGGCTGTAAGCAATTCACAAATTGTAAAAATCCGGGGAACCTGTCAGGCAAGTTAGAGAGCCATCAAAGGGGTTTGAGCTGAAACATTCCTTTCATATGCAGGAGACTGAAGCCCTGAGTTAACTTTTTTCCAGAGAATGTTAGAAGAGTGGAAAGCACAGTAATGAAGCAGGCAGACTCTGGTTTTTTGGGGGTAGATGTTCAGGAAAACCCAGGGGAGCCCCTGAAGCCTGGCTCGCCTTGCCCATCAGGCCTCTCCGCATGACCTTGTCATGGGTGGGGTCTCCCGTGCTGGCTCCCGGCAATAATGTGAATTATGTCCCGATTTATTTGCTAGCTTCTACATAGTCTTAAACTTGGTCCTCATTTTATGAAAAAAATTGAGTTGTCTTCAAAAACTATTTAGTAAGTAGTTTGAGAATCAGAAAGCTTTTTCCTGGTTTAATTCCAGCCCAACCTTAAAAGGGTCCAATTTAATCAGTGACATGTAAATTATGGTGATATTGCTTCAGGCATATCCAATTACCATTTACGACATTCTATGAGAAAAAACATTCCAAATTTCATCTTGGGGTACTGTTTGCTCCTTGTGATTCAGTTCAGCATTTACTGAGTGCTATGCTGTTCACGGGTCTGTGGGTTTTGGAAAGCTGAGAGATCCTTGGAAAACAGTCTGAAGGGCCAACCCAAGCTGTGCGTAGTTAATGTGCCCACAGGGCTACCTGTGGTCAGTAAGTGCTGTACCCGAAGAACAAGCAGGGAGAGGGGAGATGGAAACCAGGGAGGCTAGGGTGTGAGAACTGCAGTTAAAGGACGGAGGCGGCTGAGGGCAGACCCAAAAGTGACTTGCTACTAAGTTGGCAGTTGGTTGGCTTTGGGGCAGATGAGACGAGCAGAATGAGGTGCTTACAGGGCAGTGGCAGTAGGGTCAAGTATGAGAGAGACACGAGGGACGTTCTAGGCCTCGCTGGGCAAGATTTGGAGACTGGTCAGAGCAGAACAGAAAAGGGAGGGCTCAAGATGTCTTTCAGGATTCCAGTCTGGCTCTTTTTGGGGAAGGTGAATCCATTAGCTTGAGACAAGGAGCCCTGGAGCATGATGAGGTTTGGAATTAAAGTTGGTGAATTTTATTTTAGACATACTGCAGTTTGAAGTGCTTGGGTAGTTACCCAGCCAGCCAGCCAGCCAGCTACCCACCTTCCATCCATCCATCCATCCATCCATCCATCTATCCACCTTCTATCCATCCATCCATCCATCCATCCATCCAGCTACCCACCCACCCATCTACCCATCCATCCATCCACCCATCTATCCACCTTCCATCCATCCATCCATCCATCTATCCACCTTCCATCCATCCATCCATCCATCTATCCATCCATCCACCCAGCTACCCACCCACCCATCTACCCATCCATCCATCCACCCAGCTACCCACCTTCCATCCATCCATCCATCCATCCATCCATCCATCCATCCATCTATCCATCCATCCACCCAGCTACCCACCCACCCATCTACCCATCCATCCATCCACCCAGCTACCCACCTTCCATCCATCCATCCATCCATCTATCCATCCTTCCACCCAGCCACCCACCCTTCCATCCACCCACCCATCCACCCATCCATCCATCCGTCCAGATTTACTGGGCCTTCATTATGTGCCAGACCCTCTGAGGCACAGGAATGCAGACAGGCGGTTAGGTGTAGGCTGTTAACAGTGGATCTGTATGTGGCTGACAGGGACCTAGCAGGTAAAATGCTATGGAGTCGTTAAGTGAAAATGCTTTAGCTGGCACTCAGTTGAAATTGGGGATGTGGAGCTTACTTAGAGTAAAGTAAGAGCCAAAGGGGCAGATGGAGGACTTGTCTGCATTAGAGGAAATCAGAGTGAGTGGGTCCTCAGCCACAGCCTCTGCTGTGGGAGAATGGCTGATCCCAGGCAGTGAGCAGTGGTTATGCACTCGATGGAGGTGGGGTGGGGGTGGGGGTGATGCCGCCCCAACTGGCCCTGCTCCAGATGTTAGAAGAGAGAGCTATATACACAGCAGGGGAGGGTGCTGCTCCCTGGGGCTCAGGACTAGGGGCTGAGACTGCTTTTGCGCACAGGTAATTTTTATTTAGGGAGTTTTTATCAGTTTCCTTAATGACGGCCACACAATTACTTCTTTTTCATATTTAAATATGGAACCGTAGAGCAAAGAGCAAAAAATACCACTTGCAATATTAGTGTTATTAAGTTTCTAAATTTTCCATCTCAAGCTTTTTAAAATGTTGAAATTTTCCAAGTTTAATTCAGATCAGCTAGCTATTTCTTATATAAAAATTTCTTTCATTTGAAACATTGCAGACAGCAACTAGTAACGTCCTCTCTGGATATCATGTGGAAGACTTAGAGGAGGGTAAGTACTAAACTGTGCACCTTCTGTAGCTGTAATCACACTTGGGCATTGCTTCTGGTTGATTAATGGGAGGAAATTTCTGTGTTACAGTACAGGTTAGTGGAAGCATAGAAAAGAATATAAACATTTCATTTACGAAGTGTGGATGAAAGCAATTTTTCCCTAGCCCCTATTCATAGAATAATAGAGGAATGGAGGTGGGAGGTAATTGCAGAAGTCATCTGTTTCATCTCTTTTCCACCATATAGGTAGTTTTAAATTTAAACCTCATTCTTAACGATCTATGGAGGGAGATCTTTTCTCCTTTCTCACGCTCTATCACATGCTGTTGCAGTTATTACCTTTTGGAAATTGTCCTGCCAGTTTAAGGTCTGTGGGCTCTTCTTCTCTTCCCAGAGGAAGGTGGAGAGAGGCCAACACTCACTGAGTGTTTGCTCAGTGACGTCTGCCGTTCAGTGGCTTTCACAAAACGAGTACTGAGTTCTTAGAGCCCTTCTCCATCTTTTTGATAGGTGATGAAACTGATGTTTGTTAAGGTCCAGTAATTTCCCAGTCACACATACAGTAAAGGGATGACTCATAGCTTTAAGCTCAGTCTAGCTCAGTGGATTTTGTCAGGAGGTGTGGGCTGGGCACAGTGACTTGTGAGGAGGCAGGAAACAGCCTCAAGGCCCTGGAGGCTTTGCTGCTGTTGAGCCTTGATGGCTCCAGCCTTTTTTCTTGGACACTTTGTTTCCCTTGGATTATTTGGAACCTTTTATCTGAATGCATCAAAATTCACTGTATTCAGAAGTAAACACATGTTATTTTTAGCTCCTATCTCAGAATTCACCTTTATGAACTTGAATTGTTAAGAAAGGATTACTTTATGCAACGACGTGTGTCAGACACCCCCTAAGGAACGTGGATGGTTATGTGAAACTTGCTCCATATACGGGACTGGGATTTGTTTTACAAAATTTCCTCTTCCCAGGAGACCATAATTTTCTGATGATTCTGGAAGGAGTTCCTAATAGAGATGTAACTCATACCTAAGACGCGCAAGCATGCCAGCACCTCGCCCTTTAGGTGCCAGGGGAGAGACTGCACGTGGGAGTATGTCCACCAGTTGCTGGGATAGAGTGAGGGTCGTTGACTTGGTACAGCGGTTGTGTAACTGCTCCTTCAGGGATTTCTAAGGTTCATGTGGCTAACTGATTTAATTCATTTGAGTGGTGAATTACTTTTTTTGGTAGAGACAAGCATGTCATGTTCATTTTACATCATCTGAGATGATGTGTATGGAGCGTTAATAGTATTTCTTACACATTAAATATCAGAATTATCAGCAAGCCTCAAATGATAAGACTATATCCTGATTACTCTCTAGGATCTTGTAATGGTTGGCATTTCCGCCCACCACCTAGGGGAATCACAAGCAGCGAGGAATATACTTTGTGTAAAAGGTAACGTGATTTTTTTTTTTAAACCAATGACATATCTTTATTCCAAAGGATAGTTAATTTTCCTTCACTTTTTGAAAATAATTCAAATTTAAAGAAGATAAAGGAAGCGAAGGAAGAAGTATAATGATTGAGAAAAATGGTTTATTTTCAGTTTGAAACAGAAGCCATAATGGTTATTATCATTAAATTAAAAAAATCAAAACCATATTGATGATCCTTCTTTTACTTATAAAGAACAATGATCTAAATGGAAATTGTTAAGACTTTTGTCATACCAGTTGGAATAATATGATTTAATTACTGGTCTCTTGTTTATGTGAAATTTACCTAACCTAAATTATGATTTAAACTGGAGTTACCTTATATAAACTGAAATAGAGCATAAAATAGATACATGTTGAATTATTTTGATAACTTTTCTAAGGAAAAAGAAAATCTATTACCTTCACATAATCTTATATAGAATTTATGAGTAGTTTATATTTGAAGGGCTAACCTTTCAAAATTTAGTGATTATGTTAAGGTAGAAAGAATTATTAAAGTCACATCAGAAGGTTCTTTTTATAAGAACTAAGTGGTTTTTTAGATACAAGTTGTAATTACTCTAGATTGCTTTTGATAATGAAGGAAATTCGATATATAGTTTTGATTTTATAGTAAAACATAAAGAAACTGAGAGGAAATTTGAAGATTCCGGTGGTAGAGAGGTAGGACGCAATCTGATGCGAAGGATGCGTAAGAAACTTTGTAGTCCAGATAGAGTATCAAGCCTTCCATTTTTAGGGAAATAATTTAAAGCAATAGGAAAACAATATTTGGCTCATTAAGATATACTAAAGAGGAAAAAAATGCATGATTTTAAATGTCTTATATGACACATATGAGAACTTAATAGCATAGTTTAAGTTCAAATACTTTGTATGTCATCAAAAAAAAGCTTTAAACACACTTATCTTTTCAAGTAGGATGAGCCACTTGATGGTTCATTTTGTATTTCTTATTGTCCATATTTTCCCAATTGAAAAATTATCTAAAACATAGCATCCTTTTTAACACTTTTGCTATTTATAACTTGATTTTCATTTTTTTTCCTCTCAGATCTTTCATTAATTTTGTAATGTTTCAATTGTTTAAAAACTGGCTGGATCTCTTATTTCATAGAGTATTTAAGACTTAAAGTTACTGATCAGTCTTGAATTTTTATCTGTTTTGACCATCGAATTGTCAGTTGAATTTTCTGAGTCATAAATGTTGAGAAATCATTAAATATCTATCCTTTAAAATGAACATTTGTGAATTTACCCATTGAAGAACTTAATCTATGGAAATAATTAAGATTCTTATATAAAACTTTTATTCTTAATTTATTTAAAACTTAAAGCAAATTAATGTAGTCCAGTATTTTCAATGAAATATAGGTAATAGTAACGTAGAGAAGAGGGAAGGGATTACATTTGAAGGTGAAACGTAGAAGTTTTGAAATGTTAATTCAGTGACATATTATATTTTTTTTTCAGAACAAAATTCCTAGGATGTGGAAAATTTTCCGTAGATGCTTTTAGTTTGGGAAGTAGGGCATACCTGTGCTTGACAGACTAACCCTCTTGATGTCAGTGATGCTTTAGCGAGACTGCTCTGGCAGGAACTGTCCAAGAGAGCTGTTCTGTCACGAAGGGGACTGCCTCCAATGCCCATTTTTGCGGGTGGGGCTGGTTGTGGATGTGTTCTGCTTTCTCACCCCTTATTCCAGGGAAAGAGGTCAGTGCACGTTGGGCGGGGGGAGAGGGGCTGCTGCCTCATTGACTGCTGTGAATGTTCTCTAAGCTCTTCTTCCTCCTCTGTGATAAACAAACCCTTTCAGGAGATGAAGTTTTGGTTTTGTTTTTGAAGAGGCAGAGGGCAAATGCTGGAAGTTTATCTTTTACATGGCCCAACAAAGTATATGATAAACAGTCTCTCCTGTTCTACTTAGATTTTTAGAGCGAGGAATCTGTAGGTATGGCGCGCAGTGTACTTCAGCACATTCCCAGGAAGAGCTAGCAGAATGGCAGAAAAGATACGCTTCACGGTTGATAAAACTGAAACAGCAGAATGAGAATAAACAGCTCTCAGGCAGTTACATGGAAACCTTGATAGAAAAGTGGATGAATTCATTATCTCCTGAGAAAGTGGTGAGGAAAATAAACTGCATTTTGTTTGTTTGTTTGTTTTAAACAGTGACCTTGTTTGAATTTTGACTTTATTTCATGCTGTCTTTTGGTTTATATCCCTATCCTCTATGAAACACTTGATTCTTGATAAAGTGTTTTGGTAGCAAAAGTAGGCCCATTTACTAAAATAAAGAGCAGAACTAAGCCACTTGTCTGGAGACTTGCAAGAATTACACTAACTTGTCTTCACTTTTACTGCCACTTTGTTGCTGCTGCTGTTAGTTTTTTTATGTCTCTTAGTTTAGCTTTATTGTATTTTGTACTTATAAAAATAACTGAGAATTAATGTATACAGTACCTTGCTTTGTAAACAGTTCCATCAGCATCTGTACCGTTGACGTTTATTGACCATGCCAAAGCGCCTGTGTTCTTAGGAACGAGAGCGTAACGGGACCTGCTCTCTGTTTTCAGCTCAGTGAGTGTGTGGAAGGAGTGAAGGTGGAGCATGACCCCGGTCTGTCCGTCACCGTCAACACCAAAAAGTCCCACCAGACCTGGACCTTCGCTCTCACCTGTAAGGTATGAGTTTTGTGATAGTTAAACAATGTGAATTGCTTTCCATTTTCTTAGAGTTTTATTGGACCTTTAAATCTGTACATTGAAAGAGCACTGAAAATTATGTAGGTTCTATATTATAATAAAGTGTATTTCTGTATTTTGGTCATCAAGGCTTTATATATATATATATGTATATTTTGAGATTTTGGGGATAAAATCTTTGTAAGTACTGAGATACTTGCTTATTTATTTATTTATTTGGTGAAGATATATTTGACATATTTGACATGTTGTCTTCCAAACTTGAAACGTAGGATGGGGTTCATGGCTTATAGTTAACTATTTAAAAGTTGAATTCTTTAATCTGGCAGTTCTAAACTATTAAAACAACTTGTTTTTATTTTTGATTTTGTGAAATCACAAATTCTGTGATAACAGATTTTTTATTTGAGGCATTTTCTGCAGTGCTTCCTATCTTGAATTATAATGTTTAAAGTTTAATAATGAAGCAAAGTAAACAATTTCTGTTAATATGTGCAGTGGAAAAGTTTTGTGTACTTTTTTGTAATGTCTCCTCCACTGTACCATCTGCATCTTGGGATGAGACATCTGGGAACATCTGGCTTCAGCCGTGAACCCAGTCAAGCGCTTTCAGAAGCAACTGCTCTCCTGAGAGGATGTT
This sequence comes from Ovis canadensis, assembly GCF_042477335.2. Lineage (NCBI taxonomy): Eukaryota > Metazoa > Chordata > Mammalia > Artiodactyla > Bovidae > Ovis > Ovis canadensis. The sequence goes on along the minus strand of NC_091255.1, from coordinate 71,124,184 downwards.
TCACTTGGGGCCAGGGGTGGGAAATTGGAGGTGCTGGCGGCGCAGGGTGAAAGCGTCTCCACAGTGAGGAGGGCCGTGTCGCCGGGAGCAGGGAGGCTAGAGATGTAGTGCGGACAGATCGCTTTTGGAAGTGGCGACCTTATTGAGATATAATCGGCATCATGAATATATCATTTTAACAAATGATTTTTTAACCGTTTTGATTTTTTTTTCTTAAATGGCTTATGAGTACAATTTGTATTTTTAAAATAGTATCTTAGAAGCGTGGGAAAGTAAACGTCCCTTATAGAAATATTTTCATTGAAGAGCCCAATTACAACTGGATTTTCAACCCCTTGTACTCAACGAATCATTCTAACTTCCTTGTAGCCTGCAAGAATGCTGTGTCGTGTAGCATTGCTCTATGACGCTCATCGTCCTCATTTTAGTATTGTTGCAATATCTGCCGGAGATAGCACTACCCAGGTATCACAAGAAGTCCCGGAAAACTGTCAAGAATGGATAGGAGGGAAGATGGCCCCAAATGGATTAGATCATTACGTGTATAAAGTCGGGATAGCATTTAACACAGAAATATTTGGAACTTTTCGCCAAACCATAGTTTTCGACTTTGGATTGGAACCAGTACTCATGCAAAGAGTAATGATTGATGCAGCTTCTACAGAAGGTAATATTTAGACTTTTTCCCCCTGATACTATGTATTAAAAGGCACTATAACAACATTAAAAGATATGTATTGGCCCCTAAATATTCCATGGATAGGGAGGGAACAGGAGGGAAAAAGATCCCAAATTCTTTGACTCATTTACTGTGTGATGGAATTGGAATGTTTGCGTTATACCCTGGTCACTTTATATAGTCATCAGGCAAAGCTTGCTTTGAGGTTCCCCAGGCTGGTATGAGCAGGCGATCAGGCCTCTTTTTGGTCTGCCAACTTCATTGGTTGATTTTATTCAGCACAGTAAAACCTTCCAGTATTAATTTGGGTAGAATATAATTTTAATAGTAATTGTGAATACACCTACAGTGTCTATTTCCATGTTCTACTGACGGTCCAGTTAACTTTGTTCATATTAGTACATTACCTCTGAATGAAAAGTCTTAAATAGTAGCTTTCATAAGTTGATTTCACTAGTATAAAGGAGACCAAGGCGCCTTTACTAGGATCTGCTTCTTACTCTTGGGAAGAGGTCCTGGTTTCAACATGTAGGCACCCGTGGAGATGCTGAATTACTGTGTAAATTGTGTATTACTGCCTCAACTTACACTTTATGCCAAGATCCAGCTGCTGAGGGAAGGGCACGTTAGTCTACATTTCTTTGGCTCTTGGTTGGATTTGGTGGTGGTTTAGTCACTAAGTCGTGTCCGACTCTTTGAGATCCTGTGGACTGTAGCCCCCCAGGCTCCTCTGTCCAGGGGATTTCCCAGACATGAATACTGGAGTGGGTGGCCATTTCCTTCTCCAGGGGATTTTCCTGACTCAGGGATTGAACCCACATCTTCTGCATTGCAGGTGGATTCTTTACTGCTGAGCTACCAGGGAAGCCCCATATGAATTTTAAAAATTTAGCAGAGGGGTGAGGGGGGGGTGGTTAAAGATGTGCTTCTCACAAATTTGTGGAAAAGGACATTTACAGAAAGAGAAAGTTAGTGACTTTTCCCCTTACTTAGGACACAAACTGTTTTATACACTTTATACCTCAACTTTGAGTAATGGGAGATTTTTGCTTGACAACATTGATTTGGAATTCTGCTTTGAATATCTGGAAGCTATATGTTGGAAATTCTTACATTTAAATTTGAAAACTTGATATTATTCATTACTTTTGGGCTAGCAATATATGTTAACATTAGCATTAAAAGTTTGTGTCTTAAAACTTATCTCCAGCTGTCAAAGTTGTTGGTAAATTAAGGACATGTTTATATACACACACACACACACACATAATTATACATATATAAATATATAATAGAAAATTATAGGAAATTTAATAGAAAATAGATTTTTAAATTTTAAATTATTAAAAATAGATTTTAAAATTATAGGAAAATTAATAGAAAACAGATTTTAAAATAATCTAATTGTCAATGAATACTGAATATAACTGAGTAGAAGCATGTAAAAAGTGTGCTATTACTCCACTCTTTTAACTTTCCATCAGCCTCATTGGGGTGTCCATCTTACCTCTGTGTAGCTGTCTTAGTGAAAGGAATGATGTTGAAAAGGATAGCTGAAATCCTAGTGTGGGTTTCCTTTGGGATTTTGTTTTATTAAAGCCACAGACCCAAATGTTTTCTAAGGAAGAATGTTGTGTCCAGTTCTGGAATTAGGAATCATTTCATCTCATTCTCTTTAAGAACTAGAGGAATATCCCTGTTTTTAATAAACTCCACGTTTCCCATGCATTTATGGCATACCTCTTCACCCCTTGTGCTGAGTGCAAAGAACACTGGAGTTTTTCCTCCTCACTTCTTATCTTATCCACTGTCCAGGTTTTGTTAATTTTGATAATTTTCAAGTCTGCTGTCCTACATACTTCAAGAGAAAACGGACCAACCCTTTGGATACTTTATTAGAATAGCAACTGTATGGCTGAAATGAGAGCATTTCACAGTAATCAGAGGGGTGAGGGAAGCTGGGTAGCGAGCCTTGTGTCCTGCTGGTTGGCTCCAGCCTTGAATGCTATTTTTGATAGTGGCAGTTCTTCCCTTATGTTATCTTCAGGAAATTAGGCATGTTCTAACCATCTTTAAGTTTTTCTTATGAATGTCTCTTAAAATACTTGTGTAGCTTCTACCCATCATATCTCAGGGTAACAAGTTCCATAGGTTTATAATTTGTCAGGATTTCAGTTATTATTATAGAAGTTGGGTAATAAGGCAGCATTAAACTCTTCCTAAGTGATTTTATAAATATTGATTCTAACCTGTTCACGTTTCATCTTCCCAGAATTTCTTTCTTTTTTTTTTAGCCCGATCTAGATTGAAGAAAAGTACTTAATTATCGAGAATGAACTGGTTCGGGCCGCCCTGGGTGGTGCACACATCTGGGTTAGACATGGGCAGGTGTGCATGTGTGTGCACGTGGGATGAAACGAGCCCTAAGAGTGGTTGTGTCCAGCATCCCCGGGGGAGCCTCAGCTTCCTCCTCTGTTTGAAGAGGAGCTTTTAGGACCTAATGACCTTTAAAGGTTGTTAAATGGAAATTAAACAAGTTTAATTTAAAGAAGCTTTTTACTGCTGAGAGGACTGGAGGCAGAATTTTGTGTCAAGACCAACATGGCTAGGGAAACAAGCGGTTCTTACAGGAGATTCCTCAGTAGTCTCTGGCCCGGCTCTTGCTGGACACCTGAGCTAATGGCCGAGATCCATAGTCTGTAGACTTTATCTGATGCCGGCACGCAAGGATTTTCTCAAGATTGTTCTTTCTGCTCCCCTAGCTCTCCTCTCTTCTGTATTGTATTTACAGTTAGTAAAAAGAGGGAATAAAAGTTAACATTGTTTTGGATTTGTTTTGAAATTCTTGTGCTTCCTGCTGAAGATACTCATTTAAAAAATGTCATAAAATCATGGCACTAAGTAGATAAAATGAGAAAAGCAAATACTATTGCTCACGGCACTTTTACCAAAATGCCTGAATACTTTTAGCCCAGGGTGGAATGGTTTTCTGTATAATTTGTTTTATATATTAAATAGGTAATACTAAAAGGTTTTTTTTAGAGGAAAGTTATACCATTTTAGTTTTGTTTTTATCCCAGTTACTTAAATGGGAAGAGTAACTAGTGACTTTTTAAAGAATGGGAATATAATATTGATGTAGGCATAGTGTGAATCCATTCCTTATTTAAAATAAATTTAAGAAGTATAATTTCCCTATGCCCAAAGAATACACATCCTTTTATTATACATTCAATTGTTCAGTACTACGCAGAGTTTAGTTTTTCCCTTTCTTTAAGGGGTGGTTATTTGGGTTGTCACTGCACCATTTGTATTTCTCCTTTTGACTTTTGAATTAAAGAAAAGTAAGTACATTCTTGCTGCTTTGTTAATAGTATCTGATCTTTCGTGACATGGTATAGTCTTGTTTTAGGAATGTTGGCATTTGTATAATTTAAATATCTTTTATAGCTGTGCTCTAATGAATGAGTAGGAAAGGCCCAATACTAGTGTGATTTAGGATGAAAATGCTTATTTTATGAAACTTCTGCTTTTGAGGCTATCGCAAAAACCGACCATCACTGTCTCTTCCAGAGTGTTTTTAAAATGCAAAATTTCGATGAGAAAACCATCTTTGTATCTTGATTGGTTACAGTAGTGTTGATATAGCTGTTTGGTGAGTAAGAAAACTTGGTTCCTTTTCAAGGAACAAAGACTAGAAATTAAGACTTTCCCATTTCAATCTTTAAAGATAATTAGGATGAACTATTTTCTAATATTGAGAAATTTCTCTTGGAGGATGATTATTCTTACATGTTTATAATTTATATATAGCATTTTAATATAGTAACAGCTCTCACTAAGCAAGACAAGACAGTTATACAGTCTGCTGTCATTTCATAGATAGCACAGGTTAACTTTGTACTTTGGAGACTAACCTCTGTTTAAACTTGTTATTATTTCTTCCTGAATTTTAGTAAGTTGCAAGACCATCTTTCCAAGTATATCATATAAAAACTGGCCAGGTTTCTCCCTGAAGGTGTCTGTTTTCCACCCAGCAGAAGGCTGAGACACACACACACAGGGAGCCTGTCAGGCTCCAAGTTCACGTCGCAACGCGCTCTGCCCTGTGCCGCGTTCTCCCTGGAGCTGGCAGCCTCGAACAGCCGTTCATTTTGACATTGTGCCCTGCTCACCATGCAGTTTAACTGAGGCTAAACTGCATTCATCTGAAATGGCATTTGAATAGTGCATTGTACCATGCTTTAATGTGCAGTTTACTGTGGGAAAAAGACACGGAAGGTTTCCATTTGTTGTCGGTTGATTTTCAGAGAGTTTCACTGTGCTTTACCACACAAGACCCAACCTCTCACAGTTTTCTGATCTTTTTCTCTAATGGGGCAGGTATTGCTGGCAGGAGGAGAAAAGTCATTATCGCCTAATAAAGATGTCTTATGAAAGATTTACCATACTTTCTTTCTGCAGATCAGATTTCTGACTGAAGAGTTAAATTCTAAATTCTGCTCTGTATTTTTAAAATGTTAATAACTATTTCTGGTGTGTCCTAGCCTGAGGTAGAGAAGAATATTTTTTACATGTATTCCTATTTATGTTATTTTGTTAATCTAGACCAAAAAAAAAGATTTCTGATGTGGGAAAAATACTCTGTCAAATGGGGTTTTGTATTGTTTCATATTTTAGAACTTTAGCTCTAGCATACAAAATTCTCATACCAAAATGCATAATGTATTACTTGAGAATTTTAATGTTGTGTTCCTTTATAAATGTGTTTTTTGTTTCCATTTAGATCTTGAGTACCTGATGCATGCCAAACAACAGCTAGTAACTACAGCTAAACGTTGGGATTCTTCTTCTAAGACTGTTGTAGACTTTGAACCTAATGAAACTACTGATTTGGAGAAGAGCCTTCTTATCAGATACCAAATTCCTCTCTCTGCTGACCAGCTGTTTACCCAGTCCGTTTTAGACAAATCATTGACCAAGACCAACTATCAGTCACGGTTGCATGACCTTCTTTATATTGAGGAGATAGCCCAGTATAAGGAAGTAAGCAAGTAAGTTACTTTAGAAACACTTTTCTTTCTTTCTTTTTAAAAATCTCCCCTTTGGATGGTATTGTTCATATTTAAACTAAGGAGGGGTGCCTTAGTGAAGTCAGGTAGTGAAGTGGCTGTTACTCAGTAGCTGTTCTTCAGCACTGGTGCATGAGCCTCTCCAGGCAAGCACTGAGCTCGCCATCCAGGCAAGCACTGAGCTGGCCGTCCGGGCAGGCACTGAGCTGGCCGTCCGGGCAGGCACTGTGCTGGCCGTCCGGGCAGGCACTGTGCTGGCCGTCCGGGCAGGCACGGAGCTCGCCGTCCGGGCAGGCACTGAGCTCACCGTGGCGTCTCGTGTTCAGTGCCGCTTTCCCGCTCCACGTGACTCTGCGTGTTCTGGGAGTATGAGTCCATACATGGTCCTTGCTCTTCAGGAGCTTCCTCTCAAGGGTAGAGCAAGCACTCAAAGATTATTTTTTGAAAAATGTACAAAAACTGAAAGAGACCACATATTTTGAAAAGTAATCATGAGAGTCGTATTGAGGGAACTCACACTGGTCTCTTACATTTTAATTACAAGTGTCGGACTGTAGGAGCACCTCAGAGGTGGTGCAGGTTCAGTTCCAGGCTCCGCAGTAAAGGGACTATTGCAGTAGTGCAAGTCGAGTGAGCGCGTTGGTTTCCCAGTGCACGTGAGTTAGTGCGGTGAGCCTACACTATCATGTAGGCTGTTAAGTGAAATAGCATTATGTCTGAAAAAATACACATATCCTAAGTAAAAATCCTTTATTGCTAACAAATGCTGGCCATCGTCTGGCAGGTCGTCATCTTTTTGCTGCTGGGGGGTCTTGCGTCAAGTGTCGGTGGCTGCTGACTGATCAGGGTGGTGGTTGCTGAAGGCCGGGTGCTGCGGCAGCTTCTTAACAGGCAGCAGTGGAGTCTGCTGCATCGATCTACTCTCCTGTCATGAGCAGTTTCTCTGGAGCATGCCGTGCTTCTTGGCAGCATTTTATCCACAGTTAGAACTTTTAAAATTGGAGTTAGTCCTCTCAGACCCTGCCACTGCTTTATCAACTGAGTTTATCTCATGTTCTGAATCCTCTGTTGTCATTTTGAGTCTTCACAGCCTCTTCACCAGGTGTAGATTCCATCTTAAACCACTGTCTTTGCTCGTCCGTAGAAAGCAGCTCCCAGCTGGTAAAGCTTGGGCACGGTTGCAGCAGTCCCGTCACGTCTTCAGGCTCCACTTCTGCCGTGCTCGCTGTCACTTCTGCACCTGCAGCTCCTCCTCCACTGAAGTCTTGAACCCCTCCAAGGCACCATTCCAACAAGACTGTGGCTAATTTTGATATTTTGACCTCTTCCCATGAATCATGCATGTCTTAATGGCATCCAGGATGGCAGAAGGTTGACAGAACCTTGACAGGAGGTTTCCAGTTTATTTTGCTGAGATCTGTCAGAGGAATCACTGTCTATGGTAGCCTTAACCTCCCAAAATGTATTTCTTAAATAATGAGACTTGGAAGTCGAAATTACTCCTTGATCCATGAGCTTTAGAATGGATCTGTGTTGGCAGAATGGATCAGCATTAGTCGTGTTGTTCATCTCCATCAGACCTCTTGGGTGACCAGGTGCATTGTCAGTGAGCAGTAGTATTTTGAAAGGAATCCTGTTTGCTGAGCAGATCTCAACAGTGGGCTTAAAATAGGTAGTAAACTGTATTATAAGCAGATGTGCCGTCATTCAGGCTCTGCTGTCCCATTTATAGAGCATAGATGGAGCAGATTTAGCATACTTCTTAAGGCCTTAGGGTTTTGGGGATGATAAGTGAACATTGGCTTCAGCTTAAAGCCATCAAATGCTTTAGCCCATCATGAGATTCAGCCTGCTCTTTGAAGCCAGGCATTGACTTCTCTCTGACTCTAAAGTCCCAGGTAGAGTCGTCTTCTGATAGAAGGCTGTTTCGTCTACACTGAGAGTCTGCTGGTTAGCGCAGCCACCTGCATTAATTATCTGAGCTCCATCTTCTGGGTGACTTGTTACAGCCTTCATATCAGCGTTTGCTGCTTCACCTTGTACTTTTACATTATTGAGATGGTTTCTTTCTTAAATCTCATGAACCAAAGTCTGCTAGCTTCCAGTTTTTCTTCTGTGGCTTCCTCCCTCTCTCAGTTCAGCTCAGTTCAGTTACTCAGTCATGCCCAACTCTTTGCGACCCCACGGACTGCAGCACACCAGGCCTCCCTGTCCATCACCAACTCCTGGAGTTTACTCAAACTCATGTCCGTTGAGTCGGTGATGCCATCCAACCACCTCGTCCTCTGTCGTCCCCTTCTCTTCCTGCCTGCAATCTTTCCCAGCATCAGGGTCTTTTCAAATGAGTCAGTTCTTCACATCAGGTGGCCAAAGTATTGGAGATTCAGCTTCAGCATCAGTCCTTCCAAGACTCATTTCCTTTAGGATGGACTGGCTAGATCTCCTTGCTGTCCATGGGACTCCCTCTCTCAGCCTGTATAGAATTGTCAGGGCTTATTCTGGATGAGGCTTTGGTTGAAGGGAGTGTTGTGGCTGGTATCATGTATCCAAACAACTAAAATTTTCTACATATCAGCAATAAAGCTGTTTTTCATTCTTACCATTTGTGTGTTCACTGAAATACAATTTCTAATGTCCTTCAAGAACTTTTCCTCCACTTTCACAACTTTGGCTAACTGGTGCAAAAGGCCTAACTTTTGGCCTGTCTTAGCTTCAGCAGGCTTTCTTCATTAAGCTTATGAATCATTTCTAGCTTTTGATTTAAAGTGAGAGATGTTACTCTTCCTTTCACTTGAGGCTGATTATAGGGTTATTAATTTGCCTAATTTCATTATTGTTGTGTGTCAGGGAGTAGGAGGCCTGAGGAGAGCAAGAGAGATGGGGGAATGGCCAGGTGTGGAGTGGTCGGAACACGCATTTGTTGACTGTTGGTTGTCTTGAATGGGAGCATTTCGTGGCATCCCAAAACAATTAGAGTAGTAACATCAAAGATCACCACCACATGTGTAGCTGTAGTGGAAAAGCTTGAAATACTGTGACAGCTAGCAAAATGTTACACAGAGACACGTTATAAGCAGTTGCTGGAAAAAATGGTGCCTATAGCCTTGCTTGCCTTAGGGGTGCCGTAGACGTTCAATTTGTTAAAAAATAAAAAAACTAAACAAAAGCAATACCTGCAAAGGACCATGAAGTGCAATAAGATGAGCTCTGCCTATGCTTTTACATGGTTGCCTTAGAACCCCTTTCTGAAAATAGATTGGATGAAGCCTCTCAAGATTAGCAAAATGTATTTTGACTTGAGGCTGAATTTGATAGATATATATATATATTTTTAATTTTTTTAAGAGATTTTTTTCAAAGAAGTCCAGATATTAAGATTCCTTTTTATGTTAACTTTTAGTGTGAGATGTTTGGAGTTGGTAAGAATAGTGCTGCATTTCATTTAAGTTTTAAAAGATGCTTCCGAGTTCTTTCAAGATTTTTTTTTCAACGTCTCTTGTCCTCAGCTACATATTGCTCTGCATTCAATAGTGATTCCACCTTGAAGTGAAATCAGTTTCGTTCTAAGATAAACATTTTCAAAAGGAATTGGCCTTGGCTGAAGCTGCTGTGTGCATGCGCATCCGAGTGTGTCATGGCCTGCTGGGTCGGGCTGCCAGCTGAGAGCTGGCAGAACAGGCCTGCTGCATGGTTGCTTGTTGGGGCATTGCGTTGCAGTGGCTCAGGCCTCTGCTGGTTCAGCCTAGCTTGGCCTCAGGAGACCCAGGTGCTTTTTGACATATGACCTTGGTTGACTTTTGTTGTCATTTATTTAGTCAGCAATTGCACAAAAGGAAATTGACTATAGCTTTGAAGTTTTTTTAAAGTTACACTCAAGAGGGCTTCTCTGGTGGTTTAGACAGTAAATAATCCGCCTGAAATGTGAGAGACCTGGATTCAGTCCCTGAGTTGAGAAGATCCCTTGGAGAAGGGAACAGCTATACACTCCAGTATTCTGGCCTGGAGAATTCCCTGGACTGTATAGTCCATGGGGTCGAAAAGAGTCAGACACGACTGAGTGACTTTTTCAAGAGGTTTCACTATTTTTAACACTGATGGAACCATATATCATTTATCTTCTTGTTTAGTTGCTAAGTTGTGTCTGACTCTTTGCTGCCCCAGCACACCAGCCTTCCCTGTCCTTCACTGTCTCCTGGAGTTTGCTTACACTCATGTCCATTGAGCCAGTGATCCCATCCATCCATCTCATCCTCTGTCACCCCCTTCTCCTTTTGCCTTCAGTCTTTCCCAGCCTTAGGGTCTTTTCTCATGAGTCGGCTCTTCTTATCAGGTGGCCAAAGTATTGGAACTTCAGCTTCACCATCCTTCCAGTGAATATTCTGGGTTAATTTGCTTCCATGGGCTACTCTTCTGCCACTTCCAAAAATGTTAGAAAGTCTGTAAGCTTTAAAGTTGATTTCAAAGTGTGGCATGTAACAATGGAAATATCTTTGCCAATTGGGATGTATTTTATACTCTAGGTATTTGAGTTATTAAATCTCAGAAATACATATTATTTAAAATACTTATAACTTACTATTGTCTTTTTAGTTTCAGCCTATTAGCCTTTTAGAAAAATTAAATATTGGTAACTGTCACTTTGAGAAGGTCTCTGATGTTTGCTTCTTGAACATAACAGTGACTCTTTTGTGGGAGAAGCTTAGTACTTCTATTTTCCAGTCCCTCTGCCTTAAGAGTTTTGTTGCAGGGCACAGTTGACTGTCATAAAAGAACCCTCTTACTGCTTTAAAACTGTGAGATTAATTTTTCATGCCTAAGTTGTGACCAAGTGTTTTGGGATGGCAGATTATAAAACAGGTGTAACAGTAAGACTTTAAATATTACCCAGGTTAGTTGAGAAAATATCATAGGGTTTTAAGAATTTGTTAGGGAAAAATATGAAGTAGTTGAAATGGGAATATGGTGCCTTGGAAAAAGTCAGATTATTACAAACATGTACAGTTAATTCAGTGAATAAAATTACTGAGTATTCAAAGTGTCAGGTTTTAGGCTGGTCTTTGCTGATTCTAATGCAAACAAGTTATGTTTCCTTGCCCCCCCCCCCCCGCCAAAGCTTGAATGGCCTCTCAAGTCTGCTTTCTGGGCTAGCTGGCATTTAAGCTGAATTTTGAAAAGCAGAATTGTCAGGTGGCAAAATAGGACAAAGGTACTTAGTTTGAAGAAGCAGGATATGAGAATTAGAGCATAGAGTTTTGGGGGAAACTGCAAGTAGGTCATCATAATTTTAATGGAAGGTGCTGTGTGCTGGGGTGGGGCTGGTGAGATAGAAAGCTGTTTAAACTTTACCCGCAGAGCTGTGTATCAGACTTGGATTTTACAGAGATTCTCCAGTGGTGGTTTAGAGAATAGATTTGAAGCCAGAGTTATGGAAGGAGTTTGTTACAGTCATCCAGGTTAGAAATGCTGAGATGCAGATGATTAGGAAGAAGAGGAAGTAACAGGGCCTGGTGATTATGTGGTGGGGAATGAAGGTTGGTGATAGAGACAGAGTCAAAGACAACTTTTGACCGGGACCCCTAGGTAAACGGAGAGGGCAGTGGCACCCCACTCCAGTGCTCTTGCCTGGAGAATCCCGTGGACTGACGAGCCTGGTGGGCTGCAGTCCATGGGGTCACTAGGAGTCGGACACGACTGAGCGACTTCACTTTCACTTTTCACTTTCATGCACTGGAGAAGGAAATGGCAACCCACTCCAGTGTTCTTGCCTGGAGAATCCCAGGGACAGGGGAGCCTGGTGGGCTGCCGTCTGTGGGGTCGTGTGTAGTTGGACACAACTGAAGCAACTTTGCAGCAGCAGCTAGGTAAATGGTGCCCTTATCTGGGCTGTGTAACACCCGGGGAGGGTTGGTGTATGGGAGCATGCGGAGAGGTTGGGTACAGTCTCTTCTGTTTGCACCGAGTTTGCAGAGCACATAATCCAGGGTGCGTATTTGGCTGTTGGGTTTACAGCCCTGAGCTGAGACATCTTGGAGAGGATGACCTTGGTTGGTGAGAGGGTGACTTCAGCCAACACAAGAAGAGGGCAGGGTGGGTGGTGCCTAGTTGGGAGATCGAGGATCAGGCGGAAGGGCAGGAAGGGAACTCTGGAGAGTGCGACTGGACGGAAGCCAGTGGGAGAAGAAGTTTAAAAGAAATGGGAAGTGGTTGCAAAGCAGTAATCATGAAAAACAAAGTCAGAAATCTGTTCATCAACTTTGGCAACATAGAGGTCATTTGTGAGTGAAGAATGGGCTGTAAGGAATCTCTTCTCTGAGAAAGTTCTAATGATCACACATCTCAGTTATAAGGATGATAAAAGCAAAGTAAAAATTTAACTTTATATGAAAAAACATGAATAACCTAAGGGTTCCTATTCTTTTATAAAGCTTGTGTTCTGGGTTGTTTTTTTTTTTTTTTTCTTTTTAAGGAAGGTGAACAGAGATTATATGTAAACTGGGCAGGGTGGTACATTTTTGTTTCACTTTCATTTTATGACTTATTTTTATATGAATCTTTAGTGCATATTCCAGTCTTCAAAGAATCAAATGTATCTAGATAACATCCAATCTATTTCTTTAAATTATATCCTACTTTTCTAGTTTGGATCTAGTGGAATGGTGCATAGAGAATGTGAGAAATAGAATATGGCTTTCAGGAATTCCATGTGTTACGTGTATATGATATACACACTCAGCAAGTACTCCTAGAATTCATCTGATCCTCAAGAAAGCCATATTACTAAATATTAAATGTATATTTATAATAAAACATTTTAATGTATTTTTGTAGGTTTGAGTATATTGTAAGTGTATTTTTAAATAACTTATAATGGAGCTTATAAATACTATGACTTACTACATGCATAAATAGCTGTTTTATTTTTCTTAAATATTTTTTATTGCTGTTTACTTCTCTAACTACAGTTTTCTAACTTTAAAGTATATAAATGGAAATTCAGAATTTTAATATATTTTAATTAGAATTGATTTCCTGATATTATAAACAATACAGATATTTTTGTATAGTGAAATGTATAATGTTTTGGAAAAGGATATTTCTTTCTTTTTCTTTAAGAATTTATAAGACATTCTGGACATCATGTATCCAAAAGAAGACCTGAACGGGAAACAGTTCCAAACCACCACTAAAAAGTAGCCTTTCCACAAATGGGTGTATAGATTATAAAACAAGTAAATTTTTTCTTGGAAGTCTTTAAACCTTATTAAGAAAAATAAAATGTTCCTATTGTTACCACTTTGTCTTCTCTCAAACAGCATCGTTTCAGAATGGCAAAGGAGAAGAGCTGTTCGTTAATTAAAATCTTTCTTTCCCTTCGTCTTTCTTGCCTGTGGGTTAATCTTGCCTCTGGGTGCGTCTTGCACACGCTTGTTCTCGTTCATGCTCACCTGTGCGCATGGAGTGGGAATGGGGGATAAGATAGCCCTGAGCTCCTCCTGCTGTGCTTTGGGCATGAGATCTGCCTCGGTGTAGCTGTGAGCAGAAATGTATTCTGGATGTTACTCATTAACAGTACTGGAAGTGAAATTTTATGGTTAGACTCTTTTGGTAAGAACTACTTAGAAAGCATCAGCTTAATCAAAGTCTGTTGAAGTTTCAACACATACATTTCATTCTGGCTTGGGCGATTTTAAAGTCTTGATTGTCTTACTGGTGTATTCAAACAGGCTTTCACATTAAATAGTACGTGACATTTCATTTTATTTAAAAAAATCATTCTTAACTTCATTTCAAATGCTCAGACTTAAAAACGTGTGTATTCTTCGATACGACTAAGCATGCATTTTTGTAAGCATTCAGAGTTTATTCATTCACTTAAAGCTTTGCTGCTTGCAGCTTGGATTAAAGACAGAAAGATAGTATGTAATTTGTAGCTCAGCAAAGTGTAATGGATAATTAAGTTTTAATTCTTCTGTTTATTTTTATTTTGTTTTATTCTTTTATTCAGTTTTAATGTTTTCAATGTAAAAATGTTTGTAAAAAATTTGAACTCATTTTTCTACTTCTGATTTAGGTTCAATCTTAAAGTGCAGTTGCAGATTCTAGCAAGCTTCATGCTCACTGGAGTTTCTGGAGGTGCAAAGTATGCTCAGAATGGACAACTTTTTGGTCGCTTTAAGCTTACTGAAACACTTTCTGAAGATACTTTGGCTGGACGGCTGGTGATGACCAAAGTCAATGCTGTTTATTTATTACCAGTCCCTAAAGAGAAGTTAGTACAGACCCAGGGAACCAAAGAGAAGGTTTATGAAGCTACTATTGAAGAAAAAACAAAAGAATATATATTTTTAAGGATATCCAGGGAATGCTGTGAAGAACTTAATCTTCGGCCTGATTACGACACACAGGTATGTTTCCAAGAGTGGCGACTTCGCCGTGGTTGGTCTCCTGGTTAGCTGATACTCTGCTTTGGTTTGATTTCCCTTTCTCTGCTGCAGCGAGACGTGCAGTTGGCTTGGAGCATTAATTCTGGTGGGTGGAGAAGCAGACCTTTGGTGACTTTCAGAGAAAAGTCGATTCTCTTTAAGTAAAATCTAAAATGTTCCATTTTTATACATGGTCAAGCTTTCTGATTTCTGTTTTAAATCAGCAATGGAAAAGCAGTTTAAAAAGAAACTGAGCCAGGTCCTGGGGCCGTTCTTATCTAAAGTTGTATCTGTTCTTGTGCTTTGTGTCTTTATGGATTTTTAGGTGAACTCTGCTCAGTCTGTCTGCCATATTTAAGTGGAAAGCTGCTTTTTTTAATATCTAAATATAGCATTTGGTGAATATTACTCATTCATAGTAAATCAATACAGTTTCATAGGGTTGGTTTTAATCCTTGAGAGATGGTATTTCAGAGATGCTCTACTAATTTTACCAAATATATTCTTCATAGGAATGGTAGAATCAGATAACCTTTATTTAATGATTAAGTAATTAAGTGCCTCAGTTTCTTTAGTTGACAAATGAGGTTAATCATAGTATACACATCATTGGTGCTATGTGAAGTGAATATAACAGTGCCTGGTACTAAATAAAGCAAATATTACACATAAATAATTATGATTAGACTATGATGACACTTTAAAGGCATCTCTAAACTTGGCTCCTGTAAAAGGTTATCTCCACAGAGCATTCTAGCAAACTGAAAAATATCGGTGTTTACCTTAATGCTTTTTAAAGAACCTTTCTTTTTTTTGTATTTCAGGTTGAACTCCAGTTCCAGTTGAATCGATTGCCCCTCTGTGAAATGCATTATGCGCTAGACAGGGTCAAGGACAATGGGGTTTTGTTTCCGGACATCGCTATGGCTCCAGCCATACCTTGGAGTCCCAACAGGTATAGAAAGTGGCACCTCGCTCAGGAGGCTATGCGGATATTAAACTGAATCTCTGTACCAAGTAACGCAAGCATGTTTGTAAGAAAATTTCCATATATCCTTCAGAGACATGTTCTCAGTTGAGAAAAGAGACTGCAGGGACGCTTAGAATAAAGCCTTTGAAGTTCCTCATCTGCTCTCTTCACTTTCCCTCAGAGTCTGAACGAGTTCTTTTGCTTTTCTCAACAGATATAATTTGATTGATTGATGTCACACAATTTAGGAATATTTCTGAGTAGAAGTTGGATAGGAAATCCAGGGCCTTTTTAAAAGTGGTTCAGAGAGTTAATTTAAAATGATTTTTGAATATGAAACACATTTTTGTAATTTAAGAAAAAATGGAGGATGTATTATAGAAGATGCTATAAAATTAATCATTGTGTAAATATTTTTCTGCTTAACTCTCTTTACACATCGTTGCGTGTAATTAAATGTGACCCTTCTGTTTGTCTCCAGATTGGCTGCAGTGGATGCCCTATGCCTGCACCTTCTTTTCACTGTCTCACTGGTTTATCCTCTTAGCCCCCACCCAGGCTCACTCATTCCACCTTTCTTTAAAATCTCAGTGGCTGTACAAAATGGGTTATTTTTTTCATCACTTGTGTCAATCCAGCCATGGGAGGGGGCCCTGCTCCGTCTCTGACAGAGGCTCTGGTTATCTTTAATAAGTGATTTCCAAGGTCACCCTTGGTGTTGACAGGAGCTGGCAGAGAGGGAAGCATGAGCAAAGAGGACCCCAGGGGAAGTTTCTGTGGGCCAGGCCTAGACGTGACTTACATCATTTCCCCTCACATTCATCTCTTCTAGTCCTAAAAACAGAACAAAGCAAAATACACCTTACAACACACAGTCCACGTCATTTCTCCCTGCTCTCACTGACTCCTCCTGCCCCTTCCCTGTTTTTCTTTTTATTGCCAGCATTCTTGAGTGGAAGCAGCCAGCCTGATTCTGGCATTCCTGCTTGCCCATCCTGTGATCTCTGTTCTCTGCGCTCTCGCTCTCCTGAGAGCAGGCAGAGGTCTGCCAGGTGTAGGAACCCCTGCTGTCTTGCCTGTCCAGCTCTCACGTGATCGCTTCTCTGCGTGCTCCCTCCTCTCCGTCTGCAGACCAGCGCGTCTTTAGGGCTGCGCTGCTTCGGTAGCCTTTGAGCCCGTTGTCGGTCCCACTAGCTCTGTGGGCTGACCCACATTTCTTTCTTCCAAAGTTGTTTTGCTAAAATAATCATTTCATTTCATTGCATATACACCTCTGAAGGCGTCTCCTTCATATGTAGATAAAATCTGAACATCCTAATACAAAACTCTCATTGTGTGTCTCATTGATGGACAGTGCTCTCCAACAGTATCTTTTCAGATTTCTTATAGGTTTTCCTGCTTTACTCTCCCTTTCTCCCTCTAAACCCTCATGTACTAGCCATATTGAGTTACCCTGATGTTTGTTCAATTTGCCCTGCACTTACTTGCTTCCTTATCTTTAAAAAAAGACCTCTAAAAAAAAAACAACTGGTAAGATCTACGTAAGACTTACCATCTTAACCATTTTTAAGTGTATAGTCCAAGAGTGCTAGCTATATTCACAGTGCTGCATAATCTCCAGAACTTCCTCATCTTGTAAACCTGGAACTTCATCCACATTAAACTCTGCATTTCCCCCCTCAGCCCTGTGTTCTCGCTCTGCTTTTTTTTTTTCGCCCTGAAACCATCTTTGCCCAGTATTGATCTTTTGGAGAATCTGTCTGTCTGTCCTTTAAGATTTAGTTCAGCTTAAGGGCCCTCTCCTAAAGAAAATGAACCTGACCTTTCCATATCATTATTTCACCAGATACTTACTGATGCCTATTACGTGCTTCTTTCAGTCAGTTTTTGTACTTTTAAGCATAATTTCTCCAAAGTTAATTTTTGTCAGTTGTATACATTTCTGTTCTCATTAGACTCTGAGCTTTTTAGAAGAGACCATATCTTATTTCTCTTTGGATCTCCAGCATGGCCTTGCACATTATTAATATATGACACATTTAAGCTAATAAGAATATCATGTTTAAAGAAGAAAATTAGGGTTTTAAATGTGAAGCCATACCAGTAAACTTTTAGGTGTTTCCTTGATATGCTCACTTCTGAAAAATATTTTGTATATAGCAGTATATTCAGATTCCACTGATGGTGTTAACTGCAACAGCAAGGAAATGTCAAGTAGCAGAAAACTTTCAAGCAGAAAGAGATTTCATACCACTATGATTTAAATAGCAATTAAAATGTATGAGTCTAGGAGCTTTAAGAAACTGTTAGCTATTTAAAATCTTTTCTGGAATAAGATGAAATATGCAAAGATAAATGAAATTGAGAAGTTATTCTTGAGGATGTAGCCTATAAATTAATAATAACAATGCATTAGACCAGGAAAAAAAAGAACAACATTAAATTGGTTCAGGAAATAAAATAACCTTTAAATGAAGAATAAATGGGGAGACTTTACATTTTTTTTAATTGTGAAAATCAGAGAGAAGTTTTACGAGCATGTTTATTGTAAATCTTCTTTATTAAGCAGGTGGTACAAGAAATAAAGACAGTTTATTTTACTTTTTGGCTTTCTATACATGTTCATTATTCATAGACAACACATGATAAAGTTTCTGATCTGCTCTGAAGCATTTATTTACACTGAAACAATTGACAAATAGAATGACCAATATAAATAAAACAAAAGATACCAACATACTTCAGAATTATCCCTATAAATCTATCATTAGTCTCTTAGATTTTACTTAGGTATATATCAATAATCTAATATCTGTCTCATTAAAGTTCCCAAATTTGAGAGATGAGAGGGTATTTTAAGAACATTCTTTTATTTTCAAAAGTGTGCCCTGGTCAAATAATAGAATAATATCTTACTTTTCTGAAATCTTCAGAAAATATTATAGTAATAGAAGTCAGCATTAACTTTGCACTTGTTGCTCAACTGTTTTTCTTAACAACTTGCATGCATTAACTTATTTGATCTTTAAAATATCTATCTGATGGAATGTGATTATCTCCATGTACAGATTAGGGAGCTCTTGGGGTGAGGCATCGTAGAATCACAGTGGTCAGTATGGATGCAGGTAGCAGTTTGCTGAACTAACTGTGCCTTAAGCAAGTAGCAACTGAGACCCAGAGCTCGGAGGTCCAGGGCTGGTGCAGGGGCTCAACAGTGCCAGTGAGGACAAGACCTCCTTTTCTTCTCCACTTAGACCAGAGTTGGGTCTCCAGAGACGGGAGAAAGGAGTCTTA
Source organism: Ovis canadensis (assembly GCF_042477335.2). Classification (NCBI taxonomy): domain Eukaryota; kingdom Metazoa; phylum Chordata; class Mammalia; order Artiodactyla; family Bovidae; genus Ovis; species Ovis canadensis. The sequence goes on along the minus strand of NC_091255.1, from coordinate 71,105,746 downwards.
TTGCTGGCTAGGCTCACTGACCGAGGAGGTAGAGAAGGGTGCTGTGGATGGTTTGAGGGGGACCCATTCCACAGTGTCTGCCACATAGATTGGATCTGGACTCAGGATTCAGCTAAAGCAATTTCCTTACTTACAGAAGATGGGAGCATTGCTGGGTGCTGGCAGAATTGTGAGTAAATAAATTGGATGAGGGAGTCCTTGAATTTTTAGTGAATTGCTTCTAGGAAATCTAGTGTCACTGGTCAGAGTCCTTTTGGTTTTTGCTTAAAAAAAATGTAAATATCAGAAAAGTAATGACGTGCTTATATGGTTAAAATTTGTTTTCTAAGGTTTTACATTAGTAGAATTTGTTTGAAATTTTCTATAATAATGCATAGCATTTGTTATACTTTTTTAAAACTGAGTTAAGAAGATTTTCCATAAATAGCGAGCTTCTAAGTACAGCGTAGCCTCATAGAGTGGGAATTGTTCTGTCTAAACCGTGTTCTCCTATTTCAGGATTGTTTTGTAGGCATTTTGCGAAATTTCCAAGAGTCTCTTTACACACACCCTTCCTATTTTGGTTCACATCCCTATCATTTTTACCATAGTTGTTGCAATCTTTAGCACTATAACTGTAGTTGTGAGAACGAATGCTGTTGATTCTCTGCTTGTTTGATCCCTTTCAGCATCTGCTGTCCATTTAAATCTTCAAAATTAGCAAGTCAGAGAAGTGGCGCTAATGGGGTGGACCTCCTTACGGAGCCATTCGTGTGCCGTGACAGGTGTCTCTGCCCTGAAGAATACGACACACCTGCCTTATCGTGTGTGGAGATGCTAGAAAGCATTTCATCTTGTTTGGCCTTAAACCGTTTTCTTTTTTAAATTATGAGAGTATGATAGTACATTTATAGGAAACTTGGAGAATACAGAACAAAGTTACGTAAAGTTCTATAAAATTATTTTTTGGGTAGATGAATTAAGATTTTTAGTTGAAGTTTCAGTATCAAACTCTCAAAAATTAATAGAATGAATAGAAAAGTTAAAGGGCATGGTAGACCTAAAAAGCACCATGAACAAAACCTCTTATTTTCTGAATTAAGATCTTTATAAAAGTTTGATATCTCTTAATCAGTGTCACACAGAGGTTTTTATTTTTCTTTTGTTTTAGATTTTACTGAAAAATCTTGCAGTGGTTTAGAATTTGAAAATTAGTTTCCCTTTGGCATTTAATTTCCTATGCAAAGAAACTGCTAATACATTATTACCAGAAAAAAATTTTCTGGTGCTTTTATGTCAGGAAAGTGCATTTTTGAGACATTGCTATTACTGTTTATAGACACGGCAGCAGCTTGGCCAGAAGTGTGTTGTGGCGTCTTTAGGTCAGGTATCAGGGTCTTGTGTACCTGCAAAGGACAAGGTAACTACAGTGAATTCTGATCCTCACAGTGAAACACCCTATACTGGCTCTGTTTGGGGAATTTTTAACATGTAGTTTTAGAATATGCAGTTGTTATTATAGGTGCTACGTTATCTCAGTATTTTTAATGGTTCATTGAAATTCAGGATACCTATATGTCATGTTATGTTTAAAATAACTTACATTTCCATTTTCTTTAGGCAGTGGGACGAACAGCTGGATCCTCGGCTAAATGCAAAACAGAAAGAGGCTGTTCTGGCCATCACAACCCCACTTTCAATACAGCTGCCTCCTGTCCTCATCATCGGCCCATATGGGACAGGCAAAACATTCACTCTAGCTCAGGCCGTCAAGCACATCCTCCAGCAACAGGAGACCAGGTAAGACGGCGGTGCACGCGCTCTGATCTCATCAGTAGGGCACGTCCTGTGTCCTTGTTGTGAAAGCAAAGCAAGGGCTAGCAAGACAATTTTCATCTTGCTTGTAAAGTTTTTAAAAGTAAAATTATAAAAAGACCCCAAAAGAGCCCACACTCAGACCCCAAAGCACTAAAATTTGAATTTTCTGAAAACATACTGTTTTTAAAAATTGGTAACATAGAGAATGGTAGCTTTTAAATCGTCATCAAAATGCTGAGTCTGCTAAGAGTTGTGATAAACATTAGAGTTAAACGGGTTGGGTTTTTTAAAAATAATTTTATATGATTTAAAAAATAATTTGGGGGAAGTCTCTTTTACAGCTTAGAGAGTAGTTAAGCTTTAAGAATAATTACCTAAAAGCATAATTGAATATGTTAGAGGTTACTGAGTAGGTTGAGGGAAATGTATTATATTAAAATGGCCACTGCTTTTTTTTTGGTGTTATACTGCTTGAATAGTTTTGTGTTGTATCATTCTTTTTATTTGCACCATTTATTTCAGCAGGATTCTCATTTGCACCCATTCTAATAGTGCTGCTGATCTCTACATAAAGGATTATTTACATCCATATGTAGAAGCAGGCAATCCCCAGGCAAGACCTCTCAGGTATTTTTTTAAGGCTTATTATGTATCTGTATCATACTTTATTATTCTTAAGAAAAGGTGTCTATCAAGATTTCAGTAACATTAAGAAAACCAAAATCTTTAACTGTGCATTGGCATTTGGAGGTTATGCCTTTTGAAGAAACTATTTAAGGAAAAATTTAAAAATTTTTGACCATTCATTTCTTAAACATTAAGAGAAAGACATCCTTTTTTAAGTTTTGTATGTAAAAAAATGTTGTTACAATCTAACCCAGTTTTGATGTGTTCCTCTAAAAACTACTATGACAAAATAATACATTTACGATTATACCAATTTTAATTAAATTTGTAGTATATTTTGCATGGCAGAGTGGTCATGCAGTGATAGTTCAGTATGGAAATAAAATTTTGACTGTGATCATGCAGGTAATTTAATAGGCACTATACATTAGAGAAGCGTGAAATTGAAGTGATTTCTGCAACAAAATGTAATTGACTGGTATTTACAACGCTTTGCTATCATTTAAGAGATAAAGTGTCAAAGAAAATTCTAGGTTAATGTAGGTCCTCTAAGTGTATATGGATATGAAATGTTCTTAAATACAGGATTGTGGGGGAATAAAATCCTTTTCTTCAGAAAACAATAAAGAGTCATTAAATGGTTATTTATTATACCATTTGCTTTCATTGTTGTATGAATTAATATTTAGTTTTGCCATTTTACAAACTAATATGTCATGCCCTGTGTTGTTCAAATACAATTATTGTTTAAAAATTAATTTCTAATCACACTTTTGAATCATAATTCACTAACGTTTTATTTCTAGCTGAGCCTAGGCATGGAAAACTGAGGTTACGCTATTTAATTCTTGAATAACCATAAGCAAAGCCATTTGAACGATGTAACAGTTCCATGAAAAAGAGCAAAAGGGAACACACGGCACAGCCTGTTAGCACAGGTGTCCATGCGGTACTGCTTCTACTCTCGAGACGGATGAGAGAAGAGATAATTATTCTAAGTAGGATTCAGTTTTATTTGATAAGAAAATATCACATGGATACAATCACTATAAATGAAAATGTGGTATTTACCAGTGGATAAATTAATCAGTAAACTAGTTTGCTTCATATTCTAATATTTTTTAGCTCATAAGTGAAATTGAGTTAGCAATAGCATTTTTCCTATGTGTGTTCTTACTTCAGTGGAGATAAGATATTTCACTGTTGGTAGAGCTTGTGTGTGTGCTTATGCTTGTGTGTTTGTATATGTGTGTTACGTAGGAACTGTGACAGTCTCATTTATTATTGTACTTGGCTTGGAAACAGTGGGGTGAAGGTCCCTCAACTCTTGGCTGACCCGCCATAGGTCATTTGACACTGGGGGCATGACAGCTGTTGCTGATCAACACTCAAATCCATTAATAGGCTAGCATGGTGTTTGGCTTTTCCTGTGTAAAACTATGTTTGATGAGTTATAATCCAGTGTATTCCAGTAGAGTGGCCCAAGTACAGAAACTTGCCCTCTGGCAAAAGACACTTAAATTTACTTAAATAAAAATTTCATGTTATTTCCTTTAGTAAGTAGAATAAAATAAGAAAAGGCTTGGCTTCCCCATTTATTTTCTTTATGTGGCCTTATATTTTCGCCAGTTTTATGTTGAGGAAAGATGTTGACTTGTGAATGTATTTCCTAGAAAGTTAGTGCATTGAAATGTTAGGGTTTATTAGTACCATCTATTATAGCCAGTGTTGGTTGCTCAGTCACGTCCAACTCTTTGCGACCCCGTGGGCTTTAGCCCACCAGAAATTCTCAATTCCCGCCATGGAATTCTTTAGGCAAGAATATTGGAGTTGGTTGCCGTTTCCTCCTCCAGGGGATCTTCCCAATCCAGGGATCGAACCCAGTCTCCTGTATTACAGGCAGATTCTTTACTGTCTGAGCCACCTGGGAAGCCCAATAATGATATTACCTGAGATTAATTAATGATATTCCTAGTGGACAACAAATACGAGCGGTGTGGGGGCTGGAATAGAGAAGATTAGAATGGCTGAGCACTCTGGGGAGATGAGCTTTACCTGAGTTGTCCCAGGGTGCAGGGGAGTGGACACCAGGGGGCACTGACTGTCCGCACATGACCTTGAAGGTTTGTTGTCTGGAGTGTGAGTGACAGTGGCAGCCGCCTTCTCAGCCCGTGGTTTAGAGTGGGCCTAGCAAAGGCGGTGAAGGGGGAGGGCAGCCAGAAGGGAGAAGCAGCTGGAGCAGTGAACGTGTGTAAATATGCACACTCAGGGTTAGAACAGATAAAATTCCATAGTTAGCAGGAGTTAAGCTTAGGTTGGGCTTCCCAGGTGGCGCTAGTGGTAAAAACACCCGCCTGCCAGTGCAGGAGCCACACGGGTTTGCTCCCTGGGTCAGGAAGATGCCCTAGAGGAGGGCACGGCGACCCGCTCCCGTCTTCCTGCCTGGAGAGTCCCACTGGACAGAGAAGCCTGGCGGGCTACAGTTTATGATGTCACAGTGTCAGACACAGCTGAGACGGCTCAGCACGCACTCACAGCCTTAAATCGGAGAAGGTGATGGCAGCCCACTCCAGTGCTCCTGCCTGGAGAGTCCCAGGGACAGGGGAGCCTGGTGGGCTGCCGTCCGTGGGGTCGCGCAGAGTGGGACACGACTGAAGTGACGCAGCAGCAGCAGCAGCAGCACGACCTTAAATTATTTAGGGATGGAGGTTTTAGAGTCCACTCGAATGACGTTTAGTCTCAGTGTTTACTTACTGCTTTGTTAGAAGATTTTAAAACGGAATAGAGAGGAAAACATAGCTTCTTTCTATGTGTGGTTCTGAAGGTCAGTATCTGATTCTGGCCGAGTTCTTACCTATTAGATAAAGGCTGTCTGTGCAGAAAGTGTAGTGTTTCCTGGACAGATATAAAATATCATTTTATAAAGATTTTTAAATAAATAGATCGGATCTTTCTGATTCTGCATATCTTAAGTAATAATATTTGGGGGTACTCATCACATACGTATTCAACAATAAATAAAATTTCATCGACTTGAAATAATACATTACCAGATAGTCTTTGTTTTATATTTCATGATAACTCTTGTGGGATATACGGACAGTTTGTTTCTAGAAGCATGTAAATTACTTAGTTGGTGTCACTTTTACATTTTATACTATGAAGTTGAAAGTGTCAGTTCTCCAGTTTTGAAAAACGTTGTTGCTGCTGCTGCTAAGTCACGTCAGTCGTCTCCGACTCTGTGGGACGCCATAGACGGCAGCCCACCAGGCTTCTCCGTCCCTGGGATTCTCCAGGCAAGAGCGCTGGAGGGGGTGAGAAATGGTGTTGGATGTGTTTTAAATGATCTTCTAGATGGTGTCTCCCTTAGATGTTTCGCAAAATGAAAGTACTGAGGACGATTTAAGTCTTTTTGAAGTTAGCCCTAGACTAACTTGTATTTTTCAGGAAAGGGGCCTAATGATCAAACTTTGTATTCTCTCTAGCTTCAGCTTGAGGACACTTTCTGGGGTAACTATAGAAAGTCAGTGTTGAGGCTCAGAGCTTCTATTTTTGTTCTGTCTTTGAGGAAGAAGCAGTGCCTGGAGTTAGATCGGATGAATAATTTGAAAACTACTTTTTCAATTTTATAATGAAATGTTCATTTAAGAAGATATAGAAAAACATAAAGAAGAAAATAAAGGTTATCTGTAATCTTGCCAGTCAAAGATAAATACTAACATTTTTGAGTTTAATTTCTGGTAATTTATATGTTTAAACACATACACTGAAGTTAATGGAATCATAATTTGTAAGTTTTTTTTTCAGATAATTTGTAAAATTAGGTTTTTCGTATATTTAAAAGTAAATTCTGACTTGCTGATCTGCTTAAATATTTTTTATTAAAGCCTAAAACATGTTTAAAATTTTTACATCTTTTAGGAGTGGTATTGGTTACTTTCACAGTCCTTCCTATCATGGTAATGTTTTTGAAATACATTACGTTATTTCCTCTATTATCATTATAAATTAGGGACATTTATTAAATCCTTTTTTCTTTTTTGCTTTGCTTAAAAAAAAGGACAGCCAGTTTTAATTGTTTCAAGGAGGGTTAGAACACATTCTAGAAGATCATGAAATGAGTGTTCGTGCACATTACATCTGAACTGCCTTTGAAACATTCTAGAAGAGACAGTTGTCAAATAGTTAGATATGCATCCTGGAGCTGAGGTGAGGTCTTGGCTGAAGAGAGGAGTCATCAGGGTGGTCATCGGTAGTAATTGAAGGCTTGGGCCTGGGATGACAGGGGAGAGTGCTAAAGACTCAGCCTCGAGAAACCCCAGCCTGGCAGGGAGCAGGAGAAAGGAGAGCAGGGAAGGCTGAGTCCTGGCAGCCGGGAGAAGAGGGCATTTCAGGAAGGGCACAGCCAGAGAGAGAGGTGCTGCCGCGAGTGACTTGACGGGCCCGGAAAATGCCCGCACAGATGCACTGCCGCGGCAGCTCACGTTCCCTGACCGGGCCCCACCGTCTCCTGAGTTCTCTCCTGCTTCTCTGAGTGCTGTTTGCCAGGCTCCCCCCGCGCCTCTCCTTGCCCAGTCTCCTCTCCATTTCCCAGGCTCCCCCCGCGCCTCTCCTTGCCCAGTCTCTGCATGGCGAGATGGTCCCTTGACCATTCTTCCCGCTGGTTTCCTCTCTAACTACTCTGTTCTCCAGACGAGCTCTTCTAGTCTTCAGGGCTAACTCTATTCTATCTTCTCATCTAGGGCGTTCTCCATGCTTACAGGTGCCTTTTCTTACTGGATATCTCTACTTGGGTGTCTGCTACTAAATATATTCAAGACTGAATTCTCGATCCCCACCCCAAGCTTGTTCTTCCGTATCATCACCACTGCCATTCATCTAGTCTCAAAGCCATGGGATCACCCTTTCTCTTAAACGCCACATCTGGTGGGTCGGTGAATCCTGTTAGGGTTCCTCTCAAAGGGTACAGTGGGTATGACCACTTTCACATCTCTGCTGTTACCACCCTGGTTCGCACACTTGGTTTCTCTTACCCAGACCCTTACAGTCACCTCCTAACTGGTCTCCCTGCCCCTGTTGCTGCCTCTGCCTCTCGTGGTCTGGGTGGGATGGAGCAGCTCGTGCTGGTTTGTGAGAGCCAGCCATGTGCGTGTCTTCCCAGCTCCTGTTTGGTAACATCGTGTTGGTAGCTTGAGACAGGCCATGATAGCAAGTTTTATGGCACAGAGACCAGCAAATACTACAGATCAGGCCGTGCCCCCTGCTCCTGAAAGCTGGCTGTTCAGCATCTACCAGCACCCCACTGTCCAGCCATCTTTCCTGCCTCCGGAACTGTGCATTCTGTCTACAGAAACAGAGTGGTCCTCTAACAACATAAGTCATGTCATGTGACATGTGCCTTGTTACAACTCTCCGATGGCTTTCTGTTAAAATCACAGTAAACCCGAAGTCTTTATGAAAGCTCGCAAGCCATGGGATTTGCCTCTGCACTGGGCTGTAGTGGATAGGTGCCCAGTGGGCCTTTGTGCTGGGGCGAGTCAGAGACGGGAGGAGGCGGGTGGGATGTCCGTAAACCATCTTAGTAATCTGCTGCATGAGTCCTGTTTATATCTTTCTTTTGCAATTAATAGAGGAGATGCTTTTAAGAGTTTCTGGTTGTCCAGAATTTAAATTTATTTTTGAATCTCCAGAACTTTAGATAAAGATCTGCTTAAATATAGGTGTAAGACTGTATTCTAAAGTGAAAATGCAAGTAACTTTTGAAATCTCTTGTAAGTATGCAATTCATTGTTTTTTTATTAGCATAGACAATTAAAATGTTATTTTTGTAAGATATTCCAGGGAAAAAAGTAATTGGAAATGTTTTCAATTAAGAAAACCAGTGCTTATGAAACCTTTTGTGTTATTCTGTTGTAAAAATAATCTGAACACTTAAAATAATTTGATATTTTTCATATCATAGTATATGTACTTTCTGCTTGATTCTGGGGGAAGTCACCATTGTATGTTAAATTCTAATCCAGGAGACTGTTAGCAGTTATCAGATTTATTTGTTAAATTCCAGGTATTGCAGTCTTAAAATTATACTCTCAGTGTTTTGATAATCAGACACAATAAGACGCTAATCAGCATAAACAGGACCTGTTGTCTTCTTTTATAGGGTATATTTCAGAAACCGCTGGGTGAAGACTGTCCACCCAGTTGTGCACCAGTACTGTTTGATCTCAAGCGCACATTCCACCTTTCAGATGCCACAGAAGGAAGATATTCTGAAGCACCGAGTGGTAGTGGTCACGTTGAACACTTCCCAGTACCTCTGTCAGCTGGACCTCGACCCTGGTATGCGGATCAAGACACAGAGAGAGGGGATGCGCAGGGCTTCTGTATTCAGCGTAGGCCAGGCGTTGGCGTGTGGGCCGTGTCTGGCCTACTGTCTTTGTAAATAAAGTTTTATCGGATGGAACACAGTCATGCCCATTTACTCCCTATATTTTCTGTGGATGCTTTTGTGTTACAGCAGCTGAGTTGAGTAGTTGCATCAGATTGCATGGCTAGGAAAAAACCTGAAATGTCACTGTTGGGCCCTTCACACAGAAAAAATGATCGATCCCTAGTTTAGACATTTTAGTGACTGTTGCTTTGTCTTGTTCTCTGATTGATCAGATGATATTTAATATTGATCATGTGAGAAATTCAAAGTTGGACAGTTTGGGTTTTTTTTTTATGGTTTTCTCAAGTATATAGTTTTAAAATACTTGTGCATTAATATAGTGTGGAGACAACAATTATGATAGTTTTTTTTGACATACTATTAAAATTATTATATTTAATTACAGGAACTATGTAAAATCAAATATAGAAAGTACAGATATAAGGTAACAAAAAGCTCTGATAAATACGGCAAAGCTTAACCGTCAAAAAGTGGTGTCACTTCAGGATAGTTGCTTTGGAAGGTCATTCACTTGCTGTTCTTATATTACAACTGTTGGCATTGCTCAACGCGTTTTTGCTCTCTCCTTTTGGAATTGCTTTCAGAGCCAGTACCAAGTTCTTTTCCATTTCTGAAAGGTAGAGACAGTTCCTTTCACCTTGTATTCCTGGCACCTGACCCAGGGCATAGACACCTGGAGGCCCTTGATAAACCTCTGTTTATCTTAAAAACTGAACAATGGCCAAACTTTCTCTTTTGAAGGTAGATTTAATTTTAGAAAAGCTTCAAAATCTTTCGGAGACATGTCTGGTAAATAAGGTAGGATATCAAACTGAGCAATACCATTAGGGGTATTAAAAAAAAGAGAAGAGAGACGTGCCTCTCATGTAATGAGACTTATTTTTCTTGTGCACGCAGCTCATAGCTGGCTGGTGAGGGCAGTTACAAAAGCAGAGTTTCAAAAATGTTTTGAACAGTGGCTGCATCCATTGGAATGAGTTAAATTTCCTCTCAACTGACTTCTTTGATGGAACAACACTTATTTGCAATGTTAATTTTGGTATGTTTATTTAACAATCAGTCTCATTACTTTATGATTATACTCTGCATATTTGCCACGTAAATTAAATACCCAAACCTCCTAAACAGTATAGTTTTGTGAAGAGTAAAGAATGGCTCTGAAGAGCAAGAGTGTAGTACACTTATTGGAAGTCAGCTACCTGATTTGTTTTTGGCATTGTTTATACTTTAATTCTCATGTCAACTCATGGAGGGTTATTTTAGAGGCTAGGCAACCAAGGCCCAGGCTAAATCAGTTTGACTAATTTAGGTTTCTTTTACTAGCTTAAGCTGCAGTATAACAATTTCAGGATTTATTCAATTCCTGATTTAAGCCTGACTATACTTAATTAAAACATTATCTACCAGAAACAGTAGATTTTTTTTCACTAGTTTCATTTTTCCAATTAGACCCTGTAATTATATAGTCATCTTTTAATTGTTCTTATAGAACAAAAAGCACAAGTCCTCCTAAACAGGGAGAGAATTGCGTGTGTCCACATCGTGCCTGGGCCACTGCCATTAAACAGACAACAGTCACTGAGACTTGTGCTGTCAGCACAGCCGTTTGTGTGAAGGCACCACGATGAAGGTGGTGGTGGTGGTTACTCCTGACAGTCAGGAAGATTTAGAAAGTTTCCAGCCTAGAAGCAAGTTGCATTAGAAAGCTGTATAGACGGACTGTTTGGGACTCGTTGCTATTCAGAGAAATAGAGGTTAGGTTCTTGGGTCAACTCACAGGAGGTTAAATAACCTAGAGCATTTATAGCTAGCTGTTCTGTTGAGAAACTGTTCTCTGCTGTGGAGTGAAAGCGGGGCCCCCCCACTCAGGGAGCTGGCAGCGGGGGCAGCATTCACTCCTGCACGTCGAGACAGCAGGGAGACTCCCACTCTGTTCCCCCTCAGGAAAGCACACAGGTTCTTCATCCTGTCCACAGATTCCTGTGTTCAGCGTGAGCGACAGCAGTGAGCCAGACCTGGGATGTTTGCATCTGGGGAATATTTGATAATGTACATTTTTGATGCTTGTTGTATCATTTTTTTTCAGACTGATGATTTTTTTTTCCAACCAGGATAGGTTCTTAGACTAAAAAATTATATATAATCTGTACACACAAACACACGTGCGCACACACACACACACACACAAACCTAAATACTCAAAATAGTGAATTTGCTAATAGATAACCTTTGTTTTTGGTCAAGGATGGATTATAACTTTCTCTTTTATATTAGATTTTGGGTATGATATTCTTTATCTTAATGTCTAATATGCAGGTTTAAGCTAAAGTTACTCATGAACTACCATTGTTTTATTTTTGGTGTTTTAAAAGACATTGGGCCTGTCACTGTTTCATTGCTAGCTTTTCTTTGTGGTGAAAGCTGCTATCTTGAGGAGAAGGCAATGGCACCCCACTCCAGTACTCTTGCCTGGAAAATCCCATGGACGGAGGAGCCTGGTAGGCTGCAGTCCATGGGGTCGCGAAGAGTTGGACAGGACTAAGCAACTTCACTTTCACTTTTCACTTTCATGTATTGGAGAAGGAAATAGCAACCGACTCCAGTATTCTTGCCTGGAGAATCCCAGGGACGGGGGAGCCTAGTGCGCTGCTTTCTGTGGGGTTGCACAGAGTCGGACGACTGAAGCGACTTAGCAGCAGCAGCAGCTGCTGTCTTGAACTTTAAACTCTCTTTCACATGCAGTGATGGAACTTGTTAGTCTGGAGGCTAGGAGGTCCAGGTGCCATTTATTGTCTGTTATTGAGTAAAATAGTTATTCTTTTCAACGTCTGTTTTCTAAATAATGACTGGAATGGACATACAGTCTTCTGAACTGAGGACTGGCATCAAAGCCCTCAGAACTCTTACATTAGGCTCTGAATTCTTCCCTTAACAGAGAGGGGAGGGCTTCCTCGCTTCACTGCTGCTGTAATGTGCTGTCCTGTGTGCCCTGTGCCTTGTAGGGTTTTTCACTCACATCTTGTTGGACGAGGCTGCTCAGGCCATGGAGTGTGAAACCATCATGCCTCTGGCACTAGCGACTCGACACACGCGGGTTGTCCTGGCTGGCGACCACATGCAGGTAGGCCCCTCCAAGGCATCGGAAGGAGCTTGTGCTACGTTTTGATGTTTAGTATCTTGTTTGTTTTCTAAAGCACCCTGTGAAATTGTGCCATGCATTTCAGTTCAAGTACTTTAAATGTTTCTCTACTAATAGTGGGAGAAGGCAATGGCAACCCACTCCAGTACTCTCGCCTGGAAAATCCCATGAATGGAGGAGCCTGGTGGGCTGCAGTCCATGGGGTTGCTAGGAGTCGGACACGACTGAGCGACTTCACTTTCACTTTTCACTTTCATGCATTGGAGAAGGAAATGGCCACCCACTCCAGTGTTCTTGCCTGGAGAATCCGAGGGGCGGGGGAGCCTGGTGGGCTGCCGTCTATGGGCTCGCACATGACTGAGATAACTTAGTAGTAGTGTTAATAGTGAAAAATGTTGGTATTTCTGAAGGAAAATTGCTACCTACCACTTTATTTCCTTTGGATAGAGAGTAGAATGGATGGTTATCAGTGGTACCATTTTCGTGTTTGCTGATTTGAAGTTCAGTTCTCTACAGTAGGGATATTTGATTCTTTTCTTTACTGAATAAATTTAAATCATCCTCCCTATGATTTCCCAGTTCCTGTCCCCAACATTTGTTTTCCTGAAGCGTTAAATTTTTCATTACATGGGAAACTAAAATACAAAATGAGTCAAAATCTCAAGGAACTTGTCTGATCTTCTTAATACCTATATATGAAAGAGAACTACAGTTTTTCTAATAAAATATCAGTTTTACAAAGCTGCAAATTAAGGTTCTTTCTCTCTTGTCACAGTTGATTGATTGAACGTACAGAGTGTTGTAATTGTCCAGACCTTTAGGAAAGAGCTGAATGTAGAGGAACAAATTCTGTGTTTATTACTTTGCCTGAAGTAGTTTAGTTTTTGTTCTTAGCATCTAAGTTATAGCCAAGAATGGTTTGTTACACTTTACAAGATAAGTACGGCTTTCTGCTAATTATTAAAAAGAAGTTTTTTAGTCATAGGCTGTATATGTTGCCAGCTTACCATTTGAAATAGTTGATTAATTTTAGTGAAATAGTCGATTGACTCCACCAGTGATACAATGGGTCACATTCCTAAAATTACTAAGGTGGTAGCTATTTATTATTAAGTCAGAGAAGTCCTTTATTAACCTGGATACAGAAACTCAAGGTTAGTGTTGACATACTGGAAGGAAAGTTGGAAACCTTGGCCTCATTATTTATAGTAGTAGAGTTTTTCCTAGAATATATGTTTGACTTGCTTATTGCAACATTCAGCGTGCTGAGGTTTAGTATATCAGACGTTTCAGCATGGTGGATTTTTTTTATAAGTATGTCAATAAGAATGCTATTTGCATATCTAGTTACATCTTCTCCCATGTGTTTATCTGTTACAGCTCAGCCCTTTTGTTTACAGCGAGTTTGCCCGGGAGAGGAACCTTCACGTGTCATTACTTGATCGGCTCTACGAGCACTACCCTGCCGAGTTTCCCTGTAGGATCCTCCTGTGCGAGAACTACCGCTCCCACGAAGCTATCATCAAGTAGGTGTGAGCTGCCAGCTCTGGTGCGCTGTCTGGCCTGGTGGGAGGTGACTGAGCACAGCACTGTCCCAGGGACAGGTTATTCCCAGCAGAGCTACATGGTGTCCCTAGTGTTGCAAATTATGTTTCATTTTATGTCTGTAACTCAAGAGTTAGCTTGGAGAAGGCAATGGCAACCCACCCCAGTACTCTTGCCTGGAAAATCCCATGGACAGAGGAGCCTGGTGGGCTGCAGTCCATGGGGTCTCACAGAGTTGGACGTGACTGAGCGACTTCACTTTCACTTTTCACTTTCATGCATTGGAAAAGGAAATGGCAGCCCACTCCACTGTTCTTGCCTAGAGAATCCCAGGGACGGCAGAGCCTGGTGGACTGCCATCTATGGAGCTGCACAGAGTCGGACATGACTGAAGCGACTTAGCAGCAGCAAGAATTAGCTGTAATTTTCTATAGCAGGGCTGTTCTGGAGACAGATCTTCAGTTTCTACTAGCTATAACACCTTTTTCTGTGACTGAATACATACTGTGTATGTAAAACTACATGATATAATAAGCAAATATATTGACAGACTGCATAATGGCTTATGAAGGTGTGTCCGGTTGTGTTACGTGAGGAATCTGTTTTGAAGAAAGGGAGGATGGGAGGGAGAAAGGAAGGAAGGAAAACCATGAAACTTAGTAATAAAAGTTTTAAAAGGCTTCTATTAAATAGAGTGCGCATCGTTGAAAGTATCCTGAGCAGCAGCTCACTGAATAGCCACAGGCCAGAGTGCCCTCCAGCCTCATCCAGACCAACCCCGGGGAGCCCTCTGTGCTGCGTCCAATCACGATCACCACCAAAGTTTAAGACTTTTTCAAATTTACTGATACTGATTATGGCGGTCGTGAGAAAATCATTTTAGGTTTCTGTGAAAGCAGCAGGAGAGAGAAAAATGGATTTAGACTTAACTACGGCTTTTATCTTTCTCTCCACTTGTGGCTCCTGTATTGTTGCCAGTCGACTGCTGCAGTCAGTGATGAATCAAGTACCAGGCAGTGTCTCCCTTAGTGAAGAGCATTCATTTCACAGTTGAAGACTGGAATGACCCTCAGTTACGTGCATTGTTTCAGTGTCTGTAGATCTTTGTTTGCAAAAGTATATGACCCACATAAATCAAAAGACACATTTAAAATGATTTTAGTGTAGAGAGCTGCAACAGCTAGCAAATTTCCTTATAGAGCAACATTCTCTTTTAGAATGGAACCGTCATTATTTCTTCCTTTTCTTTCTATATTCTGGCTTCATGCCTTCCCCAGGTCAGTTCATATAGCAGTGGTATACCAGGAGCCTGCAGTATTTGTATTGCTGTCATTAATTTTGGAGGAAATCTTAACATCATGGATATTAGATGTTTGGATTAAAATTAATCATGGGCATATAGCAACATTAGATTTGACTGGTAATTTTTGTTTCTTATGGGTAAAATTAATTTTGGAGCTCAACTACTTTTTACTTATTTATTTATTTTGGTCTTTTTCTGCAGTTACACCTCTGAGCTCTTCTATGAGGGCAAGCTGATGGCCAGTGGAAAGCAGCCAGCACACAAGGAGTTCTACCCACTGACCTTCTTTACGGCACGAGGGGAAGATGTGCAGGAGAAAAACAGCACAGCTTTCTACAATAATGCGGAGGTACCTTAGTTCTTCTTGCACATCGTCAACATTGTTGCAGTCAGAAAGTCCGGTCTTATTAAGCATTTATTTAAAATTTGGGTTGATATTTCATCATGTGTTGACTTTATTTACATAAAAATGGTATGAAAGTTTGTTCTTTTTTGTGTGACATTGACTTGTTAAGATGACTCTCCCGTGAGAAACAAAAATTTCGGTTTACATTCTGTCTTATGCAGAAGTACAGAGCTTAATTTAAAAGGCAGTGTTTTCATATAGGTTATTATTGTTAGCCATCTAAAAAGGATTATGTCAAATTCTATAGTGCAAGCCTGAATCAGGCATCAACTCTAAACGTGTAAGACTGGACCAGAGTCCTGTGCTCCAAGAGGCCACACGGATGACGACGCCGCTGAACCATTATGTGCTGTAGCTTATATGGTTCTCTTACAGTTTCTGACTTGTTAAGTTTAGAGAAAACGTGGATAGTATGAGGGGTCAGATCAGGCAGCAGACAAAAGCCTTGGTGTCTTCAGGGTCTCAGACCAGAGACCCTGAGGCTTGTTTCTGGCTGTCCCGTGGGAGTAGAGCTCTAGACTTCAGGAAGCCCGGGGGAGGCCGTGCACGTGGTTGGTCACTAGGGGAATGATTCCTGATCTATGATACCTGTCTCCATCTCCTCCCTTGGGTCCCATGCTTTACTCATTTTATTTACAGAGAAACGGCTTTTATTATATAATAATAATTCATCTTTCCCTTTTACAATTGATCAGAGGCCTGGAGTTAGAAGTCAGTACAAGAAAATTGACAGTACCCATTTGGTAAAATCCTAGCCAGAAGCAAAGCAACTTGACATTTTAATTAGTCTGTGCCAATTAATTTTAGGAAGAGGTAAACTTTTCTTTATGTTTGAAATATTGACAGATAACTCTGAGGGTTTCCTTTATTACTTTTGCACTCACGTTGGAAGATGCTGGCTGGAAAGGCAGTTAAAATGAGAAAGGAGAATAAATACACTGTTTTAACATCTTTATGATTAACCATGCAATTGGGTTTAGCAGTATGCTTTGTTTGTGTTGATTCGAATTACTGTCTAGAGTCACCTGCCTTCAGCCTGAAGAATTTCAGTGTTTCTTTTGGGGCATGTCTGCTAGTAAGGAAACCTTTCCATTTTTGTTTTTCTGGGAATGTCTTTATTTTGCCTTCATTTTTGGAAAGTAGTTTTGCTGGATATTAGATTATAGTCTGAGTTGTTTCAGCACACTGAAATGTGCTTTCCTGCTGCTTTATTGCCATCGCTGTTTCTGATGAGAAGTCATCTGTCAATCTTGTTGGTGTTCTTTGTAAATGATGAGTTTTTGTTGTTGTTGCTGTTTTCAAGGACTTGTTTTTGTCTGTGACTCCCACCATGTTGACGATGGTTTGTCTGGGTGTGGATCTCTTTGCATTTATCTTACTTGAAGTTCATTGAACTTGATGTGTTGATTATAGTTTTTCATAAAATTTGGAAAAATTTTAGCCATTATTTCTTTGAATTTTTTTTCTGTTCTTTTCTATCTCTTCTGGGTCTCCCCGTATATTGGTGAGCTTAATGGTGTTCCACGTTTCTCTGAGGCTTTGTCTATTTTTCCATCCCTGCTCTGTCCTCAAATCACATGATATCTGTCTGGATACTTTTGTTTGCTAGTTTGTTTTTCTCCCAGCTCAGAGCTGTTGTTGGGGCCCTCTGGTGAACTTTTCATCTCCATTATTTCACTTTTCATCTCCCCGAGGCATCAATCACTCTACAGTGCAGTCCAGCTGAAGATGGGCCCTTGGCAGGGACAGAGGGGTGCCACCTTATGAAGTTTGCTCTGATCTCTGGGGCAGAACTCAGGGCACAGCTGCTGCAGGAGGGTGTGGGCTTGCTCTTCACCGGCTATCTCACTGCATTGTCCTGCAGAAAGAGCTCTGAATGTCAAGTGTGTAGAATCTGTGCTGCTGTCCAGAAGCTGCTGTACCCCGGAGAGTGGACCCTCTGCAGCCCGAGCTGGGAGGCGAGGTCTGCTGTTGTCCATTGGCTGCTGAATCCACAGAGTGGGTCTTCTGTCCTCGGAAGCTGCGGGAGGTGGCAGCTGCCACCTGGCTGCCAGGCTCACCCGATCAGCTCTCCTGTCACACATCCTGTCTGAGCAGAGAAGGCCACCAGCCTCACCCACCGTCCGCTCAGGTCCTCGCTGCAGACCAGGGCTTGGGAAGGGGAGGAGGAGGTGCTGCCCAAGTGCTGCTAACTGCTCACAGGCCTCCTGCCGCGCGTTGCTGCAAAAAGGAGACCTCTGATGTTCCGCTGCTGCCCACGCCGCCGGGAGTAGCTCTTTCAGCCCAGGGAGCATGAGCAGATGGGGCTGCCCCTTGGCCGCTGACGTGGTCCTTGAGACTCTGCTGTGGAGAGGCGGTGCAGTCCCAGGCCTGAGTGCCCAGCCTTCCACTCTGCGCTCTGACTTCCTGTAGGTTTTGTTGAAACAGGGCTTCTCCATTTCTTGTAAACTCTTTGACTAATCTCCAGAGACTTTGGATGATTATCTGTTAACCTTGACGAGCTTGGTAGAGTCTGTCTAGGAGAGAGGCTCCCCGAACTCCTCAGAGCATTCCAAGTCTGTGTATTTTGACTACAGTTTTCTGCTGCTTACGACGTAAAGGGCAGGGGAGAGACGAGATGGTTGTGTTGCTTAGTGCGGGGACAGTGTGTGGAGGTGGTCAGCAGAGGTGTGGCCCTGCCGCTCACTCACCACCGCACCTAGTGCAGGGGGCGAGGTGTCGTGCCCGTGTTCCTTGCTGTGAAGACTCAGACGCGCCTTGCTCACGCCTGCGGCGAGAGCGCACTGTTTTCAAGCCGGCGGGCTCACCGGAGCCCCCGGACAGTGTCTGTCTCACCAGCTGCCATTCCGTTAGAGCGGCAGGGCGACCGGAGGCTGTTCCTCTGCCGCTCGCTTGTGTTTGTGCCTGCAGGTGGGAGCTGCATCCCGGCCAGGGAGCCTCAGGCTCTTAAAAGGAGTAGAACTGTCAGATTTTCGTATAGTTACTCTTACGAATTTGAATAGATGTTACTGACAGATAGTGAATAAATAATGTATTTAAAAGATATTAAAAATTGTCTCCTTCCTCTCCCCTTAGACTCTTGCCTGACCCTCTGTGGAGCTTGCCTTATATATCCATTTTAAATTAGGACAATATTTTCTAAATATACAGTAATCTTTTAGCAGACAAGGAACCTATTCTGTTAATCATTTTGTCACCCATTGTACCAAGCATTGAAACTGATCGATTCATTGAGTTAAAGTAGTTTGAACTACACTAAAAACCGTGTTATGATTCAGTAAGTGGGGTCTGAGGAATTCAAATGGGGGAAATGTGGTATGGCTTGGTTGCGCTGGTCCTGAAGTGGCCTGGGTGAAGTTGAGCTGCTGGAAGGCAGTGACTGCTGAACATCGGTCCCTCCGTCCAGGTGTGTGCTCATCCCAGCTGCAATTTGGCGGCCCCAGCTCTCGGCTGCTCTATTGAGCTGTCAGTGGGGGTGGAGGTGGTGGTAGCCCTTGTACTGCCGAGACTCGATGGGAGGCCCTGGCTCTGGGAGTCTGGTGGTTTCATTGGCTTGACCTGCAGAGATGGACTGAGAAATGCTGGTGATGTGGGAACGTGCTTCCCTGTTTCCCCAGTGGGGTTGCCAGGTTCATGCCCTTCTCTCCAGGTAGGAACTCAAACCTGTCCTCATGTAGGAATGGAGGTGAGGCAAAGGGTGGGGGCCAACTGCCAGTTACATCTTCTCTGATTTCCATATTTTCACTGGGTGCACTATTGTAGAGATTTGCTGCTTGAAGTGGAAATCACTGGGTGCACTATTGTAGAGATTTGCTGCTCCAAGTGGAAATAAAAGTTTTTATTCTCCCTGTGTTCATGTCGGCAGAGCAGGACTCCTGTTTAGAGGTTGTTTTAAACTGACATTTGCTGATATGGGATCATTTGCACATCTATTTCAGTGACCATATTTTTCTGATCCCTTTAATCTGTCTGTGTGTATGCTTATTTAAAGGTATTTGAGGTGGTGGAGCGTGTGGAAGAGCTGAGAAGGAAGTGGCCGGTGGCGTGGGGCAAGCTGGATGACGGCAGCATCGGTGTAGTGACTCCATACGCAGACCAGGTGTTCAGGATCCGTGCCGAGCTTCGCAAAAAGAGATTGTCTGATGTTAACGTAGAAAGGGTGCTCAATGTTCAAGGTAACTGTTAATTGAAATGAATTGCTTATTCAAATGCTCAACTTTCGAAGCATCTGCACTTCTGACATTTAGGTTCCAAGGTTTCTGGACAAGCATCTGTGTATTCATTCCGCATCAAGCTCTTTAATGCCAGCATTGGCAATTAGACGCTGAGCTCATTTACATGCTCATTAATTTCTTGTGTCTGAGTGAACAAGCATGAACAAGGGGACGTCTTCTGTGACTATGACTGTGTGAGTCTGTGTGCTGTAGTTACAGTCACAGTGGCACCCAACACTCATTGTCACTGTAATGTGTCCAAGAACTAAAGATTTTATCTGTTCATAAAGATTTTTTAAAACTGGCGCCTGTCAAGCAAGGCATAGGCATAGCTTATTAAAGGCATAGTTTGTTCTTTATCTAAATTTTCCTAAGTGAGTAAAGCACCTCTTAAAAATTTTCATGTGATTAGTTGCTATGAAATTTCTGCGTTTAAGTAAGTAAAGCAGCATTATAATGTGAGTGCCAGAGAAGCCAAGTGCAAGGTTAGGTTCCTGGGAATATCCAATAATAATTTCTAAATTAGGATGGGGATGGGGGATAGGTCCACTGCACCACACATTCAGATCATGCAGAACTTGGGTGTGCGTTTTAGGAAAAATACTGCTGGTAACCCAGGAAGTGTCCAGAGAAGGCCTAGCCTGGTCAGTGGTCTAGAGCCTGCATGTGGAGTCAGAAACGCTCGAAAGAGCTAGGATTGTTTGGCCTGGAGAGGAGAGGACCACGAGTTGGCGCTGAAACTGTACTGACATACGTGGAGGCTTGTCACAGAATGAGGGATGGATGTGTCAGTGTGAGAGAGAATCTGGGGTGAAGTGTATGAACTGGGCTCCCAAGGCTTCCTCCTGGTGTCAGGTCTTTCAGTTATTTTGGAAATTATTTCCAGAAGTGGAATTTCTGCATCATATGTTAATTCTGTGTTTAATTTTTCAGACACTGCCATACTATTTTCCGTACCTCTTTACATACCATTTTACATTTCTACCTACAGTGAACAAGAGTTCCAATTTCTCCACATCCGTAACAACACCTGTTACTTAGCAGTAACATTTTAAAAATGAAATTCTCTTATTAGATTACTGGTTCAGAATAACAATCCTCTTTTATTTCGTTGTAGGAAAGCAATTCAGAGTTTTGTTTCTTAGCACAGTACGTACAAGGCATACTTGTAAACATAAACAGACACCAATTAAAAAGAAAGAGCAGCTGCTAGAAGATTCCACAGAGGACTTGGATTATGGTTTTTTGTCTAACTACAAGCTTCTCAACACTGCCATCACAAGAGCACAATCGCTGGTTGCCGTGGTGGGGGACCCCATTGCTCTATGCTCCATTGGGAGATGCAGGTAATTATGTGTTAGTGTTGGACATGTTGAATGGAGAAATGTAGTGATCTGTATCCCTGTGTACATGTTTATTTACATGACCTCTTTGGTAATTAAAGTTTAGTCTTACCTGATATCCAGTGGGAACCAAAAATATATTGCTTTGAGTATGTTCATTGTATATATACACTAGTGTATTCATTGTTCATCGTCATTCATTCGATATATCCTGAGTGCCTGCTATGTTCTGAGCACTCTTCTAGCCACTGAGGATGCTTCAGTGAACAAAACAGACAAAAGTCTCTGCCTTTTAGGGGGGCTTAACATTTTATTGGGGAAGAGAGGAAGACCGACAATAAAGAAAATAAAAACACTTTGTAATATTTTATGTGGTAAGTTCAGTGGAAGAGAAATAGAACGTGAAGGGGGATTAAAAGTGATGAGGGTAGGTGGACCAGCTTGTGATTGTTGTGTGTGCTTAGAGTCGGCCTCTTGGAGAAGCTGACCTTGGAGGTGGGGGGTGTGCTCTGCGGGCATCTGGGATGAAAGTGCTGCAGAACAAGCGGGCACCCAGTGGGCCCTGAAGCTGACTTTGTGGACGTGCGTTATCTTTGATAGAGACTGAATTTTATGCAGTTACTTCCCTTTGTTCTCCTTCAATATTGCTTTAGCTTGTTTTTGATGAATTTCCTTCCCATTTTTTCTCAAGGCTTCACAGTGCAAATAATTCTTTGTGTCTGGTTAATTCAGAGAACCTTTAAATTAGGGGGTTAAGAAGGGTTGTTACTTGGCTTTAGAAAAAACTGGTAATATTCCTTAGATTGTAGTCATAAGGAATGTTAAAATATCAGCATATATACAAAGATGGGCTCAATAAAGGACAGAAATGGTGTGGACCTAACAGAAGCTAAAGATATTAAGAAGAGGTGGCAAGAATACACAGAAGAACTGTACAAAAAAAGATCTTCATGACCCAGATAATCACAATGGTGTGATCACTCACCTAGAGCCAGATACCCTGGAATGCAAAGTCAAGTGGGCCTTAGGAAGCATCACTACGAACAAAGCTAGTGGAGGTGATGGAATTCCAGTTGAGCCATTTCAAATCCTAAAAGATGATGCCGTGAAAGTACTACATTCAGTATGCCAGCAAATTTTGGAAACTCAGCAGTGGCCACAGGACTGAAAAGGTCAGTTTTCATTCTAATTCCTAAGAAAGGCAATGCCAAAGAACACTCAAACTACCACACAGTTGCACTCATCTCACATGCTAGCAAAGTAATGCTCAAAATTCTCCAAACCAGACTTCAACAATAGGTGAACCATGAACTTCCAGATGTTCGAGCTGGTTTTAGAAAAGGCAGAGGAACCAGAGATCAAATTGCCAACATCTGCTGGATCATCGAAAAAGCAAGAGAGTTTCAGAAAAACATCTATTTCTGCTTTATTGACTATGCCAAAGCCTTTGACTGTGTGGATCACAACAAATTGTGGAAAATTCTGAAAGAGATGGGACTACCAGACCACCTGACCTGCCTCTTGAGAAATTTGTTTGAAGGTCAGGAAGCAGCAGTTAGAACTGGACATGGAACAACAGACTGGTTCCAAATCGGGAAAGGAGTACGTCAAGGCTGTATATTGTCACTGTGCTTATTTAACTTATATGCAGAGTACATCATGAGAAACGCTGGGCTGGATGAAGCACAAGCTGGAATCAAGATTGCTGGGAGAAATATCTATAACCTCAGATATGCAGATGACACCACCCTTATGGCAGAAAGTGAAGAACTAAAGAGCCTCTTGATGAAAGTGAAAGAGGAGAGTAAAAAAGTTGACTTAAAGCTCAACATTCAGAAAACGAAGATTATGGCATCTGGTCCCATCACTTCATGGGAAATAGATGGGGAAACAGTGGAAACAGTGGCTGACTTAATTTGAGGGGGCTCCAAAGTCACTGCAGATGGTGACTGCAGCCATGAAATAAAAAGACGCTTGCTCCTTGGAAGAAAAGTTATGACCAGCCTAGACAGCATGTTACTTTGCCAACAAAGGTCTAAGTCAAGGCTGTGGTTTTTCCAGTAGTCATGTATGGATGTGAGAGCTGGACTGTAAAGAAAGCTGAGCGCTGAAGAATTGACGCTTTTGAACTGTGGTTTTGGAGAAGACTCTTGAGAGTCCCTTGGACTGCAAGGAGATCCAGCCAGTCCATCCTAAAGGAGATCAGTCCTGAATGTTCATTGGAAGGACTGATGATGAAGCTGAAACTCCAGTACTTTGGCCACCTGATGTGAAGAGCTGACTCATTTGAAAAGACCCTTCTGTGTCTCCTCCCACATTGTTCCAGCACTGGAACAGCAAGAGTGATGGTGCCTCACTTCTGAGATTAGGTCCTAAAAGAGACTGCAGCTCCGCTCTCTCGGTTTCTTTCTCTCTCTCATGACTTGCTCTGGGTGAAGCCATTATGGGGGCAGCTCTGTAGAGGGATCCACATGGTGAGGGGCTAAACCTCCTGCCAATAGTCACATGGATAATCTTGGAAATGGACTGCCGTCCACCCCAGACAAGCCCTCAGATGAGACTATAGCCCGGCTGGTAACTTGACTTCAACTTCACTGGAGACCCAGAGCCAAAGAAAAGACCCTGCTGGGAAAGATTGAAGGCGGGAGGAGAAGGGGACGACAGAGGTTGAGATGGCTGGACGGCATCACCGACTCAATGGACATGAGTCTGAGTGAACTCCGGGAGTTGGTGATGGACAGGGAGGCCTGGCGTGCTGCAGTCATGGGATCGCAAAGAGTTGGACACGACTGAGCAACTGAACTGAACTGATAAAAAGTTTCTCTTTGTACACTTATGTTTTAAACTAGTTAATAGGGATCTTAACTGTATGAAGCCAGTAATGTGAGACCTGGCCTATGCAGTGCTGAAAGACTGTGTTAGCAAAAACATTGAACAGAAATTTAGACAATTCTTAATGAAAAAGGACAAAATGTACTAGAGATTAATTAAAATTTTAAAAGTATAGTAGTACCTGTCAAAGTGAGTTCAGAAAAGTAGAATGACCTCAAATACACCGTGGGCAGTTACTTCTT
Organism: Ovis canadensis; assembly: GCF_042477335.2. Taxonomy (NCBI): domain Eukaryota; kingdom Metazoa; phylum Chordata; class Mammalia; order Artiodactyla; family Bovidae; genus Ovis; species Ovis canadensis. Next base: position 71,081,847 of record NC_091255.1, on the reverse strand, counting down.
GATGTGTTGAAGTAGACAAAGCTGTTAGCAAGTGGCCCTTTTAGACCAAGTCTTTTGTTGGAGGACAGATAGAGCAGCAGTTTATTACCTGTTTTCCTGTCTCAGCAGAAAAAAAGTAGTTTTGGGGAAGGGAGACAGTTTGGGACCTTTAATTTAAGAGTAAGCTGTGTATATTAGACTCCAAACAAAGTTAATATACTTTATAGGGGAAAGCTATTAACAGTGGAGTCAGGTAGAGTTTAATTTATGGCTACATTATGAACAATAACCTTTTATTTTTAAGGAAATAAAATTTGAATGGTCCACAGTTTGTTTTATATAGCTAAACAATTCTGTTGTAAAATATCTTAAATTTCACATTTAAAAAATAATTTCCATTAATTTTTAGCCACTAATGACAAAAAGTGGGAAAGGGAATATGTTAATTACAAGACACAACTGAATAAAGTTAAGTGTGTTAATCTGGCTTCCCTCTGAGAAGTTTACTTTGGTCACTTTACTGTTCATTGAAAATATATTTGGTTAGAATATTGCTGGGATAGTTTACCATTTTTGTTTATATTTATCATTTTATAAATGAGGAACACATACAGTTGGATTAGAATTTAATAGATTAAAACAAATGAAACCAGTTGACATACATTAAAAATCAGCTGAAAACTTTTGGGGGAATAAATAGGTGTAACAGTGGTCTTACATGACCTTTGGATGTTCTTTATAAATAACGCCAGACATTTACCAAGATGCATATTTTTTTAAAACTATTACCCCTCCCATAGCGTCACACTATACTGTGAATTATGTGGGATTAACATTGTTCAGGAGAAGGCAATGGCAACCCACTCCATTGGGATTGCCTGGAAAATCCCATGGACGGAGGAGCCTAGTAGGCTGTAGTCCACGGGGTCACGAAGAGTCAGACACTTACTGAGCGACTTCACTTTCACTTTTCACTTTCATGCATTGGAGAAGGAAATGGCAACCCACTCCAGTGTTCTTGCCTGGAGAATCCCAGGGACAGCGGAGCCTGGTGGGCTGCCATCTGTGGGGTCGCACAGAGTCGGACACGACTGAAGCGACTTAGCAGCAGCAGCAGCAGCAGCATTGTTGACCCCTTCTCTGAGCCGAGAGGTGGAGGGATTCTCCTGAGGCCGTGCTGCCAGGCTGATTTTTACCCTGAAGCTGGGCCTGTTGGTTGTTCATTTCTTGCTGCTCAGTTGGAGTGTGCCAAGGACCTCACATTAATGTACAAGCGGGTAAAATATTTTCAAAGAAGTCAGCACAGTGTGTAGGAGAGGAAATGGCATGCCCTGTAGCTGAATGGGAATGCTGATTGTATCATTTGAACAGTTTAATGAACTGTATAACCCAAGTGCTGATAGTTGAGGCATATGGATATTTATGCTTCACTCTTTCCAGTTACGTTAGGAATTAAATTAGTCTCGAAATGCAAGTGAGCCTGGAGGATGTATCGTGGTTCTTGGGAGCTGCAGTGATGAGGTGTGGGTTTTTTGTGGCTTGACGTGGTCAGACTGTCCCACGCGTCCGTCATGTGATATTTATACAAAACTAATCTAATGCGTCCAAATACTGATCAAGTTTTTAGGAATAATTACTGTGTATAGTGTATCGGTTTAAAAGGCAGCCAGTTATATAATCTCTTTTTGTTGTAAAGTATTTTTACACAGAATTTTCCTGTTAACTCTCAATGAATGTGGGGAGCTTTCCCTTCTCCTGCTCACCAAACCAGCAAACATTTAATATAGTAACTGCTGTCTGTTGAGAGCTTTCTCAGTGCCAGGTGCTGGGTCAGGTGCTTTCCACACTCAGCCTCTTCAATCATCGCAGTAACCCTGCAATGTGGGTATTTTATTTGCATTTTAAATGGGCAGCCTGAAGTAGAGCTTCAGTTTCTGCCCAGGGCCACATAGCTATTAAGAGACTCATTCAAACAGATGTCACATTGACTTCAAAACCCATACTCTTCTTGCCGAGTTACCTTGCCTCTCCCAGGAGATGGTGCCTGTGTGGATAAAAGTGCCCTGAAGACAGAGAGGCAGAGGGGGCCGGTGGGGGGGGGGAGTGGGCGGGGGTGGGCTGGTGGGGGGATCGTACGTTTTCTCCAAACAAGCATGTTTGGAAAAGGTCTTCTTTTGAAGTGAACTTGTTAGTGAATTCCACCTATTCTATGAGACATAAACGTTCCACAGATGTGCAGATGCGTGTGTGTGTGTGTGTGTGCACACACTCCCTCTCTCTCTGTGAAATAAGGGCACCAGATGAATTTTCAGTGTTTTACCCGTGATCCTAGAAGCAACGTTGGCATGAACGTAAAAGCAGACTTTGTGTTCACGTACTGAGTGAAAGTAAGGTTCTGTTTTCTCAAAGTAACTCTTCCATTACCACGTAGGGGCACACTTGTGTTCTCTAACCAGCATTGCGTAACGTTAGCATTTTATGGAGCGGCTGAGAATCGATGAAGCGTTTAAATAACCCTAGTGGTAAATTTTTCAGTCTGAGTGTTGAAATTCTCAAGTGATCTTCGAGTTAGGTGTTCTGAAATGCCTCATAATACCATGTGTGAAAGTGAAGTGAAGTCCTTCAGTCGTGTCCAACTCTTTATGACCCCATGGGCTGTAGCCTGCCAGGCTCCTCTGTCCAAGGAATTTTCCAGGCAGTAGTCCTGGAGTGGATTGCCATTTCCTTCTCCAGGGGATCTTCCCAACCCAGGGATCAAACCCGAGTCTCCCGCACTGCAGGCAGACGCTTTACCGTCTGAGCCACCAGTATTTCATTAAAGTTCTGAGTTCAAGAACAGTGTGAAATAGTCTGTGAAAGAGCCTTAACAGAGAGAAAGGAATCTTTCTGGCTGTAAGAATTTTTGAAGGAAAAAATACGTTTCTCTCAAGGTTTAAAAGTGGAGAAATAAAGCATTTTTGTTAAGTGATAAAGTATAATAATAATATTGTTGGTGCCCTGTTTTACACATGAGGGGGCTGAGGTAGGAGGAGAGGGTAAATAACTTGCCCAGCTGACTGAGCCTTGACTGAGGCCCAAGCAGCCTAGATCTGGAACCCCTGTACTTGACCTCCCCCGGGCAATCAGGAGACAGCGAGATTTAAGACGGAGATTCCAGGCTGCTTTTGGAGTTGTTTTAGCTTGATGAGCTTATAGCCAGTGGTCAGTGTTACTTCTGAAATGGTGTCCTTTAACTTGAAATCTGTTCCTTGATATCCCTGGGATCATATAGACCAGGGTTTCTCAGCCCCTGGGCCACAGAGCGGGCTGCACCCCAGGAGGAGAGCAAGGCGGGCAAGCTCCATGCCTGTGGACAGCCTTTCCCTGTGCTCACGATACCCCCTAGCTCCACATCCTGTCAGATCAGCAGCAGCTTTGGATTCTCAAAGGAGCTCAGCCCTGTGCTTGAATCATCCCTAAACCATCCCCTTCCCCTGTCTCTGTCCGTGGAAAATTTGTCTTCCATGAAACTGGCCCCTGGTGCCCCAAAGGTTGGGAACCTCTGGAGCCTTGTCAGGAAGCTACTAGCTTCTTGTGACGCACGAGGCTGGTTCACAGTTCTGCTTCACTTGACGTTACTCAGTGCATTGAGGTCGGTGAGAGGAGTGTAGGGGCAGGGTATGGAGTTTAAAAAGGAGCTTGAAATAGAGCAAGTTCTAGCATTTTGGCTATGTAAGCTGGGAATGAAACACATTACAAGAATTTAGTATTAAAAACTGGGGTTTGAGAAGTCAGTCCACTCTCTCCTTGTTTTGCTATGTCTTTAAGTGCACGTGAATATGGAATGCCACTCTATGAAATTGTTGCTTTATCAATTAGACCAAAAAAACTTCCTTTTTAATACAGCATGTAGTGGAATGTGTTGATAAATATTAATGCAGTTGAACATTGTGGGATTTTATCAAAAGGATAGAGAGTTCATGGATTTTTAGATCCTGAGTGCTGTGTTGACAACCGTCTTTCCTTTGCTATCAGACTATGAAAATAAAAAATTGATTCCTGTGGAAAGGTTCTTAAGAATAAAAATAAAGAGCATTTCTTAGTGACACACACTTTCACGGGCTCAGTGACCATTGTGTTAGCCTTTATGTCTTATTGTCAGAAATACTTACTTACTCAGCTCAGCTCAGTTCAGTTGCTCAGTCATGTCCGACCTCTGTGACCCGGTGGACAGCAGCACACCAGGCCTCCCTGTCTATCGCCAGATCCCGGAGTTTGCTCACTCATGTCCATTGATGGTTGGGTGGTGATGCCATCCGACCATCTCATCCTCTGTCGTCCCCTTCTCCTCCCGCCCTCAATCTTTCCCAGCATCAGGGTCTTTTCTAATGAGTCAGCTCTTCGCATCAGGTGGGCAAAGTATTGGAATTTCATCATCAGTCCTTCCAGTGACAATTCAGGACTGATATCCTTTAGGATTGACTGGTTTGATCTCCTTACAGTCCAAGGGTTCTCAAGAGTTTTCTTCAACGTATTTATTATCTTGTAGCATTTTTACTTTTCCTGTTGATGTGGAGGCCTGAAATTTTTTCTGTACTGATTTCTTAAACTCATCTTTAAAAAATTAGAAAAGATGGTAGAAAGCATATGTAAGAGAAATATAATTTAAAATTAATATCTGCAGTTTTATAAATACTTTAACTCCACTCCCATTCATATACTGGCTTTTGTAATATACAGCTTTGTATTTATGCTTCTTGAAGCCATTTTGGTTACCTGCCGTCCAACTGGACACAAGGATACCAACTCGGGAAGAAATCATCTCACACAGCTTTCATAACATAATAAAGCATTATTTGAACCTCATATTAAAAATAGGTATGCATATTTAAAGAAAGCTGAGCACCGAAGAATTGATGCTTTTGAACAGCGATGTTGGAGAAGACTCTTGAGAGTCCCTTGGACTGCAAGGAGATCCAACCAGTCCATCCTAAAGGAAATCAGTCCTGAATGTTCATCGGAAGGACTGATGTTGAAGCTGAAACTCCAGTACTTTGGCCACCTGATGGGAAGAACTGACTCATTTGAAAAGACCCTGATGCTGGGAAAGATTGACGGCGGGAGGAGAAGGGGACGACAGAGGATGAGATGGTTGGATGGCATCACCGACTGAATGGGCATGAGTTTGGGTAAATTCCGGGAGTTACTGATGGACAGGGAGGCCTGGCGTGCTGCAGTCAGGGGGGTCGCAAAGAGTCAGACACGACTCACTGAACTGAGTTGAACTGATGCATATTTATAATAATCATTTAAAAATCTTTAAACTTTTTATATGTTGTCTTTTGTAATATATATGTAATATTTCTACTATTTGGAGATCAGTTTTCAAAACTTTAGGAACAACAGTGTATGACTGGAACAATTTTGAATGTATTTTTCTCCATTAGTATTTTTTAATTTGATTAGGAGATAATCACTAAAATTAGCATTCCAACTTCCTGTATTTTTCATAATTTAACTTAGTCAATTAATGTTAATAAGCTGTGCTGTGACAGGCATCAGTTAATTAAAAGAAAAGTATGGTAGTAACTAGTTATTTCTTATCAGTTCTGAAATCCTTGCTTATTGTGTGGATAACAACCCTTTTTGTATGCATAGTTGAGCACTGACTGTGTGATCAACCAGGATGAATTTAGAATTTGTATATCCCACGGTACTAGATGTGACTGAGCTTCAGAACCACACTTCCAAAGTCCTGTGATCTGGTGGGAAGATTATACCTGAATCATAGATGAATATTGGACCTAAGGGTTTGGGGTTGGAGTGGGAGAGGGGACCCTAAATTATCTTTAGTTGCTTACAGTCATTTCTGTGATCTTGTCCACTTTAATTGCAAACTGATCTAAATCTTTTCTGTAGGAAATTTTGGGAGCGGTTTATTGCCCTGTGTCATGAAAACAATAGCCTGCATGGAATCACTTTTGAACAGATCAAAGCTCAGCTAGAGGCTTTAGAACTAAAGAAGACATACGTGTTGAATCCACTGGCACCTGAATTTATACCCCGGGCTCTAAGAGTACAGCACACAGGAAACACCAACAAACCACAGCAATCACCCCCCAAGGTAAAGCCCATTAGAAACATTGAAGAGGTTAAAGCGAGAGAACATGCTGAGGTGTCAGAGCTATTTTGGGCCTCGGGTCACTCTAGGTATTGGGGTTGGCAGCCAGCAGGTTCTGCACGGAGCGTGTCCAGTGTGGGCACGTAAGCGAGAGTGCGGTGTGGTGGTCAGCCATGCTACTCGATGGTATTATCACTCGCAAAGCGTTTCCAAGGACCTGATTGGGTCCTTTGTCTAATATAATCTCCCAGTCCTCTCTAATGATAGACATAGTTTAGCAAGAGACGAGTAAAGCAAAGCAGCTTAAAAACCTGTCACACGTATTAAAACCATGCTCTTACAGCGCCTTTTTTTTTTTACAAGGAATAGTATTATTATAACAATATTTGTATAAAGAAAATAGCTCTCATCTGTTGCTGATGATCAGCTGGTTCCCAGTGGTATTTGACACAGTGAGAAAATTGGCCAACTTCCTGAAGATAACTTGAATTGTTTGTTGTTAAGTATTTGTTGTAAGAAACAGTCCAGGCATTGGGATTGGATGTGGGGGAATCAAGGCCATTTCTACTTTTGAACTATAGTTATTTTGGGCAGAAACAGCTGTTTATTTGCTAGATTGCCTGAAAAAAAGAAATGCTTGCACTTACCATCTAGAAAAGAAAGCTATGAGAGTGGCCTGTTTAGTATTTATTCTGGTTTTGGGGGTATATTTATAGTCATCAGCATGATATTAAACTTACTGACATGGATTGAGAGAGTATGCCAGTTTGGGGCTTCATTTTAAAAACTTAAAACATAAGGTGTAAGAAGTAATTATTGGTTTAATATCTTGAACCTTTTAGCTGAGTAGGTATTAAACTGAGATGAAAACTGATTTTCCTGTGTTAATATACTGTTGTCTGAGCTTAATAGAAATGGACCTGATGTGCAGTAATGCTTCAGTGATTTGGGATTGCGAGGAGATTAAGCATTTTGCATAACTGAATCCTCTAGATTTCTAAAGTTTAAACTATGAACAAACTAATGATCAACGTGTGTATCAAATGCTACGTCTCTTCTCTGTGGCAGCCATTGCAGTGTGTGCTCGAGAAGCAGATTAGCTCCAGTCTTGCTGTGGCAGACGCCGCAGGGACGATGGTCGGAGGAAGCACGTTCCTCAAGTGTGGACGTTTAGGGTCGTTTCCACTATGGAGATGCTGCTTAGAGAGCACCAAGAGAGTGGAGTGAGGGCAAGAGTGGGGAGATGTGTCAGAAGCTCAGCCTCTGTGCCCAGAACAGCATCTGGCTTATCATAGGTGCTTAGAAGATGAGTGAGTGATGCCCAGTAAGGAGCTCAGACGAAAAGCAAGAGGCATGAGAGAGTGCGAGCTCTCAGGAGCATCAAGTAGCTTAAAGTGTGTGAAGAGTGGAAACCCAGTTAGAAACTCTGAAACTTTATTGTTTTTTATTTAAAATGTTGCAAAGACATTATACCTTTTGCACATTCTTAAAATACCATAACTACGATAAACTTTTAATTGGCCAGTGTTAACGTTAATCAGCGTATGATAGGTGTGGCTGTATTTAAGCCGTGATACTGATATGCATTGGCCCTAAGCAAGATCCTGAAGTTTGCTTTTGTTTTTATCTTAAAGGTAAAGAAAATATGTATTGAATCCACTTGCTTTTCTAAAACTATAAGCTCCCTGAAGCCAAAAATCCCAGTCTGTGTACTCTTTATGGCACCTAGCGCCTAGCCCCTTTCTGCACAGAGTGGTTGCTCAGTAAGGGTCTGATAAGTAAATAAAGATTGTGATGCGTCCAGGAGAGTGCCATGTGGCTTTCTTCTTTCAACTGAAGATTAAAGGCCACAGTAGCTGCTTTCCGAGTTTTTTCTTTTTAACTTTTTAGGAAATTTTCTTCATTGATCCAGTGGATATCATTTGCTATCCACTGTCACTAACACAGTGGTTCCCTAAATTGTTTATATCCCTGGCTATTGAAAGCTATTATTTGTTCATGTGTAATAATAGTGACTTTAGATAACTAAGGTCTAGTGAGTCAAAGGTTATTTTTGTCATCATCTTTCCCTTCACTCCCCAGTACTTTATTTCTATTAAATTGTTTTGAGGATTGAATTTGTACTGGAATCATTTTTTTTTAATCTAGCTTTCTATTGTAGAAAATGTCAAACATATACATATATAGAATAGTATAAGGAAGTCCGTATCATTTGGCTTCATTTAACTATCAATTTATCTTTAATTTTGCTTCACCTACAGCCCGCTTCTTTCACTCTACCACCACTGCATATACATATTGGAAAATTTTGAAACAAATTTTGGATAATTTATTTCATATGCTAGAATCTTTTGATGAAGGGTGCTTTACTTCACTGCAATAAAAATGCTATTTCTGAAAACATGACATTAGCCATGTCGTTTCCCCCCCCAAGTTTCCTTAGTGTTTGACCTTTAATACAGTTCTGTGCGTAAGAAATGTTAAAGCTTAGTGTTGTTAATGTTGGGCTAAGACTTAAAATCACAGCTAGATTTAATGTAGATAGTCATCCAGGGCTGGGTGACGCTTGAACATGCTCTGGGACCTGCTTCCTCAGGACCGTCTTTGGCAGGAAAGCATGCCCCCTGCTGTTTATCAATCAGGTAGCTTTTTTTCTCCTCGCTGAGATGTTGGTCCTATGGTTTAGTGAAGGTGCAAAATATTACAGACGTGAGGAGCAGCGGGTAGTCCTAGCTAAGCTTTCATTGCCTCACTGTCTCCAGGCATCATGTATGTATTGGGAAGCACCTGTTTCCCGGGTGCCTACAGAATGCGTATGGAGGACTTGATTTGCCTGTCTTCGGTCTGCTTACTCCTAGGCTCCACGCTGGAGCAGTGCTGAGAAGCTGCTAAAATGGAAAGGGTTCATTTGTACCTCCCTGAAAGGTGCTCAGAGGCTAGATAGTATTCAGAAATGGATCTTTGGAGCAGACTGTAGCGTTGTTTTCTGGATTGCAGTTTGTGGGCCATTCCTCACTGTCTCCAGCCTTCTGTGCTGTGTCTCAGTCTTACATTAGCCTCCGCTTTCACTTTGCACTTTCATGTACTGGAGAAGGAAGTGGCACCCACGCCAGTGCTCCTGCCTGGAGAACCCCAGGGACGGCGGAGCCTGGTGGGCTGCAGTCCATGGGGTTGCTAAGAGTCAGACACGACTGAGCGACTTCACTTTCACTTTTCACTCTCATGCACTGGAGAATGAAGTGGCAGCCCACGCCAGTGTTCCTGCCTGGAGAATCCCAGAGACGGCGGAGCCTGGTGGGCTGCAGTCCATGGGGTCGCTAAGAGTCGGACACGACTGAAGGGACTTAGCCGCGCAGCAGCAGTAGCCACGGTGGGCATGTCGTGGGCCCTCACTGACATTTGTTGAAGGAATAAATGGAAAGTGATGAAAGAATGAGTGAATGAAAAATAATTAATTGACTGAATAAATGGTGGGGTTAAAAAAAAACAGTCCTCAAAAAGTAGATGATATGAACTGCATTCACTTATGACCTTTCTACCAAAGGTATGCGCACTTCCTGAGATTCATTCACAGAAGCTTGGAATTACCGTCATGGAATGACCGTTACAGTTAGTCCCGGCTTACTGGTGCATTATTGTTTTGTTCACATGCTGCCAAACATTGTGCACTTTGCATAGACCATGCACACTGACTGCCCTGCCATTGCACACTAGGCCTGAATGCACTGGGCGAGTTTCCCTGCACTGAACCACACTGAACCGCAGGGAACCATACCGGTGCTGGTTGCGCTTGAAGATAGTGTACTGTCTTTAATGTGAGAGTCCCCGGGTTTCTTTCTTCCCCCATTTATTCAACAATATTCATTGGGCCAGGAGATGTTGTAGGTTCAGGGAATCATTAAGGACATAAACAGATAAAGTCCCAGATATTTAGGTCCTTTCAGACTTTACGTGCCCCGTCTCCATCAGCAGAGTCATCACAGCAGCACTGAGCTGCGGATGCTTCCTTTCCAGGTTTCTTTTCCGCTCAGGTGATCAGCGTAGCACCCACGGTGCTGGTGTGTATTGTCTGCTCTAGACGGTACTTGCTCTCTGTGTTGGTTGTATGTTGTCTGCTCTAGACGGTGCTTGCTCTCTGTGTTGGTTGTATGTTGTCTGCTCTAGACGGTGCTTGCTCTCTGTGCTGGTTTCCTATTGCTGCTGTAACAAGGTAGCACACACTCGGTGACGTGAAACAACACGCATTGACTATCTCACATTTCTTTGAGTCAGATGTCCAGGCTGTTTTGGTTGGTTTCTTGGCTCTGTGCCTCAGGAGGCCAGGATCAAGGTGTTGGTCAGCTGGGCCCTTAGCCAGGGTCAGGCAGGGTGTTGGCAGAATCCAGTCTTCGTGGCTGTAAGGACTGGGCTTCCTGTCTCTTTGCTGGCTGTCCCCTGGGAGCCACTTTCAGCCTCTGCTGACTTCTCCCCAGGTCCCCTGGGAGCCTCGTGCAGCCTCTGCTGACTTCTCCCCAGGCCCCCTGTGGCCCCGCGTCCTCTGCTGACTTCTCCCCAGGCCCCCTGTGGCCCCGCGTCTCAGAGCTGTCCGCATGCCGCCTTCTGTCCCTTGGAGTCTCTGACTTCCCCTTCTGCCACAGCCCTCACTGCCTTTTCCACCGCATCTCTGACTCCAGCTAGAGAGATTTCTCTGGGTTTAGGGCTCACGTGCCTAGACTGGATCCACCCAGATAATCCAGGACAGTCTTCCTGTGTTGTCTTTAGTTAGGTCTTCAGGGTCCCCTTTGCCCCATGACATGGGCCGAGGGATTGAGGTGGACGTGTCTCTGGGGGGCTGTTCTGCCTCCCACACTGACTGCACTGCTGTGTTTTCTCCACGTGCTACACAGTTGCCCCTGTTTGACAGGTTTACCGGCTAACAAATCTGAACAGTTTGTTAACCTCTTGGACCGATCTTAGCTCTGTGCCACTGGCTCTCCTTTCTTCTGCCGAGCGTCTGCCTGCGGCTGCTCCCGTCCTCACTTCTAACTGCTTGTGCCTCTCGTCTTCCCGCTGGGCTGCCGTCCTCGCCGTGCGCGCCTTCTCACTCTCTCTCCTCTCTTCTGCCTGCTTTTCTTTTCACTTCTCTCTCCCTCAGAAGCTCATTTTTGTTTTAGTTTTATAGCTAATGACAGTCACTGTGAACCTCCTCTGGTTAATGAGCCGACTGTGATTCTTCTTGGACTGTTTTGGGGTTTTTTTAAAACTTTTTAAGAGTTGGAGCTTAGCTGCCCTTGCATACCCATCTCTAACCAGCTGGACGATCTGGGTATTTCGAGTGCTAACTGATAGGGAGATAAATGAGGCATCACTGACCTTTGCTCTGGTCAAGAATGGACTTTCCTTCTGGCTGTAGCCATTGCCCCTACTTGAGTTTTCAGGTGTAAAATACGAAATAAGACATTCGTGTGGCTGAAGGGTGAGTTGTGTGGTGTGCTTACTTGTGCTGTACAGTGACTTAGTGTGTTCAGTTCAGCCCATGAAAAGAGGAAAAAAATGTTTTAAAGTCTAGACACACACAGCCATTGTTTCTTCAAATGTTATTTCTGCCCCAGAGACGTCATTTTTAATGCCACTGTATGAATCTGCCATTGCTTATTTTAGTAAATTTCCTATTGATGGACATTTCGATTCCCACACGTGCGATTACTGTGTTAAAGTGTATGTCCATTTCTGATGCTTCTGACATGCACTGCCACATTCCATTGTAGAAAATCTGTACATTATCTTAAGCAGATTATGACACTATGTATTTTCCTGTTCACTCAGTAAATTTTACAGGGTAAGACCACCATGAATCATACTCAAAATATCGTACACCCAAAGCATGTTTACGTCCATGTCATTATTTTAAAGGTTCTTATCCTCAAGAGTTGAAGACTGATATGTTTCCCTCGAAAAGAGCTTTTACATCCTCATCTAGTTCATAGAGAATTGATAGAGAAGCTGCAAAGGAATAGAATTTAGGTATCAGTCATATTGGTGCATATTTCTTTTAACACAAAAACTCATTTAAAAAGAAAAAAGAATTTTAAGTACCCTTAATTTGAAGTTGAGGAAACTTGAGGCCTAGCACCATGACTTAGTGTTTAAAACAGAAACTCAGCTCAGAGGCGTCTAATGGTTATTAATTACAGACTCACAGTCTTTAAATTTTAATTGCTGTTACATACATTTCTTTTGCATGGGACTAGGAAAATGGTTATTGTTCTTTCATATTAGGTATGTTTAAATTATACATTTGTGTTTTTCTGTAAAGGGGAAAAGCCTCCATCATAACCAGAATGATCATTTCCAGAATGATGGAATTGGTAAGTGGAAGAATTAGTCCTATGAAAGCTTATTTTTGTGATGTAAGACATTTATCCCAAATTTCATGGGGAGAGGGACACACACACACACACAGACACTTTGGAACTCAGCCAAATTTTATTTAACACAACTGTTCTTACGAATGCTTTGATATGTCTGTCATATCTGTCAAGGGGTGGTTTTATGGGCACCAAGATACATACTATAGACGTTGTGAGGATGAGCATTTAGCCTCCTGTGCAGTATAAGGTTTTGGATATAATATTGATATATCATTGATATCTTACAAAAGTTTGTTTATACATTTTAAGATAAAGTTTATTTGATTCAAAATGTTGCAGAATTATAAAAGGAAAAGCACAAAAAATTTTTAAAATTTTCAGAATTATGCTTTTAAAACAATAATTGCTTAACCATTTTGTACATGACTGTGTAATAGTTGCAGGGCAGAAGTTGATTCTGAAGAATTGTGTATGTTTCCTACTCTTAGGAGAGTGTTGGCTGTGCATGCATGTATATGGTTGTCTCTCTTGAAGGACATGTCCCTGCTCCTTGCAAGACATTTAAAATTACGCTAGTGTATAAAAGGGCTTCCCTGATAGATCAGTTGGTAAAGAATCCACATGCAATTCAGAAGACCCCGGCTGGATTCCTGGGTCTGGAAGATCCGCTGGAGAAGGGATAGGCTATCCACTCCAGTATTCTTGGGCCTCCCTTGTGGGGAAGTTGATAAAAGGGATGCATCGTGCCTCTCAAGTCAAATACTTTCAGTGACTGCGGTAAAATGAGTGTGTTTTTTAATATGCTTTACTCTTCCACACTGATAACTCTTTGATTATAAGATACCTCAGAGCAAACCTAGGAAATATATTTTGCTGTGGGATGACTTTAATTATTTTTGTCTATGTCAGTATGTAGAGCTCTTATGTCCTTTTTCTATTCGTTTTTCAGTTCAGCCCAATCCCTCTGTGCTTATTGGCAATCCTATCAGAGCATATACTCCTCCACCTCCTCTTGGACCTCACCCAAATTTGGGGAAATCTCCAAGCCCTGTTCAAAGAATCGATCCTCACACTGGGACGAGTATTCTTTATGTACCTGCTGTCTATGGAGGGAATGTCGTTATGTCCGTGCCTTTACCTGTAAGTAGCTGTTTAAGAGACTCTCTATCGAATGAGATGAAATGGGCTTCACTAAATTACTACCCAGTCAGTGTTCTACCAGTCTCTTTTTTCAGCTTTTCAATGCCTGTAAGCTTCTTTAAAAGCAGCTCTTACGACCCAAAAAATGTGAATTGTTGCTTGCGGTTTGTTACTGGATTGTCATTGGCTGTGAAGAAATCTGTAGGTTGGATGTCTTGATTGAGAAGCCTTTGTATTGTTTTAAATATTTTTACTGGGAAAAGTTGGGCTAAAAGTTAACAGAGCTAGTAAATTGGACTCTTGTTTTATAAAGTAATGTTTTTATTTCATCTTTTGCTTTTTCATTCTTATATAATTTACTAACGCTTCCTAAGAAGGAGACAGAAAGGCATAGAGTAGTCTAGCTCCCTTGGATCTAAACATATCTGAGGAATTCCACGCCTTCCTTGCGAAATCCTGCCTGTACTTAAAAACATTATTAAATATTTCTAAGACTGCCTAGATTTTTAGAGGCTTCCATCTTATGTAAAGCTCATTTTTATTTTCTTTAAGATTTTTGAATATTTTGGTAAGTGAAAAATTTATTGTTAAACAAATATTTCCAAATTCAGGAATTTTTAGCCTAGAAAATATTTCTTTCATTTAAGACAAGTACTGTAATTTCAGATAGAGGTGATCGTTGTCAAGGATCTTGGACACCCCTGTCCACACGCCCAGAATGGAAAAATGCATAGCTGCTGACATTTTTCAGCCGTATTGGTCTTGATAGTTCAGTCACGGGGGCCAGTGAGGACACCTGTCAATAAGAAGTATCTCATTTATGTCGACTCCCCATAGACTTTCAATTTTAGCTGAGTTATTTCCTCCCAGACAGCCTGGCAACATTATATATCATCTCCTTTAAGTAAGTCGCTTAGGGTCTAGATTTCATTTCACTAGGTCACAGAGGCTTTTATTATATAAGATTTCTAAGAGTCTGCATTTAACAGTTATATTAAAATAATAGAGATGGTAGCTCAGATGTCATTGTATTTATTCCTTTTATGTTAATATGCAGCAATTATATATTTAGACACACCTAAAGAAATTTTCTGTTTCTGTAGTTTAATTAATCAGAAGCATTGGTAAACTAGTGACATGTTTGAATTTTGCTGACAGTAAATGAACCTTAAATGATCTGGTTATTCATATGAAAGAGTAGTCATACGTACTTTTTTGAGTTGAGACTCTTTAGACTGAATTCTTTCTTAAATTTTTTCCCTGTTCTTTTATTCAGGTTTATTAACCCATATATCTATACAGTTATGACTTTAAAAGGCAATTTTCATGGTGATCTGTTACATATGCACATTCATATCGAAGGAAAATGATTCAAGTCTACAAAATGATTTCATGCCTCAAAAAATAATTGTTAATACCTATGTTTAAGTCCTTGATTTCTTCCTAACCTAGTGTGTACAGGAAATGATCAGTTTTCCCTTCCACACTAAAGATTCAAAGAGCCAGTTAAGATATAACCATCAGTCTTCCAATTGTTACTACCAACATTCGTTTTGTAGTTATTCAGTTTGGTAGAATTAACATCTCTGTGTGTTTGCTCTTTCCTAATTAATAGCACTATAGCAGGTTGACTGCCAAAATGTCCTTAAAGCAATTAATGTATTTCTTGTAATAACCTAGGTGCCATGGACAGGATACCAGGGCAGGTTTGCGGTCGATCCTCGAATCATTACACACCAGGCAGCAATGGCCTACAACATGAACCTCTTACAGACGCATGGACGTGGGTCTCCTATTCCTTACGGCCTCGGGCACCACCCACCTGTCAGCGTAGGGCAGCCACAGAGTCAGCATCAGGAGAAGGACCAACATGAGCAAAGTCGAAACGGTGAGCCACTCCGCTCTTCCCATGCTCATGAGCTGATGACGTGCCCAGCAGTGTCACCATGTGAAGCTCCCTAGCAGGACGATTGCTGACTCGTTCGTGGAAGACCTCTTTGAGAAGGAATCTGATGTGGAAACCCTGGGTCCTCTCTCCAGAACACACAGATATGTGCACAGATGTACAGAATTTGCATGCAGCCTGTCACTTACGATTGATATTATCCATTTTCTGAAAAAACTGTTAGTAGATCATTTTAAATGAAAATCATTTAAAGCTGAGATAGTAAGCCCTCTCCCATTAAATGCTTCTGTAGCATACTGAACATGAATGGCTGCTCTGCAATAGCTGATCTAAAGGAGTTATTTCTTGTGCAAATCCTGGTCTCTTGTCCACTAGAGTTTATAAATAAGGAAAAATTGCCCTCTATATATTTTAAAGTCTAGTCTATTGGGGTATAATTTATACATGGTAAAATTCAGCCTTTTAAAATGTAGTTTGATGTGTTTTGACCCATATATAGAGGTGCTCACCACCACCAGTGCTGAGATTCAGAGTTTTCACGTTACCCTGGAGACACCCTCTTATGCCTTTGCAGTCAGTCTTCTCCTCCAGCCCCAGCCCTGGGCGACTGCTCCTCTGACTTATGTCCCTGTACGTTTGTCTTTCGTCTGCCATGTAAATCAAATCCCAGTGTCTGGGCTCGTTCACTTAGCTTAATCTAAACTTCTGAGATTAATGTGTGCTGCCTAGATCAGTTGTTCGTTCCTCTCTGCTGTTGATTAGTAGTCCCTTGTATGGATGAACTGCACTGTCTTTGTCTCTCCATTGATTGTTTTTATCTGGCCTTAATTATTTCTGATTTTTGCCTGTCATGAGTAAAGGTGCTATGAACATGTGTCGAACATATTTTCATTTCTCTTGGGTAAATACCCAGGATTGAACTGTTATGTTGGCACTTTTGTTAACTTTGTAAGAAACTGCCATACTGTTTTCCAAAGTGACCAAAACCATTTTTAATTTCTACTGTGTGTGAGATTCCTAGTTGCTCCTTAGTGCTCCTTAGTTCATAGCGCCATCAGCTTTTTAAATTTTACCCTTGCTCATGGATATCTGATAGTATCCAATTACTGTGTTGTTCTGCATGTTACTGGTGACCAGTGAGGTTGAGTGTCTTTTCGTTGGGTTTATTTGTTATGTATACGTCTTTGATGCAGTGTCTATTCATATCTTTTGTCTACTTTTTTACTGGCTTGTCTTACTAAGTTATAAGAGTTCTTTATACGTTCTGGATAAAAATCTTTAATTAGATGTGTGTTTTGAAAATATTTTCTAGGTTGTCTCTTGCCTTTTAATTTTCTTAACAATATCTTGCAAAGAATGGAAGTTTCCGTTTTTGATGAAGTCCAGTTTATTCATTTTTTTTCTTCTGTGTACCATATTTTTGGCATTATGTCTGAAACGTTTTTGCCTTCTGTGTTTTTTTCTAGAAGTTTAGTAGTTTCAGCTGTTATATTAGCTGTTATATTAACTCTGCTTTGAGTTAATTTGTATATATGGTATGAGGTAAGAATTGAAAATTTTCTTTAGGGTCATTTTATTTTGCATTTATGTATGGTCAGTTGTTCCAACACCATTTTTTAAAATTTATTTTTTAAAAATTAATTCATTTTAATTGGGGGCTACTTACTTTACATTATTGTAGTGGTTTTTGCCATACATTAACATGAGTCAGCCATGGGTGTACATGTGTTCCCCATCCTGAACTCCCCTCCCACCTCCCTCCCCATCCTATCCTTCAGGGTCATCCCAGCGCACCAGCCCTGAGTGCCCTGTCTCATGCATTGAACCTGGGCTGGCGACCTGTCTCGCACACGGTAATATCCATGTTTCAGTGCCGTTCTCTCGGATCATCCCCCCCTCGCCCTCTCCCAGAGTCCAATAGTCTGTTCTTTACATCAGTGTCTCTTTTGCTGTCTCACATACAGGGTCATCGTTACTATCTTTCTAAATTCCATATATATGCCTTGATATACTGTATTGGTGTTTTTCTTTCTGGCTTACTTCACTCTGTATAATAGGCTCCAGTTTCATCCTCCTCATTAGAACGGATTCAAATGCATTCTTTTAAATAACTGAGTAATATTCCATTGTGTATGTGTACCACAGCTTTCTTATCCTTTTATCTGCTGATAGACATCTAGATTGCTTCCATGTCCCGGCTGTTGTAAACAGCCAGCACCATTTTTCCTCCGTTAAAATCACCTGGTGCCTTTGTTAAAATCAGTTTCCCACGTATGTGAAGGCTGCTGTCTTCTGCTGGTACACGTGCTTATTTGTGCCAAATATGCTCCTCCTGAGTGCTATAGCTTTATGAAAGTCTTAAAATCAGGTAGTATGAGTCCTCCAACTTTATTCTTCTTTTTCAGAAGAATCTATTCCAGGTCCTTTGCATTTTCACCTACATTTTAGAATGAGCTTGTCAGTTTCTACTAAAAAGCCTGCTGGGATTTTGATTAGAATTGGTTGAATCTGTGGGTCAGTTTTGGGGGAGAACTGACATCTTAATATTTAATTTTCTGATATATGAACAGAGTGTCTCTCTCTTCTTTAAGGTCTTTACTTTCTCCCTTAAAAAAAATATTTTTCAAACTACAAACCTTGCATGTGTTTTGTTAAGGTGAAGGCCTGGATTGGTATAGTGTCTCCCCAGTAGTGCATCCTATAGAATCCCAGGGTTATATCTTTATTTCATTCAGTCCAGGACATTTTCTGAAAGGTGAATTTAGGTATGTTATTAGAGATTTTCCTAAGTATTTTTCTCTTACTGCTTTCTAGTTTTCAGTCAGTTGTGATAAGGGAACCCACTTTGCATGACTTGAATCCTTTTGAACTTATTGAGATTTGTTTTACAGCTCAGGATGTGGTCTGTCTTTCTAATGCTCCATGCACATTGGGTGACAGTGGAGCACTCCAGTGCTACAGGTCAGGTTGCTTGATAGGACTGTTCAAGGCTGCTTTGTCTTTGCTGATTTTCTGTCTACCTGTTAAAAAATGGATATTGAGAGAGGAATACTGAATTCTCCAAATATCATTGGTGTTTATCTATTTTTCCTTTGATTTTTGCTTGATGATTTTTGAAGTTTCTGATGTTGGGTACATAAACATTTAGGATTATATACTCTTGGACGTGAGTTTGAGCAAACTCGGGGAGTTAGTGAAGGACAGGAAAGCCTTGCACACCACAGTTCATGGGGTCGCAAAGAGTCAGACACGACTTAGCTACTGAACAGCAACTCTGATTAATTAACTCATTTTTCATTATGGAATGAACTTCTTTTTCTCTGATAATATTCTTTGCTCTGTGCTCTACTTTGCTGAACATCAGTGCAGACACTTCAGCTTTCTTTTGGAAAGTGATAGCACAGTATTTGTTTTAACTTTATTTTTAATCTATTTGTGTCTTTATACTTAAAGTGCATTTCTTTTAGTTTACAAAAAATCTGATGTGACAATCTCTGCCATTTAGTTGGGAGATCTAGAACATTTATACTTGATGTGATTATTGATAGTTATAATTTTATCATCTTCCTATCTGTTTTAAATTTGTCCAATCTGGTTTTGTCCCTTTTTCCTTTGATTCTGCCTTCTTTTGAATTAGTTGCATGTTTTTTGTTTGCATTTTATCTCCTTTGTTGGATTATCAGCTGTAGCTCTTTTTATTATTTTAGTATTTGCTTTAAGGCTAATAGCACTCATCCCTAATTCACCACAGTTCCCTTTCCCTCCTATGTCTCATCGCTCCAGGTTAGCAGGAGAACATTACAGTCTTTCCGTTTTTCCTCTTCTGGCCTTTAAGTATGGTTCTCATGCATTTTACTTTTACGTATGTTATAAGCCCCAAACATTGTTATTATTTTCACTGAAATAGCCAAGTACCATTTTAAAGTGTTTTAATAATAAGAGAAATAATCTTTTGTATCTCCATGTAGTTAGTATTTCTGATAATCTTGATATTCCTGTTTCGATTTGAATAAGTTTTCTTCTGCCTGAGGGACTTCTTTTAACACTCCTTGTACTTCAAGCCTGTTGGTGATGAATTCTTTCAGCATTTATATGTCTGAAAGTGTTTTTATTTCACTATTGTTTTTGAAAGGTTTTTCCAGGGTAGAGAATCTTGGTTGATAGTTTTTATCTTTTCGTTTTCTTGCTTACTTTGTTTCCAGTGAGAAATCTGATATCATCTTTATCTTTGTTTTTCTGTATATAACATGTCTTTTTTTCTCCAACTACTTTTAACTACTTTTAAGAGTTTCTTTTTATACTAGTTTTAGTAGTTTGATTATGATAATATTCCTTGGAGTAGTTTTATCCATGCTTCTTGGATTTAGGGTTTGTTGAGCTTCTTGGATATGTGGGTTTACAGTTTTCATCAAATTTGGAAAGCTTTGACTTATATTACATTAGAATTTGTTTCTGTCTCACCTCTTTTTCTCTTCTGGAATTTTAGCTACCCATTTATTCAGTTCAGTTCAGTTCAGTCAATCAGTCATGTCTGACTCTTTGAGACCCCATAGACTGCAGCACGCCAGGCCTCCCTGTCCATCACCAACTCCCGGAGTTCACTCAGACACATGTCCATTGAGTCGGTGATGCCATCCAGCCATCTCATCCTCTGTCATCCCCTTCTCCTCCTGCCCTCAATCTCTCCCAGCATCAGGGTCTTTTCAAATGAGTCAGCTCTTCGCATCAGGTGCCCAAAGTATTGGAGTTTCAGCCTCAGCATCAGTCCTTCCAATGAACACCCAGGACTGATCTCCTTTAGGACGGACTAGTTGGAGGTCCTTGCGGTCCAGAGGACTCTCAAGAGTCTTCTCCAACACCACAGTTCCAAAGTATCAATTCTTTGGTGCTCAGCTTTCTTTATAGTCCAACTCTCACATCCATACATGACTACGAGAAAAACCATAACTTTGACTAGACAGACCTTTGTTGACAAATAATGTCTCTGCTTTTTATTATGCTGTCTAGATTGGTCATAACTTTTCTTCCAAGGAGCAAGCATCTTTTAATTTCATGGCTGCGAGAAAGCGGGACGTTCGGCTTGTGAGCGGGAACTTCTCAGTCGCGCACAGAAAAAGAATGATTTTAAAATGGGTGATGTTGAGAAGGGCAAGAAGATTTTTGTTCGGAAGTGTGCCCAGTGCCATACTGTGGAAAAGGGAGGGAAGCACAAGACTGGGCCAAACCTCCATGGTCTATTTGGACGAAAGACAGGTCAGGCTGCTGGATTCTGTTACACAGATGCCAACAAAAACAAAGGTATCACCTGGGGAGAGGAGACGCTGATGGAGTACTTGGAGAATCCCAAGAAGTACATCCCTGGAACCAAGATGATCTTTGCTGGCATTAAGAAGAAGGGAGAAAGGGAGGACTTGATAGCTTATCTCCAAAAAGCTACCAATGAGTAATAGTTGGCCACTGCCTTATTTATTATGAAACAGAAGTGTCTCATGACTTTTTATGTGTACCATATTTAAATTGATCTCATACACTAGAATTCAGATCATGAATGGCTGATGGAATAATTCTGTTGGACAGTCTTGATTTAAATAAGATTGGTCTGTGGCTAAACAAAACAAAACAAACAAACAAAAATTTTGTGGCTGCAATCACCATCTGCACTGATTTTGGAGCCTCCCCCCAAAAATAAAGTCTGTCACTGTTTCCATTGTTTCCCCATCTATTTGCAATGAAGTGATGGGACCAGATGCCATCTTAGTTTTCTGAATGTTGAGTTTTAAGCCAGCTTTTTGACTCTCCTCTTTCACTTTCATCAAGAGGCTGTTAAGTTCTTCTTTGCCTTCTGCCATAAGGGTGGTGTCATCTGCATATCTGAGGTTATTGATATTTCTCTCGACAATCTTGATTCCTGCCTATGCTTCATCCAGTCCAGCATTTCTCATGATGTACTCCGCATATAAGGTAAATAAGCAAGGTGGCGATATACAGCCTTGACACCCTCCTTTCCTGATTTGGACGCAGTCCGTTGTTCCATGCCCAGTTCTGTTGCTTCCTGACCTGCACACACACTTCAAAGGAGGCAAGTCAGGTGGTCTGTTAATCGCATCTCTTAAAGACTTTTCCACAGTTTGTTATGATCCACACAGGTAAAGGCTTTGGCATAGTCAGTAAAGCAGAAGTCGGTGTTCTCCCGGAACCTCTTGCCTGTCCCGTGGTCCAGCGGGTGTTGGCAGTTTGATCTCTGGTTGCTCTGTCTTTTCTAAATCCAGCTTGAACATCTGGAAGTTCATGGTTCATGTACTGTTGAAGCCTGGCTGGGAGAATTTTGAGCATTAGTTTGCTAGTGTGTGAGATAAATGCAATTGTGAGGTAGTTTGAGCATTCTTAACAGTTCTTTTCTTTGGGATTGGAATGAAAACTGACCTTTTCCAGTCCAGTGGCCACTGCTGAGTTTTCCAAATTTGCTGGCATACTGAATGTAGTACTTTCACAGCATGATCTTTTAGGATTTGAAATAGCTCAACTGGAATTCCATCACCTCCACTAGCTTTGTTCTTAGTGATGCTTCCTAAGGCCCGCTCGACTTCGCATTCCAGGGTATCTGGCTCTAGGTGAGTGATCACGCCATCGTGATTATCTGGGTTTTTCTGTATAGTTCTTCTGTGTATTCTTGCCACCTCATCTTAGTATCTTCTGCTTCTGTTAGGTCCGTACCATTTTTGTCCTTTATTGAGCCCATCTTTGCATGAAATGTTCCCTTGGTGTCCCTGATTTTCTTGAAGAGATTTCTAGTCTTTCCCATTCTGTTGTTTTCCTCTATTTCTTCGCACTGATCACTGAGGAAGGCTTTCTTATCTCTCCTTGCTATTCTTTGGAACTCTGCATTCAAATGGGTATATCTTTCCTTTTCTCCTTTGCCTTCCACTTCTGTTCTTTTCACAGCTATTTGTAAGGCCTCCTCAGACAACCATCTTGCCTTTTTGCATTTCTTTTTCTTGGGGATGATCTTGATCCCTGCCCCCTGTACAATGTCATGAACCTCCATCCATAGTTCTTCAAGCACTCTGTCAGATCTAATCCCTTGAATCTGTTTGTCACTTCCACTGTATAATCATAAGGGATTTGATTTGGAATTGTCCAGTGGTTTTCCCTACTTTCTTCAATTTAAGCCTGAATTTGGCAATAAGGAGTTCATGATCTGAGCCACAGTCAGCTCCCGGTCTTGCTTTTGCTGACTGTATAGAGCTTCTCCATCTTTGGCTACAAAGAATATAATCAGTCTGATTTCGGTATTGACCATCTGGTGATGTGCATGTATGAAGTCTTCTCCTGTGTTTATTGGAAAAGGGTATTTGCTATGACCGATGCGTTCTCTTGGCAAAACTATTAACCTTTGCCCTGCTTCATTCTGTACTCCAAGGTGAAATTTGCCTGTTACTCCGGGTATTTCTTGACTTCCTACTTTTGCATTCCAATCACTTATAATGAAAAGGACATCTTTTTGGGGCTTTAGTTCTAGAAGGTCTTATAGGTCTTCATAGAACCGTTGAACTTCAGCTTCTTCAGCATTACTGGTTGGGGCATAGATTTATTAGGCTTCTTGAAGGACTGATGTTGAAGCTGAAACTCCAATACTTTGGCAACCTGATGCCAAGAGCTGACTCATTTGAAAAGACCCTGATGCTGGGAAAGATTGAAGGAGGGGGGAAAAGGGGACGACAGAAGATGAGATGGTTGGATGGCATCACCGACTCAGTGGACATGAGTTTGGGTGAACTCCAGGAGTTGGTGATGGACAGGGAGGCCTGGCGTGCTGCGTGCGGTTCATGGGGTCGCAAAGAGTCGGACGCCACTGAGCGACTGAACTGAACTGAGCTAAAATTTTCCCACAGTTCATGCATGCCCTTTTCATTTTTAAAAAAAATTCTTTTTTCCTTTTTGTGTTTCATCAAGCCTTGTTTCTCCTGCTAATGCCTTCAGGTTCACGGTTTTTCTTCTGCAGTGTCTAATCTGCTGACTCCATCTGGTTTATTTTCATCTTGGGTGTTGTAGTTTTCATTTCTGAGGTTTAGTAGTGAAGCTGTTTTGGCACAGAGTTCCACCGGCATTCTTAAAAGAATGTTTTCAGGGAAGAACTCAAATTAAGGATTCTTTCAAGAGACTTAGAATATCCAGTAGTTAGTTCTTACAGATTAAAAGCCTTTCACATGCATGAACTAGCATTATTTGTCTATTATAATTGTGATTTTTTAACCTTAATACACTTCCTTTATTATTTATCATCCACTTATGTTTAGTTTGATAGCTGTTACTTTTGAAAATATAACTGCATTCTTTTCAGAATATCTTTTATTTAGTTTAGATTCCTTTGCGTGCATGTGTGCTAAGTTGCTTCAGTCATTTCCAGATTTTTGCGACCCCATGGACTGTACCCCACCAGGCTCCACTGTGCATGGGATTCTCCAGGCAGGAATACTGGAGTGGGTTGGCATGCCTTCCTCCAGGGGATCTTAGATTCCTTTACTAAGTAAAACTGACAGATTATTTGGATTTTCACTTAATTGCACTTGTAAGTGGCCAAAGTATTAAGCCATACATAGGCAGGAACACGAAGGCCTTTTCTATGTCTAGTCTACAAAAATGAGGCTGGAAACTCCTGGAGAATGGGAAGTTATCTTTCGGATTATTTGATGTTTTAAGGTTATCCCTTACTGAGTTTTTGCCTTGTCAAAGAAATTTGCTTCATTTATAAATTTTCTTTCTTGCAGAGAAATTGCAACTCCAAAATTTTAAGAGCAAAACCAAAGTAGTAATAATCAATAATGGGTGAAAAAATGTTTAAAATATCCTACTTTTTATCTAATATTAAATAGTCATTGGAATTTGTGACGTCTACTGGAGACAGTGTATAACAGCTTTATAATATCTCCTTAGGTAAGAGTGATACAAATAATCCTGGCCCTGAAATCAGTCAGGTTCGGACGCCGGAGAAGAAACCTGCAGAAGCCAAACAGGTACGAGATTTACCTTCAGTGAGTGCATTGTGCTTATGGACTCAGTTCCCCTGAGCGTCTTAGAGTCCTGGCGTTTCACAGAAAGCTAGCTCCCCTTTTACGTCTCGCTGTTTGGTGAGGGTCTAGTGGGCACGCTGCACTCTCGCCCTCTGCTGCTGCTTTGCGGCATCACTGTATCTATCAGAGTGCTTTTCTCAAACTATGTTACTCAGTGATGGACTCAAACTTAGAGACTTCTTATGGTAAAGTAGCAGGTGAAGACATAGCTGTAGCTGTGTCATTAAACATTGCCTCCAATTGGGAAGGGCTGCTGAGTGAAGGGAGACTCCATGCTCTCAAGTCCCTCTCTCGCCGTGCCTGCTGTGTCCATCCTTAACTCTCACCCTGTCTGTTCATCTGCGTCTGTGCTCATGGACCAGGCAGGGGAGAACCGCACCCTGGTTGAGTGAGCGCTACTGGAGGGTCACGTTTTCTGCTCTCAGGGGACCCGTGGGGCACCTCCATGTGTCTCTTGCGTGTACCAGGCTCCCTTTGCCCAGTTGACTCAACAGCTCTTTTGATGACTGGGTACCTTCTGCCATTATTCTCAGGATCAGAAGATGACCTCGCCTTAGAGATTAAACCCTCAGGATTTCACCCCACTAGCTGAGAACTTTGGACTTGACACTTTTTGTCCTCAGACACCCTTACTTCTTCATCACCAGCCTCAGAGGAAGTTTCCGTGAAAACTAATCTCTCCTCTTGCAGTCACGTCCCTTGTGTTTCAGGAGGAAGATAGCACTCCGTAGCTTAAAAACCTTCAGTAGCTTACCACAGTTTATGAGATTAAAAGAAAAATGTTTATATTCAGTATTGAATCATCCCAGGTCTTGTGTAATTGGGCTCTTGAAGTTTCATTTGATGTGAAAGTGAAAGTGAAGTCACTCAGTCGTATCCAACTCTTTGCAACCTTGTGGACTGTAGCCTACCAGGCTCCTCTGTCCATGAGATTCTCCACGCAAGCATACTGCAGTGGGTTGCCATTTCCTTCTCCAGGGGATCTCCCTGGCCCAGGGATTGAACCCGGGTCTCCCACATTGGAGGCAGACGCTTTACCCTCTGCGCCACCAGGGAAGCCCATTTGATGTCAAGGAGGAGGGAATTAGCATGCATGCCTAGCTGTAGCTCTGTGTACACAAAACTCTCATCCCCGCAGATCCACCGTACTTTTTCTCTCCTCTCCTATCTCAGTGTGTAAGCTGTTCCCTTTATCTAGCATGTCTTTCCCTCACTGCAAAACTCCAACCTCTTGTAAAGATTCAGCTCAAGCGTCATCACCTCTGTGAAGTCACCTTTGACTTTCTCAGGCTGTGGGCTCTCACGTCACATCCTCTTACAGCATCTCTGATTTTACGTTTACGTGTTGATGTCCTCTACTGGACTCCGAGCCAGATTTTAGCAAACTTTCTGTAAGAGGCCAGATAGTAAATTTTCAGACTTTGTGGGCCATACGGCTTCTGTTGCAACTATTCACCTCTACCATCATCGTGAGAAAACAGACACAGACGACATGTAAGCGAATGAGTGTGGCTGTGTTCCATTAAAACTTTCTGTACGAAAATGTAGTGGACGGGAAGCGGCCTGGGAGCCATGGTGCCAGCCCTCGCTCTGCCCTCTGGATGGTACAGAAACAGACTCCCTGTGCCTTTAATCTCTCACACCGGGCACAGTGCCCTTGGTGCGCCCTCAGTAAGTGTTTGTTGAAGGAATGACGGCAAAAGTCAGCAGGCAGACTGGTTATTCAAAGATGATGCAGTACTTACTTTTTTGTTCACTTCAAAGTTATTTGAGTTGAGACAAGTTTTTTATTTTAATGTAGATATGTTTGAGGAGATGTTTGAAGAGATGTATAAAAGCAATAAAATCAGAAAGAAAGAATACATTTCAGTGATTTATATCAGAAGGAAATAATTGGTTATCTTTCCAAGGAAGGAAGTGTTTAAAAAAAATGGTGTTTTCAAAGTCAATATGCTAATAAAATAGTAGTATCTCTCTTTATGACTCAGATGTAATATGCTGTTTTTTCCGTTTCATCTTTCCTGATGTAAAGCATGTGCTCTTGATTGTCAGGGAGTGATTTACCAGGCAGCAGCCTCCGGCTCCTACTGATGAGAATGGAGCACACCCTTTAGAAGTGCTGAGGGGAGGAGCGGTGGGGAGCCACAGGGCTTAGAGCTTCTGCAGCTAAAAAATATTTCTCCGGTTTTTTTTTTTTAGATTGATTTGGAATCAAACCCACAGAACAGAAGTCCTGAATCACGTCCTGGCATTGTTTATCCCAATCCCAAATTTCATCGCAAAGATAATCTCACCCCAAGACACATAAACCTTCCTCTCCCGGCCCCCCATGCACAGTACGCCATCCCCGGTCGTCATTTTCATCCGCTCCCCCAGCTCCCGAGACCACCCTTCCCAATCCCGCAGCAGCACGCCTTGCTGAATCAGCAGCAGAGTACCTTGCCTGAACAGCCGAGCCCCGTGCCTGCCCAGCCCAGTCAGGTGGCCCCTCAGCTGGGCCCGCCACCGCCTCAGCTCTCCCCTGCCTACCCAGCCGGCCCCGGCAGCGCTTTTTTCAATAACGCGGTTCCCCACCGACCGCAGTCCCCGCCCGCGGAGGCTGTGGTTCCCGAGCAGCAGCCCCCACCCGTGCTGCCGGAGGGCCACAGTCCCCTGCGGGCCCTTGCGCAGCCGGGCCCCATCCTGCCTTCACCTCTGAACAGCTTCCCGGACGAGAGCCCCCCGGGCCTGCCGATGGGGGAGGCTTTGGGTGAGTTCTCCGGTCCCCGCAGGACAGGACGGTGTCTGAGAGTGTTTCCTTCCTTCAGTGACGTGTGCTGTACCGTGTTCATTGGAATCAGGATTGATTCGTTTCTTCACATAATGCTGGCCGAAAGAATCACTTAGTGTAATAATCAGAATCTAGCTCCAAATGCTATATAGAACCAAGTGCACAGTTGGTGCCAGGTTGCGCCATGCTGTAGGTGAGGAGGAATCCCCATCATCACGGCGATTTAGTTACTGGCAAAATTAGAAGTCCTGCTTTCTCCAAACTCACATGGTAGCTGTGCCTTTGTGGAGAATGTCTGATTGTAAACCTTCTTGAGGAAGTTAACGTGAAACCCTCAATGCTGGAAACTCAAACTTGTTGCAAATGTGTTTGCAGATCGTGTGCCCGGGAGCGTGGCTCTGGAGACCCTGAGGCAGCAGCACGTGCGGCTGCAGCAGTGGGGTGAGCACCACGCCTGCCTCAGGCAGGGTGGCCTCCCGTACCCGCACCACCCCCACCCGCACCCGCACCTCCAGCACCTTCCCCAGCCGCCCGTTGGACTGCATCAGCCCCCAGCGAGAGCGGACTGGAAGCTCCCCAGCAGTGCCGAAGATGAAGCGGAAACAACTGACTCACGGTCAGAAACAGCTGACTCCCACTCACTTCAGCAGGCTGAGCAGGGCCCCGAGGCGGGGCCTCCTCGCTGTTTTCTCTCTTGAGTGTCATCCTTTTAGCCTCATACGGGAATACTGTCCCAAAGAGACTGGATGCCAGCCTTCTAGGCAACTGCTGCACAGTTCTGTCGATTGACTCTAAAATACAGAACACCTTTTTAGAAGTAACTTTTGTGAAAACCTAAGCGTGGAAGGTCTGCTGCGGACCGTGCATTTATGTGGCCTCTGGCTTTGCAGTCTCTTGTGAAAGAGACATGTACCATCACTGTGGGTGTTTTTTCTGTATTCAGTCATAATGCAAAAAATGCAAAGAGAACAGAATTAAATTAGAGGTTAAAAGTTAAGCATTATAAATTTACTATCAGTATATTTTTTGCACAAAACTCTACCCTCTTTTAAGTCAGATGCTTGAGTCTTCAGTGCTCATTCTGAATTTGGTTTCATGGTGTGTCATATGACTGCAGTGAAACGTTTCCTAATCCCTTCTGAGTAAGATCCCCTGTTACGGTGACCTTCTGTAGCTGCCAGCTACCAAACGCATGGAAAGACAAGGACAGTTGCTTTTAAAGCCAAGGGGAAGAAAGAAATCAGATACTTGGGTATATTTAGTGTCTTCAGTTCAACATCTGTGAGCATCAATGCTTACTTTTGAGATGAATGAATGCTAGTTCTAGGTATTATGCTTTTGTTTGTAAACATCACACATGTAGTTGACTAAGCTCTCCTCGTATTCCATCACCCTTACATAGGTTTCAAGACTTACTCAGAGAGCTGTCCAGTCGTGAGCAAAGCGAGACACGGGGACTAGCCGAAATGCCGCCACCTCAATCAAGACTTTTGCAGTATAGACAGATTCAGACTAGGAGCCCGCCAGCAGCCCCCTCCCCCCCGTCCAGCGCAGACCCCAGCACCCGCTTTCCAAACTTCCCTGACAGCAGCAGAGACCTGGAAGTGGCCAACAGCCCGTCGTTCCCACAGCGCCTGCCGCCCCCAGTGTTTAGCTCTCCTTTCTCGTTGCCATCAGAGCACCTCACCCCTCCTCTGAAATACCTGGCACCTGATGGAGCTTGGACTTTTGCTAACTTACAGCAGAATCACCTGATGGGGCCGGGTTTCCCCTACGGCCTACCTCCATTGCCTCACAGGCCCCCGCAGAACCCTTTTGTGCAAATGCAGACCCACCAGCCCGCTGTTGGCCAGGAGCCGCTCCAGCCGCTGTCCTCTCGGACGGTGTCGTCCTCTTCGCTCCCCAGCTTAGAAGAGGTGCGTTTCTTTCTTCTCCATTTCTCCTTTCAGCAGGAGTTGATTGTGAGAAAAAATCAATATTAATTCGTTTGGTAATGATAGTAGACAGATCTTATTGAATTTAATAGTCTTAAATTCTTGCAACTTAAAAGATTATCTTACGTAAATATAATCTTTTCTTGCAACTTATTTTTCAGCTTCATTTTAAAGAGTTGTTGGTTTTTTATTGAAGCATAGCTGCTTTACAATATTGTGTTAGTTTCAGGTGTACAGCAGAGCGGTTTAGTTATATATGTATACATACGTATATTTCTCAATCTGTTTTCCATTGTGGGTTATTACAAGATACTGAACACTATTCCCTGTGTTACACAGCACATCTGTGTTGCTTATCTGTTTAATTTACAGCAGTTTGTATTAGTTAATCCCGTACTCCCAGCTTATCCCCCTCCCCCGCTTTGATGACCATGAGTTTTCTACATCTGTGTGCCTGTCTCTGCCTCACATATAGATCCATCTGTGCTGTTTTACAGATTCTGCATATGAGTGGCACCACATGAGACTTTGTCTGGCTTCACTTAGTGTGATAATCTGCAGGTCCATCCGTGTTGCTGCAAATGGCAAAATTCGTTTTTTTTTTGTAGCTGAGTAGTATTCCATTATATATATATACACACGCGCACACACATATACACATACATATATTCCACTGTGTGTGTGTGTGTGTGTGTGTGTGTGTGTGAGTGTTAGCTGCTCAGTTGTGTCTGACTATGACCCCGCAGACTGTAGCCCTTCCTATCTGGGCCATCGGGAAAGCCACACATCCTCTTTATCCATTTATCTGTCGATGGACACTGAGTTTGTTTCCATATCTTGGGGTACATGTATCTCTTCAAATGAGAATTTTTGTCTTTTCCCGATGTACGCCCGGGGGTGAAATGGCTAAATCACGTGGTAGCTCTAGCTTTAGTTGTTAAGGGACCTCCACACTGATTTCCACAGTGGCTGCTGCCCCACCTTGCATTCCACAAACAGTGTGGGAGGGAACCCTTTTCTCCACACCCTCTTAAGCATTTATTATTTGTAGACTTTTTAATGGTAGCCAGTCTGGTCAGTGTGAAGTGATACCTTATTGTGGTTTTAATTTGTATTTCTCTAATAATTAGCAATGTTGAGCATCTTTTCATGTGATTTTTGGCCATCAGTATGTCTTTGGAGAAATGTCTGTTTAGGTCTCCTGCCCATTTTTTGATTGGGTTGTTTGCTTTCTTGGTACTGAGTTGTATGAGTTATTTGTGTACTTTGGAAATTAACCCTCTAATGGTGAGATCATTTACAAATATTTTTTTCCATTCCCCTGTTACTGTGCTATTTCAGACCTTGTAGAAGGGTCATTGTTAAAACATGAAGCCTGCCAGAGCATTTTATTGTAACTGTTTTAGAATATTTAACATCTGACTGACTTGAGGAGTCTGTTCATTCAAGAAGCTTTGTCCAGTCTAATCTGGGGAAATGGATTTCAGTGTCTCGTCTTTTCACTCACTTTATTTTCTTAATCACAAGTTTGCTTGTTAGGGTCCCTGACCAGCGTAGGCTTTCTCAGCCATCAGTGCCTTCTCCTGGCGCCCATCCCGGGGCTTTCTTAGCCTGGGGCAGTTAGCGTCTGAGTCCCAGACGTCAGAATGTGCAGTGCTTAACCTAGAATTGGCATTGCCAAACTAAGCATTTTAAGGTAAATGAAATTTTTCTTAAAATATATTGGTGTTACCAGAGAGCATCTTTATGGATCTTCACTGATATAAAAATCATAGCAATTCTGGATTATAAAACTTCAAAAATGGTACTATTTGCACTATAAAAATGTTGTCTAGCTATTCCTTTTACGCTCAGTTATTAGAAATAAGAATGTGTAAAGTTCGTGTGATCGTTATCAATCACAGATGTCTTAAAACAGGGTAAACATTTAGAATTTTGAGATATGAAAAAATATTTTTTTACTTCATTTTGGTGGTTCCTTTGTGATTTCTAAAGGCTTTAGAAATGATTTATTCATATTTTGCAAATTTTTTGCTATAGATGCTGATTTTAAAGTGTCATAGGGACATTTATATATATCTGATTTGTCTGTTTTGGGGGTAATTTGTTCCAATTCACTATTTTATTCACTTGAAAGTATCCATTTTAGAGTAAAATTTAGTGGATTTTCATATATGCACCATATCGTGCAGCAACCACCGCCATCTAATTTTAGAACATTTCTGTCACCCTAAGAGGGTCGCCGTGACCATGGGGCAGTCACTCCCCAACCCTCTCTGCCTCCAGCCCCCAACAACTAATGGCCTGCTCTCTGTCCCTGCAGAGACTGTTGGTGCAAAGGGGACCATACCCGTGGCCTTCTGTGTCTCTCTCAGTTAGCGTCACGCTTTTGACGCTCCTCCGCTTCGTAGCGTGCATCAATACCTCCTAGTTTTTCACGGCTGCGAGATGCTCTGTTGTATGCATATACTGCCATTTGTTTATCTCTTCATCATTTGATGGACATTTGGGTTGTTTCCTTTTTTTTTTCTTTTGCTATTATGCATAATATATCTGTGTGCATTCATGAACAAGTTTTGTGTGAAAGTATATTTTCAGTTCTCTTATACCTGAAATTCTTGGGTCATATGGTAACTCTGTTTCTGAGAGGTAGCCAAACTGTTATCCACAGTGTCTTGCATCATTTTCTATTCTAATTTGTCCTTTTTTAAAAAAAAAAATTATAGCCATCCTAGTGGGTGTGAAATGGTATTTCATTTTGATTTGCATTTCCCTAACAACTAATGATTCTCAACATCTTCTAATATGCGTATTGGCCATTTGTACATCTTCTTTGGAGAAATGTCCATTCAGATCCTTTGCTTTGAAAAACGATTGTCTTTGTGTTGTGGAGTCGTAAGAGTTTTTATGCGTGTCTTAGATACTAAGTTCTTCTCACATAATCTGCAGCATTTTCTCCCGTTTTGTGGGCTGTCTTTTCGCCCTCTTGAGAGCACCCTTTGGTGCAGCAAAGGCTCTGGTTTAGATGAGGTCCAGTTTGTCTGTCTTCCCTTTGATCATCATGCTTCTGGTGTCATGTCTAAGAAGTGGTTGTCTAGTCCAAGGTCACAGAGATTTACCTCTGCCTTTCCTAGTTCTTTAGTTTTAGTTCTTACGTTTAATTCTCTGATCCATTCTGAAATAATTTTTGTGCATTTTGTGAGATAGATGTCTTAAATCATTATTTTGCATGTGGTTGTTGAGTTTTCTTTGCACCATTTGTTGAAAAGACTGTTCTGTTTCCAGTTTATGGTCTTAGCAACCTTGTCAAAAATCAGTTGACCATAGACCGTTGGGTCTACGGCTCAGCTCTTAAGTTCTGTTCACTGATCTGTGTGTCCTTGTGCCGACCACGCTGCGTGTGTTACTGTGGCTTTGTGCTGAGCTTCCTGTTGGGAAGTAGGAGCCTTTGTACTTTGTTCTCCTGTTTCAAGATAATTTTGGCTATTCTGGGTTCTTTGAATTACCTAAGTTCTTTGAACTTAGGGTAGTTTGTCAGTTTCTGCAAAAAAGAGCGAGCTGGGATTTTAAAAGGGATTGCTTTAAATTTGTAGATTAACTTGGGAAGTATTGACATCTTAACAATATAAAGTCTTCTGGTACCTGAACATGAGATGTCTTTGAAAATTCCTTTCAGTACTGTTTTTTAATTTTCCAATTATTTCTTACACTTCCTTTGTTAAATTTATTCCAAGTATATTTTTTGTGCTATTGTAAATGTTTTCTTAATTTCAGTTTTTTTGATTGTTCACTACTAGTGTTTAGAAATACAGTTGACTGTGTATTGATTGTGTATCTTCAGACTTGCAGAGCTCTTTGTTAGCTCTAATTGATTTTTTTGTGTGGGTAATTTGGATATTTTATATAGAAAATGATGCCATCTACAAATATAATTTTGTTCTTTCTTTCTAACGTAGATGTCTTTTATTTCTTTTTCTTGCTTAATTGCCCTGGCCAGAACTTCTAGTTCCATGTCTAAGGTATATATTTGGCAAAATTAGAGAAAACAAATATTGCTCCAAATTTCCTGCTGTTACTGATTTCTTCTGATTTCATCCCATATGGTTGGAGAACATACTTTGTATAATTGTATTATTTAAAAAGTTTTGAGACTTGTTTGGTGCGCCTGAAACACTGGTGCTCTGGAGAAGAATGCGTGCTTTGCTCTTGCTGGACAGAGGCTCCTGTGGACTTGGAAGCTCTTTTTGGCTTATATTGTTGTTCACGATGTCTCTTCCCCTTGGATCTGTTGTTCAGGTCTTATATCTGTTACTGAAAGGAGGATGTTGGAGTCTCTAGCTGTTGTCGTTGACTTGTCTGTTTCTCCTTTTAATTCTGTCAGTTTACACTTCACATGTTATTTTGGAATTCTGTCCTTAGGTTTCATGCATTTATAGTTGTTATATCATCTTGATAGATCAGCCTTCCATCATCATGTGACGTCCTTTGTCCCCTTAGGTTTCATGTATTTATAGTTGTCACATCATCTTGATAGATCAGCCTTCCATCATCACGTGACGTCCTTTGTCTCCCGTGACAGCTCTTGTCTTCGAGTGTGTTTCTCTGGCGTTTGCATAGCCGCTCCAGCTCGCTTTTGGTCACTGTCTGCCTGGAATGTGCCTTTCCTCATCTTTGTGTTTTTTTACTTTGCTGTCATTTGTTTAGCAACATTTCTGAACTAATTTTTTAATTTAAAATTGTGAAGTAATTTTTTCAAGTCTATAATTGTTATGTGTGGCCTCTTGATGTTTTCCTTCGAAGGGCTGAGTAATTGGCTAGTCATTGCCAAGAGATCTGAAAGGCTCAGGACCAAAGACATTGTCCAGGTTTTGCAGAGGTGTGTGTGTGTGTGTGCACGCGCACATTTTGCACGCTGAGCTGGGCAGTTCACGTGTCTGCTTTAGCTTTCACTTCCTGCCTCTCCAGGCTCTCGCTCAGCCAAGGGGAGAACTCTTCAGGCCTGTCCTGAGTGCGTGCGCAGCATGTTTGTGGTCTTCTGGATTCCCAGGAAGGAATAGGTCAGAGCTAGTCAAGGTCTTTCTTCCCTGAAGTATCTTATACCTCAGCCTTTCCTCCAAAGCTTTCTGGCTGGTCTGTTGCTCAGTCCAGTTGCTGCCCATTGCTTCAGGCAGCAGCAACTAAAGCATCTGCCTTGTCAGTATTTTCAATACAGCACCTTCGGCACTGGCTGAGTTCTGGGGTAGATAAGATAAGGCAGGTGTTGTTTTGAACCAGAAAGGCTGAAATAAATAATTGCAGCTCTGTGACAGTGAGGCCCTTCTGCTCTGATACTGGTGCTGGAAAATGGAGGGTCTTATTTTTAATGCTACCAGGGGAATGGGACTAGGGTAAGTTAAAGCACCCCAAATCTTGCTGCCCCTACAAGTTTCCTGGATTTTCTTGAGGACGTGCTCCCCGGGTCGCTGCAACTTTAATTTCTGAATCCCAAGAAGGTTGATTGCGACAGTGTTCGTCAGTCTTCTCATCGCTCTTATGGTGCCCTTATCCCACCGTTTTCACTGATAACACTTGTGATACTTGTCACTAGTCAGGTGAATTCATAACGTGTGGGGGAAGTAGCATGCCAAAGGTTTTATACGGTTTCATAAAGCTTCGTACTTTGGTAAACAATGCTGAATACTGAGTTAGTGCACTTAGAATCATTAATCTGTTTAAGTGTTTCTTATTTTTGGAATTTAGTTCTTTATACCTTCAAGCTCTCAAGACTTGTTATTACTATTCAGCTGTGAGAGTATGCATAGGTGCTTTCAATTGTCCTTGGGTTCTAAGAGTGAAATTACTTTTGCAAAAGCATTTGGTTATCTTTATTTTGATGCATGCAATTCACAAATGATGACCAACTTGCAACACTGAAGAAAATTCCTCGACAAAGAAAAATATTATTCTCACCACGTTTTCAGGCATTGGTGTTCTCAGTACACCAGGATAGCGTGTGTGTGTTGTGTTGTAAAGGGGATTTTGCATGAATCAGCTCACAGAGTGAATGGTTTGTGTGTGTGTTGTGTTGTAAAGGGGATTTTGCATGAATCAGCTCACAGAGTGAATGGTTTGTGTGTGTGTTGTCTATTTCTAACCTTTTTAAATAATTTCTTTAATGTTAACAATAGAAAAATGTTTTATTTCCTTACCTCCTGTGAATTCCTTTCTTGCTAGAAGCCTTGATAGATTAAGCTTAAACAGGGTGAAAACGCCTAGATGTGAACAGTTAACTTGAGCAGATGGTTCTGCATGCTGTGTTTTGCTTGTTTTTTCTTTTTTTATAATACTTTTGATTTTGTTTTAACAAAAGATGTACCTGTTCAGCATGGAAAATGTGGAAGCTAGAGCAGTTATTCCTAATTTTGTTATACCAAGATAGCTACTATAATGCCAGGAAGGAGGAAATTTCCTCTGCCCTTCTAGGTTCTTCCAGCTGGCCTAAGAATTAAATTGACATGATGAAACAGATGAATAGGAGAAACATCAAACCAGGTTTAATAACTGTCTGTATATGGATGAGATCCAAGAAAACTGAGTAACTCACCAAAATGGCTGAAGCCCTTACCTTAAGTACCGTCTTCAACTGAAGACTGAAGGCCGTGGGGTAGTAGCTAGGTGTTCGGAGTGCAGGGAGGCAGCTGACACGGAGAGGGAGGAGACACAGGGGTGGTGTGGTGCTTGCCACAGTGCAGAGGCGAGGGGACTGGAGAGGACTCTTATCAGACGGCTTTGCTGGCTCCCTCCCTGGCTGGGCCCCTGGTTTGCACTGTACTTGTCTCAGGCCCTCTAGCTGCATTCTTTTAGACGGTTAAGGGGAAGGGAAGTTCCTCCTGAGTCTTTGAGGCCTTACAGACAGTCACCCTGTGAACCCTCACGCCACAGAGACGGTTCTGGGGGCGGCCACTTCTGTCCTCCCGCAGCAACAGGCAGCCCCGTGGCACTCGCAGCTGAGGGCAGGTGACGATGAGTGGAGGGGTTGCTTGCTGGACGACATGAAGCAACTTCTTCCCTAGCTGGTGTGCTCAGTCATGTCACCCCATCAGACCTTTCTCCCCACCAGGCCAAGATCTCTAAAGGTGACCTTCATCCTATTCTGTGACACTCTTTGCAGCTTAAAACTGATAGAACCTTTAGTATTTTTAGGTGCTTAAAGCTTTACTCCATGGGTTTCCCTCACCTGCTTCACTGGGCCCTCAGCTGCCTGGATGAGGCTGGGGCTCTGGGTCTGGCACAGGTGTCTGCGCTCTCTCCCACGTCTAATTCTTTGCCACTGGGATGGAGTAAGGAGAACAAAGGGCAAAGGGTCTTCCTTACCTGGCCCAGGTTACAGACCACTCCTGATTGGCTCCAGTTTGATTTCAGATTTCAGTGTAAGCTTGAGGTTATGATTCAGTTTTCTCCAAATATTTAGCCATTTGTTTTCATGCTCTTTATTAAATTATTGCATTTTCACTGAATAGAATAGTAGCTTTCTTGTCAAATACTAAATTCTTTATAACAGCACTGAAATGCAAAGAGAAGCAATAGAAGTTAACTCTGACTTCTGCGCTTCCAAGGACCCAGTCTCTAGTATTTTGGCGTGACTCGGATTTTTTCGGGGGTGATCTTGCTCTGAGCGAGGTTTGCACTTTGCAGGAAACTGCAGAGTGGTCTGAGTTGCCGCTCTTCGGGGTAAACCGCAGGCCTTCTGGACTCCAGCCTTTCGCCTCGTCTGTCTGTGTGTTTCTGTACCAGAATTACACTGTTTTAATTTTTGAGGCTTTCTGGTCTTCTGATTGGATGGTGTGAAGTGTCTCCCTTATTACTTCTTTTTTTCCTTCCAGTCACTGTTCAAAAGTACAGGACAGAGGAGGTTATTCTCTGTTTTTTGTGCTAGAAACTTAGAATACCTGTATGAACGCCTCCCCCTGAGACAGAAACCAAAACCTTTCTGAGGCTTTAATTTTAGTTACATTGAGTGGGTAGCTTACATTGGAGGAAATTTTGTCTTTAAAAATATTTTAACCCTCTGGCTTAGGAACTGGTACAGTCTTCAGTATTTTAGTTCCTTTTTCCTTCTTCCCTCCCTCCGTTCCTGTTTTCTTTGTTTTCTGAATGTTCCTCTGTGAAATTCTGTAATATTTTCATTTCTGGTTGAATTTATCCTTAGATTGGTTTTTCCTTGCTGTTTGTTATGAATAGGACCTTTTTTTCCCCATTATACTTTCTAGTCATTTTATCTTGAGACACAAATCCTCATTCTTCTTAGGTGGAGATAGTTTTATCATGTAAAAAAACTTTTGTTTAACATAGAGCCAGCACTACTGATACTGGTGCAGAGCCAAGTTCTTGTCATTTAAGATGTACTTTATTATGAGATAGCTTGATTAAAAGTGCTCAATTAGTAATAAATGGAAAATTCTTTTTAAAATGTCACTGTAAAAGTCTCCAAATGTTTATGAAGCTGCACTTGTTTGTGCTGCAGTTGGTGGTATTGTAGGTGGCCTGCTTAAGAAAACAGAATTCTTGTAAGTCACCAATTTTGATCAGCTTCCTATAAATCATTTACTTATACCATCTTAGAGATGACATGCAAGTCTCTATGATGTTGTCTGCTTTGAAATAATTCTGTCTTATATGTAGGCTTTTGAACAAAGACACTTTTTGACCCATCTATTTATTTTCATTTTTTTCTTTGAATCAGCTCTAGTTTTGAGCTTAGTTTTCAGTACTATTTTCAGGAAGTACTTGTCCTTCAGTACTCCCTTTCAGTACTGTTATCTGATCACCCTCCCACCCCCCCACTCCAGCTCTCCAGCCAGGTCCCCTTCTGTGGAACACGGTCCTGCTGTGCAGACGGAGCTGGAAGGCTGCACTCTTGGCCGGCTGGCGTGCTCTGCCTGTGCTGACTTTAAAGGCGGATGACGACAGCTGACGATCGTTGTCGCATAGCCGGCTAGCGCTGTCTTCTCAGAGAGCGCGTGGTGCGTGGTCCCCCAGACATCTGATGCATATCACGGAGACAGTGACTGACAGATTAATAAATTGGACCTCTCTTCATGCTTAAATTACCAAAGCTAATCATTTAAATGAGATGTTCTATTTTAATTAAGGGTTCTGGCGTCATAGTTAATGAGACTTGGAATTTCCACCAGAGCATTTAGCTCTTCCTTAGTGATCAGCTTTGATAGTATAATTGTAAGTAGAGCCCTGATGCATGAAGTTGCTAACCTCTCGCCCAGTTTTTATTTATACATATACACATGAAATGAACGGCCAGCTAACCTTATATATTAGAGATGGACCTTTTATGACAGTGGTAAGCAGACTGTGAATTTTTACTTAAACTGACAGCAGTCTTTAAAAATAGAAATTCATACATGAATTTAGTCATTTAGCTTTTTCTTCTTAAATGGCTTTTGGAACTTCAGCATTATACTCTGATTTTTAGAAGGAAGTATTAGCAGTAGAGTTAGAAAGTAATGATCATATGTTTAGCAACATAATGAATTCGCAGTTTAAACACGAAGGATGTCTGTAAGCACACAATATGTGTGAAGTTGATGCTGAACCCAGGTGTAAGGATCTCTGACAGAGGAAAATAAGACTTTAAGGAGCAAGCAGTGAAATTCTTTCAGACCTGAGGACTCTGAAATTGAGCTGCATGCCAGTCATTGGTAGAGCTGCCATCTAAAAGCAGCACAATATCCGGCCTGGCAGGAGATGCAGGGAGAAAGAGCAGTCTCTCTAGGGAAAAGTGAGAGCTGGGCAAAAGCAACAGGAAACAAGAAATGGTCAGGA
This sequence comes from Ovis canadensis, assembly GCF_042477335.2. NCBI lineage: Eukaryota > Metazoa > Chordata > Mammalia > Artiodactyla > Bovidae > Ovis > Ovis canadensis. The sequence goes on along the minus strand of NC_091255.1, from coordinate 71,042,778 downwards.
AATAAGAAAAGAAGACACAAACAATGAAAAGTATAACTTACATATTTAAACAGCCTGAGGGCCCTAAGTGTAGGTGGAAATAAAAGGACATTCTCTGTCAAAAATACATGAATTTTTTATAGGCAAGGGATCTTTTTCTCAAATTTTTGTTAGCGAGCCCTTCTTTTTCAGTGTACTTCATAGGAATTTCCGTCTGAGGGGAAATTATCTGAAATTTTGAACTCATTGCCAATGGATTTCATTGTGTTGGGAGAGTGTAATTTCAATTTCCTCAGTTCTGTCTCAGGACAGGGGACCAGGAGGACCAGTGTGGTTCTCCCTCAGAGTTTTATTTGGCAGAGGATGGTATACCCTCGGGGCATGAGGGTCTTGCTTTCTCTTTTTATAGGTTTTGTCTCTTCCCCAGAGCCCGCCCTATGCAAATCAGGGCTAGCCTGGACAGGGGCATGTTCGTTCCATTTAAGGTTCTCACTCAGGTCTGTGGATTTTTCCTTTGTTCCCTTCTCACGGACTTTTCCCTTTGTCTTTTAGCCATTGCCATTTTGGAGTCCTTGTTCCTGTTCTAACTGCCTAACAATTGTAATCAATTCGTGTGCTCTCAGCAGTTTTTTTGTTTTAATTTAAGTAACTTAAATAGGCTTTATATGGCATAACACTTTATTTTAGCAGATACATCAAATTGTTGATGATTGTTAAAGTTGATGGATTATGTTTGGATATTTTAATAATAAAAAGTTTAAATATATTGTCATTGATTAGGACTTTGATTTATTGAAGACTTTAAAGTAAAACTTGGAACGCTGGAATTAGCTGAGGCCTTAAGATCATTTATTCTACGTCTTCCTTTTAAGGCTGTAACAGACGTTAGTTTTGTGCTTGACTAGAACAATAACCACCGTTCACACAGAAAGTCTTTAGAATGTGATCCCCTACAGTTTTTGATTGTGCTGAACACGCAGGGCATGGTAATGAAAAGAAGAGCTTCGTTTTGATTCTGAGAGCTCATCTTCCTCGGGGCAAACCTCGGTAGGAAGGGCACACCGCGCGAGCTGCTGTGGCCGTTCGTTCACGCACTGCCCGGTCAAGGAGAGCAAAGCAGTCGGGAAGGCGGGCCGCTCCACCCAATACCATGAAGTAATAACTTCAACCAAGAAATTTCAGCTGTACTGATTAAATTCACAGTTGACAGTAGTTAGAATGGTTAATATTCTAGAAAATAGGGAATTCAGAATGATCTTAACCATTGGGAGAAAAAATACCTTTAAAGCCGAGTAAAACTAAAGTTGAATTTAGACGCTCTGCATAAAGACAGAAGAACAGTCGAAGTATATGAGAAGGGAATTGATGAGACGGAGCGTTGCCACTTGCCCTTCTCATCCAGTAGCTGAAACGTCCGAAATGCAGAAGTGACCCGGACATTCCTCATTTGACAGTTGAGAGTCTCTCTCCCTCCCTTCCCTTCCTTTCTGCCTCAGGGCAGCCAATCCAGGCCCATTCCCTTCCCCAGCTGACCCCCTTGTGGTTCCATCTGTGGTGACGACTCTCACGTGCTTGCTCTACAGGTTCCCGTCTGATTGACCTGACAGTTTCTGCTTGTGCTGGCTTGCATTTTATCCCCCCCAAATCCTGCTATTTCTGTGCTGTTTCTCTCTCTCTCTCCTTTGTAATCTAACCTCCAGTTCCTGATTTCCAATTATTTGTAACAACAAAGGGAAAAGGAAGTTCCCTCCCCGTCATATTGTTGCAGAAGGGGCACCCCTTCCAGGGCCCGAAACTGGGCTCTCGTGTAACTCGGAAAGGAATTGTCTGAGGGCACACGTGTGCTGATGAAGCAAGAGATTTTATCGGGAAGGGCGCCCTGGGGAGAGCAGCAGGGTAAGGGAACCCGGGAGAGCAGCTCTGCCGCGCCGTCTTGGCGTTTATGGTGATGGGACTAGTTTCCGGGTTGTCTTTAGCCAGTCTTTCTGACGCAGTCCTTCCTGGTGGTGCACGCCTTGTTCAGCCAAGACGGATGCCTGTGAGGAGGATTCTGGGAGGTGGTCGGACATGCAAAGTCTCTTTTTGACCTTTCCCGAACTCTTGCAGTTGATGGTAGCTTATTAGTTCCATGTTCCTTACCAGGCCCTCCTGTCATAAAACAACTCATGCAAATGGTTGCTATGGTGCCTGGCCAGGGTGGGCGGTTTCAATCAGTGTGCTTCCCCTAACAATAGTGACTAGAAACTGAATAGCAAATCTGTTATTACAGGGAGAGGGAGAGGGGGAAATGAAAAGCCAGTCCCACCCTGTCATTTAAGATCTAGCATGGAAGTTTGTCTTTTATGTTAGGTTAACAACAGACCTTTCCAGTGTTCTGATGGCCCTGTGTGCTGAACTCATTGGATTCTCACAGTCCTAAGAGCTGCGTACTGTGGCTTATGAAGAGACACACACGGTTGAAGTTCCCAAGAGGTGAAGTCAGTTGCCCAGGGTGATGTTCCCAGTAAAAGCAGCCTGAAGTCTACCCAGAGAGTCTGGTCCTAGACCGAGGCTGGACACAACTCACTCTGCTACGTCCTGCCTTGCTGTTAGGACTGAGATTGAGCTGTGCTCCCAAAAGTCAGGCCAGGAGACTTGGAGGGCACTTGAGGAATTTCTGACAAATGCGTCCTGACAGAGGGCTAAAGAAATTTTTGTGCAATGTAGGGAAGAGAAAAATGTTAATTGCGTCTCAGACATACAAAGGAGTGGTTGAAGAGTAATGAATGTTCTGTTTTCTTTGAAGACGATTTCAAGGAAGACTGCAGCGGGGCCGATCAGGTGCACCTCTTGGGGGTGGGGAGCCCTGTCTTGCCATCGGGTCTGAGGAATAATAAACCGGGAGCTTGTGAAGCACCCACAAGATGAGTCTCAGATGGATGAGTGTGTCCAAGACGGTGTGGTTCAATGGATTGTGGCCGTAATAGCCCCTTTTAATGCTGAGCAGATATGCTTCCTCATGCTTAATTTAATGTCACCTAAAATGTTGATGGAACTTTGGAACTGGAGATGGGCGCTTCAGCCCTATATCTTACAAACAAGAAAGCCGAGTTAGAATTAGATGCGTCATGTGATAGGGCTGCCTGCCAAGGGCCGGACCTGCGTTTGAATCCAGGTCTCCAGACACCACGCCCACAGCTCAGGCTGCTTTGAGAGGGTGTTTCATAGCCACAGAAGAGAGTGGTTTTGAGAATTTCTACTTGATACAGTGAGATTGCTGTGTACATAAGAGAGTAGGGTGTAAATTTCACAGATTTATGAAGTGTCCTTCTTCTTTGTGTAGTATGAACCCAGAGGACCTGGTCGGCCCTTGTACCAAAGAAGAATCTCATCTAGCTCAGTGCAGCCTTGTTCTGAAGAAGCAAGCGCTCCTCAAGACAGTCTTGCTCAGCGTAAAGAGCTTCAGGACCATGATAACCAGTCTCCTTTCGCCTTTTCCTCCCCGGAGTCCTGGGTGAACGCCACCTCATCCAGCCCCTACCAGAACATTCCATGCAGTGGATCCAGCAGGCCAGCCCAGCCCAGAGAGTCGGCAGGTGAGACAGGGCTGGTGGTGGCCACAGCCGCAGCACTGACTGGCCAGCTCCCGCTGCTTATGGGCTTTCTCTTCTCCCATTTCTTCCGTTGGCATGATTGTCTTTGAACAGTAGTTAATGATCATTGCTCACAGCTGCGCCTCAGGATTCATATTAATTTAGGACTATATAGGTTCGATATATATGATCTGGAAGGTAAGTAATCTATCAGTATTTGGGAACTGATTATTTTGATGATTGTAACCTGTGAGTGGGTGAAAGAAGTAAGGGCAACAAAAATATATTTCTAAATAGAATCACTTTTGCTTGGGAAGAGCTTGCTTTCGGGATTTTTGTCTCTTTTTTTTTTTCCAGTTAAGGGTGGGAGTTGGTTAGGTCAGTGTCAGTTTTCAGTAGTTTTATTGTCAGTCAAGTTGTGACAGTCACCTGTCAGTAGAGTTTGGCCATGAGAAAGACCAGTAGGGCCTAATATTTTGAGATTAGAAATCCAGAGGTTATTTCTTGTATTCTGATGAGGTAAGAAATCCAAGTCCAAAGAAGAAAAAGAAGACACAGGAAGGCGTTGGAACCGACATGGCTGTGGACATGTATGGTGGGAAGTCTGAGCACCATTGTCTTTCCTTTGTCTCTTTTTATCTTTTATGTTGACTGTAAAGAAACGTTAAATGTAAAGAATGATATTATTTGATTCTCTGATCTATCGCCTTCTCTCTGTAGGCTGTAGATGTTGATCTTTGTGAACAAGTCTGTAACTGTTGGTAAATTTCTGCCTTGGTAGCATCAACCTTTGTATTTTGTTAATTTTATTCCTCATTAGAGTGTGAATCCATTGTTTCTGTAACTGACCCATTTTGGAGAATGTGCATACAAGCATATTTTTAGTACAAGAGGCATGGTAGATCAGAAAGCATTAAATAGGTATTAGTTTCATTCCCAGCAAGAGACATTGTCACTTTAAACACTCATTAGGACCTTCTGTGTTTAAGCTGCTGTATTTCACCTGGATTGCTTTGTCATTTTCGAGGTCTAGCAAAGACACGCTCATCATATTTGGATTTCCTGAGAAGCATCTAAATTACAAATAAGCGGTGAAAATGTGTTCCTTTTTAGTTGTTTTATTTATTATAATTTATTTTAAAGACAACATCGTTTCTCCTTTTTCTTCCAGCCTAAACTTTAAGATAGCTTTTGGCCAAAATCAGTAAGAGGTTGATGAGGTAGAAATTTCTGAGCAGGTGCCCATGCGTGTGTCACGCGTGTGTCACGCGTGTGTCTTTTCCACGAGTATGGAGTCACCGCTTGCTTCGTTGTGCTGTTCAGTCACTGACTCACGTGTCGTCGTGCAGTCGGTAAGTCGTGTCTCACTCTGTGACCCCAGGGCCTATAGCCCGCCAGGCTCCTCTGTCCATGAGATTTTCTAGGCGGGAATGCTGGAGTGAGTTGCCATGTCCTTCTCCAGGGGATCTTCCTGACCCAGGGATCAAACCTGGGTCTCCTGCATTGACAGGAGGGTTCTTTACCACTGAGTCACCGGGGAGGCCCGTTTTCGTCATTGCTAGAAGACAAATGGGAGTGCCTTTAGTTGAGGGAACACTTACCTAAGGGATTCCCAGGCAGCAGTAGCGGTAAAGAACCTGCCTGCCACAGCAGGAGACGCGAGGACCTGGGTCGGGAAGATCCCCTGGAGAAGGACATGGCTGCCCACTCCAGTATTCCTGCCTGGAGAATCCCGTGGACAGAGGAGCCTGGCGGGCTACTGTCCATGGGGCCACACAGAGTCAGACATGACAGAGCACACACACACACACACACACACCCCACTCACACCAGCTCAGTGTTTAAAAACTAATTCAAAAATCACCAATATCCTGTAGCACACCTTCTGGGCTCAGCACGTGTGTGTGTGTGTATATGTATTTATTTTATGTTGTCTTATTTTACGTGTAGAGGAATGTAGCAATTGCCAGTAGTAAATCAGAAGGAAAATTATCACCACTTGGGAAAGTTCTTTCTAAAGTTTGAGACTTATTTCTTGCGTTGAAGGAAACTGTTTGTATTAATGTTGGTTTGGAATTTAAAGGAGGTCATGACATGGCATCAATCAAGATTGCCGGGAGAAATATCAATAACCTCAGATATGCAGATGACACCACCCTTATGGCAGAAAGTAAAGAGGAGCTAAAAAGCCTCTTGATGAAAGTGAAAGAGGAGACTGAAAAAGTTGGCTTAAAGCTCAACATTCAGAAAATGAAGATCATGGCATCCGGTCCCATCACTTCATGGGAAATAGATGGGGAAACAGTGGAAACAGTGTCAGACTTTATTGTGGGGGGCTCCAAAACCACTGCAGATGGTGATTTCAGCCATGAAATTAAAAGACACTTACTCCTTGGAAGAGAAGTTATGACCAAACCTAGATAGCATATTCAAAAGCAGAGACATTACTTTGCCGACTATGGTCCATCTAGTCAAGGCTATGGTTTTTCCAGTGGTCATGTATGGATGTGAGAGTTGGACTGTGAGGAAGGCTGAGTGCCGAAGAATTGATGCTTTTGAACTGTGGTGTTGGAGAAGACTCTTGAGAGTCCCTTGGACTGCAAGGAGATCCAACCAGTCCATTCTGAAGGAGATCAACCCTGGGATTTCTTCGGAGGGAATGATGCTAAAGCTGAAACTCTAGTACTTTGGCCGCCTCATGCAAAGAGTTGACTCACTGGAAAAGACTCTGATGCTGGGAGGGATTGGGGGCGGGAGGAGAAGGGGACGACAGAGGATGAGACAGTTGGATGGCATCACGGACTCGATGGACGTGAGTCTGAGTGAACTCCGGGAGATGGTGATGGACAGGGAGGCCTGGCGTGCTGCAATTCATGGGGTCGCAGAGTCGGACACGACTGAGCAACTGAACTGAACTGAACTGATGACACGGCTGTATTTCTCCACAGTTGCAAGCCTGAGAGCAAAGGTCATGCTTCTGACCTTTCTGAACTTTGGATTCCCATTTTGGCACTGGTCGCTCTTCCGGCTCTTGGTGAATGCCTGACTGCCGAATAAGGGGAACATGAGGACAGATCCCGTGCGATCGCGGGGGTGGCCAGTCTCAGTGTGGGGCCTGATGCCTGACGGCGCCTGCAGTGAGGGCGGGGTTCATTCCCCGCCACTGGGTGTTCCAGTTCGATTCTCTTGTCCTGGTGACAGAGCGTACTTTATCAAGCATTTTCTTTTCATAAACAGATGAAAGTTAAAAATTAGGTAGAAAAATGTATTTTGGAAAAGAAAAAAGCATTGGTTGCCAAGTTAGTAAAATTCATAGTTTTGAAGACTAGTTTGTCTCATCTGGAGTACATGCAGTCAGTCAGACTGGCAGACATCTCTACTTTCATGGTTAGATAAGCGGGGAGGCATGTAGGCATTAGGTTAAACTGCCGCTAAAGTATTATTTTGTATGTATTATTTAATTAAAAACATTCTAAACTCTAATGGTCATGAAAATGAAAGCATGGTTAAGTAAGAAGGCTTGGTAAATAAAAATAGTTTTGAACAGCCAATAAAGTACTTATTTTGTGTATTGGGCAGTGCAAGACCCTTCTATATTGAAATGTTTGTTAAACTAATGCTCTTAAAAGCAATTGTTTTCATTCACAAAATGACATTTAGACAGGAAAGGTGATAAATGTTCCAGAAAGCTGTTAAATGGCTTAAAATAATTTTGAACAATTTGTCAATTTTTAAAAGTTTTAAAATAGTAATATGAAATTAGCATACTGAGTCAGTGAAATACTAACCCTAACCTTTCCAATCCACAAACAGGTGATAAACGTAGGGGAAATGTCCATAACTAGCAGTAATCAGAGACGTGCAGAGTAGAACTGTAAGATAATTATTCACTTATAAACTCGGCTAAAGGTAAATAGTTAACACTGGTGTTGTGATGTAGTAGAGAAATGGGCAAGGTTTCCCACAGAGTGATTTGGCCACAGTTACTGTAGTTGGCACTGTGTATCCCTGGTGGCTCAGCTGGTAGGCAGAGAATCCACCTGCATTGCGGGAGACCTGAGTTTGATCCCTGGTTTGGAAAGATCCCCTGGGGAAGGGAACAGCTACCCTCTCCAGTATTCTGGCCTGGAGAATTCCAGGGAACATACAGTCCCTGGGGTCGCAAAGAGTCGGACACGACTGAGTGACTTTGACTTTCACTCTGATGGTTGTTAGGGTGTGTTTAGCTTTGTAAGAAACCAGCGAACTTCCGCACCGCTGTGCCTTCCCACCAGCAGAGAACAGGAGTCCCTGTTGCTGCGCGTTTCACCAGCATTTGGCAATGTCAGTGTCCCAATGTGGGCCATTCTGATAATTGCTCAGTGGGGTCTCATCAGATGGGGCTTCCCTGGTGGCTCAGCTGGTAAAGCGCCTGCCTACAATGCAGGAGACCCGGGTTCGATCCAAGGGTTGGGAAGATCCCCTAGAGAAGGGAATGGCAACCCACTCCAGTATTCTGGCCTGGAGAATCCCACGGGCTGTCACGAAAAGTTGGACACGACTGAGCAGCGTTCACACACACATGTACCGTATGGCACTTTTAGGAATTTATCTCAAGGAAACAGTTATGAATATTTAGGAAACTTTATCTTTTATAACATTTGAAAAGTGAAAAATTAACTGCTATCCAGATTTCTAAAAATGAGAGGTTCCTTTAAAAAGTTTCGAAATGTCTGCATTATTTGACATCCTTAGGGAAAATGTACCAACAGGTTAAGGCTTAGCTCTGATATTTGGAAATCTGAATGGCTGATTTTCTTCTTTGGCTTCTGTGTGGTTTCAAGTTATCCTCAGTGAATATGTATTATGATTATCACTCAATATAATGGTTAAATTTTTAAAACATTGGAAACAAAATCAGTGTTTACAGCAAATTACGATGCAGTGGGCCATGAAATGAGTTAGGAAGAGTGGAGTCAGTATTAAAATCAGGCAGATTTCAGGAGTGTGAAGTGGCATTTACTGTGCTGCTCTTCCTTGATTCCATTTTTACTTACATATCACAAGAAAAGGCGGCACTTTTAAGAAACAGAATGTGATGCTGCTGCTCTTCGGTTAATAATAGAAGCTATCTCAACCAGACGACTGGCTGGAGAGCTCATTTTTATTTAAGAAAGAACTTTGCTCCCATTTTCAGACTATGAGTAGTTAATAAATATCAAAGTATACAGTTAAATTAGTTTTTTGAAGCAGACCTTCAGACTTGACCTTCAGCTTTTAATATGTCTAGTTATTGCAGCTCACATAGTTAATTTTTTTCAAGTGTTTCTGAGATGGAGAAGTTTGCCTAGATATGTTGTGATTTCAGGGTTGTGTGGCAGAAGCCGCCTGTCCCTGAGTCCCTGGAGATGAGAACCAGCAGACACGGAGCTAACGAGGTGCCTGGGCGTTGCTGGGCTTGCCCCTAAATCGGTGTTCCTGTTTTCTGCTTCTAGCTCCACCCAAGACCGTCAAAGCCCCCGTGGAGCATCTGAAGCCTGAGAGCCTTGAGGGGCCCGGTTCCTTCGATTATAGCGTGCTGCAGCATCTCGGCCAGTTCCCCCCGCTCATGCCCGCCAAGCAGGTCGCCGAGTCGGCCAGCAGCGGCAGCCCCCAGAGCTCCGGGGGCGGCAAGCCTGCCATGTCCTACGCCAGCGCGCTGCGGGCCCCGCCAAAGCCCAGGCCTCCGCCCGAGCAGGCCAAGAAGAGCAGCGACCCTCTGTCTCTGTTCCAAGAACTCAGCCTGGGGAGCTCAGCCGGCAGCAATGGCTTCTACTCCTATTTTAAGTAATCCCTTTTTTCCTCCAGGGAGAATGTTCTAATTTCTGTATCAGTAGAGCTAAGGTAGCCAGCCTTCACCTGTAGCTGCACAGTTTCCTTTGTTTTCACGTTAAATATGTTCTCACTTAATTGCTTTGCTGCTAGACTTGCAACTAATTTTTTTAAAGTATATTCCATTATTTGCATTTTTGACGTGAGTCAGAATTTTGACAGCTTTTATGTGGAATAAAAAAATATTTTTAAATTTGTGTATTGTTATATATGTTTGCATCAAGCTAGCAGCTAAGAAGTTAATTGTGCAACTATTAAAAAAAAAAGAAAAAAAAGTTTGTCTAAAATGTATTTAAAGAGAAAAAAAATTGTAAGTAGCATTTACATTTATTCAATAATATTACCATATGCTGGGTTTCTGTACCAGAAATGGCCAGTTGATGTACAGATGTATGTTATTTTTGCTTAAATTCATTGAAAATTTTTTAAAATAAAGGGGCAGCATCTTCTGAATACTTTTAAGTTTCATCAGCTTTTTTTGGTGGCAAGATGCTGCCCTTGAAAACTTTTATAGGTTTAGACTGGATGACGCGCTGTCGTCCTCTCCATCCACCGCAGGACAGAGGCAAAGGCATTCTTTGCAGGTGTATGTCCTACGCCACAACATGGGCATACATAGTTATTTTTTGGACAAGCTACTCTTCAAGCTTGTTTTTAATGTTAATTTGATAGTGTGGTTTTTTTTAAACAAATCATGAAGCTGAAAAATTTTTAGGATTGTTGGTGCTTAGTAGACTTGATAACTATTTTAAAAATGCGTGAATTTAGTAGAGTCTTTTCTCCCCACTCTGCATGTGTGGATGTCTGTAATCTGGCCCCCCCCACCCCCCCCCCAGTGGTATAAAGAACTGTGCCGCTCTAAGGTGTCTTTTCCCTCCGGTAAAAATTTTGGTACCTTATTTGATGTTTACATTAAAATGTGACATTATACATGGCAAATTCAAATATTTTGCTAACTGTTTTGTTTGAGGAATATCATTAAAGAAGAAATATAATGTTTATCAAAGGTGTATCAAAATTCATCAAAATCTGGGGCAAAAACTACCCTTGTTTCTCGTCTTTCAATTCTTCTGGAAGAACCCCACTGAACTTGTACAAAAATATAAAATTTAAACAGCTCTCCTAAATATTCTACATTCTAGACATTGTTTTGAGTGAACTTTGGTAAAATCCAAAGAAACGCGCTGACCCTCTTCAAATGTGTGGTCTTGTGACACTTTTGAAGCAAAGCATGTCCGTATTGTTTTCCTGACCTAGTAGTACTACTTTTATATTTCAGAGGTGTCTTGAAACTACAATATAACCTTTTTTAAAAAATAAAATAATAGGATAAGGTTGGGAAGCATTGCAAATCCTGAATGGATCCTGAAGATCCGTTCAGAAATAGTGTTTTGGAAGGCTCCTTTTGAGTAGGCCATCGCATACTCGCAGTCCATTTGCAAAGCAGCTGAAAAGCAGAGGGATAAAGGAGGACTTGTGCAGCAGGAGCTTGGCCGCAGCAGCAGCCCCTGGAGCCGTAGCTCAGGAGAGGAGGGGAGAGGGCCTCCGGTTGGAGGTGTCCAAGCCGCAGGACCAATGGGGAAAGCCTCTTCTGTCCAGAGTGTGGCTGGCTTGTGTGTGGCTGCACCGCAGAGGCCTGGGTGCTGTGTGCAGTGGCAGGTGTAGACGTGTAGACGGCACACGTGGTCACGGTTAGTACAAGTCACAGTTGGAAAACGAAGCCAGCAATTGAACAGCACCTCGGTTTCTCTGCACGATGTCAGATCACCACATTCAGCGGTGTTGGATTTTTCTCAACATAACTTTAGTCATGAAACAAGAAGAAAAAATTTTGCTGCATAGCTGCGTATTTCCAACTTGGTGACAAAACTCAAGATAGAGCCCAAATGAAAATGAGATCCCCCTGGCGTGAGGGTGTCTGTGAAAAACAGCGTTCTTGTCGGTGAGGACCCTCCTCCCCCACAAGTATCCAGGACTGCGGCACAGCTGGGTGAGTGGTCGAAAGTATGTTGGTGAAGACAGCTGTCGCCTCAGGGCTGTCAGTTAAGCCTGTGTCATGAAGCAGCTGCCTAATTACCTGTTTTCCATAGCTGAACCTTTAAAAAGTACTAGTTTTAAAAGTATTTAAGTGTGCCCACCCTACCACCTTACATAAGTATGTTGATGATGGATGCTTTGCGTAAGGAAGCTTGGGTCATTGTGACTTCAATGTGCTAAGCAGTTATTTCTGAAAAACTAAAAAGAATAGCCACTCCCTAGTGCACTGCTGTGCTGAGCATGTCGAGCGGTCCTCGTTTCCTGGTCGTTCCTGCAGCCAGTCAAGGAGTCATGACGTTGTTCCCATCCAGGACTCTCTTAGATTCAGCCTCAAATGCGTACTCCAGCCTCTAACAGGCTTAGTCCTCAGCTTTCCTTAATGCCGTATTTCCAGCTGTGCTTTGAGTATTATGTATGTGTGATATCTTGTGACAGTTTCGAGGAAGTCTTAACTGCAAGAATCATTGCAGGTCTCCATTGCAGTGAGGCGTGGCTTCTGAGTACCATTCCTGCTCCTGGGTCTGACTTGGGCAGCATGAGCAGGCGCCCACGGATCAGACTGATGCAGTTGGTGGTCGGCCCCCTTGTCTGCGGGGCCCGTGGTCACAGAGTCGGCCAAGTGCAGATCAGAGATGCTAAAAGCGATCCCAGAATGTTCCAGAAACGAGCACTTGGACTCGCCAAGCACTGGCAACCGTCCACATGGCATTGATATTGCATCAGGCATTATAAGTGATCTAGAGGATGACTTAGAGTATATGGGAGGGTGTGTGAGTTACATGCAAAAACCGTGTCATTTTATAGAAGGGACTTGGACTCTAGCCCCTGCAGATACCAAGGGATGACCTTGTTTCATATAAAGGTTCAACCTTAGTTCAGATGGAACTTCCTTATTTTTAAAGCTTGATGTTACCTCTGGGATAATACCAAGTGTTACCAACTTCCTTCTCCTGCAATACAGATTTCTTCAAGTGAAGTTAATTGTTCACATGATGTCTTTCTGCTTCTTTGTTCTCTGTATCACTCTGAAGTTTCCTTTTCTTTTGCCAGAACTATTTTTTATTCATTTTACTTTTTAATTTCAGTGCTACTGAGGTTTTTTTTTCACATTAGACTTCTTTTGGATGATAGAATTTGTAGAGTTTTCATGCTAATTTTTTTTCATCTAAAAATGAATTTCTATTAAGATTTGAAGAGTTTCATTCGCTGTAACATGGATATTTCTGGTGTGTTTTAAAGGGGGTTTTGGTTGCTATTTTGGCATTTTGGCTTGTGCTTTGCCAAATTGTTGTAGCAGAGCTTGGTTTTTGATTAACCAGAAGTTAATTATTGACCATTTAAACAACATAACCTTCTTTTTCCTTTTCTCAGACAGGTAGGCTTTCTTTCTATCTGGGTCATTGTATGTGTGAAATAACAAACTGCCTTGTGTGGCTTTATTCATCAAAGATTCTAGAATAAGTTTGGGTTTGATGTAAACATCAATTGGTCTTTTTGGTTCAAAGAATTTCAGAATAAGTAAAATAAGCAGAATTCCCACTGAATAGGCATTACCTAATTAGACATAGCCGTCTCCAAGACCTATTTGTGAAAATAGTTTCCGTGTTTATGGAGGCATTGGAATTGCTGAGAAAGTTAACCGAATTTCCTAACTTGAAATAATTAATATATAGTGTTACCTTGCTCTCGTGTAGTTGATTTTACATGTTTCATATTTTCCATGTGTGCACATCTGAGAGCAAAGCTATAAACATGTAAGAATTCATCTCTAGCCACCTTGACCAGAGAGAGCCACTTTGCCTAAGAGCCAGAGTGTGAAAACCAGTTTCAAGATAAATGTTAGATTTCAGCTACTGTCATGAAGAAGATTAGATTTACTGAAATCATCATTTTAATAAGAGACACCTGTTATCCTTAGCATTTTTTTTCAAACTGGAGTTGTTTTTAAAAAGAGAATCCAGAAAAAACCTATAAAAATACAAGATTAAAACTTTAAATATATTGAAAGATACAAATTGCTACCTTAAATGTTACTTAGGCTATCTGGTTTTTCTTCTAGTTCCACAAAGGTAGTAATTTGTCTTTTGTAAGATTTACCAGACATGTTTCTTGCTAACCATCCCTTTAAAGTAGGAGAACCCTCAATTTCTAGCATGACCCTAAGTGTTCCTAAATCTCAAAATAAATGTTTGAGTGGATCTGATGGTTTGCTCCACTCTTTGCCACCTGATCCACAACTATTTAGCTCTTAGAAATAACGGATAATGTTCTAACTATGATTTCTTGTTCAGAATATCACTCAGTGATGTCCGTCACACACTATAAAGACTTCAGGAAGTAGCGGCATTTCAGCCGCCAAAGTGCACCCTGTGCTACGGCTCTCAAACTCTCCCTCTGCTCGAGGTTGGATATTTATGTGCTGAGATTTCACTGTCAAGCTGCTAAATTCACACTTAACTACTTTCATACCTGTTTAATAAGCAGTTTCAAGACCACTGTTACAAGGAATGAATCTTACTAACATTTTTATAAAACACATTCAGGAAATGGCATTGTTATTCCTTTAAATTAGAATATCAGATTAAACAATTACAAAAATTTTAATGTATTTAAATTTTTTGAGAAGTGTTTGAAAATAATCTACTTTGGAATAAATGTTAAGGAAATAGTCACAGGAGTTTCTAAATTTCTTTGAAAGGAGGTACCTAACAGAAGAATCTAGACTCAGTAACGTGAACTGTGGTTAAATCCTAAACTCAGTTTTACAGTGTTAGTCTAAAGCTTTTAAAACGGGAGTGTTGAGAAAACCCAGAGACATGCATATACTTAGAGTTCCAGTAATGTGTTAGACCAGACTTTATTTGCAATTTGTTCAACAGAGAGATTTTATTTTGATACAAATATTAAGCATAGTAAGTTTTATATAATTCTATAAGTTCATTAAACAATATTATGGACTTTTCATTATATTCTTTGGGAGTCTTTTAGCTGTTTCTACACCTCATATGAGGTGTCTTTTGTATTTTATTTTACATACTAGCATGTGACTGCCTGCCTTAGAACTATGTATAGGAGAGGAAACCAATATTAAATTTTTTTTGATTTTTTGAAATAAATTTTGCCATTAACTTTTTCTTTTTTTTTTAATGTCTGAGCAGTGGAGGGGAAGGGGTGAATTCCATAGGTTTCCACACAGAATAGAAAGAGTCTCTGTTTACACGTCTGTCCTGACTGAGTAGGACAGAGCAGTGGGTCTCAGAGTTGAGCGCCTGCGTCAGAATTGTCCAGGAGCCTTGTCAAGTACAGGTTGCTGGACCCACTCCCGCCACCTCTGACTCCAGGCTGGGGCCTGGTCGTCTGCATTTCCAAAAAGATTCAGACAAGGCTCAGGCTGCTGTCCAGGCAACACACCTTGAGAACCACTGGTCGAGAGAAAGTCCGAGGGTCTTTTTAATCATGCATGTATTTATTCAGTGTGCAAAACTGATCTCTTGAGACATTTTTACAATTCGGGACGTTCATGGAGAAAGACCTTTGGAGCCAAGAGCCCTCTGGGTGGGGGCCGCTGCCTCTCCCCACCAGCACTCGCCCTCTGAGGCCTGTGCTGCTCGTCCAAGTCGGGGTGGGAGTGCTCTCATTTCTAGGGTTAGTTTGGTTTCCTGTACCCTGCAGCCTAGGCTTTTGTCTAGAAGCCAAGCGTTTGTTTGGAGAGCTTAGAGTCAGTCTTGATGCTCCGCACACACAGATGAGCATTGTGGTAGGAAGCCATCGGCCTGGCACGGGAATGCCCTTTGCGTTTATGGAGGCCCTAAGTATCAGAGGCCCCAGACTAAGATGGCAGTGACATTGAGCATGGAAAATAATAGATAATCCCCAAATGATGTCTCTGTGGTTTTCATGTTTTGGGGGATGAGAGAGGTGAGGGCAAAGGATTTGCTTTTCAAATTATGTGTTTCTCAGGTTAAACTTATTTTGGATTCTTTGCCAATAGGTGTTAGGGGAGCCTGCAGTATTGTTTAGGGAAGAAAACTGACAATTGTCTCTGATTTCTTTGCTCCCTTAAAAAAAAATTTATATACGTTTGCAAGAAACAGTCTAGAGGAATCCACCACCTACACAGCATGAGTTATTCATAAACTATAGGCGCACGTGTATGAGCAAGATATTTCTGAGAGAAACTGCCTATGATATAATAAACCTACAGGTCTATGGATATTTTAAAATTTGTGTGTTATTGTCGTTAATATTCCCCTGGAGTGCCGCTTGAGAGGTATTGGTCTCTGCCTCTGGTTTTTTGTTTGGCTTTGAATTTACTGAGACTAGAAAGAGAGAAAAAATTATTTTTAAGGTAATAGATTATAGAATGACTTAGATGTAGACCATATGATAAGCAACCTAGAACACACAGCTTTGGAATTCTTAAAACACAGTACTTCCTCCTTGAAAGGCTTGATAATCTTTGGTGGGACTGTTCGTATGCTCAGCACAGGTTACTGCATTCAGCTGCAGCTCATAGGGAGCTTCAGTCTATTTATCCTTTGCTTTGCACGATGCCTTGGATGCAGAGACCTCTCTCTGTCGTTCGTTTGGTCGGGGGGCTCTGTCCAGGTTGAAGTCCTGAAGGTCAGCTACACCTGAGAATGCTTCTCAGCCCCTACCCCCAACAGAGGACGAGTCAGGTTTTCATGTATCTAGACCATGCCAGCTTCTCATAGCCCGTGTGTATGACAAGTACTGTATCCGCTTTCTGTGCCAGTCATCCAGTCTGATTCTCTGAAACCCACGAAGGTACTGGTTAAATGTGGTAGTTATATCCTAGGTAAATAGGGTGAATACAATACCTCTCCTCCAAATTATAAAGGTAATGGATTTTGCATTTTATTGAAGGCTTCATTAGTGACACAGTGTTTTTTTTTTCAATGCTTCAAGAATACAGTTCTTATCTAAACTTGTTCAGCTAACTTCATACAGTCATTTAGCAAATTCATGCAGGGTCTTAGTTTCACAAGCCTTCCAAAGGAAGGCTACATAAAACTGATTCCATCCGTTTCTGTCTCTTCAAAAAGTACCAGCTGTACAGCCATCTATCTAATTAATCATAATTTATGGCAAAATTATTATTTTTTTCTTTGTGGTTAATGATACCTCATCTGAGAATTCTAATGCCTAAAGAGTTTATCCTTAAAAGTAAAAATGACTTTGTACCATAAAATAACCCCAAAGCCACTCTCTAGGGTTTTTATTTCCTTCTCTTTTTTGTCATTTTCTTTTAAAACTTAGTTTTGGAATTAGTTTGGCCACATTGGTTCCTTAGAACAAGGTTTCAGTTCGGAGTCTACAATTCCTACATTGTGATCATTGTCTCAGTGAAATTATTTTGTTTTAAAAGATTCATGGTAACAAAATGTATTTTACTGCTACAACTAAAATGTATTTATAATAAAATGCCTTTTTAATGATTTGGAGATCTGTTTATTATCTGTGAAACGCTATCCTCTGCTTCCTTTGAAGATCAAAGGTCTGACAGAAGTTAAGCACGGTACTTTGATTTTATTCATGATATTAATCAGTAAAACCAGCTAAAGTAACAGAACTAAGTATTAATTTGTAAAACTGTGACTCTAGTTTTCAGAAATTTGCAACTTAAATCTCTAAACTTCAGCGGTAGTAAGGGCCTGAAGGCTTCAGTTAGTTACCTGAAAGTTTAAAGATCTTCAGCCCTTTTCAAATTAAAAAAGTAACCCAGATGGCTCAGTGGTAAAGAATCCTCCTGCTAATGCAGGAGACGTAAGTTTGATCCCTGGCTCAAGAAGATCCCCTGGAGGAGGAAATGGCCACCCACTCCAGTGTTCTTGCCTGGAGAATCCCATGGACAGAGGGGCCTGGTAGGATGCAATCCAAAGAGTCGAAAAGAGACACGACTGAGCTGAGGGAGAAGAGACAGTCATGAATTGCTCTTAACAAGTCCCTTATTAATGCTGGTCTTGTGCAACCCAGAGTTTATTTCAGACATTGTAAACCTAGTTGACGTCAACTTATTAGGGGGTGTGCCAAGCATAAATCACACTCCCTCCCCTACCCTCCAAATGCTGGCTATGCACAAAATTGTCCTGCGTCAGGGTCTCGTTTTCACTGGGGAAATAAGTCTTCGCATGTGCCATGATGTGACTTCGAGAAGCATTAGCCAGTCACAGAGGCTTTGTGTGCCCTGGCAGTCTTATTTTAACCTCCCAAATGGCAACCCACTCCAGTGTTTTTGCCTGGAGAATCCCATGAACAGAGGAGCCTGGTGGGCTACAGTCCACAGGGTCTCAAGGAGTCGGACACGACTGAGCGACTTCACTTTAACTTTAATGTAGCACCATGAATCAAACTTGAGTATACTGTGCTTCAGGTTGCAAATGTGGGGAGATGGGACAGTTGGCCTTTCTTAAGGACAAGTTACAATTCTTAGCGCAGTGAATCATATTCAAGATGGGTATCCTGCTTTCTTTGAGTTGATCTGATCTGACATAAATCATTTCTGGGTTTTGCAAAGAAACACACTTCTTTACATATAAATCAAATGGCTGTGGAGAAGCCCTTGGGCTGCCATCTGCTCTAGAGGAACTAACCAAGAGCAATTTTCATTGGGAAACATGCAAATAAGACTCTCAGGTGTTAATTCCTGTGCATTACTGGTGCTCTTTGAAGCGCTTTTCTGAGCATTAAAGTAGAATGTGATTTCATCAAAACTGCAAGGCGGGCTCATTCTGTATGGAGCGTGGGTTGAGCTGAAGAATGGAGAGTCGGCTTTGGCGGGAGCGCTAAAATGGAGCTTGTTTAAACTGGAACGCGCCAGCACTCCTGTGCCTTGGAGCTGAGGCAGGGTCTGCAAGGGGCTCTGGCGCCCGATGCACACAGTGGTGGTGCCCTAACAAACCACTTCCCACGAAGATGGAGACCCGCTCTTCCGATGTGAGGACCCACCTTGATCGCATGGCCTCAGTTCCAGCTCGCCTCACCGGCTGCAGCTGACTCACCTTTCTGAAGCGCATCTGATGGCGCCACTCTTACAGGGAAGCCCTCCGTGGCTTCCTGTCCCACCTTCAGCTTCTTAGCTGGACTCTCGAGCGCTGCACACAGACCCCTAAGTCAGACTGCTCCCCTTCCTTCCCTAGATGAGCCCTTGCCCTTCCTTGCTTCTCAGCTCAGATTGGAGCACACCCTTCATTCAGCACCACGACGCCCAGGTTTGCTCTGGGGAATGCTACTTGTTACTCAGGATTCTGTAAATTCGCCTCCCACACTCCCCAGCTGGAATTAGCTACCTTCTCCTCTAAGGGCCTTATACTTGACTTACCACAGTTTTTGTGCTCGAGTTGGGAGCTGGTGAGCTTCTGGGTGACAGATCGGGTCCCGAGGCCCCAGACCTACAGCGTGGGCTCTGCACCTTCTGCAGAGCACACCCTGAAATGCCAGCGGAAGCAGCTGAGAGGGGTGGATTCAGAGCAGAGCGTAAAGACCCTCTCCCCTCCCCACGGATGCCCTTTGCCAGTGAAGTGCAGCCAGACGCCGCCTGCGGTCGGCAGCCATGGCCCGGGGCGCAGCCACATCTCCGCCCGCTCCCCCAGCAATGACACAGCTTTGACAGCCAACAGCGTCTTCTGTCTTCCCAGGTGTCGCTGTTGGAACCCTTGATGTGACGGCTTCACCATGGTTACGTCAACTTTGATGGATGCTGCCTACCTTAGCATCTCCTGGTCTGTAGGCTTAAACCTACCATACAGACTTTTGGAAAGTGATGAAGTTCACCTTGGTTTGAAGCTCTGATGGATTTCAAATCCATCAGAGCTGCAGCTTGCCAAGTCTGTGGTGTTAGCCCACTCTTTGCTCATTAAAGCGGATGCTCTGCAAACTGATTTAAACCTTTATTTTGGGAGACCATGGGGCTAATTCCTGAGGAGAGAGGACACTAGTGTGACGATGGGGTGAACCAGCCAAGGCTCTGGAAGGTGGGCTTGGCTGGCTGGTCACGTGGCTTGCCCTCTGGGACCCATGTTTGCTGTGTTGCCCACTAGTTGGACAGAAATGTAATCTGAGGCATCTCTGACAAGCCCTCTAGACACGAGCAGAAGCCAAAAGGGAAGGGCCTGAAGTCCGGTGCTCGGGGGCTTGTCCCTGGGCCTGCTCTTCAGACACACCTGCTGTTAGATCTGTTGGCTTGGAATCCAGACAGGCCCGTGTTCCTAGAAACTGAGCAGAAGTGGGCGCTCTTGGCTGAGTGTCCTCTTCAAAGTGTTGAGGAGCTAGCCCTCTTTTAACTTGGCGATTGGGCATAAAGCGAGCGGTGCGACCTGGGACCAAAGTAACAGGGAAGTGCTGGCAGGTGGTAAGCGATCAGGCTTTACCGGACAGATCAGCGCTCCTCCCTGCAACCCTGCAGGCCAGCGGCTCCCAACCTTTTGGGCACCACGGACCTTTTTGGCCTCCAAGGACTGGGTGGGAGGGGGTGGCTTCTGGGTGATCACATTTATTGTGCTCTTTATTATTATTATATCAACTCCATCTCAGATCATCAGACACTGGGTCCCGGAGGTTGGGGACCCTGCTATAGACCTTCTAAGACCTAGATCATTCCTGCTGGTTGTGCTAAAGAGTGGAAGAGACGGCATTTTGAAAAAAAAAAAAAATTGTGCTCTAGTGTCATTAAAGGTAGTTTTGAATCATCCAGCAAAGGCCTTGTAGAAATCTATCTGTTCCTTTTTTGCTTTTAATTGAAGCTGTGTCGTTTCAGGTGTTCAGCAGAAACCTGTCTGTTCTTAAAGGCTGCCGGCTGACATGTTCCAGCTGAGAAAACCCGTTTCATCCAGGCCCGCAGCCGCGAGCTCCGCTGTGGCGGATGCAGGGGCCCAGGCCCAGCACAGGACAAGCCACAGGGCTGTGGGCCCCCGAGGGCATGGCCCAGGTCCCCAGTGAGCTCTGCTGCTACTGCTTCTCTGGGGCATCCCTACGCTCTCCTCTCTGCTCTCTTCTAGCTCACACACCTGTCTGATGGCCCAGTGCAGCCTGCGGGCACTGTGAGGAGCATCTGACTGGGTGGGGAAGGTTCTAGCTGCCAGGGTGACTCAGGAAAATATCACCAAGCAAGGCAGGCGCAGGGAACCACGCAGAACAGGGTAGGAACTGGGAATATGAGCCCAGTATCAAGGGCACACAAGGAAGAAAGCATGGATTTTGCACAGAGGGGTTAGAGGCACGTCCACACTGGGTCCTGGGGAGTAAGGACTCCAGCAGCTTCTGAAAGGGGGCAGACCTCCTGCGGCCAAGGAACCTCAATTACACAGTACTTGGCTTGATTTTAAAGTCACTGACTATATTGGACTCTAGGTCATGAGGGGTAGGTCCATAACTCATCCCTGGTTTTGAAGCAGGTCCTGTCCTGGCTCAGCACGGGGGCTGTAGTCAGGGGATGAGACAGGACAATGGTCTCCAAAGACGTCCACATCTTGACTGGGGGAACCATACTTTGTATGGAAAAGGGACGCTGCACACATGACTGAGCCAAGGGCCTTGGTGTGGCGGGGGGTGGGGGGCTTAGCTTGGATGGTCCGGATGGACGCAGTGTGAGCAGAGGTCCTTTCAAGAGGGAGCTGTGAGGCGGGAAGCAGAGACGGATAGGGGAGCACAGCACCTCCTCTCCGCTGCAGCGCATTCCTTTACCTTCATCACACACCGCTTCCTCTCTCGAACCTTCCCTGGCCATTCGTAAGAAAAGCAACGGAAATGTCATTTTAAGGCTTTGCACCTGGGGCTGGAAGTGGGGCCAGGACGAAGAAAGGACCAGACCGAAGTGTGTCCCCCGGAGCTCGTGCCGTCCTGGGGCCACAGGCCGGCGTGAGCCAGTCCGCACCCCGCAGACCGCCACTTCGGGCTTGAGAAGCCGTCCAACTCCTTGGAGAAGGTGGGAGGAAAACGACGCTTCTTCCAGCCAGGCGTCCCGGTCCTCTGCAGAGCTCACTTCACTTCTGCGACACCCACAGAGCGTGGCTCTGCGTTCCGGGAATCGGTGTCTCTGCTAAGGGCTCACACCTGGCTTTCTGGAGCCGGCAGGTAGGACCTCCTGGTCTCAGTGACTGGGGGCCGCCTCTCGCTGAGGTGGGGGCAGCCTTGGCGTCGGCTCCTTTTCTATTTTTCCTTCCCATTAGGTGCAGCGGCTTGTACGTTGCCACCTCCCTGCCTCTGGGACGTATCCGGACTGTATCCCTATTTATCCGAAGTTGCTCAGCCCGTGAGGTACATGCTGGGTCACCCCTTTACTGAACACGCGGCATGGATGGGCTTCCGACAGTCTCGGGGTGGGGCGTGGCGTGGCGTGGCAGGGGCGTGGCGTGGCCGTGTGCGGGGCGGGGCGGGGCGGGGCGTGGCAGGGGCGTGGCGTGGCCGTGTGCGGGGCGGGGCGGGGCGGGGCGTGGCAGGGGCGTGGCGTGGCCGTGTGCGGGGCGGGGTGGGGCGTGGCAGGGGCGTGGCGTGGCGGGGGCGTGGCGTGGCGGGGCGTGGCGGGGCGAGCTGTTTACATCAGTGACTTGGGTATTGTTCTGAGCTCCTGAAGCTCAGAGCTGAGGACCTCAGACTGTGGCTGCAAACACCTCCCCCGAACCTGTGTTTCTCTCTGTTCTACCAGGACTGCTCTGTGGGTGAAAACAGAGGCAGGCTTAAAGCCAAATCGGCAAGCATCTCCAGGAGGCTGGGCTTTCACATTCAGGCCAGAAACTCGTCAGGAGCAAAGCCCCAGGAAGACAAACCAGCGCTGATTAGCGACGTGAGGCAGACATGGAGGAGCAAATACTTCGCTCTCACTCGTATGAGGCACCTGAACAGTCAAGTTCACAGAGACGGAAAGTGTACGGTTGGAGGGGTAGGGGACGGGGAGTCGTTTAAAGGGGGCAGAGCTTCTGTTTGGCAAGATGTAAAGAGCCATGGACAGAGGGTAACATGGCGGAGCTGGACACGTAGAAATAATTAAGGTGGTAAATTTCATGCTGTGCATATTTTCCCACATTTTAAAAAAGATCTCACATTTAAATGTTATTTATCCGACTGAGTTGCTAGTCCTGGCTCTGCCACCTCCCTTACCTCGTGGGATCTGATCTTTAAAAGTTAAGAAAGTGAACACGTTATGGAACCTCAAGGTTTGACGACTGTTCAGTTCACACCAGTCCCGTGGGAACTAGAGTCTAGTGGGAACCAGAGTCTCACGGGCCAGACTCCAGCCCGGCGCCCCCAGCCCTCTCTGTACTCACCGTTGGCCTTGAAAGATGCAAACACACACTACCGTAGTTTCTAACCGCTCAAGGCCACATCCTTAGGATGACCCCAGCCCCCCTTAAACTGTCTGCCTGAGAAAACTCAAGGCTGCCTCAAGACTCTGCTGTTTGTCCAGCCAAAACCTGCCACAGGCCCTGGTCTCCCAGCCTCTGTGTGAGGGTCGGCACCTAACTGGATCACCTCCTGTTAGCCAACCCAGATGGGTTCCCAGGCCCACCCCCTTCCACCCCTGGGCAGCCCTTTGCTTCTCTAACTCTACAGAGCCTACCCGCCCTAGAAGACTGCTGACCGCCTCTGGGCATACAGTCGGGGTTCTGTTCCTGCTGCAATAGTGCATTGCTGATTAGAATCTGTTCTAACCACTGTATCTGTGGCTTTGTTTATCTCTGGCAATTCTGATAAAACTTTATTTATGGACACTGAAATCTGAATTTCATGAAATTTTCACATCATGAAATCTTTTTCCTCTTGGATGTTTCTTAACCATTTAAAACTATAAAAACCATTCTTGGCAAGCGACGGGCCCCAGATTGACCCTCAGCTGGTAGTTTGCTGACCCATCCCTGCAAAAGGGGCTGGCCACGGCCTCTGGAACAGATCAAGGTAAGGGACACGGGGTCCTTTCTGCTCACCAGTCTGGCTTTCCATCCCCAAGAGCTGGCTGAATGCAGGGGATTCAAAGGCAGAAGAGTGTACATTGTGACACTCTACGTGGCCCTTCATGTCTAGCTGCTAAGCCCGGCTACCTAATTCTCTGCCACAAAAATCCAGCGTCTGAAACCAGACCCTGGAGGCCAGGCGGCTGGAGCCCTGTGTCAGCACTGGGATGCCTCTGGCACTGGGAGCTCTGGAAATAACGCTCCTTGTTTTTCACGCTCTTGCCAATTCAGATGGCCTTTGGTTTCTCCTGAAGACAACCCAGGGCCCAGAGTTAGAAATTGGAATTCAGAGCCTCTAAGTGTCGCCAGTAAATAGACCCTCTGTCCCCGTGTCCCCACAGAAGTCCTCACCATCCCCAGGGCCTATGCCTTCATTTCTCCTCTGGGTCAAGGGGGCCCTTGGGCTGTGTGGTCAGGAAACCAAGCGATCTCTATGCAAGGCCAAGGAAAGGCATGTTTCAAAGAGTTTTTATTTCAAATCGCCGTCAGACTAGTTAAAAAGTGCTTGTTGGATCTGCCAGAAGCGAAGGAGAGGATGTCGGATGACAAGGAAGCAGCGAGGCGCTGGGGGCTCGAACAGCTGAGCACCCAGGTCGGCGGGTGAGCCGCGGAGGAACCTCGGGGAGGCCGGTCGAGGACCCCCGAGGACCCCAGCACTGGCCGCCCCGCCCACCCCCCTCCCCCGGCCGCCCGGGCCGAGTCCACTGGTCGGGCGGGCGCGCCGCGTGTCCACTGACCGGCCCCGGAGAAGCACCATGTGTCACTGGCTGGCCCTGGAGAAGCGCCGTGCAGTGTGCGCGCAATGGGGTCGCGGAGAAGTCACGCCGCCCCCTCCGGCCCGTCCCAGGTTCAGCCTCCCAAGGCGGGCCCCACGCCCGGGCCCAGGACTAGTGCTCGGGCTCGGCGTCCATGCAGGACTCCCAGGGGTCGCGGGGCATCCGTGGCAGAGCGAGGAGCAGCAGCGCGAGGCCGCCGACCAGGAGCAGAGCTGCGGCGACGCAGGCGCAGACGAAGGACCAGGCGAGCGAGTGCGCGATCCAGGCCGTGTGCTCGCTGTCGACCATGCGCCGCACCGACTGCCGCAGGACCTCCGCTGACACTGAGAGGCAGAGGCCTGCGGGCACAGCTGGGCTCAGGCTGCGGGCCTTGAGGGGCGGACCCGGGGCGGGGGCTGCGGGGGTGCGGGAGGACCGGGGGGAAGGTGAGGGCGGGGGTCAGGTGGGGGAGTGGGGGTGCGGCGGGGTCACGGGGGCATGGGGAGCAGGGGCGCGGAGCCCGGCCCTGTCCAAACCCAGCCCCTACCCCGGCGGGCTGGGGAGAGGGCCGGGAGCCCCATCCTACCCGCGAAGATGTAGAACATAGCGGCCGGCCTCAACAGGTAGTCCCGCTTCTTCCGGAAGGACAGGAGCGCGCAGAGGGTGCCCACGATGATGAAGGCCAGGCTGAAGATGGCGATGGCGGCGGCTGAGATGCTGTACTCTGCGGCACAAGAGTGTGGGGACGCCGGGGCCTCAGGAGGGGCTCGGCGACCCCTCACTTGTTGTGCTTGCCCCCCAGGTTAGCGACTGCTCCGCATTCTGTCGTCCCCGTTTCCCAGGTGAGAACACTGAGGGCCAGAGATGAAATCATTCCTTCCGAGTGGCACATGAGAAAGGGATGGGGCCAGGATGTCCACACGACCTAATTCCTTCTCCAGGTCGTCCAGGCACCAAAATGAAGGTCCTCCTTCCAGGGGCACAGGCCTCAGAAGGTAGTGGGAGATTTGTGGCTGGAGACCTGTCTGGAGCCAAAACCTCCCTCCCAGAGTCAGGGCTGAAGGCGACACCCAGGCTCAGGGTGGTGTGTCCTGGGACTGACAAGCCCCCTCTGGAAGGCTGACAGAGTGTGGCTTGTTGCTGGGAGCCAGCGTGAGGAGCTCCGCCCATGGCAAAGGTCATGAGGAAGGAGGCTTGGCATATGCAAAGGTGTGATCAAGCCTCAGGAAACACCCTGTTCCCGAGCATCTAACCCCAAAACCAGAGTCTGTTTTATGCTCTCACCTACACCTCTGACTTTGCGGGGGCTCTCCCCCATAGCCGTTTCTCTCGGAGAAGGAGTAAACGTGCAGCTCCAAAGCAATAGAAATTCCTGGGCGTGACAAGAGTGTTTCAGCTTACGGACTCCTCTGAAGGTTATCTAGCCCACCTGTATAGGTTCGTCCGGCCACATGTGATTGTTTACAGCCTCCCAATCTGAGAGGCACGAGATGTTTTAGACTTACTAAAGGCAAATTCTTTTGGGGAGTTGGAAATTATTAGTATAGTGGGTTGGTTAAGAATTATATTGGTGAAAGGTTCTTCATTTGTTGTGTCAATAATTGCTGCTAATTCCCTGCTCTGGGTGGGACAAAGATGTCTCAGGTCAAACCACTCTGCTGACAGACTAGCTTGTGTGACAGGATTATCCATACTCCTGCCACATGATTGTTTACTACCTCTTAACCATAAACAGCACAGAGAGTTTTGGAGTATTTTGAGAGTCTTAATTAGCATAGGGCTTTTTCTTCTTGAGTCAATGATTGCCGCCAGGCCTCCATATCCTTAGGCACCTGGGAATATATTAATCAATATATTTGGACTATAGAAAAGGAAATATAGTAGTTTTTGATGTTAGCAATACTAGACTTTTTAAGTTAATGGATTTTCTCTTTTGTAATAGATCACTGTGCTTTGTTATAAATCACTGTGTCCTTGCTACGTAAAAATGCAACTTTATCATATCTTAAGACTAAATAGATCTTAAGGGGAGCATTGGTGAAAGGATTTTCATTTGTTGGGCTGATGTTTGCTGCTAAATCTCCATGTTCCCTACCCTTATAATGAATATAACTAACATATAGGAGAAATAAGTATTAACCTTTAAGCATATAGGAGAAATAATACTTATTTCTAAGACTAATCATGTTAACCTTGGGTTAAATAAATTCCTTTCTTGATTGTAACTCACTACACCCTCACCCTATAGGAATGTAACTTTATTTGGAGGGTGGTGCCTGGTTTAAGAAAAAACACCCTTGGAAAAAATAAGTTTTTTGGTTATCAGAAAGAAAGGATCATAGAATGTCAGCGGGTCTCATGGCCAGAAGATGATGTAATATTCCTAAGACCTTTTTTTTACATTTATGTGAAGCACCTGATTTTGATAAAGGTCAGGACTGCTGACCACCACGTGACTCTGTATTTATCCCTATGTGTAACAAAAGGTATATAAGCAAACCCAAAAATAAAGAAATCGGACCAGTTTCTGGAAAGACTGATTCCCCCGTGTCATTTCTTTCTCGCTCCCCGTTTTCCTGGCTGAATTCCCATCTGAAATGTGGGTACTCACCAAGCCTGCTAATTCTGCCTGGGCTTCTGAGATCAGACTGGGGAGGCCTCAGTGCCTCCTCTCCTTTGGGAGAATGGAAAGACGCCTGTGGCCTACATAGGTGGTGACTGGTATTCCATGTAAACCAGTTGTTCAGCCTCTTTTCTCCACTAATTCTCCTACTACACTATCTGTTTCTAATCTCCCTCTATATCTGTAATTAAATAAGTTTTTTCCAGGACGCCGACTCCATCCCCACCTTCGAATCACCCTGGATCCACTGGGGCTGGACCCTGGCAGCTTGTTACAGAGCTCGGTGCGGGAAAGGATCTGTGTGTGTGCCAGTGTGCGCCTGGGTGTGCAGATGTGTGCCTGTGTGTGCATGCATGTGTGTCTTGGTGTGCACGTGTGTGCATGTGTCTGGGTGTGCATTGTGTGCATGTGTGTGTTGGGGTGTGTATGCATGTGTGTCTGGGTATGCGTGCGCGTGTGTCGGTGTGTGTGCGTGTGGGTGTGCGTGTGTGCGTGTGTGTGCCTGTGTGTCTGGGTGTGCATGTGTGCATGTGTGTCTGGGTGTGCATGTGTGCATATGTATGCGTGTGCGTGCCTGGGCATGCGTGTGTGTGCGTGGGAGCCCTGATGCAGAGGCCTGAAGCACCTGGAGGTGGGAGCTGCTGTTTCTGGGCGCAGAGGTAGGCCCGGCTGCCACTGACAAACTTCAGGAGGGGCTGCTTGTCATCAAGCAGGAGACTGGGGCTTTCATGCCAGGGATTTTCCAGCTCAGCAGGGAGTGGTGGAATCCACTTTTCCTCCTCTTCCCTACCCTCCGCCCAGGCTCACCTTTCTGAGTAGTGACTTCGAAGATCTCCGAGCTCTCGCCTGGATTAAAATGCCTGAAGTAGGAACAGTTTTTCTCTGCAAAGGAGGAGACAGTTGAGAGAAAGGGCTGCAGCTGGGGCGGGAGCTGGCAAGGAGGGGGCGGGCCAGTCCCCCCCGGGGCTTCTGGCTTGCTCTCTGCTCTCTAAACCCTGACTCTGGGCCAAAACAAGCATCTTTCTTCCACCCTTAGACCAAAAGTTTGGTGGGAAATGGGCTGCATAAGAGCCTGCGGATCTTCAGGGAGCTGAGGCTGACTCAGTCCAGGCGCAGACCGCTGGGTACTGAGCCCATTTGGCAGATGGGGTAACTGAGGCCTAGAGTTCAAGTCTGTTCGGGACTGCGGGACACGGTCAATCAGGGCCAGACAGTGGTCCTCGGTTGGGGCTGATTCTGCCCCCAGGGGACCCTGGGCAGTGTCTGGAGACATTTCTGTGTCCCAGCTGGGCAGACGGCTATGGGCACCTGGGGGGTAGTGGCCTGGGATGTGCAGTGCACAGAACTACCAGCCCTCAGATGCCAGAGGCGCTGGGGTTGCCAGACCCAGGATCACATACCACCCAGGGCTGGTTTCCAGTCAGCATCCAGGCCCATCCTGAGGCACTGGGTGTGACCTGAGAAACAAAGTCTTTTTCAAGAACTTTCCAGGAGATTCTGATGTTCAGCCAGGTTTAGAAACCTGGCTCCACGCCCCTTAAAATGCTGCCCGAAGGGCTTTGCTGAGTGGGCCATTGTGTGGACCTGGATGAAGGGCCATGTGTGACCACGACCTCACACATTAGACCCTCCATGCCCGTGAGCATGGAGGCAGCACAGCCGGGACCTCCTCGGTGAGCTGCTCGGCCCGCTTGAGGAGCGCCGGGAAAGCCATGGGAAGCGTGGGTTAGCCGCAGGGCCCAAAATCTGGATTTGGCAGGGGGCAGAGGAGGAACTCCGGAGAAGGCAATGGCACCCCACTCCAGTGCTCTCGCCTGGAAAATCCCACGGACAGAGGAGCCTGGTAGGTTGCAGGCCATCCGGTTGCTAAGAATCGAGCACGACTGAACAACTTCACTTTCACTTTTCACTTTTATGCATTGGAGAAGGAAATGGCAACCCACTCCAGTGTTTTTGCCTGGAGAATCCCAGGGACCGGGGAGCCTGGTGGGCTGCTGCCTATGTGGTCACACAGAGTCGGACACGACTGAAGCGACTTAGCCACAGCAGCAGTAGAGGAGGAACTCAGAACAAAGAAATTCACACTGATTTTCAATGTAACGTCTCCTCCATTTTTCCCTTTTAATCTCTCTTACAACTAGATATACGGTACAATTAAAGGACCATTGCTTATTGCATAGTTTAATGTTCTTTACTGATGATTTAGGAAGCAGATGAATGGGTTACGTTATATTATTTTGTTTCTTAAAAAACTAAACCACGTTGCTTTTTATTTGTGTGAGGCACTGTATGGACTCGTTTTTCCTGTGTCTCCTTGAGCCTCAGTGGGAAGCTCTCTGCTCTGGGTTCAGATGCGTCTGCTTTGCGTCTGCATTTTGTTTTTATCTTCAGGCCACAGTTCATGTTCGCCAGGTGTTTGGTGCCTCATTTCTTTTGGAAAAAAGCCTGCAGCCAAAGTCGTAGCTTTCACTGGGGCCCAGGCTTCCGTCTGCCTGAGATGATCATCTCCCACTGAGATCTCTGGCCTCTGACCCCCAGCGTCAGGGTTACTGCTGCTCCGCAGTGGAGGAAGAGAATGGCCCCGGGAGATGGAGCCTGGTTTAGCAGCAGCAAATGTTCCATGAAGTAAACAGCCTTTTCTTTGAGCTTCTATATTTAAATCACTCTCCTTTTGAGCTGAGTTACCTGGGGTGTGTGGCTGCCGCTGGTGACGTCAGGTGCTTCTGGTGCTGTTTCCAAGCATGACGGAGCTCTCTCGCGTGTGTCAGGCTATCAGTTGTGGCAGCCCTGCCCTACTGGCTCGTGCGAGCTAATGGGTCCCCCAGAGTCTCCCTCTGGACAGAGGAATAATTTGTCTCACTCTTTAAGGGCCAACTTTGGTTGCTTTTGAAAACCCTCTGAAGGGAATTGACTGAATTCAAGCGTGTCTCACGATTGGGTGCCTCCCTGACAATTTGCAGACCCTGAGTTAGAAGCCTTCAGCATGAGTGGCCTGGACGTAAGGCAGGCACGTCCATGTTGCAAAGGTCCTCTTGCTCAGGTGGCAGTTGGGGTGTCAGCACTCCCAGACCAGCACCAGCCTCTGCGGAAGCCAGTCTGCAGATTGTGCGGGGACAAGTACAGGCACCCCCCCCCCACACACACACACACACACACTAAGCGCTCCGACAGGTTGGCTGGGGGGCTCCCGCTCTGGGCGTCCGGAGGTCCCAGTTCCCTTCCTCCGTGGAGGTCTTCGGGCGAGCAGATGAGCCCTCCCGCCCATCGCCTCTCCTGACTCAGTAGTTGAGGGTGACTGGCGTCCCCTGTGCCGAACCAGGAGAAGCACCGCTGCAGGGCCCTGTGGATGCCCATCGGAGACCGCAGCCCCTTCGTGTCTTGTAATCTTTTAAAATTTAAAAACTTGACATTTTAAACAATGTAACTTCGGAAATTAGATATCCATTCTTCCCCAGGGTTTGTTTCTATGGCTGTTTGTTATTGTTGCTTGTTAAAGTTCATTTCTAAATTAAATATGTGAAGTCTGTGTTCATGTAAGGCCACGGAAATCTCTGCTCAGTTAGTTTGGTGGTCTCACAGACATTTCCTAGAATGCTTGGAAGCCATGCCCCTCCCAGTCTTTGCTGAGGAGCTCCGTGCCAGCAGACAGCCGAGCACTCCGCGAAGTGGCCTCCGCCGCTGCCTTAGCCTCTTTCTCCCTTCCTCTTCCCCTCCTCTCCTTCTCCGTCTCTCTCTCCCTTCCTCGTGCTGTCTCCCTCCTTCTCTCTTTCTCTCTCTTTCTTCACACAGCTCTACGTAAGCCAGAGGTGAGAGCTTATGGCCTTCTCAGATCTTCCCTGTGCACACTTGTTGCTCTGTGGACCCTCGTGGCCTCCTAAATTCCCAGGAATATGTTGGGGCTTTTCAAAGCCACCTATCTTGTTCTGCAGTTTTCTGGTGAGCCTATTGTTTGCTCTGTTATCTGCTTCCGTAGGCAGTTAGGATATTAAACAACTGTCTCTAATTGTTTCTGACAAATGCCTCCTGGGTAAAAGACTGCTTCCACGGGATGAGCTCAGAGTCAGGTCAAATAAAGGCAGCCTTGCAAAGGCGAGCTTCTAGGGAACCACCAGACAGATCAGATAATGACACCACTCTGGGAGTGAGGCCTTGAAAGGGGTCCAGCCCTAGTCTGCCCCTTCTGGTGGCTTCCAGGCAGCTGGCTTCACTCTGATGGCAGGCTGTTGTTTTTTGAGCCTGTGACGCAGTCAGGAAGGAAAGAACTGGAATAGCAGCTTAAAAAGACACCACAGACCTCATTGTTCAACTGGGATTCACTCCTCTTTCTTGAATAAGCACTTGCTTATTGCTGCAAGACTGGTTAACTTCTAGAGTTCTGAAAAAGTTTATTCTGACCGTGTTAGCCAATGTTCTCATTGTTTTTATGGAGAAAATAAGTTTTGGAGGTTCTTACTCTGTCTTTTTTTCTGAGGTCACCCAAGGTTAACGTGTGTAATATATGTGTTTGGCAGACAGCGCTGTACTTGTAGATGTTGTTGGTAACTAATGAGAGAAGGCATATGAATTCTATTCCTCCCGGAAACAGTGATCCAGTGGAGCTCAGGCAGGATGGGTGCGGAAGGAAAACGATGTCCCCTTGCAGAGAAAGGAGAGGGGAGAAGGCAGGAGTGCACCTGGACAGCTCGTCCAGTGCTCACAGGCTTGGAAGGTGCGATTCACTCTGGACCAGGAGAAGGTGGCCTAGAGGTCGACTCAACTCAGGCTTGCGGCCGGGCCGAGCCGGCGCATCCCCTGTGGCCAGTCCGGTCACGTCCCACCAGCCGTCTCTCCTTGTACAGATTTCCCTCAGCACCCTGCTCATCTGCTCTGTAAATTCACCAGGCTTTAAAAGGCCAAGGACAGGTGGACCGTAACAATGCGATCCCATGCACAGTCCCTGGAGAATGTGCCCTGCCCAGGAGGGCTGGCGGGATGGTGCATCTGTTTATGGGTGTGCTCAGCAGTGGCTGCGGGGCGTGGGCATCTGGGCTACATGATACCCCTCGAGCACATGTCTGTGCCTGTGAGAGCCCTCAGGCTTGGGGCTTGCTGTGTCTTCCAGGTGTCCGGTGGGAGTGAGCAGGGCTGAGCTCTCCTGGGGTCGGCAGGGGGGAAGGGCGAGGAAGGCCAGGGGTGGAGGGGTGAGGTTTGGGCTCCTTCACCCCCCACAGAGACCGCAGGGTCTTCGGGACTTAGCAGTGCCTTTCTTGAAGGGCAGGGTTCAAGGAACACCCAGTCTGATAACAGACTAATTTGAAAACCAGGTGGGACCCTGCACTCACCCCGGTCACCGGCCACCTCGGGGTAACTTTGGAAGGAACGCTGGAGGGGACTTTGGGTTGCTGGGCCTGAGCCCGTGTGGCAAAGGAAGGCGCCGAGTCTGCGAGGGGCTTGTCAGCGCCCAGCCCTCTGGGGTGGTGGGCAGGGTCCGCACGGAGCCCAGACTCTGACGCGGGCCCCCGGGCTCCTTCCGCAGCGGGCCTCTGCCCACTGAGAATGTGGAGGCTCCACGCCTGCGGAGAGGCTGGCCACCCTCACACCAGGCGTTCCCCACAGAGCGCCTTCACGTGCGGTCGCGCAGCACTAGGAGGCTGAGGCAGGCATTTAAATCCCAGCGAAGGAAGCGTTTTCTGAGTCTGAAGGGGACCCGGTCGGGAGGAGGCGCAGGGCACACAGTCCTCGCACAAAGCGGTCCCGCCTCACGGGCGAGTCGCCGCTGGGTTCCCTCCTGCCGCCTTCACGAGGGGGAGCCCTGCACCCCCTTTTGCACAGGGCCCGGCTACCCTTGAGCGGCGTGTGGCCGCACTCCAGCCTGGAATGAACTCGCCCAGGCGGCCCTCCCACCTGAGGCCTGCGTTCGGCGGGGGCCGGGCGTCCAGGCTGAGCCGGCAGACCCGCGTTCTCTTTGCTGAGCCGCGGTCTGTCCGCCCATCCAGACCCCTGCCCCCTGCCCAGCCCCGAGCCCCAGCGCACGGACTAGCTGGAGACAGCGCCCGCACTCCGCAGCCCGGCTCCGCCCCGCCAGCGCCGCCCGGCCGGCCCACCGCCCCCGCCCAGGCGCGCTCGGGTCTCCGGAGCCCCGTCCTCCCACAGGGGCGGGCGGGGCGGGTACCTTACCCCCGGGCAGGGTGATGGGGCCGCAGCTCCTCTCCTTGTCGCCCACGAAGATTCGCTTCGTGCAGATCCGCCAGAGGCCGAAGTGGGCCGCCTCGCAGGTGGCGTTGTGGTGCTCCACGTGGGGGCTCAGCACGGCCCAGTGGTCCGTCACCACGGCCACCAGGGCCAGCACGATGCCCACCAGGATGCAGAGGAGGGCCACTCGGACCTTCAGGGCTTTGGTCGGGGACATGGTGGTCCCGGGGCAGTGGGCACCTGGGGTCTGTCGGCCGAGTCCTTTCGGGCCGGGGGCAGCTGGGCTGGGGCTGCGGGCAGTGGCTCCAGCCGGGGGTGGAAGCTAAGTTTAGCGTGCCGGGCTGAGCCAGGGTGGGCTGGCCGTGGGTGAGGCCACTGGACGGGCTCAGCAGCTGCCCAGGCGTGTCAGAGGCCTGAGGAAGCTTCTATTAATGAGCACCCCGGTGCCTCACCCAGGACGGCTGCTCCTTGGGTTTCAGGGCTGGCTTCCCTCCCCGGGGCCAGGAGCACACCAGGGTGGGGCAGGAGAGAAGGCTCAGGCCAGCTGCAGACTCGCCACCCTCAGAGCCCGGCTCAGGGGGCCTGAGCTGGGAGGGCGAGGGGCACAGGCCTGGCGCTACGGTGCCAGCCTCTTCCTGCTGGGGCTGAAGGAGGAGTGAGCTGCTGGGGGAGGGCACAGACCCAGGACACAGGCCTCTGTCCTCGCGTGGGAGCAGGTGAACGGGGCTCTGTCCTGGGGCCTGGGGGGCCCACCCGGGGCCTCTGGCGCCCACAGCCCAGGGGAGTACGCTCTAGACCTGAACCCCACACCCCAAGCCGCCCCAGGTTGCTCCTGCACTGTTTCCTTGTCAGTTCTCTCCCCTTCCCTCCAACTGGGTCCAGAAGGAAAGCTCCTTCGGGGGCTAGCAAGTCTCTCACACTTCCTGACGCTTGCAAATGGACGAATAGTGTGGGGAGAGCAAAGCCCCCGGCCTGACCGGAGTGCAGCGCCACTGCTGTTTCCGTTTCACTGTTGTTCGTCGTCAAGTGGTGTCCAGCTCTTTGCAACCCCATGGACTGTAGCACGCCAGGCTTTTAGTTTTAGGTTTACTTTCTATTAATGGCAGGTAATAAGGATTTTCAGGTTATATTGTCCTTTACAAAGTAACTATACTTCAGTGAAGAAGAACAAAAGTAGACTGATTTACAGGTGACTGTTAAGTGGCTACTGGGTGTATGGATTCAGCAGAGGACACTTGGGGTTTGGGACCACCAAGCAAGGGTCCTGACTCCTCCCTCATGTCCACTCATCCCACCCCCTGGCCGCAGGCTGGTACTCCAGGCTGGAGCCCCTACACCCTTCCGGGTCTGTGTCTCCTCTCTCAGGCCACCAGGAGCCTCTTTTGGGGTGTAGTCAAGGGGCTGATGCATAGCCAGGAGAAGACCCCTGAGCCGGGTAGGGGTTTGACTTGTGAAATCCTGGCCTCAGGCTGACACAGCTTACAAAAAGACTCTCTGTGTGAGGAGAACCATCTGAGGGTCTAGCCGTGGAGTTCAGACACTTAATTATGATGCTGGTCATGGTAATAGCTCAGCCTCAGTGAGTGCTTGCTGTCTACCCGGCACTGTGCTAAGCCTCTGTGTACCGTTGCAGATGAAGGACCACAGGCTCAGAGACATGAAGTAACTCACCCATGGTCACACAGCGCATGGGGAAGCCAGGTTTCAGGGCCCAAACTCCTAACCAATGGTTGGGGCTGGGAGGAGCTCTCAAGGTCACTGTGACTTTAGAGGAGGAAGCATATCTTTGTCCTCGCTTTTTAAGTTCTCTGGCTTCCCTGGGGGCTCAGCTGGTAAAGAATCCACCTGCAGTGCAGGAGACCTGGGCTCCATTCCTGGGTTGGGAAGACCCCCTGGAGAAGGGAAAGGCTTCCCACTGGCCTGGAGAATTCCATGGACTATATAGAACATGGGGTCGCAAAGAGTCGGACGTGACTGAGCGACTTGCCCTTGCACTTTTAAGGTCTCATCTGAGGCTCCTCTAACAGCAGACAAGTTGACAAGAGAAAAGCATAGAGATTAATATAAGTTTTATGGCACCGGAGTCTTCATAAAAAAATGAAGACCCAAAGGAACAAATTTGAGTGTTTTTTTAATAGTTTATTGTATTAATTAATTTTTTCCCTAAATGAAAGCATGCTCGTTATAACAAATGCAACCACATACATGTAAATGGAGAAAGAAAGTGGCTTTCTGCTTTTTGTCTGTAATACCCCTTTCCTTATCCAGAGAGAAACGCTCTTCACAGTTTACACCTGAGCGTTCTAGAGTCGCCGTGTGTGATGAAGAATGGAAAGCACGGCGGGACGGAAGGGTCCAAGTGAAGGGCAGGAAAGCGGGGCAAGCGAGGTCTGCATCGTGGAGCATGTGCGCCTTCCTTCCCAGACAAGCAGAGCGTGTTGCACGTGGGCGTCTTGGGACCTGCTCCAGGGGAGGGGCAGAGAGGCCTTTCTGGGCGGGCCGTGTCTCAGATTCCTTCAACTTAAAATATGCAGTGTGCCAAGCTGCGGTACCTTGGGCCAGCGTGTCCGAGCCCCTCGTGACTGGTGAGGGAACTGCAGCGTGGAGCGAGAGGTCTTTGCAGCCTCTGGTTTGCGGCTGGCTGCCGGGGAGAGCAGGCAGATCTACCTTCTCTCCTCCGTTCACTAAACGCCCCTGCAGACAGGCCGTCTCTGCTCTGAGGGCCATGCCCAGTGGCCTGCTCTGCTCACGGAGCGGGGGCTGCCCCCGCCCGAGCCCAGGTCAGAGCCCTGCCTGCAGCTGCGTGGTGTCCAGCCGGTTGACCCCTCTGACTGCCCCTCCTCTAGGGTTTGAGATAACGCATTTCAGCAGGTCAGCCCGAGGGAGGTGCCGTGGACTGAACTAGGTCCCCTTAGATGCCGGTGACAAGGCCCGACCCCTGCCTTGACGGCGTTCGGAGCAGGGCCTTGGGAGCTGAGCCGGCACCGTTACCAGGAGAGAGGGGAGAGCTTCCTTTGTCTTCGTCTCGGCCACGGGAGGACGTCCCGAGAAGACGAGGAGGAGAGCGCGTCTCAGAACACGCCGCGCTGGTGCTGTGAGCCGGGCTCCCGGCCCCCGGAGCTGTGAGAGGACACACGCTGCCGTTCAGGTCACCCCGTCTGTGGTCTTTCTTCCCGACCCAGGGATTGAGCCCAGGTCTCCTACATTGCAGGCAGGTTCCTTACTGTCAGCCACCAGGGAAGCCCTTTCTGTCACGGCAGCCCCAGCGAATATATCGACGTTAGGCACCGGGTTCAGGAGGGTTTTGCTATTATCATCTGTAGACTGCCGGTGGGTCAGCTTTCCCCGATGGGCTGTAAGCTTCTAGAGGGCAGAGACACAGAACCGTCTTCTGTGCTCTTTCTGGGTTCCCTCAGAGAACTCCCTGAATGGAGCCCAGCGTTGGGTCTTCATAAGTGTTTGCTGAAGGACGGGTGGCTGAGGGGATGGACAGATGGACTGAAAGAAGGGTACAGAGCTCAAATAACCGACTCCACTAGGCGACCCAGAGGACGTGGGCATAAGAAGACAGCCGGGCAGGCCCAGCACGGCTTGGGCAAGTGGCACGTTTGCTTCCAGGTGCTGAGGGGCACCCCAGGAGGGAGGGAGGCACCGTCACCACCCCTGTGACCTAGTCCACGAGGAAGACTGGCATTCCTACCACAGTCTTCAAGGTGGAGATGCCCTGCTCAGCTCACCGGGAGTTGTCCATGTTTGACTCGTCCAGATGAACCAGCATCCACTTGTCCCAAGAAGAACCAGACATAGTCACAGCAAGGAAAATACCTCTGAGGGGTGGGCCTCGCGTGGAGCCGGGGCTGAGGCACACCTGTGTGGGGGCCCAGTGAACCTTCCTCAGAAACGTGTCGATCTGATTTTGAGCTAAGTCTCAATCAGGCTGAGAGATGGCCTTGGGTGTGTGTCGTCCAGCTGGTCTCAACCTCTTTTTGCCGCGTCCTCTGCCTCCCTGCATCGTGCGCCCGGAACCTTCTGCAGCCACGGGCGTGCTGCCCCTGGTCCAGCCTGGGAGTCACAGACGGCCTCCCTCCATCCAGGGGTCCCCGTCTCCTCCACCTGAGTCAGAGAGCCTGTCGCCTGACCAGCTCCCATCATCCCGTCCCCCTTCTCTGACTCTCCAGCTGCCCTCTTGCCCTTAAGTAGACCCTTGTGGTTACGAGGGGTCCACCCAGATAATCCAGGACCATCTCCTCATCTCAGGATCTGCAGTTTAATCACACCGCATCGTCCCTTTTGCCATGAACAGTCAGGCTCTGGGTGTCCGGCTCGGATGTCTGTGGGGCCACTGCTCTGCCCGCTGCAGGCCCTGGCTTGGAATTTGACTTTCTCTGGCTTCACCTAGAAGTTCGGGTGTGGGGATGCAGGGGAGATGGGAGAAGGGAAACTGGAAGGTCGAGGCCGAGGGGGCTGAAGGCAGCAGCGGACGGTGTGCGGGTCTGGGCTGCTTGGGGGCAGTTAGCTCATGGTTGGGGTCGCCCTGGGACACAGCAAGGTCACGATGATGAGGTCAAGCCCTGGAGGGCTTGATGAGGTTGCAGGGCAGGCGTACTGCGTGGTGCGAGGCACTGGGGGCACTGGAAGCTATGCCCGGAGAGGAAGAGGGCCCTGAAGACCGCAGCGGGGGGACAGTCAGCGTGACGGAGGGGAGGCACTTGGATGTGAGAAGGTCACTACAGGGGAGCCGCGAGGCCAGGAGTCGATGGTCGGCCACTGGCCACTGATGTGGCAGGGCCTGGGGTGCGGAGGAGGGCTTCTCGCCCAAGGAGAAGCCTGAGATGACGTGAAGCGGTGCGCAGGAGGGCGTTCAGGAGGTGTCAGTGCTGAGGAAGGGTTCAGGAGGGCCTCCCCAGGCCTCGGAGAAGGCTCTTCCCCAGGAGGGCGGGGAGAGGGGAGTCACCGCTCACCTCCTGCGGTCACGGGTCCAGGGACATGAGCGCAGAACCGCCTCTGGGGGCCTCTGCTCCTGGGTTTTGTCAGGAGTTGCAAACTTTAAATCAGGTGTCTCTGCCCTGGCTTCCTCTGGACCCTGAGGCCCCCTCTCACCCTTCCCAGCCCTGCACCTCCTGGGACTGAGGAGGGGCCGGGCAGTCTGGCAGGGGCCCCGGCAGGAGGATGGACGGCTCCTACCAGGAGGGCTGGGGAAACGGGAGTCCTTGGGGGAGGAAAGGTTCCGTCTGTGCAAGGAGGTGGACAGAGACCTCAGTGCGGGGCTTTCAAAATGCAGGTGGTTCCAGAGGGCTCAGCAGAGACAGAGGATGGGAGGGAGCTGGCGGGTGGAGACGAAGGCTGGAGGCAGGGAGGGTCCTGGAGAGGCCGGGGCCGGAGTGTCTTCTCCAAATGCCGCAGCCTAATCCTGCCCCCACGGCCTCCAGGACCAGTCGTCCCCCATCAGCAAGTGGACTCCGCCTCCTCTCCCCTCGACCTCGGCAGGCTTCCAGCTGGGAGCCGGAAGAGCTGTGGGGGTGATGCTCTGCCACCTCTGGGATCCCCACGTTCCTTCCTGCTCGGAGAATCCCAGAGAAGTCACCAGATCCTAACCAAAGCTAGCCTGAACATCCCAGCACTTCGATTCCATCCTGACGCCGTTCAGGATTCAGGGACTGAATCTGGCATCAGTTAGGGAAGAGGTGGGATGTCTGGGTGATTTGGCCATGAAAGGTTATGTTTTCAAGGAATAATCTAAATTAAAGATGTGGGAAGATGCTCATGGGGGCAGTGAACGGGGACTAACCCACACACAATCGGGGGCAGCGACCTCTCAGTGGTGCTGACCTCAGCTGACCTCTCAGGTGCTGGGCTTTTGGTTGGTACTGTTTCCTTCTTTAACTTTTCTGTGTTTTGCAGATTTTTTTTAAAGGTAAAGTATAATACTCTTAGAATGAGAAAAATGTGAGGAGTATTCGTTTTAAAAAGCACTGACTATTTGCAGTGGGATTAGTGGGTTCCGGAGATCTTGTCATTCCGTGACTCAGTTGTGTCTGACTCTTTGTGGCCCAGGGCTCCCCTGTCCTTCAGCATCTCCTGGAGTTTGCTCAAATTCATGTCCACTGAGTCGGTGACGCCATCCAACCGTCTCACCCGCCGTCGTTCCCTTCTCCTCCAGCCTTCAGTCTTTCCCGGCATCAGGGGAGATCCCATGGGGGTTAATGTATCCCTGAGGGCTCTTATCAGGGGACAAAGATCAGGACCCCAGGTCCCTCCAGCCCCATTCTCCTGCAGTTGTGAGTGTGAGCAGGTGGGCCCATCACCCTCTGATTGCAGACCTCCACTCCTGAGGCAGTTTTATTGGAAGCTGCAGGCTCAAAACTACCTGCATCAGGCGTGTCTGCCCCGCTCTGCTCTGGCTTCAGAGGCCTCCTCGGTCCCTGCTCCCCTCCCCCTCCCCCCCAGCTCCAGGGTGGGGCGGATGGCCAGGCAGGCGGCCTGTGCTATATTGGGAACCAGTGCAGGGGGTCATGTGCTGGCTCTGAGTTCCCTGCAGGGAGGCCCCACCCCCACCCCCAGCGTCTCCTTTCCGCAGGCCTGCCTTCTTTTCAACTCCATGCTGGGGACCCAGGCCAGGACCCTCCCCTTGCAGTTATCACCTGTGTGGAACTGGGAAGTCCTCGTGGGGCTGGGGGGTCACAGGGTCTGCAGAGAAAGCATCTTCCCAGGGACCACTGAGGCAGGGGTGACGGTGCCTGGATGGGCTGGATGACAGGTTTCTCCCAAACCAGAGTGTGCTGGACACAGACTGTTGTGGCCAGGCTCTCAGAGCACTGCCTCCCAGGACTCTCATGGACCGGTTCCTTCTGGGGAATTCCTTGAGTGTGGTTTCCTTAGTCAACAGACACTCCTGAAAGCTCCCTTCAAGGGGGAGTTTACGGATGTTTGCAGAAGGGGAAGTCTGTCCCTTCTCCCAACAGCCCCGGAGGGAAGCCTTTCCTTCTCCCCTGACTTCTGTTTTCAAGACTGCAGGGAAGGAGACACCAAGCATAAATGAGTGAGGTTCCAAGTACGTCCACAGCCTATACGCAAGTGCCAAAAATGCTCTGTGTGATCTTCACACTTTCTGGGTCTCAGTTTCCCTCCCCAAAACACCCAGGCTGGGAATCACTGACATTTTGGACCAGATCATTCTCGGGAGTGGGGGAGGGGCTTGCCCCGTAGGATGTTTAGCAGCAGCACCCTTAGTCTGGAGAAGGGAAGTGGCACCCACTCCAGTGTCCTTGCCACTGGAAATCCCACAGAGAAGCCTGGCAGGCTCTAATCCATGGAGCTGCAAGAGTGGGACACGACTGAGCGGCTGAACCACCCTTGGCCTCCACCCGCCTTCTCAGCAGCACACCTTCCCAGTCCTGACGGCCGGGAATGTCTCTAGACACTTGTCGCGGAAGTAAAGAAGCCCCACTCGAGAACCGCCAGGCGAGTGCAGCCTCCCTTTGGGTTCGTCATGGAAATCCTCAGAAACATTCCTTCCTTTCGTTACTCCTTCCACCACCCTCACCTCCTTCTTTGGACCTGCTCTCTCTTCTATGATGAGCACATTGAATGAGGGAACTCTTGAATGCCTGCTGTCCGTGCTGGTTCTGGGCTTCCCTGTTGGCTCAACTGGTAAATAATCCACCTGCAATGCAGGAGACCCCAGTTCCATCCCTGGGTTGAGAGGACCCCCTGGAGAAGGGACAGGCTACCCACTCTAGCATTCTTGCCTGGAGAACCCCATGAACAGAGGAGCCTGGTGGGCTATAGTTTATGGGGTTGCAAAGCGTCGGACACGACTGAGCGACTTTCACTTTCACATGCTGGTCCTGGCATCCAGTAATTCTGCGGTTCTTGTTTGGGTCAAGGCTTGAGCTTGAGCCTGCTCGTCTAACCCAGGAAGAGGGTTGCTGGACCCATTTTACAGATGTGGCATCCAGAGCAGAGAAGAGGCCAGACTTCAACTCTGGAGCTGAGGGAGAGACTCAGGACGCACAGCGGGGAATGCAGTCCTCGTAAAGGGGTCAGCTCCAAGCAGGCACTCCCAGGAAGATTGAGGAGGGGGAGGCAAAAGAGGGAGGGGCCCAGACACAGACCCAGAGCTGAGAGTGGCCAGCTGTGCCCCAAGCGACACTCCTTCCCGCCGGGGCTACACTGCACATCCCCTCTTCCCTGGCTCTCAGCTGTGACTGTGCCCCTGAGCTCTGGGCAGCAGGCAGAAGGGGGCATGTGGGCAGAAGGGGGGGCCACAGCTTCCCGGTCCATTACAACTTCTCACAGCACCCTCTACTCAAGCTCACCTGCTCTTTCCCTTCTCCATCTGCCCACTGGAGGTCAACGCCAAGGGCGACCTTAGACGCTCGTGTTGGAAGATGGCAGAGTCTACACAGCGTGGGGCTCTGAGCCCGTGACTGACCGTTGGGAGCAGAGCGTCTCCCACCTACCCCACTGATGGAACTTCATGAATGAGAGATACACTTGCGTTGATTAAGCCACTCTGCACTCAGGGCGGCTGGCCATGTCGTTAGTCTGAGTGGTACGGGGGCAGGGTGAGGTGGGGCTGGAGGAGGGGTCTGGGCCCTAGAATTCCTGCTTCTACATCCGTTCCCTCAGATCTCGCCCTGCAGGTGACGGAGGCCGAATCTGTAGCTGAACTGAAACGCACGACAGCGAGAGCCCCACACTGGACGGAGGCCATAGCGTGTCACTAAATGCGGACCGCACGGGCGTCTGCCCAGGATGGCTGCAGAGCTTGTGCTGAGCCAGAGTTTCCTCAGGGCTAAGAATAAACAGAACTGTTGGCACCTGGCGCTGATGCGGGGTGGCTTGGCTCCAGCTTGGAGCTGCAAGCCCGGAGCTCAGCCGGGTCCGTGGAGGGGCAGGTCCCCCACCACAGGACCCGTCAGCCTGGCGCATCTGGGAACATCAGTTTTTCCGGGGGCCCATCTCGGGCAGGAGGAAAGAGGGTTAAAAGGCCAGGGCTGAATGCTCAGACAGGCCAGGGGAGTTTCCTGCGGCCGCATGGGCCAGGATGCGGGGGCCACAACAGCGGCCTTCTCGTGAAGGAGGCTTGAGAGGCTTGTGCATCTCGGTGCCGAGAGACCAGAGAAGGCCACAGGTCCTGGGAGGGAGACTCACGGAATCCGTCCAGAAAGGCGGGTGTGACTGGAAGCGGGGGTGCCAGGGCTCCGGTGGGGCGGGGAGGCACTGCTGCGGGTTCTCCTGCCAGCGCCCACCTGGAGGCACAGGCCTGGCGTTATCCCGATGGGCTGGCAGGTGCGGCGTCCTCGTCAGAGGGCCCCTCGCGTCCCTTTTCCCATTTGGCCTGTGGTTGGAGTCACATCCTCCTGTCCAGCTCCTCTAGGCATAAACCTCACACCTGGGGACAGTAATCCTCTATTTCTCATTCATTCAGGAATCTGAAGGGGAAAGGAGGTTGGTTACTGGACTTGTCAGAAGCCCAACAGGCAGCTTAGCGCCCCTGAAGCTGTGGCTCTCTCCGGCCGGACGTATGCTGCAGGTTCTGAAGATGGACCTGGCTTGCTCAGCTCTCAGATGTCCACACCACACAAGGGTGGCCTGCCCCTCTTCTGTGAACAGGCAGCTCCATGGACCCACCCAGGAGCCTAGACCCAGCTGGTGGGGACAGAGAGGTGGCCGGTGGCCCGGACAAGAAGCAGAGAAACTGGCCTTGGCCAGCACAGGATCCACCCTGCTCTCCCCTTCTTCTCGGGGGTCTCCCAGACCCAAGGACACTAACTGCCCACAAGGACTTGAAGGGAGCTCTCGCCCTCCCCGCCCAACATCAAGAGGAGAATGTTTTAAAAATGTTTTTATTTAATTAAAAAAAAGACAGAACTAACAACCCCAAACCAGTAGTAAGTACAGGATTCACAGGTGTGTAACTGGCGAGACACAAGGGCAGGATGGAAGGGTGGAGGGCATGGGGCGTTGGGGGGACAGGCACGGGCCGCCCAGAGCCCCTGGGCACAGGGATGGGCGGGCTTCAATGGGGGGTGACTGGCGCCCGGGCAGGGGTGGCGGCGGGGGGGGGGAAGGGGGAGAAAGGCTGTGACGACCAGAGGCGCTGAGGTGTTCTGCTCCCTGCTCTCTGTCCCTCTGATCCCTTTCCTGGTCCCGAGAGTGGGCCCCACGTTCTCTGCTGGGACAGGGTGAGAGGTAGGATTCATTGGAACACAGCTTTCTCCATGAGATGATGGATGCTCCCAGGAAGGCAGGAGGAAGTGGCCGACATGGAAGGAAGGACAAGGCTGCCTGCTTTTCGAGGTGACCTTGCTGGGGGACGGGCCCCCAGATCTCGCCCCGTCCTTCCAGCCTGG
This sequence comes from Ovis canadensis, assembly GCF_042477335.2. Classification (NCBI taxonomy): domain Eukaryota; kingdom Metazoa; phylum Chordata; class Mammalia; order Artiodactyla; family Bovidae; genus Ovis; species Ovis canadensis. The sequence goes on along the minus strand of NC_091255.1, from coordinate 70,999,467 downwards.
TGAGATGGTGTCAGGGCCTGGAGAAGGAGGAGGGACAGGGTGGGGGCCGGCCGCACATGCTTGGACGGAGCACACAGAGCCAACCTTGACACGGGGAAGGGTTTCGAGCAAGCGGAGGGGCCCTGGCACGCAGCCACCGGGGCGGGCCAGGTGGGGGCACCCTCTGGGGCGGCAGAGGAGAGCAGTGACTGTGACCCGGACTGAACTCCTGGGCCTAGTCCACCCCGGGGGTCCATGAGCAGGTGGCTGAGGTAAGAGTTTGCTCGTCACTTCTAAGTACGACAGCTACTGGGATCACGGCAACTGCTCTAGAGCCATCGCCAAGTTTCAAAAAGTAAGAAAGGGTTTGTCGTTAGAAAGCCCACATTTGTATAAAAGAGGGTTGGCTCCAGAAAGCGATCCTCTGAGACCGACAGGCTTCCAGGTTCTCTGCTCGCTTCTAGGGGAGAAACTGCTAGAAAAACACCAGCCGTGGAACCTGCCAGCCTCCCTTCCCGGGGCCAGGACCCCACTTCCTCACCGACGCTTTCGGGTGGTGGCAGAGTGAGCGAGTTGGGGGGGGGGCAGGGGCTGCTGCTGCTTTTCAAGAGGGAATGAGTGTCCTGGCTTTTCTGATGAGTGGCCACCTGGGAAATGGGGCTTTTCCTCTCTGTTCACCCTCGGGTCTCCCCTTCTTGCACAAAGTCCAGACTCCTGTTGCCAACCCCTGGGAGGAGGGTCTATCCCTCCCAGCATGACCCCTAGGAGGGACAGTGCTGCTCCTCAGGCCAGCGGGCAGGGGTGGGAAGGGACACAGTAAGAGGCCGCTCAGCCACCTTTCCTCCGACCGTAGAACCTTCCAGACTCTGAAGTACAGTTAGCGTATTCTACCCTTTCTGTGAGCAGAAACCTCCAGAAGTGAAGAGGAAAGCCTTTAACTTACGCCCAGCCCCCCACCTTCAGATACCTCCACAGGCCTCGGAGACCCCAGGCCGAGGGCAGCACAAAGGCCAAAGCACCAGGTGGTCACAGGCTCTGTCCTTAGGATCGCGGCCATCTCAACAGCTGGCGGCTGCCAGAGACAGACAGACAGACAGACAGAGAGGCAGGGACAAGCTTCAGCTCCCTCGCCTCTGGCTCACAGACACGGGAACCTCACGTCCAAAAGCAGCTGGCCAGTGACCAAAGGCTCCAGGGGGCCAGGACGCCGGGCAGGGAGGGGGGCCCGGAACGCTGCTCTTCAGGCAGGATTTGGTCCCAAGAGGAGATAATGGCTCGGTTTTGTTTCCCAGGTGGGTTCAGCCATGCTGCCTCCGGAGTGCTCTGGGGCCTCCTGGGAGCTTTTGGGACCCCCGGCATCAAACGCAACATTTGGGGATAAAGTCAGCCATTTCGCTTCCAGTTCCTGTTTCCCCGGGGCTTTGCTCTAAGCCAGCCCTCCAAGCATTTGGGGACCCGGGAGGGTGGGGTTTGGCTTTAGTCTGTCCTCGGTCCGTCCTAGGTGGGGGGATCAGAGGCCCCGGGGGGTCCAGGCAGCCGATCTGGGGAGAGGCTGGCACGGACAGGCCGGGCAGGGCTCACACGGGCGTGGTCCTCCGGCTCAGCATGCTGAGGTCCTGCTGGAAGAAGCCGTGCACCTGCAGGAAGCCAGCATCCTGGTCCGGGCTGTAGCTGGCGGCCGTGGTCACCTTGAGGGGCTCCCTGGACAGCGTGTACATGGACAGCTCGCCCATGGGGATGGCCCCGGTGATCTTCAGCCCCACCGGCGACGCATCCCTGGAAGGCGAGGCCTCCGTGGACCTGGAGCTGGACCGCGAGCGCCGGCGCCGGTACCGGTAGCTCGGCATCCTGGCGTAGGGCGACGAGGAGGGGGCCTTGAGGAACTCACGTCTGGTCTTAAACCGCAGCTCCTTGTTCTTCTCAATGTAAATGTTTACCGCCAGGACGCCCACGGTCTCAGCCACAATGAACGACAGGGCTCCGAAGTAAAAAGACCAGCCATAGTTGTAATGGTTTTTCTTGTCTTCGTCGCGCTTGTCACTGGGGTCGCCCGTGTTGCTGGAAATGTAGACGATGATGCCGATGATATTACTGAGGCCTGAAAGCGGATCCGGAGAGGGGGCGGGAGCGAGAGGTTAGACCCTCAGCGGGGGCGGGGTGAGGAGAGGAGGGCGGGGCAAGTGGGCGGAACAGGGATTGGTGGACGGGGCATGGGCTGGTGTGTGGGGCAGGGAGATGGGCGGAGCAGGGGCTGGTGGGCGGGGCAGGTAGGCGGAGCAAGGATAGGTGGGCGGGGTAAGTGCTATGGGCGGAGCAAGGTGCAGGTGGCCACTCCCCTGTGTGGTATGTCTTTGTTCTGGTTGCTAATTTTTAAGTGCTGGGGCTGCTGCTAAGTCACTTCAGTCGTGTCCGACTCTGTGTGACCCCATAGACGGCAGCCCACCAGGCTCCCCGGTCCCTAGGATTCTCCAGGCAAGAACACTGGAGTGGGTGGCCATTTCCTTCTCTAATACATGAAAATGAAAAGTGAAAGTGAAGTCGCTCAGTCGTGTCCGACTCTTCGAGACCCCATGGACTGCAGCCCACCAGGCTCCTCCGTCCATGGGAGTTTCCAGGCAAGAGTACTGGAGTGGGGTGCCATCGCCTTCTCCGTAAAAGTAGTTAATTTTGAATGAGTAATAAAGTACAGAGTTTTGGTGAATAATAAAACACAGGCTCTGAGCTACCCAGTTCCTCCCCTGAAGGCAGCTATTGTCTTGTTTCTTCTGTCCTTTCTATATCCATAGTCAGTCCTTCTTCCCTCTCTGTCTCTCTCTTCCATTTTTTTCTTTGCAGAATACTCTTTGGCCCCTTGCCTTTTCACTTAACAGTTCCCCCAGGAGGCGGGGCCCTGACAGGGCAGTCCTCTTCTTCCTCTCCCAGCCTTTGGACCTTACTTGTCCTGAGGATCATTGTCCACCTGGAATTATTCATGGGCCTGTCGCACCTCGCTGCTGGCCCCTGCACGTGACTCTGTGCCCACAGTCAGAGCCCAGGATCCTGGGGATAAACGGGAATGGACGAGAATCCCCTTCTTGCCTGCCGTGGCCCTTGTTCTTTGTGGCTGCCTGTCCTCTCCACTCTGGCAGGACCTGTGTTTTCAGCTGACTGTCTCGGGACTCCGTCTCTGCGGGCCCTCTGGTGACTAGCAGCATCTGGAGATGCCTTTGAAGCGGTTCCTCCTGGGGGCACGGGCCGAGGGCACCTCGCTTTTGAGGCCGACAGCCCTGGGCTCAGCCATGACTTTGGCAGTGTGTGACTTCAGGAAAGCCACCTGGCCACCGCCGGCCTCCTCAGGGGCTGGGGTGAAAGGCCGGCCTACAGAGCACCTGGCACTTGTGTTCGTGGGAGTCTTTCCTTCGTCCTCGGCGAAGGAGAGGGGACAGTGTTCAAATGCCGCAGCAGGGACTTCTTTAGGGCCCAACCTTGAGAAACCTGACTGCTTCAAGGAGGAGGCAGAAGGTTCATGCCCTCCTGCCTCCTCCCTGTCCTGGGCCATGGTGAGGAGAAGAGGAGCCGACTTCTGAGGAGACCTAAACACAGGCTCTGCTTCCCAACATGGGTGTACACCCATACACACACACACACACCCACCCCACATGCTACACACACACACACACACCCTCAGACACACATACATACACATGCTCCTCACACACACACATTCCTCCTCAGACACACACATATGCTCCACACACACACACATCCCCACTCAGATACACACACACACACACACACTCCTCTTCAGATACACACACATGCTTCACACACACACATTCCCTTTCAGAAATAAACACACATATACACGCTCCACATACACATCCCCCCTTAGACACACACACACACACATCCCCCCTCACACACACACACACATTCCTCCCTCACACACACACACACACACACACATCGCCCCCACACACACACACATCCCCCCTCACACACACACATCCCCCCTCACACACACACACACACATCCCCCCTCACACACACATATGCTCCACACACACACATCCCCACTCAGATACACACACACACACACACACACACACACTCCTCTTCAGATACACACACATGCTTCACACACACACATCCCTGCTCAGATACACACACGCACATGCTTCTCACACACACATTCCCTTTCAGAAATAAACACACATATACACGCTCCACATACACATCCCCCCTTAGACACACACACACACACATCCCTCCTCACACACACACACACACACACACATCCCCCCTCAGATACACACACACACACACACACACACACTTCTCTTCAGATACACACACATGCTTCACACACACACATTCCCTTTCAGAAATAAACACACATATACACGCTCCACATACACATCCCCCCTCAGACACACACACACACACATCCCCCCTCACACACACACACACATTCCCCCCTCACACACACACACACATTCCTCCCTCACACACACACACACAGACACATCACCCCCCCACACACACACATCCCCCCTCACACACACATCCTCCCTCACACACACACACACACACATCCTCCCTCACACACACACACATCCCCACTCACACACACACACATCCCCCCTCACACACACACACACACCCCTCACACACACACACATCCCCCCTCACACACACACACACACATCCCCCCTCACACACACACACACACACATCCCCCCTCACACACACACACACACACACACTCAGATACACACGCGTGCAGTTACTGCCCTGGAAGGAGACAGAGCCTGAAGTAGGGGCACAGGAAGAGCACAAGATGGCAGCCGGGAGCCGTGGCCAAGGGCTTCTGAGCCCGACCCTGAACTGCGCTGGCCCCAGCTCCGAAAGAGAAGCGAAAGGCACCTTCCGTCCCCAAGAGAAGCCATGAGAGGCAGTGGGGGCGAGGATGGCCACTGGGCCCTGTGTGGACCAGCCACCTGGCGAGGCCCCGTGGGCGCAGGGAGGGAGGCATGGCTGCCGGAGCCTGGCGCTCTCACTGCCTCTCTCTGGGCACCTCAGCCGACTCAGGGTTCAGCGGCCGGGTGCAGGGAGCGGACAGGCCTGGGCCGAGTTGGGCCTCGCGCTCACTGTTCCCCTGTGCCGCTCCTCCTCATCAGGCTGGTAGAAGACAAAAGGTTCTTTGCAAGGAAAACACCACTGTTAGGACAGTGCCAGGAGCTGCGATGACAATTTAGGGAAGTTTCTGCACTTCCTTACATTTCTGGCATCGATCTGCTGGAACTAGGCCAAGAAATCAGGTGTCCTGTTCCAACAAGCAGCCCTGGGACCTTGGCTGGACCGTTCTCCTCACTCCTGGGGGCCTCCTGGAGGCCGGAGGAGGTCATGGCTGAGCTGAGCCCCTCAGACGCGGCCTCGCTGCCCACACCAGCACCTCAGGCCTGCTGGGCTCTCCACTGGACGGGGTCTTCTCCACGTCTGCAGCGTCGGGGCGTGCAGTGTGCAGCTGCAGCCGGGCTCAGACGAGCGAGTGTGAAGCCATTGTGGAGCCGCCGGGAAGGGAGTGGTGTCTCTCGGCCAGGAGACGCGGGCAGTAAGGATGGGCGGGGGAGGCTTCATCCCTAACCCTGACCCCTCGCCTCCTCACTCACCCTGCCTAGGCAGGCTGACTTCTCTGCTGCTGCACCCTCCCTGGCCGTGTGCCCTTCACCTGTCTTTACGTGGACAGCTCCTTCAGGGCCTGGCTTCTGAGAGTCCTTCTGAGTCCCTCCCTGATCCCCGCCTCAGCCAGGCTCCCCCGAGACAGGCTTGTATGGCACCCCTTTGTGGCATTTTCATACCTGGACTAGCTATTATTATTTCTAATTGAGGTGGAGTTCATAGAACATAAAACTAATCCTTTAAAGTGCACACTTCAATGCCATCTAGTACGACCACCACCTGTATCTAGTTCCTGATCATTTTATCACCCCAGAAGGAGGCCTGATACCCACTGGGCTTCTGCTCCCCATCCCCTGCCCGCCCCCCTGGACTGCTGAGGTGAGTCACCGCAGGGATCCTACCGTCCGCCTGCCTGCTCCCCCCACCCCCGGGGGAGCGCTGGGTGCAGCAGGGACCCGAGCGGACAGCTCACCTGCGGCCACGAAGAGGATGCCGGCGCTGAGCACGATGTTGTTCTTGCGGCTGTAGAACCTGCCGGCGCCGATGCAGAGCCCGCCCAGCAGGAGCAGGATGGTGCTCAGGATGGGGAAGACGCTGGAGGCACGCACGATGCCTGGCCGGCAGAGACAGGGCGGAGAGGCCGTGAGACCGACCCTCCTTACGGGCCCGCCTAGGGGGCACGGGGGAGCCCCCTGACCTTGAAGGTTCCCCTCTGGCCCCGTAGACCCGAGGTAGGGAGGGAGTGGCTGGTGAGGGGGCAGGTTGGACCAGCAAGTGATGCCCCTGGCACGGTCACTCCCCCCTGTGCCGAGTGGCCTGGAGTCACCTCTGCCCGGGTCTCTCTTAGCCTTTCCCTGGGTGTGGGTCACACTTCTGCCAGCCAGACAGGAGGAGAGCCCCTCAGTGCCCCCAGGGAGGCCACTGGGAAGCTGTGGGAGGACCCCTCACAGATTCCTCTTTTGGGGCAGTTTATTATGGCAGCCTTAGGAGAAGAATACGCTGCCTTGTCAAGGTTGTGTGAGAATCTGTGGAATAAGATACACAGAGCACTTGGCCCTATGTCGGCTCCCGGAGGGCCTGGCTGGGAGGAAGGGCAGGGGCGGGGGGAAACGGAGCCCGGAGCTCGCCTCCCAGCCCGGTGCAAAGGCCGGCCCAGGGGACTGGAGTGCTGGAAGGGCTCCCTCGCGAGCCAGCTGAGGGGGTTTGGTGCTCTCAGCCTCTGAAGGCAGCGCTTGTCTCCCTGTTTGTAAGCCCACCAGTGCATGCCCTGCTGCACAGAGAGGGGTTTGTGTGGGGCATCAAATGAGGCTCTTCTTCCCGCACTGCCCCCACCCCCAGCCTTCTTGCAGCCGCCGCCCTGGGGGAGGTTTCCTGTGGGCCTCTGAAACGCTCCTCTGACGTGCGCTGCCAGCACGGCGGCCGGGGCCCTCTCAAGGCCTTGGTCCTGTGGTGGGTCCGAGGGGCTGGAGGCGGGGAAGTCTGGAGCCTCTAAGGTCGCCTGGGTCCGCCAGGCCCAGAGCCGTTGTGCACCCTGCCTGCCTGTCGTGTGAGGGCCATCCCTCACCACCTGCGCTTGTCTGGAGCGCTGGACATGCGGGCGCCAACCGAGCGGCAGGCCGGGTCTTGCACAGAGCAGAGCTGATGCCACCCCACTCCTGGCCACATCCAGCCCTGGCAAGGATCTGCGTCTGCCCAGAGGCACACCGTGGGCTCTGGCAGCCCCGACACCAGCGCTTTGAGGTTAGCACAGAAACCCTCCACCGAGCCTAAAACGCGGAGCCTGGGAAAGGGGGGGCCAGGCCCAAGGCAAGGGGGACAGGGACTCCAGAGGCCAGTTGGGCTGGCGGGAGAGAAATGGCAGGGAGTCAGGGAACACAGGCCGGCTGGCCGCAGTGCCCAGGGCCTTGGCCTGCCCTGGAACATTTCCTACTTCCTCTGCCTACGTCTTCCTTAGACTGCTTCCTAAGCTTACAGTTATCTGCTCTCTGGAGCTCAACTTCAGGGCCAGCTCTCGTTGTTTCTGCAGCTTTTGAGGGGAGCACCAGTCCCTTGATGGAGATCAGCTCTGCCCTCTCCACTCCACCAAAACTCGAGGTCACAGTCCTGGAGGCAGCACCCTTCTCTTCCTTGGGCTCCTCAATGAACCCACTGGTCTCCCCACAGCGCACGGTGGAGGAAGCATTTCCTTCTCAGGCTGTTAGCTTCCATCGCTGACGTGCCCTCATTTCATTTGGGAAACCATTTCTGGGTGCTCCCAGCCTCACACCTGGCCCTGGGCACCCTGAGGGGCTTGTGGGCAGTGAGCCTGGTGCCGGGCACCCCGGGGGGCTTGTGGCCAGTGAGACTGGCCCCGGGCACCCCAGGGAGCTTGCAGGCAGTGAGCTTGGCCCCGGGCACCCTGGGGGCCTTGCAGGCAGTGAGCCTGGCTCCGGGCACCCCAGAGGGCTTGTGGGCAGTGAGACTGGCCCTGAGCACCCCAGGGGGCTTGTGGGCAGTGAGACTGGCACCAGGTACCCCGAAGCGCTTGTGGGCAGTGAGCCTGGTGCCAGGCACCCCAGGGGGCTTGCAGGCAGTGTGAGCCTAGCCCTGGGCACCCCGGGGGCTTGCGGGCAGTGTGAGCCTGGCCCTGGGCACCCCGGGGGGTTGCGGGCAGTGCGAGCCTGGCCCTGGGCACCCCGGGGGGTTGCGGGCAGTGCGAGACTGGCCCTGGGCACCCCGGGGGGTTGCGGGCAGTGCGAGCCTGAGGCCGGGGAGTGAGTGGGCAGTGAGAGGGCAGCACAGGCTCAGTTTGCTGCTCCTGGGCCTCGGCCACCTTTCTCCCTTCTGCCTTGGGCCTTGGGCGGCTGACACCAGGGCCCGGATCACTGGGGCCCCTTCACTCTGGCTTTGGAGACATTACTGCCCTGGCTTCCTCCTGAGGACGAGGACGGGGCTGAGGAGGCTGTGTCCCTTTGTCAAGCCACAGCTCCTTCCTGGCGGCCCGGGCCTCACAGCTCCTCTGGTGCAGGAGCCTGTACCTGCCTCTGTTGCCCGCGCAGGCCAAGGGCCAGGGGTCCTTCCGCTGTGCCCGCCTGTGTGCTCACTGCCCCTCCCCCACCCCTGCACATCTCTGTAGTCAGTCCTCCACCAAACGCCCTGCCTTCCTCCTGTCTGAGCATCTCCTCTGCTCTGGCAGGGACCCCAGGAAGCCATGCATCTGACCTCTGGGCTGACCTGTCTTGGGGCCCATCCAGAGATGCTAGCCCTCTGGGGACCAGGGTGGGGGCAGGGCAGGAGGTAAAGAGGAAGAGCCAGGGCCAGTTAACCTCAAGTTCAAGCGGGAAGTGGGAGGGAACGGATGCTTCTCTGGTGCCCCCTTCCCCACAGTCCCAATGCCCAGCAGTGGAGCAGATCTGCCCCCAGAGCCTTGGGAACCGTCTGCCTGCCCTGGTGGGCTCTGAGTCAGGGCTGAGCGCCAGTGACCACCCTGGATGGCTGTGCAGCCCGCATGCCGCGCAGCTCATGGTGTTACTCGCGCCACGGTCCACGCTAGGGCCATCCCCTAGCTGTGCAGTGCGCAACCTGCACAACCCTCTGTGGCAGCCCCGCGGAAGGCACGTGCTCGGGTCAGCACTGACCCCCAGGAAGCAGAGAGAGAAGACAGGCTGGAGGAAGAGCAGAAGGGGGGGTGGAGGGATAGGAGGCAGATCCGGAGACATGGTTTCCGGTCCTGGCTCTGGACTCCGTGGGAACCACGTGCTGTTCTCTTTCACGAGATGACTCAGAACCAGTCCTTTCTCTTAGAAAAAACAGTCCATAAGCAGGTGCAGAGTGGATTGTGTTCCCTCTGTGGACGCTGGTATCGATTCTCCATAAATGAAGCCAGCCCCGCTCCCGGGGGAGCAGATGGGAGCAGCTCTGCGTGTGTCTGGGTTGATGTGGAAGGGGAGAGTGACTTCAAAACCAGGCTGTTTCTCCGTTTCCAGGCTCCTCCCCTGGGAGAGGCTCCACCCTTCCCCCCAGGGAGGTGGCCAAAGCCCAGGGAGGAGATCTGGATTTGGGGTGTGGGGCTGGGTTTGTCCTCTGACTTCTGGTTCCAGTTTGGGGGCCAGCCCCGTCTCAGGACCTGGGCAGGGGGCTCAGGGGCAGAGCTGGGGGCTCCACCAGTGGGTGCTGGAGAGACTTGAGGCCCATGGACCCAAGGCTGGTCCTACAGGCCGCCTGGCACCCGCCAGCTGTCTCAGTGTGCGATTTAATCTGACTTGTCAAGAGTAGATTGCTGGGTAAGGGTGGGGAGAAGCAGGCAGGCCCAGTGCTGGCTGGGCGGTATCCTTGGGGTGTCTCAGCCCCCTGGGGATGCTGGGCCTGGGCAAGCCAACGTCTCTAACGTCCTTGCCTCAGAACCAGCTGTTGTGATCAGCTCCTCTGAAGACAGCAACCTGCAGCAGCCCCGGGCAGCGGGACGCCCCACCCTCCTCCCCTCTTGCCAGCCCCGACCTGGTGCATCCTCCCAGCCAGTAATGGCACAGGGGTGACCAGCATGTCACAGGCCTAACCACACGCCATCCTCTGCAGCCAGCATCCTGAGCTGGGGGGAGCGTCGGGAGCACCAGAGACCGGCCCCTCTGCCCTCACGGGCCCGCCCCTCCTCCAGCGCCTGCCTGCCTCCCGCCCCTGCCGCGCGCCCGGGGGGCAGGGCCCTGGCACTCACGGAGGAGGTACTCCGAGCCGTCGTGGTCGTAACCGTTGTCCTCTGGGAAGTGGTTGATCCGGAAGCAGTGTCCTTTGTGGATCCCTGGAGGAGCGGAGGAAAAGCGCTGTGTGTGTCCCAAGGGCTCTGCTCACCCAGACTTGCATGCTGTGTGTGCCCGGCTCTGGGCAGGCCCTGGGCTCAGGGGAGCAGAAGGGCAGCCCAGGCATGACAGGGGCGTGGGCAAGGGGGTCGGCGCACAGAGGCAGACCACTCAGCGGGGAATGTGCCCACGGCTGGCCGTACCCCTCCGTTGGGTCCTGAGCTGCTGCCTTCAGAGCTGGGGTGCTGGTCTCCAGCGCCCCTGTGGGGCAGGCTGGCCTTGGTCAGGACAGCTGGGGACAGCTAAGAGTGTCAGGGATGGCACCCTAAGTGGGACACACTTCGATGGCATGCTCTGTGTGAGTCAGGCATGAACGACTTAATCACCCACCTCATCGCTGTAGAATGGGGACTACCACTTGCCTCTTCTCCTGGGGCCTGAGCTGACACAGAAAGGCCTGCAGATGCCTCCTGGCCCATGGTGATGGCTCAGGGGAGAGTGCTGCTATGGACCCAGACATCACCCCCTTCACTGCGGGTCTCCCTCGGTGGTGAGGGACTGAGCTGAGGGTGAGCCGCGAGCATCTGAGACAAGAGGGAGCAGCGCCGGGCAGGGTGGTGCCAGGGAGGCCGGGGGGCGCGCGCAACTCCAGGCGGTGGGGGTGCCGTGCCAGTGTCTCCAGCATGGCGGGCGAGGCGGCGCTCTCTGCCCTCATCCCCGCCCCGCACACGTTTTGGGCTACTTTATTTTTGCTGTTGTTCAGGCGCTCAGTCATGTCTGACTCTTTGTGACCCCGTGGACTACAGCACGCCAGGCTTCTCTGTCCTTCACTGTCTCCCAGAGTTTGCTCAAACTCATGTTCTGTGAGTCGGTGATGCCATCCAACCATCTCATCGTCTACTTTATGGGTCTAAACAAAACCACCAAGTCCCCCATGCTTGTCAGCACAGTCAAGCACTAAGAGGTTGGCAACAATCTCCCTTCAGGGCTGCTCTCCAGGGGTCAGTGGTCATCTTCCCACCCCCTTCTCTGTGTTGCAGACCAGCCTGCGCACATGTCTGTGAGGCTCCCCTGCTTTTAAAACATTGATCTTTTTACTTGGAGGTAATTTAGATTTACATGCAGTTGTAAGAAACAGTGCAGGGAAGCTCCGTGTCCCTGTTACTGAGTTTCCTCCAGTGACAACGTCATAGCCAGGGTCCTGGCACTGCTCATCAGGGACACCCACCGCCCTGAGGGCCCCTCATGCCACCCACAGCCACATCCACTCCCCTGACCCAGGGCAACCACCACGATGACCTCCGTTTCTATAAATGGAATCAGACAGCCTATAGCCTGTGGGGACTGGCCCTTTCATTCAGCATAATTCCAGGTTCACCGGTTGTGGAATCATCAGCTTGCTTCTTCTGACTGCAGAGCAGTGGTCTATGGCACAGCTGTACCACAGTTTATGACACCTGGGTCATTTCCAGCTAGCACACCTGTGGTTTCCAGCTGTTTCTACTAATGCTGCTATGAACAGGATTGGAGGTGAATCACAGTCACACTTCTGTGGGCCAGATGCCTGGGAGTGCAGCTGCTGGGGGTCGTGATGCTGCGTGTTTGCTCTTGGAGACCGCCATGCTGGTTTCCAGAACAGCTGTATCCCCTATTTTGAAAAAGGGATAATACAACACACTCCACTCTGCCACCTACTCTTTCCATGCAATAACATATACACACACCTCTCAAGGTCAATACCTACAGATTTAACTTTTAAAAAGCTTTTTTAAATAAAGAATAATAAACTGATACTAATCCAAAAGTTGCTGAAAATCTTAGGAAACAGCATAGGGACTAGGAAACTAGCACCTGCTCCCTCGCTGATCTTGCTGACACTGTGTTTCGGCAGAAATGAGAAACCCGTATATTTATATATTCAGTATAATGTATATGAAGAAAACAGGCTTAAAGCGTCGTTGCACACAGACACGCCCGCTCCGGAGGCCTTTCCAGTGCATTTCGCCAACCTCCACTCTGCATTTAGGGCGCTGTTTTCTATTTGACAGAAATTTTAAATAGGAATCACACTGTCCAACATGTTAACACACTTTTTCACACACGGCCTTAGGCGTCTGCGCCACCGTGTGTGGTTGCGGTTCATCATCCAGCTGAGGGTGGGACAGAGGGGCAGCGCCGCCAGCCAGGGCTGGGCTAGAGGGTGCCCTACGCGGGCCTCAGAGGTGCAGGGCCTGGGGCTCCAGACTGTGAGATGACAGCGTCCTTTCGTTCATCATGGCAGCCCTGGGACCAACACAGGTGAGCTGCCGTGCGAGAGGAAGTGTAACAGACACTCCTGCTTCGCCCGTTGGAGGCCAGCCCTGCAAGAAGGTGGACAGACATGTGGGCCTTCCTGCTCCTCCCTCAGCTGTGGGGCCCCTGGGTGACACCCAGGGATCTTAATGTGCTGCACCTGCAGAAGGGTCTTCCAGCTGGGCGTGCGGTGAGACCCCCAAACTCTCAGGCTCCCAGAACCCCTGGTGCAGAGCTCCCTCAACCCCGGTCTCCCAGCCAGTGGGGGGCACCTCTCCCCTCCCAAGGCATTCTGTGTCCAAACAGCTTTAGCTTCAAATTCCTGAGAAGTCAACCTGACCCCATGAAACTCCATCTGTGGGAAATACATGTAACCTCTGGGAATAAAAGAGTCCATCATCTATCACGTGTCAGCCCTTCAAGGTATCAAAGAGAGGAACTGTGTCCGATGGGACGAGGGACCAGCGGTTTCTCCAGCCATCCGGGCGTTGCACAAAAGTGAGGACCGAGGCTTGAGGATGCACAGGAGGTGGTTGGCAAGCTGCCACAGCTGGGACCAGACTCGTCCCCCAGCCTGACCTTATCACAGGCTGGAAGCCGACTGCACTCCCACCAGCCTGCTCCCCCCACCCCAGCCTAAAGAAGTGGGCGCTGCAGAGAGCACACGGGGAGCCTGACAAGATTGCTCCCCACCCCCCAAGGTGAGAACCTGGGTACTTGCCCTTAGTGGATATGTCCGAGGTCGTATCTCCCCATTTCCTTCAGCGGTTTCTCTATCAATGGTTCCGGCCCATCTCCAGCCTCGCTCCCAGCTCCGGGTCACCCAGAAGGACAGCCCCCACAGCAGCCCCCGCCGGGGCTGGGTCTGACGCCCAGAGCCGAGGGCCCTGCCCCGCCTGTCTCTGGATCCCGAGCTTCTGTTCCTGGACCTACTGTCCCTGAGACAGCCTCCCAGCCTCACCGCCCCCAGCCTGTTTCTGTGGAGTGTTTAGTCTGAAGGACTTCACATTTATCCCTGTCGAATCCAATTCTGTTAGCGTCGGCCCCAAGGCACTGAACAGGGAGAAAGTTAACGGCTGACGTGAGAAGAGAGAACACCAGCCAGACTCCCCTCACGCGTGTCCTCTTTCGGTAATCAGGCGGTTTGCCGTGTTATCTATTAAGACCTGGGCTTCCCAGGCGGCACCAGCGGTAAAGAATCTGCCTGCCAAGGCAGGAGACATCAGAAACACAGGCTCGATCCCTGAGTCAGAAAGATCCCCTAGAAGAAACGGCAGCCCACTGCAGTACTCTCGCCTGGGAAATCCCATGGACAGAGGAGCCTGGTGGGCTACAGTCCATGGGGTCGCACAGTCGGACACGGCAGAGCCTGCATGCCCCTGGGCTCTTAAGTGGTGCATAGGGCAGTGGTTAACTTGGGGTCCCAGATTAGCCAGGCCGCAGGGATACCAAGGCCCTCCCAGGGTCGTGGTCTCTGCTCCTGGAGACAAGCGGCTCTCTCCTTCTCGGGGTCAGGAGACCCCCATGTGAAGAGATCTCGTGGGACACATGGCCTCTGCTGAGTTATTCCTTCATCGGGTAGAACGCAGGACTCGGGTCCTGGGGAGCCCTCCTGCCCCGAGACTCCAGGAGGATTTTGTGGAGAAAAGGTTCAGGAATGCCTGCAACAGCTCAAGTGCCCTTTCTCTGTGTCCATCAAGTCCCAGGTATTTCTCCAGGCACAGGAAGTATCTGGAAAGAAATACCCTAAGATGTGACCTCTGCTTTGTTTCTGAGTGAACTCGGATTGTCCTCTTTACATTTCGTTTCTATTTTGTACATCTTCTACAATGTCTGAAAATGAGCCGGTGGGGTTTCTCGAGAAAAAGAGAGGGACCCAGGTCTTTGACGCTAAGGGAAGCGCGGGCTTGCGTCTGCGGTGACGGCAGGGCCGCAGGCTGCGCAGGCTGGGGGCCGTGACCCTAGCAGGCACGAGTGCGGGTGAGCCTCCTAGCTCCTCCCCGCGGGGCGGTCCCGGTCCCACCCTGCAGGTGTGCCCTGATGGACAGTGGGTGACCGGCCCCCAGGACTCAGGTGGTGACGGGCACCAGGACTCAGCACTAAACCTGGGGAAGCTGCGGGAAAGCCGGGAGAGCTGGTCACCCCATGAGTCACTTTAGGGGTGATGCGAGCCTCCACAGCTGGCCTCCTGGGAAGTCAGTGGTACCTGGGGGAGCCCTGGAGAAAAGAGCGTCAGGTGGTGTGATGACGGCCTTCACGCTCCCTTTCGGCCTGCGGAGCATTTTCACTGTCGCTACCTCCGCGCTCCTCGCCGACGCCCACGTGCCCACACTCACCTCTCTGCCCACCTTTGCTCCTCAGAGCAGCCCCCAGCCCCGTGCAGCATCACCAGCTCCTGTTACTCTTGCCTTTGACCCGTGGCACTGGGAAGGTCACCCGGGGGGACTGCACACACGCTCCACGCTTGTGGAGCTGGAGGATTGGGGATCAGGACTCCCACCTCCGGGAGGACCTCTGAGCAGGAGGGTGGGGGCTGCTGGGGAGATGTCCCCATCCCCCACTTTTCGGGCCCCTTCTGCCCACTTCTGGGGGTGGGCCCTGCAGGACCAAACCAGCGACAGGCAGTTTAGGGCCGCCCCTCACACCGCTTTGGGCCGCAGTCTAGGTTTCACCCCGCTGACCCCCTCCCACCTAGGACGCTGCACCTGCACGCAGGCCCTGGCTCAGGCTTAGATGGAAGCTGGCTCTTCAGCCCTTCTCATCTTTATAAAAACACACCTTTGAGGATGCAAGGAGGAGGCTTAGAGATGTGGAAGCCCTGCTTTCCCAAGCCCCAGGCAGGGGCCCGGCTCTGAGCTGAACGTGGAAGCACGGCCCTGGGCGTGAAGGAAAGCCTTTGGTGTCCTGGAGAAAAGGCCTGGGTGTCCCTGCAGAGTGGCCGCCCTCCTGTAACTGGGACCTCCCTGTTGGCACAGGCCAGCTCTCCCCTCTCCAGCCTTGAGGATGCGGCTGTTGGAAACCACAGCCTGGCTCCTATGGAGCAGGCCCAGCCCCTACAGAGCAGCTCTGGGCTTGGAGGCGGTGTGGCCGGGCTGGACCTTCCTGGGGAGCCTCAGCTCACTGGCTCCTGAGTGACTCCATGAGGCCCCGTTGAACCATTCCAACCTGCAGCGCCTGCATCCAACGTCCAAGTCTGAGCCCCTGCCACGTGCTGGGTGCTGGGGGCTCAGCAGGGGCAGCAGGCCCCCCCAGGACCCACCCTGGAAGCTCATTGCCTGCTTCCCGGCTCATGGCCGCTCTGGGCCTCACGGCTCCCTCTGCAGTCAGAGGCGCCATGTGACCACTCCAGCAGGACGTGAGCAGGAGCGATGGGAGTCCTTCCTGGAGAGGGCTCTGGGCAGGTGCCGCAACCTTCCCCCAGCAGCCTCCTCCCCACACCGGTCAGCCCAGGGGATGGTAGCGTCACAGGCCGGGCCAGCCTGGATCCCTGACGCCTTGTGGAGGAGGGCCACCTTGCAGAGGACTGCCCCGTTTGCCTCATGGGTAGTAAGCCCACATTGGTGTATTTTGGTTGCAGCAATAATCAATAGACAGGCACGGTCTCTGCTGACCTGGAGCTGTCCAGGTGCACGGTCATCCAGCGACAACTAGGACAGGGGTCTGAGCGGGAAGCCCAGAGTTTCCGAGAGCATGTGATCCAGAGGTCAGACGGCTTCTCCTCGACTGGAAGATGGGAAGTGTCTTTACAGCCTGTCAGAGCTGAAGTGGAGCCTGAGGAGGCCCTTGTGTTGGAGCATTTTGAAGAGGATCAACCCTGGTGACGTGGAAGGTGAATCTGTAGTTTTAAACTCACTTCCTGGAGACGACTTCAGACCAGACTGAGCTCTGACTGGAGTCTGGGGAGGAGCCCTCCACGTCCTCCCCATGGCCAAGTGCTTGGGATGCAGAGCCTGGGCGTCCGTTCCCGGGAGAAGATTCCCCCGTGATCGTGTCTCCTTTCTGACATGGGCCTTTCGGTCACTGAGGCGCCTGGCCTGCTCGGTGCTGAGTGCTTTGCCCACTCAGCCCTTTGCCCACGCTTTCCTTTAGTTCAGCGTCTACCTGTTGGTCCTGGGCCCTGTGGAGCCCAGAGCATCAGTCCAGCTGGCAAGAGCCGACCACCATCGGGCGTGAGGGCTGAGTGCTGGACGGTGCTGGGCAGCTGGGGGAGGGCTGCGGCCCAGCAGAGCTGGGCAGTGATGGCGGGGGCCCCAGAGGAGCGGCCGGGGTGCGCCTCTGGAGGAGAGCTGCATGAGGAGGGCGGGCGACGGGGCAGTAGACTTAGGCTGAGAAAAGCGGGTGCTGCAGCCACCACAGGGCGGCCTGGGTTCAAGGCCGTCCACCCCGAGGTGCCTCCGCGACCCCGACACTGGAGAAGCGTCCCCAGGAACGCAGGACCACTCACTCCTAGTGGCCTGGTGTGCTGCTGATTCTATTCCCAGCCTGGCTCAGTGGAGATGCGACCTGTTACCCATGCAGGCCTCACCCCGGGCCTCTTGGGCCTCTTATTTTAGTCCCTGAGGAGGCCAGCTGCCCAGGAGATGGCTCCCCCGGGATTAACAAGCTCTCCCTTCATCACCCGCCTTGAGCTGCAGCACCCTGGGAGGAGGGAGGTGCTTAGAGTCGGCAGCTTCCTGCAGCTGCCAGACCAACCAAGCATCACAGCCTTGGTCTCCATGCTGGTCAGCAGCGTCGGGGGAGGGTGGGGGACCGCAGATCGGCCGGCCTCAGCCATTGCTCACAGGCAGTCAGGAGCAGAGAATGTCTTGAGCAGTGATAGGCCTCAACTTGAGCCATTTCAGATCCAAAAGGGAAGAATGGGTTCTACCGACACCCGGACCTCCCTCGGCTCTGGCCTGTAAGCAGGTAGCGGACTGGCCTCTGAGAGATGCTTTTTGTCTGCACCAGCAGGCTGCTGCTGCTGCTAAGTCGCTTCAGTCATGTCCGACTCTGTGTGACCCCATAGATGGGGGCCCACTGTCTCTGGGATTTTCCAGGCAAGAACACTGGAGTGGGTTGCCATTGCCTTCTCAACACCAGCAGGCTGGGGGAGTGTATCAAAGAGCAGAGACATCACTTTGCCAACAAAGGTCTGCAGTCAAATACTCTACGGTTTTCCCAGTAGTCATGTACTGATGTGAGAGCTGGACCATAAGGAAGGCTGAGTGCCAAAGAATTGATGGTTTTGAACTGTGATCCTGGAGAAGACTCTTGAGAGTCCCTTGGACTGCAAGGAGATCAAACCACTCAATCCTAAAGGAAATCAATCCTGAATATTCATTGGAAGGACTGATGCTGAAGCTGAAGCGCCAATATTTTGGCCACCTGATGTGAAGAGCCGACTCATTAGACGAGACCCTGATGCAGGGCAAGAGCAAGAACAAGGAAGGGGCAACAGAGGATGGGATGGTTGGATGGCATCACTGACTCAATGGACAGGAGTTTGAGCAAACGTGGGGAGATGGTGAAGGACAGGGAGGCCTGTGGTGCTGCAGTTCATGGGGTCGCAAAGAGTCAGACATGACTGAACAAGAGCCCTGGCCAGGGATGCTGGGAGCACATCCGGTCCGAGCTGGACCACTTCCTGCAGGTGCTCGGATGCTCCCTCCAGAGTCTGGATTGTGGATCAGAAGCAGAGGGCACTGGGAGCTCGAGAATGGGGTGTTGTCAGGGGTTCGTGAGGCCAGCCTCAGAAGCTGTGGGCTCTCCCCTTCCTAGTCTTGGCTGCTGAACTCTTAATTCCATAGAACCCTCTACGTCCTTCCAATAACGTCTTCCTTTGGGATCAAGTCAGTATTTGGTTTCTTGCCCCAACTGGCCACACCTTCATCAAAGATTCCAGCCCAGCTCTCGGGGGCCTGGGTCACGTGTTGTTCCTCAGGACAGGTGTACAACGCTTTTCTGAGACATGGAGGTGAGTGCAGGTTCCCGGGAGACCACGGAACCGGGGGGATAGGGGGCATGATCTCGGAGGACGGGAACACGGAGCGTCAGCCCCAAGGCGCCAGCGTGGAAGCTGTGTGGCCTGTGAACCTCAGCCTCTTGAGATCTCGGTCAGCTGCGGAAGCCCTCACTGGGCTGGTTCCCATCTCTAAGGTGGGGACCCCCGCAGGGAGAAGGTTCCCGTTGTTGGGGGTTCCTCCATCCCCACCACACAGAACCCTCTGACTTCCGGGGGCCGAGGACCCGAACCCGAGGCCCCGGTCCCCTCCCACCTTGTGCTCTCCTCACACTGGAAGGAAGGCCTGCTGAGCAGCCAGGACCCCAGGGCCGCCTCTGCTCACCCCCTCCCCGAGGCCCGGCTGCCTCACGCCCAGCTTCCTGGCACAGGTGCGGGCGGGACTCCTGTGTCACAGTCTCGCCACCGGCCACCCCTGTCTCTTTAGGCAAGTGCCCTGGGGACCCAGCCCCAGCCTCGGCCTCCTCCAGCCCCTGGCTCCAGAGAACAGGTTATCCAGGCTTCCTGCCGAGATTCATGGCTGAGCGGGGCAGGGAGGCTTCCCGGAGCGCGCTCGTCTCTGCACAGAGGAGCGGGCGTGCAGTCACTGTCTCTGCGAGCTCTCCACTTGAATCTGCTTGACGACTGCTGCTCGGACGAAGTCTCCGTGCCAGGCTTCAGGGTTTTCTGCTGCTTCTTTCTTTCTTTCTCTCTTGCCCTTAATGAGCAAACACGGAGCTCCAGGAGCGAAACGGCTCTCTGCAGAGCCCAGGCTTTCCTGTTGGTCTGGCTCCGCGGACCTTGGGAATGAAGGCTGGGGTGAGGGGGTAGGGTCATGACCTCCAGAAGGAGCCCTTGGGACCATCCTCGCCTCGTTTTCACTTCCCGCACGAAGAGCCTGATGCCTGTCTCCGTGGTGACAGGCCAGCTGGCCTCTGGACTCCGAGTTCAGGGCTGTTTGGCCATCCCCGCGGCCCACTCCAGGGCTTGTTCACAACCGGTAAAGGGTTTGCCTTTCTGGAGACAGCTTCGACTGTCAGAACTCGGTGGTGAGTGGGGCCTTGTGCTGCTGGCAAGTGGCGGGGGGAGGCCAGGGGTGCTGCGAAACAGTGCCCAGGCCAGCATCACCCTCAGCAGAGTGCCGCCACCCCAACCGCCAGCAGCGCCTGCTTCACGCTGTGCAAGCGGCCTGGGCCTCCCTCCCCAAGCCTGCGGCAGACGTTGCGGATCTCTCGCCGTGCCTTGCTCCCCATCGCAGCCTAAAGTCCTCTCAGTGCAGCCCTCCACGCAGAGGCTATGAGGCAAGACCAGACCTTTCGATCATCCCAAGGCCAGACGCCGCAGAGACGGGAGGCTCTGAAGTCACCCTGCCAGGCCGAGTCTGGCTCTGACGTCACCACTCACTGCATCGTCTTGGGTCCGGGTTAATTGCTGTTCTTCCTTTGCTCCATCGGTGGGATGGGGATCGTGGCTGGGAAACCTGCAGAGGGCAGTTCGGGGGCTCCCATGAGGCGCTGCTGGCCGTAAACGTCCCAGAGCCCGGGGCAGCCCATGAGCTGATGCGACACTAGCTCTGGTGCCTGAGGCAGCTGCGCGTCAGAGGGAGGAGGCCAGAGTCATGCCCTCCCAAGATGGCCTCGGGCTCAGCCTCAGACTCCTGTGCCTGCGACATTTCAGCTCGGAATGGGCAAGGCCCCAACTCCCAGCCAGATGACTGCTGCCCCTCAGTCCCATGACAGACAGACCAACAGGCGAGGGCTGGCTCCCGCTGGGCACCGGCTCCCTGAAAAGCTCGGTGCTAACCTCTCCCCGTTTTCTCATTTACACCTCAAACTAGCCCCTATTTTACATTTATTTAAGTTGGCTTAAAGCTCAACATTCAGAAAACGAAGATCATGGCATCTGGTCCCATCACTTCATGGGAAATAGATGGGGAAACAGTGGAAACAGTGTCAGACTTTATGTTTTTGGGCTCCAAAATCACTGCAGATGGTGACTGCAGCCATGAAGTTAAAAGACACTTACTCCTTGGAAGAAAAGTTATGACCAACCTAGATAGCATATTCAAAAGCTGAGACATTACTTTGACGACCAAGGTCTGTCTAGTCAAGGCTATGGTTTTTCCTGTGGTCATGTATGGATGTGAGAGTTGGACTGTGAAGAAAGCTGAGCACCGAAGAACTGATGCTTTTGAACTGTGGTGTTGGAGAAGACTCTTGAGAGTCCCCTGGACTGCAAGGAGATCCAACCAGTCCATTATGAAGGAGATCAGCCCTGGGATTTCTTTGGAAGGAATGATGCTAAAGCTGAAGCTCCAGTACTTTGGCCACCTCATGCGAAGTGTTGACTCATTGGAAAAGACTGTAATGCTGGGAGGGATTGGGGGCAGGAGGAGAAGGGGACGACCGAGGATGAGATGGCTGGATGGCATCACTGACTTGGTGGACGTGAGTCTGAGTGAACTCCGGGAGATGGTGATGGACAGGGAGGCCTGGCGTGCTGCGATTCATGGGGTTGCAAAGAGTCGGACATGACTGAGCGACTGAACTGAACTGAACTGATTTTACACACAAAGCAGCTGAGGCTCGAGAAGGCAGGTAACTTCCCAAGGCCAAAACACCCCCTTGCTCATGTCTGATCGACTCCAGAAGCAGAGCTCCGCCCTCGGGGCCACCCCACTCCCGGTTCAGAGACGGGAGACAAGAGAGGCAGAGGAGCAGGCGTCCGGGAGGCCCCCAGCGCTTCCTGATGCCAAGGGGACAAGGGGCTGAGAGGGTGCGTGTCTGCTCCGAGTCTCCTCAGGCTGGAAACAACTCCTCCCCAGAAGCCGGAGACTGAGTTCAAACCCAGTTTTGAAGACCCATGCCTGTAGCCTGGAGCGCCAGGTTCCAATTCTCCCACACCTGCTGGAACTGGGGCTGGCAGGGCGCTCACTCAGGAGACACCAAGTTGTAGATTTGCTGCTCACAGACGGGACGCAGAGCCCCCGGCTAACCAGCACCTTGTCGCTCTGTCCCCAACCCCCAGAGCGCCGGGGCCGGCCTGTGCCCAGTCCACTCTCAGCAACTTTCCAGGAAAAGCTTCACGATTTTTGTTAACTTCCATTCTGTTCGGAACCAGAGCGCGTCAGTCCCCACTCCCAGGAGCCTCCCACCCCTGCCCTGGTGCTGGCAGAGCCAGCACAGCCGTCCAGCCCCTTCAATTCAAGTGGCACCCCCACTCTGAGGGCCTGTGAGTGCCAGCAGGCGCTGGGCTGCAGTGGGGAGCCGGCCAGCATCTCTGCCATGGCACCTGAGTGCAGGGGAGCCTGTAACCGTCAGGCAAGCTGCCCAAGGAGCTGGCACTTGAGTCCCGGAGCATGAGCAGGAGTCAGCCGTGAGGACAGCCTGGAACCAGCGGAGCGGACAGCACAGCAGAGGCCTGGGGCAAGAGGTCAGGGGGCAGGGCTGCCAGGCAGCGGCTGGAGGTGGAGGGCAAGGAGGAGACGGGAGGTGGGGCCGCAGAGGCAGGGAAACTTGAGGGGTTAGACCAGCCACCAGACGGGCTTTTGGATGGTCTGACCCTCCCCAGGGTGGGGCAGGAAGCAGTTGGAATCCAGGCTCAGGGATGAAAGCCTCACTTGGGGGTACTGGCTGGTGTGGGGCAGGGAGGGCGGATTCCTCATCCATCTCCAGACTGACCACAACCCCCTCCTCCCCTCCAAGAAAGCAGCCTTGGTTTAGGGATGCATGTGACCCCCCAGGCGGCCTCCCTGGGCCGCCTGTGACCAGACTCCCCGAGGACCTGCCCGCCAGCCCTCAGTGGCCCTCCCGTGCCCCCTCGGTCGGTTCCACAGGCCAGGCCCACACCTCATCTCTGTTCTCAGCTGGGTTCCAGGACAGGTGCCCTTGCCCGGCTCCAGGCCCTTTAATCCCAGGCACAGCTCAACTTCCCTCCCCATTGTCCAGGAGGCTGGAGTGAGGCCTGGGGCTTTTGCTTTCAGGCAAAAGGAAAAAGGAAACAAAATGTAAAAGCCAGCTTCCCTTCCTCCAGGACACAGCAGGGCTGGCTGGAGCAGGGGCCAGTGGGGGCTTGATGGGCTGGGATGCTACAGCCTCAGCCCAGGAACGGAGCGGAGCAACAGTCCTCGTGAGCCAAGCAGGCCGTTTATGGGGAGGATAACAGTTAATGGGAAGCAAAACCGCAGCTCCTCCCCAGAAAGCAGGAGGAAAGCTGTCGAGAGACACAAAGAAGAGGCTGGAGGCCAGGACACAGCGCGACTCTGCTCCAAGGGGCCAGGTGAGGCCGGTGAGGGGCCCTGGTCATCACCTCATGAGGAAGCGGCCAGTGTCTGGACGTCGCCCAGCCTTCTCTCATCTCTGAGGCTTCAGTCTCTCACCCACACTGCGTCCCAGGCCCACTGAGCGTGGGGAGAGGAACCAGCCCCTTCCTAAATGAGCTGTTTGAAGCCTGCTCCCCGGAGGATGCCCCTGGACCGCCCGAACCACAGCCTCCTCCTTCCTGACAGTCTGCGGATGCTCCCCTTTCTTGCCAGACTTTGGAGATGCAGAAGGACGAAAGTCTGCAGAGCTGACCCTTGGTCGATGAGCAGCTGCTCCCACACTAACTACCCCTGTTACTAGGATAACTACCACTGTCACCAGTAGCTAATGCTTATCACTTAACACTTATCATTTGGTCCTCACTACAAACCCTACCTGTGGGGGCTCTATTATTGTCAGCTCCATTTTACAGATGGAAAAACTGAGGCCCTGAGGGGTGAGTGACTTGTCCAGGGCTGCCCAGAGCTGGCATTAGGACATAGGCAGTCGTCTCTCGAAGCCGGAACCCACTCAGCCTTCCCCGTCCATCACACTTTACACGACACAAATGCCCAGGCACCAGCTGCCCAGGCAAGGGCCATGGGGCACAGCCCCAGCAACAATGCCCCGCCAGCTCCCTGGGCCGTTTCAGGAGCACCTGCCTCTCCCCGGCCTGTTCCAGACCAGGCGCCCAAGTGGATGAGATGGGGGGTGTCTCTTGGAAACATGTGCAGAGGGCTCTGCAGGGGTGGGGGAGGCAGCGCCTCCAGAGGGAGAAGGAACTGGAAATGGAGCAGAAGACAGGGAGGGGACGGGACGGGTCCCTCGGCCTGGCCCCGGGGGAGCTCAACCCCGCACTGCTGCCTGGGGGCGGGGGTGGGGGCGCACACCCAGAACCCATCGGGCTCAAGAAAGCAACCAAGGGTGCGTCTGAGACCTGCTGGGAGGACCCCCCACTCCGGGGCCCCCAACGGACGTCCCCACCAGTGGTCCTCTGTGCAGAGCGGCTGTGAGCGCCCTGGGCCCTGACTGTGGAGGGAGGCGGCCCCCCACCCTCCCCCTGCACGGGGCCCTCCTGGTTTCCGTACCTCCCCTGCCCCACCTGCTCCTAACCCCAAGACGGCCCCTCTCGGACTCTCCCTTGGGCCCCTCCTCCTTGGAGGGACTGGTGCTGCTGCCCCACTTCCTGTCCGAACGTCCCCAGGGACCCTCCTCTCCCCAGGTTCTCAGCACTCTGCGGCCTCCCTCGCCGTCCACAGCGTCCCCATTGCAGAGTGAGCCTGTGGCTGCCATGGACACCGACGCCCACAGGGGCCCGTCCTCCTCCCGCGGGAGGCCCCTCCACCCCCACCCCCTCCTATGGCTGCAGTGGACACAGATGCCCACAGGAACCCACCCTCCTCCCGAGGGGGCCCCCTCCACCCCCCCTGGTCAACACATCACCCCAGGAAGCGTGAGCCAACGGTAATGTGATGAATACGACTGTGCTCGGGGAGAATCCCTTGGAGATCCGCCCTCCGAGAACCATGGCTGGGATCCGGCATGACCTGCTGCCAGACCAGCTCCATTTTAATCCTCTCCAAAACCAAAGGTTGAAGTGAGAGCCGCAGGAGAAAGGAAAACCCCCAGGTCTGTCTGGATCCCACATTTGATACAAAACAGCTGTCCTAAACGCTAGTGTCCCGATGTTTCAGAAGCAACACCGGCCCCCGCGGAGAGGTATAGACTCCGGGGTCCCGCCCTGCCGGGCCTGGGGCTCTGAGCCCCCACTTCTCAGCCGACACCGCGGGTGGCAGGGCCGCGGTCATGCACTCAGCCACCCCTCCCCGTGAGACCAGGATCCCGACACAGAATCCCTTGGTGCGCCTCCATGTGGGGACAAAGCCTGGCCGCCCACCTCCAGCCTCAAGTAATAGCCGGAGAACAAAGCTTGTTCAGGTGCGGGGACCCAGGGGAGCAGTGCAGCCGGGGCCGGCAGCCAGTGCCTCGTCGGGGGAGGCCTGAATATTTTACATCTAATGCCTCTGAGTTATGGGCTTTATACCTTTAGATACCAGAATAAACTTGATTTGAAACTGGCCCCAGGGGACATTTGTTAAATGAAGATGTTAGATGCAGTCTCCGACGCTGGCCTGAGCGGCTCTTACCACTGGCGCTCACGAGGCTGCTAATCTCTGGATAATCCAGTGAGAATGCCCCAGCCCTCCACATATCTACGCCCTGCCTCCCGGTCCATCAGCAGCCCCTTTCTGAAACAGCACCCTTTCCCTCACCCTCCGTCCCTGGGGCTCTGAGAAGGAAGGCAGGGAGGGGAGCCAAGAGCGGGGGGTGAGGGCCAGCCGCCCGGCTGTCCCATCAGTTCTGTTTGTTACTTGTCCCCATTTCACAGAGGAGGAAACTGAGGCTCCTGGAAGTGCTGTGAAGAGCAAGAGGAGGGAGCCAGGACCTCAACTCAAACATGCAGCCCCAAAGTGCATGCTTTTTACTGACACAACACCCAGCTGGTGGCCACCGTGACCTGGCCACCCGGGCTGCCCCCTTGGCCATAGGCTGGGTCTGTTACTGTTCGTGCTCAGCGAGGCGCTTCCCCCTCTGTGCCTTGTTTTCTGCTCCCAACAGCCAGGAGAACCCCAGCCCCCTCCGAGGGTGAGGATAAGGGGGAGCGGCAAGGACCTTGGCAAGGGCCTGGCACGCCTTCTCCACGAGCACCTGTTCTGAGAGGAGAGGCACTTTGTCACGCAGGCCCCGACCTCGAAAGGCTTTTGTACTTGAATGACAGGATGTGCCCAGCTGCCTGTGTGTGGGCGGCGATAGGGAGGGGGGTGGACAGGTATGGCCCTGTCCTGCCCAGCCCTGCCCAGCCCAGCCCCGGAGGTGGGTGTGGAAAGCTGCCCTCTGCCCCCAAGCGCACGCACTTCGCTCGGTGCAGAGGCGCCCGGGGTGGCCTGCCGGCAGGAGCAGCAGAGAGCAGAGGCGGAGCCGCAGAAGCCGGGCCAGGCCTGCCCCACTGCACAGAGCCCTCCAGCTGAGCCCTAATTCACAGGGCTGCTGCCAACGCTCATTAATGAATGATGGGAACCACTCAGCAAATGTCGAGCCCGAAACGTGCTGTGTGGCCCCCACAAGCCAGGCCAGGCAGCCTCCGGGCGGTGAGGCTGGCGGAGAGCTCTCCAGACCAGGGTGAGCCTGGGCTGGCGACCCCGGGCCAGCTGCAGACACATGGGGCTGATGCTCCTGGTGGGCATCCCCTTGGGGCTTCCCTGAGGATGGCGGGGGCCAGACAGATTCAGAGGGCTGTCTGTCTGCTGATGGGAACAGAGCAGCCATTGGAAAGGTCAGCCAGACAACGGAGAAGGAGGACACATAATCCACATTAGGAGACACCTACTTGTGGTCTGGGGCCTGCGGGGAGTGAGGCTACAGGGCCAGAGGCCCCCTTCCCTCCCCCCATGTAGCTTGATTTGGGGAGACCTTCTGGGGGAGAGAAGGCGCTCCCACAGGAGTCCCCTGGCACTGCCACCGACAGGGATCCCGCCTTCCAGAGGACACTTGCGTGGGTCATGTTTCTATCTGTGGCCCACCCAGGACAGATTCAGGTTTTGTTGGGCAACTGGACAGGCCCTCTTAAAGAAAAAGAACACAAACACACAGCTAGAATCCAGGCCTGGGAAGGGCCGTGCAAGGGAGCACCCGAACCTCGGGCTTCCACCTCGTGCTGATCTCGAGCGGAGAAAGCAGGGCAAACACTGCAGCCACTCCCAGCTGTCAGCCTTTCAGGAAGCCCCACCAGACTGGTGGTCTCCAAGTCAGGCTCCAGGAGCCTTGGCATGCCCCCAAAGGGTGCAGACAGGTTTTTCCTGTCTGACCCTCCCCACCCACCCACGGCAGGGCAGCTCCTGAGAAGGTGGATGTGTGGTGGGCAGGGCTGGGTCCCCTCGTGCAGCTGGAGGACATTCTTTTTAGAGACAGACCCCATGCCTGGGGGGTCAGTCTGGGTCTAACGCCTGGACGAACGGATGAACGGGGGCTGAGGCTTGGAGGGGAGGCCGCCTCCAGGCGAGTCTGGAGGAGGGACGGAGCTGGGTGGGCAGGCGGCAGGTCCTCCCCTGCCCCCTGCCCTCTGGAGGACCTTCACCCAGGGAGGTGAGGCTGGAGACGCAGGGCAGATGGGACCGCACCTCCTTGGCGCCTCTCACCCCGGAGCCCTTTGCATCCACCTCAGGCCAGACAGGGCCGCGAACGGATGCGGTTCCGGCCCTCGGATGGCAGGATGCCTTGCCGGGAATCATTACCGAACACGAGGGCAGGAGCTGTCAGTTCCTCTGTGGGGCTAACACTCAGGGGGGTTCATGGGGTAGGGGGTCCGTGCCCCATCTGGGCCGGAAATCCCTGGTCCCTAACGGACTCTCCTGAGGGTCAGCACAGAGAAAGCACAAGTGACCACACAGGAGGAAAGGCGCCTGCTACAGCCCGCCCCTCCCATTGCCCGCCCGGCCCCGCCCCCCGCCTTCTCCGGCCCCGCCCACCGCCTGCCCGGCCCCGCCCCCATCCTTCTCCGGCTCCGCCCACCGCCCACCGGCCCCGCCCACTGCCCATTCCCTGTCTGCACTCCCCTCCTTTTCCCCCCACGCCAACCCCACGGACGCCCCGCCCCGTGGGATCTGGCCTCACACTGTGCAGGGAGCAAGGCCTTCCCAAGGTGGCGGCTTCATCTGGGGGGTCTCACTTCAGCTTCTCTTTCCACAGGGAACTCGAGGGAGTCTTAGGGCCTGGGAGCGGGGAAGGGGCAGCGGACCCAAGCGACACCCGGGCCTTCCTGCTCCAGGGCCAGGAGCCTCCATACGTGCTCTGCCCACCCCCACCCCGTGTTTTCCTGTGAGACGGAGACACCCTGGCGAAGAGTGGGGTGGGAGCTGCCGCTCACAGAGCTCCTAGCAACTGCGTGTGCTTGAGGGTTCCACAGATTTAAACCTCAGAACACCCCTGGGGTCCAGCACTACCATCCCGCTGTCATAAATGAGGAGGGTCAGATTTAAAGGGTGCAGGAGGAAATTTCCCAAGGTTGCCCCCACGTCAGGGACAGAACCCCGGGCCCAAGTTCACTTTGGTCTCCAAGTCAAGTTCACCTGAACTTGGTAGCAGAGTCCCACCCTCAGTGCGCTCCCCTTGAATGTGGGCGGCCCCTGAGAACAGGCTGGCTGGGTTGTGTTACATAAGGCTGCACCAGGGCAGGCTGGAGGGGGAGAAGGCAGGGAGACACCCCTGCTGGCCTCAAAGCAAGCAGAGCACCTCCTGTGAGCCGCCACAGGGCCGTGTGGTGAGGATCAGTGGCTGTCTCTGGATGATGGCTTGCAAGAGAACAGCCTCGGTCACACAGCCGTCAGACACAAATTCTGCCAGCAACCAGTGAGCTGGGAGAGGACCCCACCCCGGGGAGGCATGCAGCCTGCAGACACCTCGCTCACAACCATGGGAGACTGGAGTGGAGGATCTCGCTGAGCAGGCCAGACTCCCAGTCCAGGGACACTGTGAGATGGTCTGTGTGTTTTAAGTTGCTGAACTCGTGCTAACTTGTTAAGAAGCAGAGGGAGCAAGGGCTTCCCAGGTGACACTAATGGTAGAACCCGCCTGCATATGCAGGAGACATAAGAGATGCGGGTTCAATCCCTGGGTTGGGAAGATCTCCTGGAGGAGGGCATAGCAACCCACTCCAGTGTTCTTGCCTGGAGAATCCCATGGACAGAGGAGCCTGGTGGGCTATAGTCCATGGGGTCAAAAAGAGTTGGACACGACTGAGTGACTGAACAACAGGCTAGAAGTCCAAAATCAAAGTGTCGGCAGGGCCCTGCCCTCTGAAGGATCAGAGAAGAAGCTGTCCATGACTTTCTGTAGTGTCTGGTGTTTGCCAGCAACCTGCTGTGCACCTGGGCTGTCGGCCGTGTCACCCCAACCGTGGCCTCCACCCATGCAGTCTTCACCCTGTGTGTCTCTCTCATCCTCTAAGAATCCAGTCTGTTACCTTAAAGCCCATCCCAGTTATGACCTCATCTCAACTTGATGACATCTGAAAGGACGCTATTTCTAAATAAGGACTCACCTACAGGTACCAGGGTTAGGATGCTTCCATCTACTCTTTGGGGACACAAATTTAGCTCACCTCACACCCAGGGCTGAAAGGTGTTGGGAGGAAAAGAATCCCTCAACATCGTCCTCTTCTCTTATCTCCTGCCTTACCAGTGCCTTCCAGAAGACAGAACTAGAAACTGGAAGCTCCCACCCAGGACTTTCTAGAACGTTCTGTCCTGAGAGCTGAAGACCCCTGTGAGATCCCCATCCCTGGGGACCTGGAGAGCAGTGGAGGCCGTGAGCGGTCCTGTGCTGCCTGCGGCAGGAGGAAGAGCCCGTCGCAGCGGCGATGGGAGGCCGGGGCCAGCGGCGGGCCCGCAGGAGGTCCGGCCGACCTCTGAAGCCAACAGGCGGCTGTGGCAGAATCTCTGCTGGGGGAGCTGGGCTTCTGAGGGAAACAGAAAAACTGCCTCCTCACTTCAAAGGGAGGCCAGGCTGCAGGCTCTGGCCGCCTCCTCCCCTTTCTGTGGCTGCACGTCCTCTCACTCGGAGGGCAGTTCACAGGAGCAGGTTGCACCTGTCCAGTGGCTCAGAGACCAGCCTGGCCGAGGCACAGGCCTGTG
This sequence comes from Ovis canadensis, assembly GCF_042477335.2. Lineage (NCBI taxonomy): Eukaryota > Metazoa > Chordata > Mammalia > Artiodactyla > Bovidae > Ovis > Ovis canadensis. The sequence continues at coordinate 70,969,796 of NC_091255.1, read as the reverse complement.
AAGGCGGCTCTGAGCTCTGGGCCTGAGCCCAGGGTGGGACTTCCATTGCCGCGAGGGCCCGCGGGCTGCAGGCAGATGCCGTCCACACGCTGACCCCCGGCTCCAGATGCTGGGACGCGGGGACTCACATGGTCAGGCCGTGTCCAGCTGGGCCTGTGGCTCTGCGGCCCTACTGTGTGCAGTTGCGCGTGCCCCGTGCACACAGTAGGGAGGCATGCCCACGAGGCACGTGCACTCAGGCGCTGCCAGTCTGCCTCCCCCGGCCTCTGGCCACACCACGCCCTCCGGCTTTCTCTCCACCGCATGGACGGCTGGGCCTCTCTGCAGTTACTCACCCCGCCCGGGGTGTCCCGAGGGTCCTCGGTGGCGCCTTCGCTGTTCTGTCACCTGACACCGACTCCCTCTGGTAAATCTCCTCTAAGGGCGCACAGTGGTCTCTGCTGTCCTGGACCGTGACCGGCAGAGGAAAGACGGCGGTTAAGCACTTAGGATGCGCCAGCGACCCTTGTACATGCCACGTGAATTCTCACATGGGCAGGGATGGGGCTGGTTATTGAATCCATTCTGTAGATGAGGAAAATGAGGCTCAGAGATCTTAAATAACTTGTCTGAAAGAAACCTCCAAGTGAACTCCACGTGGAAACAACACAAGTTTTGGGGCAAATCTTATCTTACCCACTTCAGCTCTGTCTGCAGGCGTGTTACCTACTCTCTCCAAGCCCCTGGCTCCTAATTCCAGAACATGTCCATCACCCCAAACAGAAACCTTGTATCCACTCCCCTCTGCTCCCAGCCCCTGGAAACCACTGATCCCCTTCCTGTCTCTGTGAACACGTGGATGCTTTGTACAAGAGGCTGCGGGCCCCTTAAGGTCCAGCTCCTTAAGGACAGGCTTCCAGTGTCCCTCTCACTTGGGGACACACCATCCACCTGTCACCCCGTAAGGGGCTCCCCTCATCCATCCATCTGCAGGATGGGCCTCACCTGCGTCCTCTCCTCCACCCCATCCTCTTCAGGGCTCAGCTCTCCTGGTCTGGACTCTTCTCGTGTGTACTAACGGGTCTGCTGCCCCCAGCCTAGCCCCCTCCACCCTGTCCTCAGCTGTAGAGTCACAGAATCTGGACTCCCCCCAGTGAAACCCTCCACTAGGAACTCTGGCTGAGGACTGTGCAGCCCTGACCTGCGTGTTTGAAGGACCCTAACTGCCAGCCCGCCCAGCTCCTGGGCCTCCTCCTGCTTCAGCAGACCCAAATGTCTCGGCTTTCCAGAACTCGCCATGTCCCACGCCTCCACGGTGCCCACTCAGGACCAGGGGTGCGGGAAGCATGTGGCCTCAGACCTGTGCCCGGGACCCTGTCTGCCCCGAACTCTTCTCCCTCCTGTTTCTTAACAGACTCATGCTCACCTTTCAATGGTGGCTCAGCTGACCCGTCGTCTAGAAAGACTCCTGTGCCTGGGAGGCCCCCACCCAGCTCCCAGCTCCTGGTGGCTGCAGCTCCTTGGCCCTGCATAAACTGTCGCATCTCCTCAGGGAAGTGTCATGGATCTGGCTTCCTTCTGTCTCCCCTCTCCTTACTGGACACTGCCTTCTTCAAGGATCAGGGCTGGATTCTATTTTTTAACCCCAGTGCTTAATACAATGTCCTCTGAATGAATAAGAAATGGGTAGATGAGTGACTGAGCGTGTGAATGAAAGCGTGACTGCGTGTTCAGCCCCTGCCTGGAGACGCCTGCGTGTTCTGCAAGATGCAGAGCAAATGTCACCACCTCTGGGAAGCCTTCCCTGACTTCTCTCTGGAATCAAGAGCACCACGACAAGTGTCTCTTAACTAAGGATCCCAGTATACCCACTACTGTGGGCAAGAATCCTTTAGAAGGAATGGAGTAGCCATCATAGTCAACAAAAGAGTCTGAAATGCAGTATTTGGATGCAATCTCAAGAACGACAGAATGATCTGTTCATTCCCAAGGCAAACCGTTCAATATCATGGTTATCCAAGTCTGTGCCCTGAACAGTAATGCTGTAGAAGCTGAAGTTGAACGGGTCTATGAAGACCTACAAGACCTTATAGAACTAACACCAAAAAAAGATGTCTTTTTCATTATAGGGGACTGGAATGCAAAAGTAGGAAGTCAAGAGATACCTGGAGTAATAGGCAAATTTGGCTTTGGAGTACTGAATGAAGCAGGGTTAGGCTAATAGAGTTTTGCCAAGAGAACTCACTGGTCATAGCAAACACCCTCTTCCAACAACACAAGAGAAGACTCTACATATAGACATCACCAGATGGTCAACACGAAAATTAGATTGATCATATTCTTTGCAGCCAAAGACAGAAGCTCTATACAGTCAGCAGAAACAATACCGGGAGCTGACTGTGGCCTAGATCATGAACTCCTTATTGCCAAAATCAGACTTCAATTGAAGAAAATGGGGAAAACTGCTAGACCATTCAGGTATGACCTAAATCATATCCCTTACGATTATACACAGGAAGTGAGAAACAGAGTCAAGGGATTAGATCTGATAGACAGAGGGCCTGAAGAACTGCACACGGAGGTTGACGACATTGTACAGGGGGCAGGGATCAAGACCATCCTCAAGAAAAAGAAATGCAAAAAGGCAAAATGGCTGTCTGAGGAGGCCTTACAAATAGCTGTGAAAAGAACAGAAGTGGAAGGCAAAGGAGAAAAGGAAAGATATACCCATTTGAATGCAGAGTTCCAAAGAATAGCAAGGAGAGATAAGAAAGCCTTCCTCAGTGATTAGTGCGAAGAAATAGAGGAAAACAATAGAATGGGAAAGACTAGAGATCTCTTCAAGAAAATTAGAGATACCAAGAGAACATTTCATGCAAAGATGGGCCAATAAAGGACAGAAATGATATGGACCTAACAGAAGCAGAAGATATTAAGATGATGTGGCAAGAATACACAGAAGAACTATACAAAAAAGATCTTCATGACCAAGATAATCATGATGGTGTGATCACTCACCTAGAGCCAGACATTCTAGAATGCGAAGTCAAGTGGGCCATAGGAAGCATCACTACAAACAAAGCTAGTGGAGGTGATGGAATTCCAGCTGAGCTATTTCAAAACTTAAAAGATGATGCTGTGAAAGTGCTGCACTCAATATGCCAGCAAATTTGGAAAACTCAGCAGTGGCCACTGGACTGGAAAAGGTCAGTTTTCATTCCAGTCCCAAAGAAAGGCAATGCCAGAGAATGTTCAAACTACCGCACAATTGCACTCATCTCACACGCTAGTAAAGTAATGCTCAAAATTCTCCAAGCCATGCTTCAACAGTAGTTGAAACATGAATTTCCAGATGTTCAAGCTGGATTTAGAAAAGACAGAGGAACCAGAGATCAAATTGCCAACATCTGCTGGATCATTGAAAAGGCAAGAGAGTTCTAGAAAAATATCGACTTATGCTTTATTGACTATGCCAAAGCCTTTGACTGTGTGGATCACAACAAACTGTGGAATATTCGTAAAGAGATGGGAATACCAGACCCCTGATCTGCCTCCTGAGAAATCTGTATGCAGGTCAGGAAGCAACAGTTAGAACTGAACATGGAACAACAGACTGGTTCCAAATCAAGAAAGGAGTATGTCAAGGCTGTATATTGTCACTGTGCTTATTTAACTTATATGTGGAGTACATCATGAGAAAGACTGGGCTGGATGAAGCACAAGCTGGAATCAAGATTGCCGGGAGAAATATCAGTAACCTCAGATATGCAGATGACACTATCCTTATGGCAGAAAGTGAAGAAGAATTAAAGAGCCTCTTGATGAAAGTGAAAGAGGAGAGTCAAAAAGTTGGCTTAAAGCTCAACATTCAGAAAACTAAGATCATGGCATCTGGTCCCATCACTTCATGGCAAATAGATGGAGAAACAGTGGAAACTGTCAGACTTTATTTTGGGGGGCTCCAAAACTACTATGGATGGTGACTACAGCCATGAAATTAAAAGACACTTACTCCTTGGAAGGAAAATTATGACCAACCTAGATAGCATGTTAAAAAGCAGAGACATTACTTTGCTGACTAAGGTCCGTCTAGTCAAGGCTATGGTTTTTCCTGTGGTCATGTATGGATGCGAGAGTTGGACTATAAAGAAAGCTGAGCACCAAAGAATTGATGCTTTTGAACTGTGGTGTTGGAGAAGACTCTTGAGAGTCCCTTGGACTGCAAGGAGATCCAACCAGTCAATCCTAAGGGAAATCAGTCCTGAATGTTCATTGGAAGGACTGATGCTGAAGCTGAAACTCCAATACCTTGGTTACCTGATGTAAAGAACCGACTCATTGGAAAAGACCCTGAGGCTGGGAAAGATTGAAGATGGGAGGAGAGGGGGGCGACAGAGGATGAGATGGTTCGATGGCATCACCAACTCAACCGACATGAGTTTGAGTAAGCTCCGGGAGTTGGTGATGGACAGCGAGGCCTGGCGTGCTGCAGTTCATGGGGTCACAAAGAATCGGACATGACTGAGTGACTGAACTGAGCTGAACTGAGCTGAAGTATCCCAGAAGAGCCCCGTCCACTTAGGAGCTGCCAGAGGGAAGCCTCCGCCGTCTTCAGTGCAGTAGCCAGAGGGACACTTTTGGAACCCTGGTGAAAGCTCCAAGCCACCCAGGGCTCCTCCCGCAGAGCAGAGGGCCAAGTCCTCACTGGTGGCCACAGGCCCCTCTCTGACCCTTGTCTTCCGCTCCCCACTCAGCTGGTCAGGCCCCGGACAGACCCTCGCGGGGCTGTGACACCTGCTATTTCCTCTGCCTGACATGGTCTCTCTGAGGCCTCCACAAGACTGGCCTCCCCGAGGCCACTGGCATCACAGCCTTCACCCTGACGCTCCAGGGTTTTCTTGGTGACTGTGTGTCTGCCCTGTGACAGTATAAACACTGCGTGAGCTGCTGTCTGTCTTATTTACTCACTGCTGTGAAAGAAAGTTTCCCCACCACCTCGAAGGCTGCCTGGTTGATGGCAAGCACTCGATAAATGTTTGTTGAATGAATTAATAAATGAATCTCTGTGTACCCATGACTCAGTCTGGGGGGGCTGGTTTTTAAATTCTCAGTGAATATTTGCTGGATTTGAATAGAAACTTGAAAACATACCAGTGGGGTGTCAGGAGCCAGATGGGCAGGACAAGGGCTGGCGGCACGAGCTCCTTGGGCAGAGCCCCCCCAGGCAGAACCCCCCAGGCAGAGTCCCCTGGGCAGAGCCCCCAGGGCAGAGCCACCCCTGGGCAGAGCCCCCCACGCAGAGCACCCCCACGCAGAGCCCCCCACTGGGCACAGCCCCCAGGGCAGAGCCACCCCCGGGCAGAGACGAAACAGCCTCTTGGAGGCACAGTGGCCTGGCCGAGAGTGAGGAAGTCCCCGGGCCTTGTGAGGGTCCCGCGAGAGGCTCTGCCTCAGGCAGGACGGGGGGAGGACCTGGCACCCTGTGCGCCTCCGAGCCTGGGACTCGCAGAAACAGGAAGGTGTTTTCACTTAGCAGGGTGGGCAGATTCCCATGAGGCCAGGCACCAAAATAACAGCCGAATGAACAGCGAGTGCGCGCACCCTCGGAACTGAGCGCCGTCGGCACACACGTTCCCAGCAAGTGCTCACTGGCTGAGCAAGAGCTGAAGAAAACAGAGGCCAGCAGCGGGGTGGGGGGCAACGGAGGCAGGTGCGGGCGGGCGAGGGCCTGAGGGTCCCTGCCACCCCAGACCCGCGCCGTCTGCTTTCAGTGTTCACTGAGGGTACACACAGAGAGGGACCTACGAGCACAGCCTGACGGGCGTATGTCCACATCTGTGTGACCACCTCCAGACCGAGGTGCAGACCACGTCCACCCCCCGCAGGCTGCACAAAGGGAGCCGCACGCCGACTTGCCTCACCCAGGGTGAGTTCTGCCTGCACGTGAATGGAGGCAGACGGGTCAGACTCTGCTTCTCCACCTGCCTTCTGTGAGCCGGAGTCACCATGTGAACGCCAACCATCGCGATCTGGGTGTGAACGCGGGCTGGCAGGTGGCCCCCACCGCGGACGTGGGTTCCAGGCTTTGAAGTGCACGTTACTGCCTCCACTGGGGAGCTGTCTTGAGCAGAGCAATTTCCACCTTCTTTGAGGAGAGCACCCCATCTTAAGAGCCGCCCTCAGTCTGACAGCTGAATCGCTCCTTTCTGGGCTGTGTGAGTCAGACCCAGGGCCCGGCATCGTGCTCCGTTCTGTCACGATGCCATGCCCACCTCTTCCGAGAAGCCCGTCGTGCCAGCCTGGCCCACAGCCAGCAGCCAGCACTGGCTGCACGGGGAGGACGGTCTCCCTTCGCCTTCACACCCCACCCCTCACCCCCTGGCCCCAGCAGCATCAGCATGGGCCCTGCATCCCAGAGTCCCTGCAGCAGGTCTGAGGTCTTCACCGGACCCTGAGCTCCCCACAGCCTCTCCCCACGTGCAGAGGTCATGGGGCTGTGAGCTCCAGGCTGGAGAGGAAGCTGGGGACGGGCGGGGGCAGAGCCGGACTCCAAGCACTGGCCGCGTCCTGGCCAGGAAGCCCGCCTCGGCCTCCCTGCTGCCCACGGGCGTTGCCTGAGTGCGGCCGCACGGACGAAATGGACTATGCGAAGCATCTGCACACGAGAGACATTCAAAGGTCACAGCTCAGTGATGAGGAGGGGAGCCTGGGGCTAGACAGCGGGGCCTGAACCCTGACGCAACACCGGCCAGCTCGGTGGGCTCAGGGCAGCCGCCTAGCCTCTCTGTGCCTCAGTCCCCTCACGTGCACAGCAGAAGCAGGGTTAGCAACACGCCCACGGGCGCCGAGGACTGACCACACCAGCCTGCCCGTCTACCCATCCGCCCATCCAGCGCTTGGGACAGCTCCTGGCACACGGTAAAGGCCGTGCAAGTAGCAGCTCAAGCTATTGACGGTTTGACAGTTAACTGAATGGAACCATGGCGGTTCCGAGGCTGAGCTAGCACACACAGAGCTCTTGCGGCGATGCACAGCGTGCTTGGGGCCCCGTGAGAGCTCCGGAGGCATCTGCTCTTGTTTTAAAGGTGTTCGTGCTTTGCTCTTACACAGAGAAGTGAGCTGGAGGGTGTGGGGCGGGTACACAGGGGGGGTGGGGGGCACAAGCGCGCTGTTAGGACTGGGCAGGGCTGGCCCGGCCGCCTTCCTGCTCGTGGGTGTCTCGGCATTCTACCTCTTAGAAGAGGAGGGTCTCCTACGTGTCTCTGGGCCCCACACCTCCCAGAGCGCTCTGCACTGGGCACATTCCGAAGACTTGTTTACTAACAGCCAGAAACGAGCTAGAGAAAGCGCCCCATTTAGAGACGCAAGAAAACCAGGCCGATCTCCTTCCCCATCCTCCAGGGGTGGGGAGATAGAAGGCGGGCCTACACGTGTGCGCCTTCAGAGAGGATGAGGGCTTTCGAGGTTGAAGATGAGGGCTTTGTTTTCAGCTCCAGGAAAGACTGCACGAGGAGGAACAGGCATCACCATGAAAGGCCCAGAGATGCTGATGAGATTTGAGAAATAACCAGCTCAAGTGCTGGCCATCTCGGCCACAGACGGCTGGACGTGCACTTCGCTCTCTGCCTACTGTCCGCTGGCGCTTTTACCCTAACCACGATGGCTGCTAAGGGCTAAAAGCCGCATTAATGAGCAGGGTGTGTGTTCCGTGCCAGACTCTGCGATCCCATGGACTGCAGCTGTACGGGTCTTCTGTCCATGGGATCCTGCAGGCGAGAATACTGGAGGCGGTCGCCATCTCCTCCCATTAATGAGTAGTGAGGACCATTAACTTGGCAGCGGGGACCCCTGGAAGTTGATACCCCAATACCGACTGGCATTTGGGGGGCTGGTGGCCATGCTGGCATAAAGAGCGGGGTCGGGAGGGGGATGGAGCTGGTGCAGGTCACAGCGGACTCTGCCTTCCTCACAAGATCTCCCAGGGAAAGACCTTTTCTAAAGAATCTACACTAATGGAATTGGCGATGGAAAAATGTTGAGACACAAGAATTTTTTATTTTAAAGCATTTGAGGATTTGGGGGGGGGTGCAAAGAAGCATGCTTAAATATGCCACAGGGTGATTTTTCAGGAAAAAACAGAAAGCAAGCATCTTCTGTTCAAACTTCACTGGATTCATATTCAAAGAAACCTTGGCCCGTCTGGCTCCGGCAGGAAAGTGCCTCCAAAGGAAGATCTCATGGTAGAGCTTTTATATTAAGGGCCTGGTTTTACATATGCAATAGAAGTCCGCACGAGCATCTATCTGGGCTTACTTGCCTTTTACTTACTGTCGCGGTCACTTTGGGCACTTTTATTATGTGAGGTGGACTTCTAGGGATGAGAACCCAGTGTGCAAATTGTCCTTAGAGGAAGTAGAGATTTGATGGTAGATGGCTCTGAAAGGCTTTCATCCAGGAATCAATTTGGTTATAAGTCAGGGGTCACCTGAGATGAATCACTGACCCAAGGTGACTGGGCACGATGCCTGGGGCTCTTCCTGGACGCGCTTCCGAAGAAAGCAAGCAGACACCCCAGGTGCTGAGGGGCACACAGGGGCGTCCACCCACCCCGGGGCTGCAGACTGGCCCAGGACTTCGTAAAATTGTGCCCTGTTTATGTATCCGCACCCCCAACATGGTAGAAAATCAGAAAGAGAAGGAGATAAGATAAACCACTCAGAGTTTCCGTGGCCATCATTAAAAAAAACATTCTGGTGAATTTTTCCCCAAGATTCTTTTCAGACCTCACAGAACAGCAAGAGCCTCATTCACATCTATTTGTACAGATGACCTTTAGAGGCTTCCTAACTGTGGGTTTTTGACTCACTCAATTTGCTATTTAATAGAGTTCTCCTCATGTTTAATAACCCTCCTAATAATCACAGAGTTAAAAGAATACATTTTTATCTAGTAAATGTCTCAAGAACTTTCAAAAGACTGCCTTGAACAGGAGGAGGGAGAGGGCTTGTAAGCTTTAAATATGGCAGACAAGAGAGGGAAAAGGAGAAATAATTAGAAATACACGTTAGAAAGAAAGAAAAGGAGCCGGGTGGGGGAGGACAGGCTGGGAGATGGGCAGGAACGGAGGAGCGGGTTTGGAGGACGGGGTGACGGGGGGCACATGGGGGTGAAGCCCCAGCAAGGACCTGGAGCCACGTAGCCGACCGACACCAACTGGGAGGGGCGCTGGCCAGCGGTGGAGGGGCAACGCCCCGAGAAGCAGACCGCCAGGGCCGTGGCCACGGGTGACAAGGGGCCACCAGGCTGGGAGAGGGAAGACCCTCCAAATGGTTAAGCCCATGGGGACGCTCCAGCCCCAGGCATCTGGCCTTGACTCACATGCAGGAATCCGTGGGCAGAAAGACAACAAAAGCTATTTTTCATGCAAGAGGAGTTGGACATCAGGAAAAATCAGAGCCCCTTTGTATGACATGCCAAACTGCTGAAGCGAGAGAATGTCTCGGGTGAGGGCTCGGATGAGAGCGGGGACGGCATGCTCGCCCCGGGGAGCCGGCCCTCAATGTGAGCTTGTTATCGGCCGGAAACAAGTGTGGGGTGTCCCCCTCCCGCCGCACGGCCAGACGAGCTGGTGACATGGCCTTGGCTGGACTGCCTGGCCCCTGGAAGGAAGCCTGGGTGTCCTGAGATGTCCCCAGGGAGTCTTTGGGGAGTCACGGTCTCCTTGTGGTGTGGTCTGGGGGCTGGAGGTGAGCCGGGCTCCTGCCTCCAGACCCACCCTCACGGGCCCCCCATAGCTCCTTGTGCAGGGCGGTCTCTGGGCGTTGGGCCACACCCAAGCACCAATGTCTCCGCTCAGCTCCTGCCAGCAGATCTGCCCAGTAGCTGTTGTTAATGTACCCATTTTACAGAGAAAGCAACTGAGGCTCAGAGAGAAGGCAATGGCTGGTCGCAGGGCTCGCCGCCAGTGGGAGGCAGAGCTGGACTCAAACCCTGACTCACTCTGGGCCCCGCAACTCATGTCCACCAGCACGTCCTCCAAGGGGCCATTCAGTTGCTGGAAATCTCAAATCCACCATGAGGCAGGTGTGTGCAGAGCCCCATGTGTTTCCCATCTATCCTCCTGGCAACTCTGAGACAGGCCTTTGCAGAAGCACAGGAGGAGACCCTGCCGTCGGGTGTGTTCTGAGGCTCTGTCCTCGCTGCGACCTCTCCTCTCGCGGGTCCCCAGGACCAGACAGCAAGCTCCCTGGCTGTGCGGTACCCACCGACTCCAGCACAAGGCCAGGCCTCAGCAGGGGCCCTGCGACGGCCCAGGGCGCATGCTTCACTCTCTGAGGAAGCTCCCGGCCCTGCATTCGTGGGGCCTGCATTCGTGGGGCCGGCCACCGCCTCCCTGCAGCCTCAGAGCCCATCTACCTGCCCCGCCTTCTCCCACCAGTAATCCAGTGCAAAGTGAAAATGTGGGTCCTCCTCTTCAAAAACGATCAAGAATGTTCTGCTGGTGATGACCTGTTATTGGGGCCTAGGGTCTTTCCAGGCCAGTCTTGATGTAAAATGTTCTGGGTTGTGCCCCCTCCTGCTCCACCATCTCTGCCCGCCCGAATCTAAGAGTGCCAGCATTTCAGGATCCAAGAACGCTTCGTATACCGCCTCGCGCATATAAAACCACGTGAGAAAGTCTGTGCTCTGCTATTTTATCTAGAACCTTGGTTCAGAAAATACAAAGATTCCACTGCTCTCTGTCCCACTGCAGAACCGGAGGCGGTGGGTCAGCAGTCATGGCCTGACATCCTGTCACAGGGAAGCCCCTGCCAGCATCGGTAGGTGATGGATGGCGGATGCCCCGCCCCTGGTCCCGCCCCCCCGCTGCCCTGTGTAGGGGAGGGGCAGCCCTCTGACCAGCCCACCAGAAGCCTCCTGTCTCTGACCCCAGGGCAGTCCTCCTTGCTTCTGTGTCTTAGGGAGTGGCTCCACCGCCTGGGGGTGTTGACTACTGTAACTCCATTTTACAGATGAGAAAACGGAAGCTCAGGGAAGCCAACCAACTTGCCCAAGGTCACAAGGAGAGCAGGGTTCAAACAGCTCTCTCTGAGTCCCTCCCCACCCCCCAGCCTTCCTATTAAGCATCACGTGGACTTGGTTCAGAGATCACCTGCCCTGAGCCTTCCTGATGGCAAAGCCCCTGGTGGGAGCTGTTAGGTGTCTGGGGCTTTGCAGATTGGGGAATGAGCCTGACGTCGTCCCATCGACGGCCATCGAGCTGGGGATAATGTGATCTGGTTTATATTCTTACAAGGTCTTCCTGGCTGCGTGCGGAGAAGGGCTCATGCAGGGGCAGGCAGGCTGGTCAGGACTCTCCTTGGGGAACCCAGACGAGAAATGACAGAGGCTGGGAGCCAGCTGGGGGCTGTAAGGAACCCGGTGGGGATGTGGCAGGGAAGGGGTCTGACCTCATCTCTACAGTGGCCAGCCCTGGGCTGAGCACACAGAAGGTCACCAGTGCTTCCTGAGAACCAGCAACTGAGTGGGTGGGAGAGGGGCTGACTCTGGAGGTGGGAACACGCAGGAGTGCATCCAGGGGCGAAGCTGCCACCAGCATGCTGGGCCTTGCTGAGTGTCAGGGTGAAAAGAGGCTAAGCCAAGTGTTTCCAAGAAAATGAGCCTGGAATCCTGGACCCTCTGCAGGGCCTCCGTGGAGTGGAGCAGTCCCCAAGTGACCTCTCACTGGAGAGTCACACAACCCGGGGGAGTGGAGGGGAGGACAGGAGGATGGAAGGAAGAGGAGGAAGAAAAGATAGAGGGAGGGGGGAGGAAAGAGGGAGACAGAGGTAGAGAGGAGGGAGAGGAGGAGGGAGGGGAGGAGGGAGGGAGGGCGAGGAGGAAGGGGGAGGAAGGAGGGAGGTGGGAAGGAGGGACGAAGGGGGATGGAGGGAGAGGAGGAGGGAGGGGAGGAGGGAGGGAGGGCGAGGAGGAAGGGGGAGGAAGGAGGGAGGTGGGAAGGAGGGATGAAGGGGGATGGAGGGAGAGGAGGAGGAGGGGAGGAGGGAGGAGGAGGGAGGGGAGGAGGAAGGGGAGGAGGAAGGGGGAGGAGGGAGGGAGGCGGGAAGGAGGGATGAAGGGGGATGGAGGGAGAGGAGGAGGAGAGGAGGAGGGAGGAGGAGGGAGGGGAGGAGGGAGGGGGAGGAGGGAGGGAGGCGGGAAGGAGGGATGAAGGGGGATGGAGGGAGAGGAGGAGGAGGGGAGGAGGGAGGAGGAGGGAGGGGAGGAGGGAGGGGGAGGGAGGGGAGGAGGAGGGAAGGGGGATGAAGGGGGGATGGATGGAGGGGAAGAGGGAGGAGGAGGAGGGAGGGGGAGGAGGAAGGAGGGAGAGGAGGATGAAGAAAGGATGGAGGGAGGGGAGGAGAAGGGAGGGGGATGGAGGGAGGGGGAGGAGGGAGAGGGAGGAGGGAGGGGGAGGAGGGAGAAAGGAGGGAGGGGGAAGTGAGAGGGGAGGATGGAGGGGAGGAGGGATGAAGAGGGATGGAGGGAGGGGAGGAGGGATTGGAGGAGGGAGGAGGTTGGAGGGGAGGAGAGAGGGGAGAAGGGAGGAGGGAGGGGGAGGGAGGGATGAAGGGGGAGGAGGGAGGGGAAGGAGGGGGGGGAGGAGGGATTGGGGAGGGGGATGGAGGGGGTGGCGGGAAAGAAGGGTATCACTTGCCAACCTGACAGCCAAGCCCTCAGCGGCTCCAGGAGGTCAGGGTCAGGGTGCACAAGCCTGTCTGGATGTCAGCGGCAGAACTAGGCCCAGGTGCAGGTCTGCCGGCGCCCGCCCTGATGCTTCCATAGCCGGCCCCTTGTCCTCCTCTGTCCAGCCCCTACCCCATGATCCTGGAGTTCCTGGCTGCAGCCTTGGTGCCCGCCAAGAAACAGGAGGGGGGACACGTGGCCTGGGTGCCTGCCATCACCTCCAGGGTGTGGCCTTGGTGCTAGACCCTATTTCAGCTCTTAAATGAGGGCCCTTGGGTTCTGATTTTACAGTTCACAGAAGCCATTCAGTGTGGTTCTGCCTCCGAGGGGATGAAACAGCGCCATGCTCTACACGGGCCTGAACATTCCAGGGATGCTCAGCTTCTTTCATTCCTAGACCCTGGAGGCCAGTGAGCCAAACTTGGGCCCCACTCAGCTCAGCTGATAAGGCTGGGTGACTTATTTTTTCTGGGGAAAACTTCCAAGTTTGAGGAAATAAGGAAATAAGGGGAAGGCAAGGTGGTGCAGTGGTGCCGTGGGTTCCATCCCTGGGTCGGGAAGATCCCCTGGAGGAGGAAATGGCACCCCACGCCGGTATTCTTTCCTGGAGAATCCCATGGACAGAGGAGCCTGGGGGCTGCGGTCGTGAGGTCGCAGAGAGTCAGACACGACTGAAATGGCACCCCACGCCGGTATTCTTTCCTGGAGAGTCCCATGGACAGAGGAGCCTGGGGGCTGCGGTCGTGGTGTCGCAGAGTCGGACACGACTGAGCACACACATGCCGTCTGCTCTGCAAGGACCCCGGAGCCCCACGAGGGGCTCCACGTGGACCCCAGCCCCGTTCTGACTCCTCAAGGGCCTTCAAGATACCAAGGAGCAGGACAGCAGAGAAAGGCCCAGAGGGAGTGAGGCTCCTTCATCCTGCCGGACGCCCAGCCAGGAGCTGGCCCCTGGGGGAGGCTGGGCAGATGGAGCCCTGGCCAGGCAGCTCCCACCTGCTTCTGCTCCAGCTCCGTCACTAACGAGCTGTGTGACTTCGAGCAAGGCCCCCCGCCCTCTTCAGCCTCACTCTCCTTTGCTTGCAGAGTGGAGGGCCACACCAGCCATGCCCCCGGCAGGTGACTGGTCCACCTGCAATGCATCACTCATCAAAGGGAATGGGGCCAGGTACCATTCACGCCTCCCATCACCAAACGCGGACTCCGGGCTGTCCCCCAGCAGAGAGGCTCTCTGCCCCCCACTGACGCTCCATGTGTTTTCTTGAAGAAAAGAGAAATAACGGGGTTCCTATCAGGTGCCGGGCATCAGGTATGCTCCTGCCCTGAGCCTAAATGACTCCTCCCTTGGAGCAGAGGTCTCCATGGGGCAATTCTGCTCTCTCCCCTCCCCGCCGCCCAGGAGACGTCTGGCAAAGTCTGCAGACAGTTTGGCTGTCAGAGCTTAGTGGGTGGGGGCCATGAGTGGCTTCCAGCCAGTCAAGCCAGAGATGCTGCTGAGCCGTCCACACTCACAGGGCCTCACAGTGAAGAACAAGGGGCTCAGGGCCTCAGGGCCCCACCCCCAGGCTCCTTCCGGCCTCGGCCTCGCCCGTCTCCTGGAAAAGCCCCCTCCAGCCCTTCTCAGACAGCTCCTTCCCGTCCCCTCGACCAGCGGCCACCCTCCCCGGCCTCCTCCAGCACGCGGCCCCGCACACTGTTTACATCAAACAGTCGTCAGTCCCTGGAAGTGCCAGCAGCTGCTCCGTGAGCAGGGGTGGGTGAGGTGAGTGGACGAAGGCACGGACACAGGTGTGCCCGGCAGGCCGGGGACACACCCTTCCAGGCGTCCGACTCTCTGTGACCCCGTGGACTGCAGCCCACCAGGCTCCCCGTCCATGGGGTTCTCCAGGCACGAGTACTGGAGTGGGCTGCCATGCCCTTCTCCAGGGCATCTTCCCGACCCAGGGATCGAGCCTGGGTCTCCTGCACCGCGGGCAGCGGTGGGTGGGGCTCTCTGGGGCTCGAGTGGCAGAAGGTCAAAGGTGGGAGGAATGTTCCAGATCAGCCAGGTCCCACTTCCAGATGAGGAGACAGAGGCTGCCAGGCTCTCTGACGCCCTGGATCTGATGACCTGCGGTTGCTTCCTACTCTGGGCTTCTGCTACTATGTCCTAGAAGTCCCCAGAATCCTGGCCATCCAGACGGACACTGGAGATCCATTTTAAAGGGTGCTCAATTTCCTCTTGAACCTTTCTGAAGCCCCTGTCAGGGAGCGCCTCCAAAGCCGGGTCTGCAGTGAGACTGGTAAGTCAGGCCGAGGTCCACCAGGAACCCCAGCTCCTCTTCTCTAAGTCAGCCGGCTCCAGCCGGGCTTTTCTTGCAACAAAAGAGAAAGGAGTGAAGGACAGAGGAAGACGAGAGACAGAGCAGGGCGTGAAGGGAAGGCAGATGCGGAAGGGCTGCCAGGGCCCGCCAGGGGGGCTGGAGAGCAGGTGCCTGGCGGGAGGAAGCTACTCACTGGAAAAGCCCCCAGTGCTGGGAAAGATTGAGGGCAGGAGCAGCGGGGGTGTCGGAGAATGAGACGGTTGCATGGCATCACCGACTCAATGGACATGGGTTTGAGCAAGCTCCGGGAGATGGTGAAGGACAGGGAAGCCTGGCGTGCTGCAGTCCACAGCACGCAAAGAGTCAGACAGGACTGGACAAGAACAACCAGCTACGGAGCAGGGAGAGAAGGAGCACAGCTACGGGCGGCGTCCTCCCCAGACCCACGCTGACGCTCTGCCCCCGGGGTACTCGGCGGTGGGGCTCTGGGAGGTGAGCTGATGCGGAGGTCATGAGGGCGGGGTCCCTGCGAGGGCGTCAGTGTCCTGGGGTAAGGGAGCAGAGCAGAGAGCTCTCCCCATCCTGAGGACGCAGGAGGGGGTGGCCGCTCGCGAGGCAGGAAGCGGCTCTCACCGGGAACCCAGCTGCCCAGCACCTTGGTCTCGGTTTCCGCCTCCAGAGCTGCAAGGAACACTGTCCGCAGTTCCAGCTGTTCGGCCGACCGCATTCTGTGGCGGCAGTCAAGCTGACTCGAACAGCACCCCCTCCGCCCCATCTGTGTGGTTCAAGCACAGGGTGCCCCCGGCAGCTAGAAAGTTGGGCCCACCTGTTCAGCTCCAATCGCATCCGGACGTGGGCAGGCGCCCCGACACCCAGGGGCTGGGGCCATCTTCACTCTCACTCCCGCCCCCGTCAAAGGCAGACCCTGAAGACTTACAGTGCAGAGTTGCTGGCATCACACAAACTAATGTCAGGTCCTGGAGGCTGGTGTGATGGCTGTTACGAGCAAACCTGGAGGGACCAGGAGGGGCCAGGGGTCCAGCTGGTGAGCTGGGCACTGTGGGGAGGCCTGTTCTCTGCCCACACCCCTGATACTGGCTGGACAGGCTGCCCATGAGTCAGTGCAAGAGAAAACAGACACAAACCCAGACAGGACAAGCCTGGAGCAGGGTGGGCAAAGGACAGTATTCAGATCCAAACCTCCCTGAGCAGATCCGTGTCAGGAGCGTGGTGTAAGGCACGGCTTCCTGCTGACCCGCCAAGACAGGGTTCCAGACGCAAGAAGTGCGTCCTGGGGGAAGTGGGCCTGGGTGGCGGGCCCTGGGTGATTGTTGCTGGGTAGTCCTCCCTGGCTGGCCTCCCCCTCCCCTGCCCCAGGACAGCGCTGACACCTCCTCTTCCTTGGTGTGCTTGGTGACTGAGGTCTGGGTCCCTGGTGTGAGGGGTGCTGCCTGAGGTGGGGTGGGAAGGTTGCAGGGTCCAGGGTCTCCCCACCTCCCCAGCAGGCGCCTAGGACAAGCTGACACGAAGCAGGCACGGACCACCCCGGAACCCAGGCTGCCCTCTGCAGATGTGCTGCAGGCATGCTGGGGGCGGCCCTTCTACAGGAACCTGGCAGACGCGGGGGCTGCTCCTGAGGCTGAACTCTGCCGGGACCTTTATTCTGGGCCCGGAGCTCCCCTGACGGCGCCACAGTGGCTGGGTCCCTCCGGCACCCAGCAGCTCAGCGCGGCCGCGGGTGCTTTGCCAACAAGAGCTGCTGCGCCCGGAGACCAGAGCCTCCTCTTCTCTTCCTGCGTCTACGGGAGGCCCCCACCCCGGCCCACGCTCATCACACACACTCCGGGATGCTTGTTTCTCTTCTACACCTCATCTGATTCCAGGACACACTGCTGCTGCTGCTGCTAAGTCGCTTCAGTCGTGTCCGACTCTGTGCGACCCCATAGACGGCAGCCCACCAGGCTCCCCCGTCCCTGGGATTCTCCAGGCAAGAACACTGGAGTGGGTTGCCATTTCCTTCTCCAATGCATGAAAGTGAAAAGTGAAAGTGAAGTCGCTCAGTCGTGTCCGATGCTCAGCGACCCCATGGACTGCAGCCCACCAGGCTCCCCCATCCCTGGGATTTTCCAGGCAGGAGCACTGGAGTGGGGGCCATTGCCCTCTCCGCCAGGACGCACTAGACACTGAACAAATGTGGGGTGGTGGCTTTATGGAAAAGCCCACAAAGACTTGTTACTCCTCTCCCACATCCCCAGCGCTGGGCTGAGAGCAAAGACACAGAGAAGGAAGGGGGTGGAGGTCTAGGGGACAGAGGGAGTGGGTGGCTGGTTGGGGGGGAGCAGGCTGATCCCCAGCGTGGTGGGAAGAGAGAGGAGGGACAGAGTGTGTGTTACCCAATTTGTGTATCAGTTGAACATTCTCATGTCCAAATGCTTTCATGCTGCCGCAAGCCAGTCTCAGAGCTGGGCTCCTCCACTGGGTAGTCACGTGTAAGTGTGTACTTAGTCATGTCTGACTCCCTGTGACCCAATGGACGGTAGCCCACCAGACGCCTCTGTCCATGGCATCTCCCAGGCGAGAATACTGGAGTGGGTTGCCATTTCCTTCTCCAGGGGATCTTCTCGACCCAGGGATCGAACCCACGTCTCCTGTGACTCCTGCAACGGCAGGCAGATTCTCTACCACGGTGCCACCTGGCAGGTGCTCAGTTTTTAATGAGAACCCAGAAGAAGTCTGGAGAAGGGCAGGATGACACGGTAGGAAGAGCTCCGCAGTGAGACAAAGGCCCCTGCCTGGCGCCTCTCGGAGTGCCTGCTCCTCCGCTGCAGACAGCACCCTCAACGGCTGTGCTGGGCGTGCTGTGCGGGCACGCACAGCGCGCACAAGAGGACTGCGACGCTTGCCTAACATGGGGCCGTGGGGAGCCCAGGCTTTGGGGGCGGAAGGGGGGGTGTCCGCGTGGTGAGGTGGGAGCAGCGGTGTTCTGCACACAGTCCTGCCAGACGGTGAGGATGCCTGAGGAACTGAGGGCGGGGCTCTCCTGCCCACAACACCATCCCTGGGAAACAACCAGGATGCTGACCTGCTGCTTGGGAGATGTCAGCAAACCCTTCAGAGCCCCACAGTCACAACTGGCGTTTTATTAGCTACCTGCTGCAGCCATTCTTCAGTTTGAGCTTAGAGCTTTGAGCTTTTCACTTCCCCCCATGTAATGCTTTGGGGAACTTTGCTAGAAAGCAGGTGGAAACAATGCCCTGTACCCAAACAAGCCAATATTGAGGAGACCACGTCCCCAGGGAGTGCCGGCGGGGTCTCAGCTTGAATGCTCACTGGCAGGGTGTTGGGAGGTCATCGGAGGGAGAGGCTGTTGGACTTTACGAAGTGCTTTTAGAAGATAAGCTGTCAGTTTTCGCCTGGGCTGACAGACTGTCAGGATGATTTGAGAGAACCGAGGAATCCCGAACCAGCCCTCCCAGCCCTGGGTGGGTCCAAGGACGTCGTGGCCCTTCGGGGTGGGCTGGTTTGGCCCCCAGAACCTCTGAGCTCCTGGCGGTGACAGAGGCAGCCCCACTCTTTCAGTAAAGCCCCCGATGACCACGCCCCACCCTCCCGCTGCCAGTGGCTCCAGCTGCCCAGGTCAGCTTGGGGCTCTCTCGATGGACATTGAGTGCAAGCGGCTCGAGGCAGCTGGCAAGATGCTAAGTGCAGCATCAATCCTAATTAGGATGAGAAGTTAATGAAGGAGGCATGCGAGCCAGTCTGCAGAGGCCAGGCTTGCCGGTATGGAGAAGCGAGTTCTAGTTTTTGACAGGGAAACTGGAAGGCCTGGGGTCAATGCGTGGGTGTGGGTGACAACAGGGGGGTGACTTAACAGGACCATGTGCATGCCCGGCGCCCAGCAGAGCCTGTGAGATAGAGCCGGGGGCCAGCAGCCTCATTCTGTGCCTAACTCAGGTGCTGTGTCGGGGAGTGACGTGGGTGCGCCCTCGAGATGAGAGGAGTAGGTGTTCACGATCTGAGCAACTGCACCCCAGGAATGATGTATTTCAAAAGAAAAGAGGGGGTGTCATCGTGAGCCCACAGATCCTTCCGGGGCTTTTCCGGGGCTGTTTCCCAAACTATTGATTGCACATTCCTGCTCTCAGAAGACTCCACTCGGCCCTGGCAATAAGCTTCAGGCTCAAAGGGCAAAGCAGCCTGGGCTGGGAGGGGGTGTGTGTGGTGGGGAGTGAGGCTGTGGGGGGCAGGGGAAGAGGGAGAGGGGGGCAGGATTCCAGAAAAGAACAGGCAGGATGCGGAGGTGCCAGGCCGCCTCACCTGGCCACCCTTCTCTACACGGCCTCGGTGACCACGACCCCAAAGGCAGGAGGGCCACCTCTTCCCGAGCTCCGCCCTCCTCCACGAAGACCCAGCCACACCGGACTCTGAGCCGGGGCTGAGGGGCTGGGGCCGCAGGCAGAAGTCGGGCTCAGGGGGGAACTTTCCGACCCCCCGAGGGCGGAGGGAACACGCGGGAAGGTTACCGGGAAGAAAGAGGAGACTGTTCGAGGATCGTGGGGAGGAACCTTCCCCCAGCTCCTCACCCCTTTTCCGACCTGAAAGCCCAGACCGAGCGGGGACCGTCCACAACCCGGCTGGGACCCCGCCGCCCGACGGCCACCTGTTAGTGCAAGCCCCGCAGCAGGACCGGCGGGAGGCGCTCAGCTCCGGCGCACGGCGCCATTGGCGGGGTCCCCCGGAGCGAGCGGTCCCCCCTGCCCGGGGGCACCCAGTCCTGGCCCCCTGAGGCATCCATCCTTACAACACCGACTAGCCTGCCCGCCGCGCACCTGGGGGCGCAGCGCCGCGTCCCTCCGGCCCCGCCCGGCGGCCACGCCCCTCCAGGCCGCCCCTGGTCCGCGGCTGCGTGCAGACCCCGGCCTCAGGACCTGCTCGGGGGGACTTGGTGACGCTCCCCATCCACTCGCCTCCCCGCCGAGCGGGCAGGAGCGGCCAGCGGCCCCGGGAAGAGGACGTGGCGGAGCAAGGTCTCGGCAGACACCAGGCTCGGGCGGCCCGGGTCTCCCAGAACCCCTCGGCGCCCAGCCCCCACCCCCACCCCTCCGCGGGGCCCGGAGCGATCTCGGAGCGGCCCCCCCGCAGCGCGCCCCCGGCCGGCCCCGCCCCAGGGTGGCCCGTTCCCATAGCAATCGCGCAGACACCGGTTGCCAAGCAACCTCTCCCCCTCCTCCCTGCCCTCCTCTCGCGTCCGCTCCCCCCAGCCTCAGCCTCCTCCCGCCCCCTCGCCAGCCTCCACCTCCCCTGGGGGCCCCGGCGCGGCCCCTCGGGATCGCTCCGGTCTCGGGCTGCGCGCGCGGGCGCGTGAGTTTCTGTGTGTCTCATCGTGTCAGTGTGCGAGGGGGTGTGCGTGTGCCAGCGGAGAGTTTGTGGGATCCGTGTGTTGGGGGGGGGGTCCCCCGTGGCCGCGACGGGACCCGCCCGCTCGCTCCGGCTCCTTTGTGTCTCGCGCGGAGCCAGTGCCGCGCCCACCCGTTCCGGGCCGGCGCCCGGAGCCGGGGGTGTGTGTGCGCGCGTGTGTCCGGGCGCGCGCGCGGGGTGGGGGGGCCGGGCCGGCCGTACCTTCGATGCAGCACACGCGCCACAGACCCGAGTGGGTGAGGTCGCCGCGGGAGCGGCGGGGCGGGGGCCCGTCGTCCATGGTGAGGTTGGTGCCGTTGCAGATGTGCGCGCTGGAGTAGAGCCAGTAGTCCGTGCCGATGGCGATGGCCATGAGCGAGAAGGCGGCGAAGGCTCCGGCCGTGGTCAGCAGCGTCTGCAGCCCGCGGTCGCATCGCACCATGGTGGGCGCCTCATAGCCCGCCGCCCGCCGGCCCGGCCCGCCGCGCCCGCCCGCCCTGCTCCCTCCGCGCGCCGCGCCGGGGGCGCCGGGGCTGGGGGCCGAGGCCCGGGGGGGGGGGGGGGCGGCGCCGCGCCGCGCGCTCCGGCCGCGCCGGGGCTCAAACTCCGAGGCGCGGCGGCGAGTGCGGGCTGCGCGGGCCGCCGGGCGGGCTGGCGGCGGCGACCCGGGCTCCTCCCTCTCGGCCCGCCCTCCCCGCGCGGCCCGCGCCTCCGCTCCGCGCCCTCCGCGCCGCCGCCGCCGCCGCCGCGCTCCCGGCCCGCGCCCCGCCGCTCGGCGCCGCCCCTCGAGCCTCGGCCCCGCCGGGCGTGCGCTCCCGGCTGTGCGCGCCCCCCTCCCCGCCTCTCCGCGCTCGCGCCGGCCTCCCTCCCCAGCTCATTCACGTCCCGAGAGCGAAGGGAGCCGCGGTCCGGTCCCCAGGAGGAGCGCGGGGAGCCGGCGTTGCCAGCCTCCCCGCTTCCCCAGCCCAGGACACCCCGTCTTCCTTAAGTGGCCCTGGGGACTCTAATAGTGGGGTGTGTGCGCGCGCGCGCCTGTATCCGCCGCTTCGCACGGACGCACGGACATATCGACGCCTTTACCTGGCGACGAACGCACAGGCGTGATTGCGGGAGCGGGAGCGTTCAGGTCAGATTTCCAGAAGCACCAGACGCGGGTCGCGGCCGGGAGGCGCGTTCCAGGCCACGCCAGGCCCGGGCCCGCCCTCCCCCCACAGGTGGCTCCTGCACGCAGTGGGCCGGGGCTGGAGGACCGACTCTGGGGCTGAGGCAGAAGGGAGGTGGCAGCCTGTTGGGTCCCTGTCTGAGGCCGGATGGGGCGGCCGTGGCGGAAACGGCGTGACCCCCGCCGTTGGTTTCTGACGGTCCTTTGCTGCCAGTCCAGAGCTCCCCGTTTGTGCTGGATTCAAACATCTCCACCCGCCGCTGGCTCCCTCTCTCCCCAGCTCCCCCTCAATAGCTTTGTTTCTTTTTCCCTTTCACTCTACTCGAGCTTAACTGGCTTTCCTCACCTCCTCCCTTTATTGCCAGCCTCTGCCTCAGGCCCTGCTGACTTCACTTAATTGCCTTAGCTGCTGGCAGGATTCCAACCTGGACAATCTTCCTTCTCCAGAACCCGCCAAGCTCCTCCTCCGTTAAGACCCAGGTCGGAACTCTTCCCTCCAGGAAGCCCTTGGGGGCCAGCATCTGAATGTCCAACCTGTCTCTGCTTCCTCCCCTTCCAGAGCCCAAGTGGTTCTCTTTGCTGCCCCGCACCCTGTGGGAGGCAGCCCCGCATCCTGTGGGAGGCAGCCCGGGACCCCAGGAAGGTCTATGGAGAGCAGCTCTCTTCCTGGAAGATGCAGATTTCACCCTCTTTTTCCACTTTCCGTGGCCCCTACGACCCAAAGAAAGTTAATTACCCCATACTGGAATTACTGGTCTCTCTTCCATGAGACTATGAGCCTTTCCCAAGTGTGAGATACACGAGTCGTGTTTGATCAAGAAATATTTCCTGCCCCTGGAAAGTGACGTTCTGACTGGGGAAAATGGAGCATATAAATAATAGGGGGAAATTCCAAGATGAGACTGGCTGCATTAATTACCATTTGTCGGTCCTTTCTCTGCCTTCGGGTGTTTGCTCTGCTTCTTCCAAGTCTCAGAGGCCAAGAATCATCTATGTGTATTTCACTTTCACCCACCTGCCACCTGGTGCCCAGGGTGTGTCTGAAGGTGTGCGCTAGCTGTGGGACGGCTTGCTCTGGGCCAGAAGAGGGTTACTGACCTGTCCCTAATACCCACAAGGATAACTGCTGGTTCTCTTCTCAGAAGCTCCCAGACCGGTGGGTCTCAAGACTCTCTTCTTTTTCTTTCTCTCTCTCTCTCTCTCTTTTTTTAAAGCAGCAAATCTTTGCTTCAAATTAAATCTTAAAACAGGAAAGTAAAGGAAAGTGAAAGTCACTCAGTTGTGTCCAACTCTTTGCAACCCCATGGACTATATAGTCCATGGAATTCTCCAGGCCAGAAGACTGGAATGGGGAGCCGTTCCCTTCTCCAGGGGATCTTCTCAACCCAGGGATTGAACCCAGGTCTCCCACATTGCAGGTGGATGCTTTACTGTTTGAGCCACAAGGGAAGCCCAAGAATACAGGAATGGGTAGCCTAGCCTTTCTCCAGTGGATCTTGTTAACCCAGGAATTGAACTGGGGTCTCCTGGTGGCTCAGACAGTAAAGTGTTTGTCTACAATGGGGGAGACCTGGGTTCGATCCCTGGGTTGGGGAGATCCCCTGGAGAAGGAAATGGCAATCCACTCCAGTACTCTTGCCTGGAGAATCCCATGGACAGAGAGGATAGGCTACAGTCCATGGGGTCGCAAAGAGTCAGACACGACTGAGCGACTTTCCTTCCTTCCCTTCTGCATTGCAGGCGGATTCTCTACCAGCTGAGCCATCAGGGAAGCCCATCCCAGTGTTCTCCCACCAGTTAGCCCTGTAGGTAAGAGCTGGCACTGTTGTTGAATGGGAGACCCACTCACACCCCCTGCAGCCCCGAAGCAGCCCCGTGGATGTAGGCATCCAGGAACGCGGTGCGGAAACTGACACCCTCGGTCGCGTGCTGGTCTACTCAGCCTCAGCCCCTGAGTTCCGTTCTTCCTGCAGCTTTCCTCTGGGGACTTCACGAGGAATGAAGGGAAGAGAGAGAGATGGATCTGGCCTGTGGGGGCAGCGAGTGGGGTGAGTCGCTTTCCCCAGCGTCCCCCTAGGTCAGAGGTGGGGGGATGGGTGGGGGGCCTTCTCCAGCCCAGCGACCTCTGGGTTAGTCCGATGGAGACAGAAATCCTTGTCCCTTGGAGCCCGGACGCACCAGCTCCTACCCTGCCACCCTCAGAGGAATGTGTGAAGAGGTGAGAAAGCACTGGTCTAGGGGCCAAGACCACCGCCAGCAGGGCGACCTTGGGTGGCCGGGGCCGCGGGGAGGAAGGCATGGCTCCGTCCTCCTTTCAAGAGCTGTTTTGGGGTCAAATAAAGAGCCTCGCACACCGCATCCACTTAGCGACCCTTCACAGCATCCGTAGTGGGTGTTCCCCTCTCTACCTTTCTTTGTGACCACCAAGGACATTACTTAACTCCTCTGTGTCTCAAATTCCCGCGGTGTCGATGGTGGGTAACAGAGACGTAAACTGCAGCCCCAGACGGTGACCTCCTCGAGGGCCCACGCCTTGGAAGATCCGGCTCAGACCCTGGTGACCTCAAGCCCAGGGTTTCCCAAGAACAGGAAGCGGCCTCTTTGTTCTTGTCGAGAGTTCTTGACTGTTATTTTTACCTGTTAGTCCACTTGAGGGACGTGGACTCCAGTGGGGGCTTGGCGGTTTGCCTTTCTATCCAATTGTGGACAACCAATTGTCAAGCCTGCTTTGTCCGGAGATTGTGAGGGTGTAGACTGTGGAGTCAAATAAGGACTTGACCGCTGGCAAGGGAGCGGGAGCAAACTCAAGACTGTCTGAGACCGTTCATCACGCCTGGGTGAGCACAATTCAAAGCTGGAAATTTCTGCTCGGCCGGATTAGAGGGCTCTAAATGGCAGCAGTTAGCTCCTGCCTGCGGTCCCTGGAGCGTCTCCCAAGTGACATTCCCAGGTCTGAGGGGGATGTGTCCTCCAGTTGCTGGGGAGGAGGCTCTGGGCCGGCCTTGTTCTAGAGAGGCCGGGTGCTTGGCGTCTTCCCTGGGGAGCTACGTGGGATGCGTCTTCCTGTGGGGGAGGGGGAACAAGTCATCATGCCTGTCGTGACTTCTCTGGACAGCCAAGCAGGCGGAGGGGCGTGCAGACCCCCGTCCAAAGCTGTCTTTTCCAACACAGAGTGGTGCCTTTCCCCTTAGCAGCTCATTTGGGTAGTCCCCACAATTCTTCAAGTTTTCAGGAAATCGGCCCTTAATATTCATTGGAAGGACTGATTGCTGAAACTGAAGCTCCAGTATTCTGGCCATGTGACTGGAAGAACTGACTCACTGGAAAAGACCCTGATGCTGGGAAAGATTGAAGGGAAGGAGGAGAAGGGGATGACAAAGGATGAGATGGTTGGATGGCATCACCGACTCAATGGACATGAGTTTGAATAAACTCTGGGAGATGGTGAAGGACAGGGAAGCCTGGCGTGCTGCAGTCCATGGGGTTGCAAACAGTCGGACACGACTTAGAGACGGAACAATGACTACACAATTCTTCACTGTACTTTGTGAAGAAAGAACCGGCTGATAACCCCACCTCCAGGGTGACGCAGCCAGGCAGCCCCCTGGGAGAGGAATACAGCAGTGGGCAACTCCCTGCCTGGAAGGTGCCCGTCTAAGCTGGAGGATTCTGCACAGGCAGTCGTAGGCAGAGGACAGGCAGCGGGAAAGGAGGTGCCCTCGGCTGGCTGGTCTGCAGAAGTGGCTCTGAAAGCCTTTCTTAAAAGCTTTGTTCTCCCCTTTTGTCCTCCAGAAATAATGACCTTGTGTAGCAGCTTTTTGTAATATTTCATTTCCATGCCCCAAGCGATGGTTCAGCTGATTTCCCAAAGCTTAATGGGGGGATTTGGGGAGCCTGGGAGATACTGTGAGTGAACAGACATAAAGAGTGTTTTGCACACTTTTTTCACAGCAAAGGGTTGGGGATGAGCCTTAGAAGGTTCTGGGGCACGGCTCAGTGAGGAGGCTTATCGGCAGCCCATCTGATCTGCTCAGATCCGAGAAGAATGCCTCCAGATCCACGTCCCACAGCCTCCCCGCTGTCAGATCAGGCGCTCGGCAAGGGTGCCATTTTCTTTTTCTTCAGTATGTCAGCAAGATCCTTTGAGAGAGAGGGCAGAGGAGAAAATGGTACTTGGCTTTATGTGTTCAGGTTCACCCCACTTCATTTGCTGATCGCGTCTACCCAGGCGCAATGACTGGGGCTGGGCGCCGCTCTCCGCGGCGGAGCGGTGGCCGTGTCGCTGTCTCCACACTAGCTGCCGTGGGAGTGCAGAGGGCAGGAAGCTGCCCTCCACCTGCCGGTTCTGATGTGGGCATCAGTTTACTTAATCACGGCAACTGTGGAAGGCGGATCTTCACCCTGTTATGCAGAAGATAAGCTTCCAGCTAAACAGAGAGTCAGCGACCCAGCTGGGCTTTGAACCGGCTCCGCCTGGGATGTGGCCAGGCTGTCAGCTACTTACCGCACCCCAGCCCCCCCCCCCCGGGGTCTCCAAAGCCCTCCAGGCACGTCTGCTTTCTCCCCCTCCTTCCTGTACTTATCCAGATGAAATCAGGTTCAGAGGCACAGCAGTGTGGCATGGTGAAGAAAGGCCTGCCCCTTGCAGCCCAGATGGGGTGAAGACGACTCAGCATTTCCTGGGAAGGTGGGCAGTGAGCTGGACTGACAGCAGGTGATGGAAGCCACCAGCCCCAGGGCACCCCCGCCTGCCCCTTCCTTCCCGCCGCTGCCGGAGACTCCAGATGCTTGCTGGTGCTGGCCAGAGCAGAGGGCAGGGGCCACCCCTGGGGTGGGGCCCGTGGCTTTTCTGAGCCAGCTCCGGCATTGGGCTGCCACCCTCCTGGGCATGCGGGCTTATTCAAACCTGTGTGTCTTCAAACTAGGTACCGTAAGGCAGTCTCTTCTCGCCAGAATCTATTCGGGAACCAGCCCCACGGATCCGCATGTCGGCACTAACAAGCTGACTTGGCCAAAGCTTCCAGCCCAGCACGCTGAGAGTTAGCCAGTTATTCTGAGAACATTCTTTTCAAAACACCCAACACACAGGCTGAGAGACTCCTTTGTCCACAGCCAGCCTCTGAAACTGAGCCGAAGCTCAGAGGGTTGAGAAGAACTCCAAGGAGGGTATGAGAGGAGGGGCAGGAGGCAGAAACCTTTGTGGATGTGGGTGGGAAGACGGTCAGTGACAGTGAATTTTGCTGTGAGCATGGGCCATTTGTGCTTTTATCAAAGCGGAGCTTTTAATTCCTAAAATATAGCAGCCTTGTGCGGGAGCTCAAAGAAAAAGCAGCCTTCGCTGCAGAACTCCGCTGCCGAGCACCTGCAGCGGGTGGGAACTGTGGCCGGGGTTGGTCGGGCTGCTTTCGACACCTGGCACCGCCTCGCTTTCCATCTCCTGCTCCTGCCGCTCCAGGCTGCCTGCTGGGGTCGGAGCTGAGGCGACTTTCGGCCCCCTTGGAGCTGCGCTTGCCCCTGTGTGGATGAGCTTGTTTTATCCTGTGGACCTCTTTGTGAATCATGGAAATCAGTTGACTCTTGTGCTCTGCCTCCTGCTGGCAATCGCCACTCTCTTTGTTAGGGGTCTCTGCTGTCTTCTTCTCCAAGGCCTTGTCCTCTGAAGAGGGAGGGGAGGTTGTTGGAGTCGGGTCACTGAAGAGGCGGGCAGTGGCGGGAAGGGAGTCCTGCTCTGCCGTCTGCAGCTATATGGCCTGGGGCTGGACACTGCCCCCCTCTGGGCCTTGGTAAAATGGAGAACCAGGCCTCTGCCTCGCGGGCTTGTTGCTTGGATTAAAGAAGCCAGAACACGGCATTGACACAATGCGGCCAGAGGCTAAGCTTTCCTCAGCTTCCTAAGCACCAGACTTGGTCCTTAGCTTGTATTAATGCATCTGATCTTCTCCAGAACACTTTGCAATAGGTTGTGGTGGCTCTCATCTTACCAAAGCCGTGACAGAGGCTCGTAGGAGGTAAATCAACCTGTTTGGGCTGCACAGGATGGAGCCCTTTGAGGTACCTCACAGTCAGGCTCCGAAGCCTGCACTTATAATTTTGACCCAAATATGTACTGTTAAATGGTGGCTTTATCATGCTTGTCAATACTCCCTAAATATCTGGTCTAAGTCCCTCCACAGCATCATCAACAATCGCGGACCTCACCAGACTTACATGCTCTTTGTGATGTAGACCATTGCCCATGAATGTGTCCAACCCAGAGATGCTGGAGGCTCCTCGTGGGACCCTGCAGGAACCTCTGAATGTGGGCTCTGTCCCATAGGAACCTCTGCGCGTGGATGTCCCGGGCGACAAAGACACCGTTAAAATCGCTGCTGTCCTGGACTTCCCTTGGTGGTCCAGTGATCAAGACTCTGCGCACCTGCTGCAGGGGACATGGGTTTGACCCCTGGTCCTGGGCGGTCTGGCATGCTGTGCTGTGCGGCCAAAAACAGCGCTTACTGTCCTTTGCCAGAACCTTTGGAGACCTCGCAGCACTGGGTTGGTGCCGGAACAGCCCTGGGGTTAGCGCTCCTCCGCTGCCATGCAGCACCGAGCAGCTCCTCCTCATACAGCTGCCGCCAGAGACGAGTCAGGGCCCCTGCTGACCCGGGCCGGGTCGGGGGTGACCTCAGCAGAGTCGCTGCTGGATGCACGTGACATGAGCTATGAGGTAACCTCTGTCGTGTGGGTGCCCGAGGCAGCCAGGCCTCTGGGGTCCTCTGGAAGTGGTCTGAAGACTCTCTGGGGTCTTGGGTGTGTCCGCTCAGTAGTAGCTGCTCCTTGGCTCGAAGGCTGTGCCCTCAGGACCCCCTCCATCCCACCCTGGCAGTAGAGCGAATTCACAGGCTCTCCCTTCTGCCTCCTTACTCTCTGGATCTGATACCAGACCATTTCCACACAAACAGAGGATGGGAGCCGAGTGGGCTTCCTGGGGGGGCTGTTTCCAGCGCTCTGGAGCTTTTACAATTCAGGGACGGGTCTTCTCTGGGCTCGTGCTGTGCCTGCAGGGAGTGCTGTCACCTGTGTCCCTTTGGGGGCGGTGCCGCCGGGTGGCAGTCGCCCACTCGCGGCCTCGGGCCCAGGGCAGGTCTGCAGGAAGATGCCCCATGCATCTCCCGCCTGACCTGCCGCCTTGCTGGGTTCCTCTGTGTGTTCAACAGTCTCTATCCCACAAGGCGGGTTCGTGATGGACCAGGATGTCACAGGCTCTAACTTACTGAGCAGTTAATGTGCTGGGCACTTTGTGACAGGAAAGACGTTGTCATCCCCATTCTATGGATGATGAAACCGAGGTTTCAGGTAACTTATTCAAGGTCAAAGCTAGCAAATAGGAGAGCTGAATCCTGGTCTAGGATTGGGACCCCGAGGAACTTGTTCTTCCTGCAGCGCAGTCCTTTTCAACTCTGAACACCCTTGACAGTGGTCTAGGGGGACTTTAGAAACGAAGGCCTCACTCCCAGAGTCCCTGACCCCTCTGGGTGTACTCTGGGCACCATACGTTTTGAGCCACCAAGGGATTCCTAATACACAGGAGGGCAAAGGATCAGGGCACAGGGCCAGGGTAGCTTTGGACCCAAGTCCTCCTGGAAAGCACTTGATTCCCAGCTGAACTCGCCCTGGTGCCTGCAGCCTGGCTCCGTCTCTAGTAACTCACAGGGAATGGCAGGGGCAGCCCTGGCGTCAGCCAAGCCGGCTGTGCCCTGGGGTCAGCGGGGCGAGCAGCTGTCCGTCGAGTGTGATCTGAGAGATTCTAGGCGGCGCCCCTCCACCCAGGGCGGGTCTCTCTGTCCTGCCCTTTGCCTGCCTTTCCACCTGGCAGCTGGGAGAACAGGGGAGCTGTGGCTCTGACCCCAGAAGGCCCTACAATGGGAGGGCCTGGGGACATGGGGACTGAGCCAGCTCCCTCCCCTCCAGCATCCTGCCAGTCCCCACCCCGCCTGCACGGTTTCCTTGGGAGAGAGGAGGGGCTCTGCCAGCAGTCAGAGGGCTTGAAGGGTGAGAAACAGGAGGGGGTGCTCCCACAGGGGCTGGGGACCCCACGATGCCGTGGGGCTCCCATGGGGGCTCAGTGCTGTGGGAATCAAGAGGTAGATGGGCCCTGCTCTCGGGGAGCTCGGACCCCCCGCGCCTGGCTGGGGGCCACCCACCCTGGGCTCCTCCTCCGTCTGCCTCAGCCAGTTCCCAACAAGCTGCCCGCTGCACTTGCCAATGGAGCCAGATGCTGCTTTGGGGAAAATACCTTCTGGAGTTTGTTGTCTGGGCCCTCCCAGCCGACACCCACGGTGGAGAAGATGTGTCAGGATAAATGGAAAATCTCTCATAAATATTTGGAAAAAGGCAAAAGGGAAAAGGAGAGAAGAACTAACTGTCTGGGAGCCCTTTGGGGGCATCTTGGTGATGGCCATGGACAGATGAGGATGGCAGGTCGCCGACATTTGTCACCTTGTAGGAGGCCCCAGTGGGAGCCGCCAGGGCCGGGCCCGGTTCGGGCTGTGGGCACCGAGGGCCCTTGGCTCTGGGGAGAGGCCAGGCCTGCTTGGGTCGCCAGCGGCAGCCACGGAGCGCACGTGGTGCCAGGTTGCCGCTTCCCCATAGTGCATAATCGTGTCTCTGAGCTCAGCTGCCTTGGGACTTCACTACAAGTGGAGCACAGGCTGAAGTGGCTTCAGGGGCGCCCCTGGGAGGAGAGTGGAGGGGCCCCAGGGGCCGAGACACTGAGGATGGAGCTGGTGCTGGAGCAGAGGGTGGGCAGCACGGCCGAGCCGGCCTGGGGACAGGCTCCACTGCCCGGAAGGCTCAGCCGAGGAGCCAGAGCGGGCAGCGTCCTCCGCAGGCCAGGCCTCCCCAGTGACGGCCCCTTCCCAGGTCTGGAGACCCCACTTGGCCTCACTCTTGCGCAGCCCCGGTTCCAGCCACACCGCCCCATGCGTCCCTGGAAACAGAATCTGCTGCTCAGGTCCTCCTGTCCTTGGGCTCCTCACATGCCCTTTTGCTGCCCTCTGGCAGCGTCGCTTACCCGATGCAGGGGCCTGGCTCCTTTCGTCTCAGATCACAGAGGATGGACTCTTCACACTGGAGGGAAGGACGGTCCGAGGGGGCGGCCACCAGGCTGGGCAGGGTCCCCAGAAGACAAAATGCTGGGAGAGCGTTCTTGGGAGTGGGTGGGTTCCTAAACCCAAGCATGTTGCTCAGTTGCTCAGTGGTGTCCAATTTTGTGACCCCATGGGTTGCAGCACGCCGGGCTTCCTTGTCCTTCACCATCTCCTGGAGTTTGCTCAGACTTATTTCCACTGACTTGGTGATGCCATCCAGCCATCTCATCCTCTAAGTCTAAGTGTTGGTGCCTGTAATTAACTTGGACGTGCATGGGGTCCTCTGCCTGGAGGCTGGGCAGACGATATCCCCCCATAGTGGACGGGACGGCGTTCTTTAGGTTCCATAGTTGGTGCCGTCACAACAGATGAGGACCTTGCACACGTCAGGAGAGGAGGGAGGAGGCTGCAGAGGACAGGGCACGTGTGAGGAGAGGTCTGTCGCCAGGATGCAGACGTGTATATGCAGCAGATATGGGGGACGCAGACGTGTATACGCAGCAGGTACGGAGGATGCAGACCTGTATACAAGCAGATACAGAGGATGCCGACGTGTATACGCAGCAGATACGGAGGACGCAGACGTGTATAGACGTATATACTCAGCAGATACAGAGGATGAGGACGCACATAAGCAGCGGGTATGGAGGATGTAGGCGTATATACGCCCCAAAGGAGATACCTTGTGGAAACTGGCTCATAAACACAGAGGCCAGGCAGTCCCACCATGTGCCTTGTGGAAGCTGAGAACCAGGAAAGCTGGTGATGAAAACTTGTCTGAGCCCAAAGGTCCAAGAAGCAGGAGCTCTGATGTCTGAGGGCGGGAGACGGTGTCCAGCTCAGCTAGAGAGAAAGAGGACTCATCCTTTCCCACCTCCTGTTCTACTCAAACCCCCAGCAGGTTGGATGGTGCCCCCCACTCTGACCAGTGTGGGCATCCTTCACTTTCTCCTGACAAGTGCATTTCTCTCTGGGAAAATGCCCTCTCAGACAGCCTGCGAGCATCACTAACTAGCGGGCTGGGCATCCCTCAGCCCAGCCAAGGAGATGCAGAGAACTCACCATCACAGCCTGTCTCTCCCTTGGGGGGCAGGTGTTGGAACGATTAGCCATTTCTGGAAGGAGGCTTGGAGGCTGGGTCCAGAGCCAGCGGAAGAGTAGCAGCAACCACTGCTGAACATGAGGTTTCCTGATGAGTCAAATTCTCTCCAGTGTATTGACTGCGAGTCAGTGCTACCAGACAGAAATGCTGGGCTCTGCACGTGTTTCTAAAACATCACTTTAGAGAAACTGACGGTGAATTAAAAACCAACCGAAAATGAGGCTGATTGAGAAGCAAAGGCTTTGGTTGTTGGTTCTCCCATCAGCCGGCTGCGTTCCCCCAGGGTCTCCCCGGTGTCTGCCCTGGGCTGGTGGTATTAGGTGAATGATTAAGCAGAGTAAACATGCTTAATGTTTCCTTGACTCAGGTGACAGATAGAGTGGGTCGAATGGTGACCACCCCCTCAAAAGAGGTATGTCTGTGTTCTCACCCCTAGAACCCATGAAGGCAGCAGGCGGCCTTATGAGGAGAAAGGGTCTTTGTAGATGCAACCAAGCGTTTGAGATGAGACGGTCCCAGAGAGGGGCAGGCCTTGGTTCAGGTCAAGTGTTCTTACCGGGGGACAGGGCGAGGCAGCGGGGGCAGCCAGAGGGCTCTGGACGTTGCTGATGCCTTCGCGCCTTTGCTGGACACACAGGCCCAGGTTTCCAAGCCTGGGGGTCGAGTGCTAATGCCGACCCAGCCCCCCACGCCGTGGCCCGCCCACTGCCCTGTGTCTCACCCAGGTCTGTCCTGCAGATGGCCACCCGGTCCCCCTTCCTGCCTCGGCCTCAGCAAGCTCTTGTCCAGCTCAACACTGACACACACCTGGCTTGACCTCTGTCTAGAAAGTTCTTTCTTCTCCTGGTGGGTCTTGACTCTTGGTCTCAACTTCAGGGTCAGCTTCTGAGCAAAGCCTGTCCGGCCCCTCCGCCTGTGGTCGAGCACTCTCTCCTCCCTTGTGCACCTTCTTCTCGGCTCCTGTCGCCAGCTCACTCAGTGGCGGAGGGACAGACGCTTCACCTCGGTCGTTTCCACGCACGCACACGTGCACACACACACAGCAAACCCCGGGAGGCATGTGGCCGTCTTTCTCTTGTTCAGATCTGACTCTCCGCCGCAAACACAGGACCCGGCAAAGCTCTGAGTATTTACTGAAAGAAAAGGTGATGGACTGGCCTCCCTGAGCTCTACGGGGACGGGAGGAGCAAACAGGAGCCCACAGTTACGAGCCAAGCTTCTCCCGGAACCCTACAAGTTTATTATCTCATCACAGCAGGCTTGGAAATGCAATTGCTTTGTTTTTCTCTCTCCTCCAAAAGCCTTATTTTCAAACTGTTTTCCCTGTGGAGTAAGTATGTGTGTTAACCCTTATGGCAGCAGAAGAGAAGAAGGGTTTGTGGGCTTAGAGCGAGCTTGCAGAAGTCAGACTCCCAGAAGGAGAAACTTCCTGTCCAACGGAACATTGGAGGAAAGTTAAAATGCACTTGCAGAAATAAATTAGTTGCTATAGCAACAGGTCCCAGTTCTGTAGAGGTGGCGGGGAGTCAGCTAACTTAACTTTGGTCTAGGCTTGAGAGAAGGGGCCGCCCAAGCGGAATTAGGGGCTGTGTTGTGAAGTGTCTCATGTCACCGGTGTAAAACGATGTTTACACACCTGCCTGTGTAAATGCCGTTCACACACCTGCCCCGGCCGGGGTTGTCAGTCCCATTGCTTCCTTGGCTGGCTCCTGTGTGCAGCTGAATGCTCAGTGCCCGCCCAGCAAGGCTTCTGGCCCTCTCAGAGGGGTGCCGTTCAGCACACCTCCTGCATTAAAATGCTCCCTGAAACTTGCGCTCTGAAGAGGCCCTGTGCCAGGCCCTTCGGTGATGAGTAACCGGCTGCCAGAAGACTCTGCTGGTGAATTCAGATTTCCATCTATATATGGTCTTCCAGGGTGCAATCCACCCACTTGCACCGGCAGAGTTCACCGAAAGTGTCAGAGAAGGGAGTGGAGACGCGATTCTTGGCTGCGTTCAGGGCGCGTGGGGAGGGGCGGCGATGGGCGGCGGGGCTGAGGCGGGCGGGCAGGCGCCCTCTGCGGCCACGCGGATGGCGCGACGTGGACCGCGGGGCGTGGACGCTCGGGCGCTGCAGCCCCTGTGAGTGGGCAGCCGGCCTCGGCGATCTCCTCTGAGCAGATCACCTGCTGAGCACGTGAGTCCAAAGAAGCACTTTTCCGTGACAAACAGGCCCGGAGCGTGCTCGCACTCGTCTGCCGGTGGGCGCTGGTCCGTGAAGCTTGTAGGTTCATTTCACTCTTCGTCTTTGCTCGGCGTGCGCTTGTCGAAGTCCCTCTGTGGGAGGCTCCGCAGAGGAGCCCACGTCCTCGGCTCTGCGACCTGTAAGTAGATGCACACGTTACCGCCTGAAGGGAAAGCCCACGTCCTCATCTCTGGAACTGTAAGTGCACAGCTCACCACGTGAGGGGGTTAAGGCTGCAGGTGGCATTAAGGTTGCTCCTCAGACACCCTCACACAGGGTGTGATCCTGGATTATTGGGGGGACATCAATGGAATCACAAGCATTCTTGAAAGCGTAAGAGGGAGGCAGAGAGGAGGTCAGAGCGACATGCTATGGAGGCTGGACCACCGCTGACTCTGAAGATGAAGGAAGGGGTGTGAGCACAGAGGGGGCGACTCCAGAAGCTGGCCAGGGTGAGGAGCGGTGCCCACCCAGGGTGTCTGGAGAGGACCATGGCCCTACCCACACCTCAGCTCCAGCCCAGGGAGCCCCCACAACTGTAAGACAGGAAATCCAGCTGTTTCAAGCCTTAGATGGTGGTCTGTTTACAGCAGCCCTAAGGTGTGCTAAGGCCCAGGCCAGCACCGGGTTCTGGGGGCTGAGGAGGCGTGTCCCCCACCATGGGCTGCCTCAACCCATGTCAGTCACAGTCCAGAGGGGGCAGCCTGGCCCCTGGGGAGTGGATGGAGGGACTGGTTGGTGGGAGAGAGGTTGGCAGCCTGGACCTGGGAGGGGATGAGCAGGGTGGGGGCTGGGGAGGCCCCGGACACACGCGGCTGGCCCGGTAGCCATGGCCTGGTGACCCTGGCACAGAGGCTTGAGTCTCCTCCCAGGAGCTGCAAGGGAGTCTGGGAAGGTTTTGAGTGGGAAACGGATGAGTTTTGATGAACCCGATCAGAGAAATCAGGCAGAAGCAAAGTGAGTCAAAATCAGAGACAGTGAATCGAAAACGAAGCTTGTCAGGGTGCTAGGCCCAGTGGGGCAGCCTGGCTTGGGGGCAGGTAGGCTGAGCGAGGCCCTGCCTCCCTCATTCTTCCCAGCTGGCCTAGGTCCCTGACCCATCTCAGGTGAGTCCTGGAGCCCCTCAGGTGGCCCTCTCCCCTCTCCTCCCCACACCGTCCTCGGCTCGACGGCCCTGAGGAGGGAAGGCGGTGGAGATGGAGCCGTGGTTACAGGCTGAGCCGGGCCTGCCAGCCCTCCATCAATTAAGCGTAAAGTGTAACAGTTGATTATTTAGGGCATAATTACCATTATTTTCTAATATGAAAAAGCAGGGATGAACGCTGGAATGGATGCCAGGCAGAATGAAGAGAGACGTTCCGTTCACCTGCTGCTGACAAGGCGGTCCCCATGGAGGGCTGCCTCAGCCCATGTCAGGCTGCACTGGCTCTGCGGGGGGCACGCCCCCGGGCTGGGGGCTGCTGGGGGCCAGACTGTCCTCTGCGGGCTGGGCGGGTGGCAGCCCCAGCTGCTTGAGGGGGTGGGCTGGGCTCTGGTCCCACGTGGCAGCCAGAAGGGCAAGGGGGAGATCAGCAGAGGACCTGGGAGGCTGGGGTCAAGTGCAGACTCTCGGTTTCTTGTCTGTGGCCTAAGCACTGGGGCTCATGGGGGGGCTTCGAGGAGGAACCAGAATTCCCTCCTCCTCCTGTGACTGAGCCTTGGAGAAGGCAATGGCGCCCCACTGCAGTACTTTTGCCTGGAAACTCCCATGGACGGAGGAGCCTGGTGGGCTGCAGTCCATGGGGTCTCAAAGAGTCGGAAACGACTGAGCGACTTCCCTTTCACTTTTCACTTTCATGCATTGGAGAAGGAAATGGCAACCCACTCCAGTGTTCTTGCCTGGAGAATCCCAGGGACGGGGGAGCCTGGTGGGCTGCCGTCTATGGGGTTGCACAGAGTTGGACACGACTGAAGTGACTTAGCAGCAGCAGCCGCAGCAGCAGCAGTGACTGAGCCTGAAGACCCTCAGTCCCCGCTTTCCCTGCGGCTCTGCTAGCAGGGTCCTGTCCAGTCAGGTTCCTTTTCCAGCTTGTCCAGTCCCTGGGTCGCCACGGTGACACCGTGTGATCGAACCCCCCCACACGCAGCCCAGGGGCCGTCACAGCAGGTGCTCTGTACCCTCGACCTCCTTACATCCCTCAGCCCCCCGCAGCCGCGTTGCCCCAGTTTTGCACTGAAGCTTGAGGCTCAAAGGGCTACGTGGTTTTCCACTTACAGGCACCTTGCTAGTGGCAGGGTCCGGATTCACACCCAGGTCTCCGTCAGTTCCCGAGCCAGCCTCTCCCCTCGGTGCCTCTGGCCACCGTCCCAGCCCTCTACCACCCCGGCCCCCAAGGGCCCCGCTTAGACAGGCCCCAGGGCAGGCTTGCTCCGGCGAGAGAAGGGGTGACCCTGCGGCTCGGGGCGGCCACCTGGGGAAGCCAGCACTCGCAGAGCGGTGTTTCCTGCAGCCTTCAGACCCACTTCCAAACCAAACGGCAAGACGTGGGTGAGCGTGCGGGTGCCGCTCCAATGCTGGGGCCCCCTCTCCTGTCCACCCGGCCCGCGCCATCTCCCACCTGGTTTGCCTTTAGGAAGCTCCTGACCCGGAGGGGAGCCAGGCAACAGATGGGTGAGGGGATCACATCCAGGAGATGGGACAGGCAAGACAGGCTGAGGACATCCAGGCTGGGTGGAGGTGTCAGAGGCTGTGGACACTTGCACGAAGTCCCCAGATGATGAGAAGAGCATGGGAGAGCCCACCCACCTGGCCGGGCGCACAGGCCCGCCCGTGGGAGAGGGAGTGTCTAGGGGTCTGGGAGTCAGGCTGGCAGGAGGGGCAGAGGCCAAGGCTGGCCCGGACTCAAGAGCTCGGTGACAAAGGATTTGGCATCTTTTCTTGAAAGGGTGGGATGTCATTGAGAGAATACGGAAGCTAGAAGCCAAGTGACATGCACAAACCTTCCAGAGACTAGCATCAGCATGGATCAGAGAGCAGAGGGTGTCAGGAGACCCCAAGCGGGAGGCTTGGTGTCTGGGCAGGAGAGGGAGCTGGCTCGGGCCAGGCAGGGGCCTCGAGGGGGGTGGGCAGAGACCTGAGCTGGACAGGGTCGGGGCGGCCTTGACAGAGGTCTCTGTAGACAGAGCTGAGAAGGAAACAGCAGCTGACGGCAGCCACTCACCTCCCCAACCCATCCCAGTCCCGCCCGGTGCCAGGACACACACCATGTCTGCCACCGTGCCCAGCCCTGCTCTCAGGACCTGCTGCTGGGAGCCGAGTGGGCAGCACCATCCTGACACTCGTGTGACTCACAGTCCCTGTGCCTGGTGCCCGGGAAGCCGGTGTGGCCTCTGCGGCCGCTGGCGTCTACTTGATTGAAGACATCAGCTCAGGAACTGCGGCTTCCTGAATGAAACCTAAAATCGCATTGACTCTGCAGCTGCAGCTGGAAGGACTCCAGCCCCCCCGATGCTCCCACAGAGGCCATGCTGGGCTTGCGGGGCCCTGGCTGGAGTTCTTCCCACGCCCTCCATGCGGTGTGGCCTGCCCCTCCCCAGGGAGGTGCAGACCCAGGAGGAAGCAGTGAGCTGTGGACCCAGGAGGAAGCAGTGAGCTGCATGGGGGCTGTTTAGATGGAGAGATGGCCACTTGTGAGAAAGCAGATCCCCTCAACACAAACCACACACACACACACACACACATGCACTCACACAAACACACACGCACTCACACAAACACACACATACTCACACACTCACATCCCCATACACACACACATGCTCATGTACACACACACACACTCATGCATACACATGCTCAGGCACACACACATTCTCCCAACTCACACACACACTCATGCATACACATGCATATACACACTCATATACACAAACTCGTGCACACACACTGACACACACATGTGTGTGCATACACACACGAATGTGCACACATACCACACACATACACATACTCTCACACATATACACACACAAGCTCACACAGACACATGCACACACTCACACATACACTCACACACACACTCATATACACAAACGGGCACATACACGTGTGTGCATACACACGAATGTGCACACACACATACAATACTCACACACATGCACACACATGCTCACACACACACATGCACACACACATACACTCACACACACACTCATACATATGCACATGCTCATACACATACACACACATGCACACACTGACACACACTCACAGATGCATGTGCATACACACACGAATGTGCGCACACACATACACATACTCACACACATGCACACACTCACACACATACACACACACTCACACTCATACACATGCACACGCTCACACACATACACACTCACACACACATGCACACACACATGCTCATGCACACACACACTCATACACATGCACACGCTCACACACATATACACTCACACACACATGCACACACACATGCTCATGCACACACACACTCATACACATGCACACGCTCACACACACATGCACACACTGACACACACATGTGTGTGCATACACACACGAATGTGCACAGACACATACACATACTCTCACACTCATGCACATGCACACACTCACACACACATGCGCACACACTAACATACACTAGCAGATGCATGTGCATACACACATGAACGTGCACACACTCACACGCTCACTTTCACACACACTTATATGCACATGCACACACTTTCACACCCAACTCACACACACATGCTCATGCACACACACTCTCACACACTCACATGCACACTCATGCACATTCTCACACACATTCTCTCTCTCTCTCTCACATACACACACACACACACACACACACTTGCCAGGGCTAGGACAGTTAATGTTCTATGAGTGCTCTCATAGAAATTGATTCCAATTTGCATTTTTCCAGGTCTCATAATTCTCTGTCTCGCCTTCTTTATGCCGTGGGAGCCTTGGGGGCTGTGTGGCTATGTCACACAGGGCTGCGTAACCCGCAAGTCTGCCCTGTGTTCACCAGCAGGACAGACGGCGCCTTGTGTCACCGAGAGCACCCCCAGCCCTTGCCCCATCGCTGTTCCCCATGGGAGGCAGGTGTGTCAGCCTGAGAGCCCCTGAGGCATCCTCCCCTCCCAAGGAAAGAAAGCGGACGGGATGCCTCGGAGGAACCTCATATGGGACTCCGAACTGGCAGCCACCCCCTCCAGCATTCCCAGACAAGATGGTTCCCCAGTGGCAGGTGTCTTCAGACACTTTATTTTGGGAGGAAGGACTCAGTTCTGTCTGCATGTGGAAGGGTGTTCCGCTCCCCAGAGCCTCCGGGCAGGGTTCCAGGAAGCCGGGTTATTTAGCAAGTTTTCAAAGTCTGAGGTCATTGCTGTTCTCTCTTCCCTGCAAAAACCCCAGACGTCAGCTCCTCCCAGCAGCCGGCTCCCCAGGTTCCTGAATGCCTGGCCCCATTCATTCACTCACTCATTCACTCCCTTACTCCACACACATTTATCATGGCCCTGCAGTGTGTCAGGCACCAGGGCACAGGATGAACAGTGCGTGCAGCGCTGATGCCCAGGGACTGACTTTCTGGTAAGGGAGGAAGGAAAAAGCAAGTCAATAAAACAGCAATAGAGAGAATGATGTGAACAGCCAAAGAGGCTGGCCCAGTGGACGGCGTGAGGGACCCACCTGAGTCTGGGCTGGCCTCTGGGCTGGGGCCAGGGCGAAAGAGGAGGCCAAGCCCGGGGTGCATGGCCAGATGGTGACTTTTGGGACATGTTAAAAGAAGCCCAAGGTGAGGGATGGCTGACTTTGTGAGCCAAGTAGTGAGGGCTGTGTTCGCCTTGCTAAGTAGTTTAGGTTTTATTCTGGAGGCAAGGGGGAGCCCAGGACAAGTTCTGAAGCCAAAAAGGGACACTAGTCTATATGCAGTGTCTGCATTTTAGGACAATCCCTCTGGCTGTCTTGGGGTGAGTCTTTGGAGAGGAGACAGGCAGTATGAGATTCGGACCTGTGAAGTCAACAGTTGAGCATGGCCCAGAGAGGACAGGGAGAGACACAGAGGAGGTGAGATCCCCAGCTGCCTTGTGAGACATGGAGGGTGAGGCAGTGGGTGAATTTTATTCCTATGACCCTGGCCTGAGGAATTAGAGCAGTAAAAGTTGTCCTTATGTGTTTCAGGAACACTTTCAGCAGTGAGATGTAGAAACCTAACAGTGACTTCAGTTCAGTTCAGTTCAGTTCAGTCGCTCAGTCATGTCCGACTCTTTGCGACCCCATGAATCACAGCACGCCACGCCTCCCTGTTCATCACCATCTCCCAGAGTTCACTCAGACTCATGTCCATTGAGTACGTGATGCCATCCAGCCATCTCATCCTTGGTCGTCCCCTTCTCCTCCTGCCCCCAATCCCTCCCAGCATCAGAGTCTTTTCCAATGAGTCAACTCTTCGCGTGAGGTGGCCAAAGTACTGGAGCTTCAGCTTTAGCATCAGTCCTTCCAAAGAAATCCAAGGTTTGATCTCCTTCAGAATGTACTGGTTGGATCTCCTTGCAGTCCAAGGGACTCTCAAGAGTCTTCTCCAACACCACAGTTCAAAAGCATCAATTCTTCGACACTCAGCCTTCTTCACAGTCCAACTCTCACATCCATACATGACCACAGGAAAAGCCATAGCCTTGACTAGACAGACCGTAGTCGGCAAAGTAATGTCTCTGCTTTTGAATATACTATCTAGGTTGGTCATAACTTTTCTTCCAAGGAGTAAGCATCTTTTAATTTCATGGCTGCAGTCACCATCTGCGGTGATTTTGGAGCCCCCCGAAATGAAGTCTGACACTGTTTCCCCATCTATTTCCCATGGAGTGATGGGACCAGATGCCACGATCTTCATTTTCTGAATGTTGAGCTTTAAGTCAACTTTTTCACTCTCCTCTTTCACTTTCATCAACAGGCTTTTTAGCTCCTCTTCACTTTCTGCCATAAGGGTGGTGCCATCTGCATATCTGAGGTTATTGATATTTCTCCCGGCAATCTTGATTCCAGCTTGTGCTTCTTCCAGCCCAGCGTTTCTCATGATGTACTCTGTGTATAAGTTAAATAAGCAGGGTGACAATATACAGCCTTGACGTACTCCTTTTCCTGTTTGGAACCAGTCTGTTGTTCCATGTCCAGTTCTAACTGCTGCTTCCTGACCTGCATACAGTTTTCTCAAGAGGCAGGTTAGGTGGTCTGGTATTCCCATCTCTTTCAGAATTTTCCACAAAAGTTTGCTTAAACAATAAAAAAAATTTTTTAATTATCCCACATCCTGGTAAGTCTGGAGGTAAGCCATCTAGGGCTGGTTTAACATCTCAAGAGTGTCACTAAAGATCTATGATCTTTCTTTCTTTTTGCTCCTCCATCCTCAACGTATTTGCTCGTTAACCTCATGGTTGTAAGATGGCTGCTGTAGCTCCCGACATTTTCATGGCAGGAAGAAGAGGAAAGAGGTGATTATAGCCATGTCTGTTCCCTTAAATCAAGAAAAACAAAGCTTCCAGAAGATTCCACCTATAAGTCAATGTCCATCCTTAGCTTGAAGAAAACTGGGAAAGTGAGCTTTTAAGTTTCTGGCCCCAGTAGTGGAGGCATATACGGTTGAAGGGGCGGGGACAAGCCTGGAGTTGGTAGTGTCGCCAAGCAAGATGGAGAGCTTGGGAGGAAAAGGCAGCTTAGC
This sequence comes from Ovis canadensis, assembly GCF_042477335.2. Taxonomy (NCBI): domain Eukaryota; kingdom Metazoa; phylum Chordata; class Mammalia; order Artiodactyla; family Bovidae; genus Ovis; species Ovis canadensis. Next base: position 70,928,045 of record NC_091255.1, on the reverse strand, counting down.
TCCATGCCTGGGGAGGAGTGGGTTGTGGAAAAAAAGCAACCTCAACTCAAGAGAAGATTCTTGAGAGTCCCTTGGACAGCAAGGAAATCCATCCAGTTAATCCTAAAGGAACCCTGAACATTCATTGGAAGGACTGAAGCTGAAGTTCCAGTACTTTGGTCACTTGATGAGAAGAGCCGACTCATTGGAGAAGACCCTGGTGCGGGGAAAGATTGAGGGCCTGTGTCTCTGGGCCTTGGTTTCCTCCTGTTACTGTGTGAGAGACCAGACTCTTCCTGATTCCACAGCAAGCACTCAAGTGCCAAGAGTGCACAACGATGTTCAAAGGAAATCTCTAGGAACCTGCTGCACCATCTGGAACCCGCTCATCCAGCCAGATAATGAAACCCTGGCAGGCGGCGAAGAAAGGCTGCTGGCTGGGGACCAGCCCACCTCACCCTCCTGCTGAGGGCACCCACCCAGGGGTCCCCCCGGAGCCTCCTGATGCCGGTGGTGGGCCCCACCATCAGACCCTAGTGCTGATCGAAACAGGCTTCCTGGACACAGAACTCTCTGTCAGGATGCGCGCTCCACCCTGGTGGGGGTGGGGGTGGGGGTGGTTTGGCTCGGCTGTCCCATGTCAGAGGTGGGATCTGAGACTCTGGGCTATTGCAGGCGCAGCTGTGGGTCCCCATCAGGCTGGAGGACTCCTCGATGTGAGATTGTGAGGACTGGACCAGGCATCCTAGCTCCCTGCATGCTGACCACGGGCAGGTCACTTCACCCCCATGAGCTTTGGGGTTCTCAACTGTAAGATGGAGATCGCACCACCTGGCACCCTGGGGCCTTGCCACAGCCCTGGGAGACCAGCATCCTCAGCAACCCATCTTGCAGAGGAGAAGACTGAGGCCACGGAAGTCCCCTGACCAGGAAACAGCAGAGGCTGAAACCCACTCAGGTCTGTGGCTCCAGAACCTGGACTTTGTCCCAGCGCAGGCTTGCCCACCCCCTGAAGGCGTTGTGCGTCGTGAAGGCAGAGTCTGCGTGGCTGACCAGCGGGGGCGTGGGTGACGTGCGGGGTGGGGATGTTTGACCGGTGGGGGGATGGCTGCCCTGAGGCTGGAGCTGTGCCCCTCAACAGCCCGCGCCCCTCCCTCCTCCCCCCGGGCCGGCCAGCAGTGAGCTGGGGAGACACAGTTGGCAAAACACATTAGCATCTTCCTCTCTGCTAATTAGTTTTGTGAAGAATTATTTATTTATCTATTATTTTCACCAGAGAGCAATTGGGGCTTCAGGAATGTGGTGACAGGTGTTACGTGAAAGGGGAGGAAAGGAGCATGCCCCTTGCCCAGAGCTGGATCATCTCCATGTGGACACGAACGGGGGTCAGGGAGCCCACGGGTGTGGGGGGAGAGGCTGGGGGAACAGTACAAACCCCAGGCATGAGTAGAGGGGGCACCCACACCCCCGGAGTCTGGAGAAGCATGCCCACCCTGGACGGTATCTGCCTGAAGGTCAGAGGGTGGCGTGGGGTGGAAGGCAGTCCCCACCCCGCCCCGTGCAGCCGCTCTGTCTGCTGAGGAGACCTCCCTCCATCCCTCGCATCTCCTCTGGGGAGAGATTGCAGACATTTGGGAGCAGAGCACAGTCCTGCCTTCTTGCCCTTGTCTAGGTCCCTCTCCCAGTCATCCTGGCACCTGTGAATATGTCACGTGTCTCAGTGGTTTCCGAGGTCAACCATGACTGAGCACACGTGCAGCCAGTAAATGCTGGTTAAAGCGGCAACTGGTATGAGGCGATGGCTGCAGGCTGAGCAGGTGCAGGAGGGCTTCCTGGAGGAGGAGGCTGGGACTGTGTGTTCAGCGACTGTGGGATGAGGCACACAGGACGGGCTGGATCACATACCCAGAGGGCCTCCCTGAGACATGTCTGCTTCCTGAAGGCAGTGAGGTTGCGTCTGACCCTGGGGCCTGTCTCAGCACTGGCCTGACTCAGATAGCTGTGTGTTTGAGGGACCTCACCACTGTGGGCATTTGCTCACTTGCTGAGAAAATGAATGGAGACACTGTGATGTAACCAGAAGACAGTGTGGTTCAATGCCTTGAAAATGGAGCTTTCCTTTAATTCAGCATTTCCGTTAATTCAGCATTTCCATTTTAAAATAATCTGTCCTAAGGAAGTATATCTCAAACTACTTCTGCAAGTATATTCATCATGATGCTAGTTCAGATAGAACATAAAACATAATACAGAGGTTCATTCACAGGGGACTGTCTCAGAAAGTTACATCAATGCAAATACTGGAGTGAGCAGCCATTCCCTTCTTCAATAAAGGAATAGCCATTCCTTCTGGGTTGGGATCATCCCAACCCAGGGATCGAACCTGAGTCTCCTGCATTGCAGGTAAAGTCTTTACTATCTGTGTCACTGGGGGAGCCCTTACATGAATATAATAGAGCATATACAGTTAATTGCAAAGAGTCTTACTTCCCTGGCCAGGGCTCACACCTGCAACCCCTGCGCTGGAAGGAAAGTCTCAACCACTTGGCCACCAGGGAAGTCTCCAGAACACAACCTGACGACAGTAGTGCTATGTATTTTCAAAGCATTCTATAAAAGCATATACTGCTTTTTTAATTGAAAAGCTAGGAGAAAAACATTATTAAGGATTAGAAAGCAGTCATCATTTCTTTAGGCCACAGAGTCAGCTTATCTCAGCAGTTCTCAGATCAGCTGGGTCAGACACAGCCGGCCGTGGTCTGGTCAGGTTGGCTGAGCTGATTCCGGTGTTTTTGCTGAGCCGCCAGGGCTTCCTGGGTGGCTCAGGAGAAAGGACCCACCTGCCAGTGCAGAAAACGTGAGAGACCCAGGTTCAAGCCCTGGATCGGGAAGATACCCCAGAGAAGGTCATGGCAACCCACTCCAGTATTCTTGCCTGGAGAATCCCATGGACAGAGGGGCCTGGCGGGCTACAGTCCATGGGGTCACGTAGAGCTGGACATGACTGAGTGACTGAGCAGGCACACACACACTGAACTGCCAAGCAGCGAGGGGGGTGCTGCCTTGGGAAGCCAGCTGGCATCTGGTTGGGATGACCGGTAGCACGTGTTTCCCATCACAAGCGGGCTTGTCTGGAATCCTTCACATGAAGGCTCAGGGCTCCGTGGCTGCAAGAATGGAAGGATTCATTGGAGCTGGGCCTCTGGAAGTTTAAGCCTGGAAATCACATGTCGTCTTCATTGTATTCCATTGGCAAAGAAAGAAGAGTTGAGCCCAGGTCCAGGGGCAGTGAGGCCGATGACCTTGCCTCTCGGTGATGAGTGAGCTGCAGACAACCACGGTGCTCCGCACAGTCGGCCGCGTGGTTAGCGCCGAGTAGTCACTCGCGCAGTCGGCCGTGTGTTAGTGCCAAGCAGTCACTCGCGCAATTGGCCGTGTGTTAGCACCAAACAGCCACTTCACTGCTGCTGAGTCACTTCAGTCGTGTCCGACTCCGTGCGACCCCAGAGACGGCAGCGCACCAGGCTCCCCTGTCCCGGAGCGGGTAAACGGTCACTTCCTTGACACATATTTACCGTCTGCCATGCTCTGTGCTGGGTGCATGGCCTCTCCGTGGGGAGAGACGCCCATTTCACTGGAGAGTGTCACCCACCTGAGCCCGGGCACACAGGGGCTGCTGGGGGAGCCCTCGTGGCAGCAGGGAGGGCACGGGCTCAGCCTCGGTGCCTCCTGCCAGCGCTGCCAGGGTCCAGCCCCGGTGGATCCAGGGCAATTCGAAGGGGAGACAGCATCGGCGTCCTAGGGAAAAACTTATTTAATTATAGATATATAGAGAGATCAGAAACAGATAGTGTAGTAGGAAATACTAGTGGAGAAAAAGAGGCTGAATAACTTGGTTTATGTGGGATACCAATAAAACTCCTAGACAAGGAATTTGCACCATCTACATTGGGCCACTGGTGCCCGTTTGAATATCGGAGGGTGCCCCGCCTTAGGCTCCCTCTCTCATGGATCTTAGAAGCCAGGGCAAGTAAGCAGACATGGTGAGTACCCACGCGCCAGATGGGAATTCAGCCTGAAGCGGAAAGAAAGAACGACACGGGGGAATCAGTCTTTCCAGAAACTGATCCGATTTCTTTATTTTTCAGGTTTGCTTATATACTTTTTGTTATACATAGGGATGAATACAGAGTCACGTGGGATCAGCAGACCTGACCCTTGTCAAAATCAGGTGCTTCATAGAAATGTATACAAAGGTCTTATGGGTTTTACATCATCTTCTGGCCATGAGGCCTGCTGACACTTTATGGCCCTTTCTGATAATGGTCAGTCAACCAGAAAACTTATTTTTTCCAGGGGTGATTTTTTCTTAAACCAAGCACCACCCTCCAAATAAAGTTGCATTCCTATAGGGTGAGGGTGTAGTGGGTTACAATCAAGAAGGAATTTACATAGCCTAAGGTTTAACATGATTAATCTTAAAGGTCAATACTTTTTTTTCCTATATGCTAATTATATTCATTATAAGGGCAGGGAATATGGAGATTTAGCAGCAAATATTGGCTCAACAAATGAAAACCCTTTACCAATATAATTTCTAATCAATCTACTATACTAAACTAATAATTTTCTAACTTCTCAAAAGAGTCTGTATATAGAAAGTTTAAAGCATCTCGTGCCTCTCACGGTTAGGAGGCTGTAAATAATCACATGTGGCCGGACGAACCTGTTCAGGTAGGCTAGAGAACCTTCAGAGGAGTTTGTAAGTGGAAACACTCTTGTCACACCCAGGAATTTTTATTAACTGGAGCTTCAAGTTAACTCCTTCTCCGAGAGAGGTGGTGGGGAACAGCCCCCTGTAAAGTCAGAGGTATAGGTGAGAGCTTAAAACAGTAAAGTAGGCACACTGGTTTTGGGGGCAGATGCTCAGGAACAGGGGGTTTCCTGAGGCTCGATTCTGCCTTTGCATTTGCTGAAGCCTCCTTCCTCATGACTTTTGCCGTGGGTGGAGTTCCTCATGCTGGCTCCTGGCACAGCGCCACTGAGGAGACTCAAAGAAGCCTCGCTGTTACTCCGCAGGTGAGAGGCAAGCAAACCATCCCAACGCAGATGTGCATGAAAGCAAAGAAGGGCCTCCTCTAAGATGAACAAACAGAATGCCAAGTTGTCGCGAGTGCAGCCCGATCCAGGACAAGGAGACTGGCACCAGCTCCACTTTACACAGGAGAGAAAAAAGCAACCACCTATTCATTTAGGAGGAATCAGGATTCTGAGCTTAGACACAAGCAGACAAGCAGAGGGAAAGAATACATTCCTTTGGTATTGCCACTAATACCAACTGTAGATACCCTAGAAGGCAGCTTGCTAGGTTGAGATTCACAAACATGACTCAGAGTGAAGGAGGCTGGGGAATGTGTGTGTGTGTGTGTGTGTGTGTGTGTGTGTGTATGAGAGAGGGAGAGAGGAAAGAAGTGGAAAGCTTCAAATCTTTTCAGAAGAGAACACAGAATGCCTCTGAAGATGTTGGTTTGCTTTGGGTGTTTATTTTTTTTTAATTGAAGACTTCCTCTTTTCCAGGGAAGAGGTGTCTGGAGCAGCTGCTCCCTGACCCGCTGTCTGCGTCTGCCTCCCTGCTCTGTGCCTTCAGGGAGGCTGTTCCTGGAGGCGAGACCACAGTCTGTTCCACCCAGAAACCGGACCCTGCCCCTGTCTGAACGGGTCATAGCGCCTTCCGGGATGCACGGAGAGACGCCCGGTGATGACTCTGCCCCGTCCTGGTCCTCCTGTGGCCCGGGAGTGCAAACACTCTGTGTGTCTTGCAAGATGGGGAGGAGGAGGCTGTTGGGGAAGAATTGAGGGGTTGCAGGCCAGCGAGCTACCAGGCAGGTCATGGTCCAGTGTGTGGTCCTGAGGCCCTAATAGCTCTCCCCCTTCCTCACCGGGTAAACTTCAGGCAGGTTTCTACACTGTGCCAGCCTCCATTCTTCACTGGTCAAACGGAAAGGGTGACTGTGTCTATTCAGCGTATAGTGATTGTAAATTTTGCTGTTGTTCTGTGGCTCAGTCGTGTCTGACTCTTTGCTGTCCCATAGACTGTAGTCCACCGGGCTCCTCTGTCCATGGGATTCCCTGGGCAAGAATACAGGAGTGGATTGTCACGCCCTTCTCCAGGGGATCTTCCCGATGCAGGGATTGAACCTGGATCGCCTGCATTGAAGGCAGATTCTTTACTGTCTGAGCCACCAGGGGCTTGTTAATTGTATATTTAGCATATAATAATTATTAAACTGTTAGCAGATACCAAGTGCTCGATAAAGCGCTGTGCTGTTGTCTGAATGTTTGTGTCCCCTCAAAATTCATCTATTGAAGTCTTAACCTCTGATGTGACAGAATGTGCAGGTGAGGCCTTTGGGAAGTAATTAAATTTGGGTGCGGAAGTCGGAGTGGGGCCACCATTATGGGATTGATGGCGAGGAGTGAGCTCTCCTCCAGGGTTCTCCACCACCAGGAGCAGAACCCAGGAAGAGGGCGGGACCCCCAGCAGACCCTGGAAAGACAGCGCCCCCAGCGGAACCCGGGAAGAGAGCGCCCCTAGAGGAACCAGAGAAGAGAGCGCCCCCAGCGGAATCCAGGAAGAGAGCGCCCCTAGAGGAACCTGGGAAGACAGCGCCCCCAGAGGAACCTGGGAAGACAGTGCCCCTAGAGGAACCCGAGAAGAGAGCGCCCCTAGAGGAACCTGAGAGCGCCCCCAGTGGAACCCGGGAAGAGAGCACCCCCAGCGGAATCCAGGGAGAGAGCGCCCCTAGAGGAACCCGGGAAGAGAGCGCCCCCAGCGGAACCCGGGAAGACAGCACCCCCAGAGGAACCCAGGAAGACAGCGCCCCTAGAGGAACCCGGGAAGAGAGCGCCCCCAGAGGAACCTGGGAAGAGAGCGCCCCCAGCAAAACCCGGGAAGAGAACGCCCCTAGAACCCACCGTGTGGCCCTTGCTCTCAGAACCCCAGCCATGAGAACTGAACGTTTGCTCAAGCCTCCTTCCCGAAGAGCAACTCTGGTGCAAGCTAGCGGAGAAGGTTTCGCCTCCCTCCAAACTTGCATCTGCACTTGTGAAAAGCCGGACTTGTTAATCAGACGTTTATTGGTTACCCTGTGGCTTCTGGGACAGCGAATAGAATGGGTCTCTGCCCCAGACAGACTGGTCAAACGGCCTTTGGAAACAGGTGGCGTTTTGTGCCAGAGACCAGGAGAAACAGAGTACGCTCAGCAGCCCTCCAGGCCCCTTTCATCAGGCAGGCAGAGAACCAGCACCCTGAGTGAGGGGTGAGCACAGGAAGTCGGCTCCCTCGGGGTCATGGCTGCAGTCTCCTAAGTATTCATTCTAGACACACAAATAGCCAATTAAGGTGCCAGAGTAAAGGAGATGGGGACTGAACGGGTCATGTGATTTCCTTTCTCAGGAATCTAACAAGCAATTATTTTCATCTCAGTTAAGGAACCATTCTTTCTTGGAGCCCAAGGAGACAGGTCCCTGCCGACTCCCCAGCCATGGGCTGGGCTCCCTCTCCACCATATTACCTGTCAGGGCCAAATTTCCAGGAGTCACCCACGGAGCTTCCCTTTCTCCCCATTTACACATGGGCTCATCTTCCATCTTCCTCCACTGACTGGCTAGGGGCCTTCACCCCCAGGCTCTGTTCACAGCCCTGCCATCTTCACCAACATCCCTTTTAAATGTCATAGCCCAGGCATCAGGCAGGGAGGAAGAATTAAACTGGCTTTCTCCAAGCTAAGACCCTGAATGGCCAACCTGTTTATTTCTTGTCCTAAGGGTGACGGAGCGGAGAAGGCAATGACACCCCACTCCAGTACTCTTGCCTGGAAAATCCATGGACGGAGGAGCCTGATAGGCTGCAGTCCATGGGGTCGCTAAGAGTCGGACACGACTGAGCAACTTCACTTTCACTTTTCTCTTTCATGCATTGGAGAAGGAAATGGCAACCCACTCCAGTGTTCTTGCCTGGAGAATCCTAGGGATGGCGGAGCCTGGTGGGCTGCCATCTATGGGGTTGCACAGAGTCAGACACGACTGAAGCGACTTAGCAAGGGTGATGGAGAGCGATTGGACATCATTAGATGTGTGTCATGAGGGGCTCACACTGATGTGAAGGGACTGAATGGGCCACAACTAGACACAGAAAGGCTCAGAGGCACTCATGGAAATATCACAGGATCAGACTTGACTGTAAGATCAATGGGGATCTTTGTTATAATGTCAAAGGGGATAATAGTTTAACAAAGTAAAATTATCTTTCTCTTTCATAGTCAAGAAATATGGAGGCATGGCTAGTGCAGTTTGCTTGGCGTCAGGGACCCAGCTCCTAGTTAGCTGTTTTTCCATAATGGCTTCCAATCACATAGTCATCTTGTGATCCAAGATGGCTGCTGGAGCTCCAGCCATAACATCTACATTCTAGTTAGAAGGAAGAAGGGGAAAGGAAACAGATGCTGTTCACCTAAGGACAATTTCTGAAAGTGAAGTTTGCATATGTTTGCAGAAGTTTGCACTTCTGTTTTAGGTGGAGCTTAGCTGCATGTGTTTCCTTGCTGTCAAGAGAGGCTGGGTTGTTGCCATTGTTCAGTTGCTCAGTCGTGTCCAACTCTTTGCCACCCCATGGACTGCAGCATGCCAGTCTTCCCTGTCCTTCACCATCATCCAGAGTTTGCTCAAACTCATGTCCATCAAGCTGGTGATGCCATCCAACCATCTCATCCTCTGTTGTCCCTTCTCCCACCTTCAGTCTTTCCCAGCATCAGGGTCTTCTCCAGTGAGTCAGTTCTTCACATCAGGTGGCCAAAGTATTGGAGCTTCAGCTTCAGCATCAGTCCTTCCAATGAATATTCAGGGTTGTTTTCCTTTAGAATTGACTGGTTTGATCGCCTTGCTGTTCAAGGGACTCTCTAAAGTCTTCTCCTAAACCATAGTTTGAAAGCATCAATTCTTCAGCTCTCAGCCTTTTTTATAGTCCAGCTCTCATATCCATATATGACTACTGGGAACACCATAGCTTTGACTACATGGGTGTTTGTTGGCAAAGTCTTTGCTTTCTAAGATACTGTCCAGGCTTGTCATAGCTTTTCTTCCAAGGAGCAAGTGTCTTTTAATTTCAGAGCTGCAGTCACCATCCGCAGTGATTTTGGAGCCCAAGAAAATAAAGTCTGCTGCTGTTTCCATTGTTTACTCATCTATTTGCCATGAACTGATGGGACCGGATGCCATGATCTTAGTTTTTGAATATTGAGTTTTAAGCCAACATTTAAGAGAGGCTGGGACATATCTTATTCACAGCAGCCGCATGTCCAGCCAAACATCAGGGGCCCTGTGACTATGGACGAGCCGACTGTAGCTGGGAGTGGCGTTCATCACCTCGACCACGTGAATGCATTCCCCTTCCTCGCACAGCTGATGTCCTCTCCACAAGAGTTGGGCCGTGGAATCTGTCTCCCTGAGTTGGGCACCACAGGGGTCACAGACAGACAGGAGGCGCTCTTGAGCTCTCATCGTGCTCACAACTGCAAGCCCTATTGACAGAGAGTAGGTGGGCAAGAGTTGTTTTTTTTTTTTTAAGATGTTTTGTTTTAAAAGACATTTTTAATGGAGAAGGTAATGGCACCCCACTCCAGTACTCTTGCCTGGAAAATCCCACGGACAGAGGAGCCTGGTAGGCTGCAGTCCATGGGGTCACGAAGAGTCGGACTCGACTGAACGACTTCACTTTCACTTTTCATTTTCATCCTTTGGAGAAAGAAATGGCAACCCACTCCAGTGTTCTTGCCTGGAGAATCCCAGGGACGCGGGAGCCTGGTGGGCTGCCGTCTATGGGGTCGCACAGAGTCGGACACGACCGAAGCAACTTAGCAGCAGCAGCAGCAGCAGCAGCAGCAGGGAACTGGGTTTTGCACACGCCCTGACCTGGACTGCCATCTAGCTCTCCATCCTCTCTCTGCCGCCTGGACGTCTCAGCCGCTCTGCCCACCTGGCCAAGTGGCTGCCCATTCTCTTCCGTCCAGCCCAGGCGTCCATTCTTCTGTGACCCAAGCGCCCCAGCATCTCTGATGTGCCCATGTGCACTGACAGGGTTATAGCTTCTACCACCCAGAGGGGCGCCCCCGTCACCTGCCCTGGACCCAGGGGTTACGGAGGGCAGGGCCTGCACAGTGACTCGGCGTCTGTAGGGAACCTCTGTGACCTTTCTAACATGAGACCCACTAGGTTTCGGGGGTCACGTGTGGATGGCGGGTGAACACCTAGTTTCCGGAGGTAAATTCATCCGTTACTCGGACCAGCCATTTGTGCACAAAGGACACTTCTCTGGAGCGGAGTCTGTCTGGCCACCGGGCAGTTTCCGGGGCCGGCGACCCGCAGCTTCGAGGCAGGCTGTGCTTCGCTCTAGCCTCTCCTGGAGGCCTCCCGCCCCTCCCGCTCCTCCCGCCCCTCCTCCCGTTCCTCCCCCCTCCGCCCTCCCCCTCCCCCCTCCCCCTCCCCCCTCCCCTTCCCCCCCTCCTGCCCCTCCCGCTCCTCCTCCTGCCCCTCCGCTCCTCCACCTCCTGGAGCTCAGCGCGGGGAGAGGCTCCCTCTCCTGGCCCATGGAGTCAAGGCCGCGCAGATGGCCTCTGCGGAGAGAACGGGGCTCCATCTCAGGCTCCCTCCCCTGCCCCGGCCCCTGAAGTTAGGATGCTCTGAGAATGCTCTTCCCAGCGCTGCTTCCACCTCAGGCTGCCCTTTGACCTCTCACCCCAGCAGCGCTGCTAACTCTTTGCGACTCCATGGACTGCAGCATGCCAGGCTCCTCTGTCCTCCACTGTCTCCCGGAGTTTGCTTCAGTTCACATCTACTGGCTCTGTCCAGCCTGTGATGCTACCTGACCGTCTCATCCTCTGCTATGCCCTTTCCTCCTGCCCTCAGTCTTTCCCAGCATCCTGTCTTTTCCAGGGAGTCAGCTCTTGGCATCCGGTGGCCCAGGTATTGGAGCTTCAGCTTCAGCATCAGTCCTTCCAATGAATATTCAGGGTTGTTTTCCTTTAGGATGAACTGGTTTGATCTCCTTGCTGTTAAGGGACTCTCAAGCGTCTTCTCTAGCACCACAGTTTGAAAGCATCAATTCTTTGGTGCTCAGCCTTCCTTATGGGAGGTAGTGAAATATTGGCCCAGCCACACCTGGGGGCTTCCGAGGGTTTGCTAAGCCTCCTCCCTGCCTCCTGAATCAGAGTCAGTGGGGTCCAGCAGTGGGGTTTGGCTGCTTACCAGCTCTCCAGAGGTATTCTGACTCCTGATGGGTTGTGAAGCGCTGTCCCAGCTGGCCTCAGGAAGCATAGAGGGGTGGGGCCACCTGCCCATGGTTCCACTCACTCATTCATCCCTTGAGGGTTTATGGAGAGCTAGATGTCCACCCAGGTGGCTCAGTGGGTAAAGAATCAACCTGCAGTCCAGGAGACGTGGGTTTGATCCCTGGGTTGGGAAGATTCCCTGGAGGAGGAAATAGCAACCCACTTGAGTATTCTTGCCATGTACAGAGGGGCCTGGCAGGCTGCAGTCCATGGGGCTGCAAAGAGTCGGACAAGACCAAACAACTGAGCACACACACAGATGTCCCCCAGGTGCTGGGGAGCCTTCAGTGAGCAGAGCAGAGGAAAACCCCAGGCTTGTGGGGAGACACTAACATGGACAGTTAGGCAGCAGAGTGTGGGGGTGCTGGATGGAGGAGATTTCATCAGGGAGGAGGGCATTTGAGCTACGAGGAGCCAGAAGAGCCGCTGGTGCAGCAGGTGAGGGGAGATGGAAGGTGAGAGCAGGGTACGCCTGATGGACGCTGGTGGGAAGAGTGTGCGGAGAGGAAGCAGCTGCAGCGAAGGCCCTGGGGCAGGGGGTCCTGGAGGACTACCGGGGTGGGGGGAGGGCACAAGCGCAGGGCCCCAGGGGCATCTCAGGGCCAGCTCCTCTCTTTGCCTGTGTCCCATCCAGACCTGGACTTGTGTGCCTGGGCACAGCCTGGGGAACTAAGCCCTGCAGAGGAAACGCCGTGTCCACGCAAACAAGCAGAGCTCAGAGACAGACTGTGGGTCAGTTCCAGACCAGCGGGATAAACATCGCAATAAAGCAAGTCACACGAAGCTTTGGTTTCCCAATACATAAAAAAGTCCTGTCTTCATTATCCTGTGGTCTGTTAAGTGTGCAATAGCTTTATGTCTAAAAGGCTTGCATACCTTAGATTTAAAAATACTCTGTTGCCAAAAAATGCTAACCATCATCTGAGCCTTCTGCAAAGATTGATCTTTTTGCAGTGGTAACATCAATGATCACTGTTCGCAGATAACAAGTAAAATAATAATGGAAACGTTTGAAATATAGGGAGAATCACCAAAATGTGACACAGAAACACGAAGTGAACAAATGCTGGTGGAAAAGTGTCTATAGACTTGCTTGAAGCAGGGTTGCCACAAACCTCCAGTTTGTATAAAACAAAACAAAAACCCAGGATGTCTGTGAAGCACAAGAAAGTGAAGTGCAGCGAAACAAGGTCTGCCTGTGTAGACACTTGTTCTGTGAAATTGTGTAGATGCTGCTGTGATGAACCAGCCACAGGCACGTTCCAAAACTGCAGAATCTGTAGTAACTGTTGGTGGGCTTTGCATTCTCCGTTGGCGTGAACTGACCATGCAACCGTTGTGACACGTGCTCTGACAAATCAAGTCCAAATCCAGGAAGCTCCTTGTCCTAAAGCTGTAGAAATGCGAGGCCTTCATGGGCCTCTCCTGCTCGCCTCCTGCAATGGGAAGTCAAGGCCATGGTCCTTTTAGATTCTGTGTTTTCAGAACAGAGTTGGGCAGACAGAGGAGGGGACAGATATCTTGATTCCAGGCTGCCAGATCACAGGGTCTGTGGTCTTCTGTGGAGAACCCCAGAGGAAGTGGGATGAGCCAGTCTTGGCCTGGATGCGCACCCCCAACCATGCAAGCCCAGATAAGTTACCACCAGCCTCCTCCAGCCTTCCGAATCTCAGCTTCAGCTTCCTGACCTTGTAGGCTGGGTCAGCGTTTCCTGTTCTTATTCCCAATCAGACTTCAGTGAGCAGATCCTTTGCTTTCGGAAATGGAGCGACCGGGCCAGGAATAGGAGCTGCCTGGTGACTGGTTAGGACGACATCTGACCCTGGCAGCCCCCCCCCAGCTCCCCTATCCACAGTCCCCAGGAGAGTCAGAAAGACCCCACTACTACAGACTGCCTAGAAATGAGGACGAGAGAAGGATCTGAAAGAACTGCTCTCGACAACGCTCCTGAAAATTTTACTTTGAAATTTATTTATATATGTCAACCTAAAACTGCTCTAAAAGTATAGCTTATTAAGAAGAAATGAAAAATTTATAAATGCAAAATATTACACTGGGATCATAAAGTCTCCTTTATTTTCCCCTTGACTACCAAATCATAAAGCACAAATTTAGGAAAAAGCACCCCCAAAGTCACACATATCATTTGGACATGTTTTAAAGCTGTTTTCAGTGAATGAAACAGTTGCATTAAAGGAGGCTTCTGCCCCCTGGCATCCCCAGGTGCAGAAAAGGGGATCTAGTTTCTAGTTCTGCTTCACGGCACTCAATTGACCTCCTAGGACCTCAGGCCAGGGGGCTGTTTACGGTCACCAAAGCCATTTCCAGTGTTTGTTATGAAGACTCCACGCCTGGAGAAGTGGCATGTTTCTGGAGCCCCTGGGGCAGTGCCCCCAGGAAGATTACGTAGAGTAGGGTTGTGACCTTGAATAATATTCCATCTCCCAGTGAAAAAATGTTTCTCCTTTCCATGTCTTTTGTTCCTTCCTGCTCCTCTGGCTCTGACGTCCCAGCCACACTTGCTAATCTGCCCCTTTTGCAGAGCAAGGCTGGGCATCCAGAGTCCTCAGGAGGCGGCTGGGCATGACCAGATGTCAACCACAAGGTTCCATGTTCCATGGATTCACCTTGATCATACCTTTCTACTTCTTTTGTGCGTGATACTGGATTTCCATGTACTGTGTAAAGTTGACTAAGATTCATGTTTTAAATGAAATGCACTTCAGTAGATAAGGAAGTTGATTTACAGAAAAAAAAATGTTAATAATATTACAAGAAGTTCCTGGATGTGGCAAGAAACATGTGCATACAGATGCACGTGAGGCTTGGAGATATTTACTTATTTGCTTATTTGGGGGTTATTTCCTTACTTACTTAGGGGCTGCGCGTACCCACCGTGTCCTGGGAATGGCAGGGGCGTGGGAAGCACTGGCTGACTCGCCCCTGCGGACGCGGAGTGAACCGAGCCTGTAGGTGCGGGCTCCGGGCACCAGATGGCGCCGCCGTGCCGAGCGGGCAGCCGGGCTCCGCTTCCTGAGCTCCATGCACGCCGCTGCCGCTCACACATCCCACAGACGTCCCCGCCGCTCAGGCTCAGCGCAGCGAGGCCGCCCCGCCCTCCTCTCCCGGACCCTGTTTCAGCGGCCTCCCCGGACCTGAACCTGACTCAGGTGTGCTTCCGGGCTCCAGTCCCGCCCTCCGGGAACGTGGTCAACAAAGCAGAAGTAGATGTTTTCCTGGAACTCTCTTGCTTTTTTGATGATCCAAGGGATGTTGGCAATTTGATCTCTGGTTCCTCTGCCTTTTCTAAATCCAGCTTGAATATCTGGAACTTCATGGTTCACGTGTTGTTGAAGCCTGGCTTGGAGAATTTTGAGCATTACTTTACTAGCGTGTGAGATGAGTGCAATTGTGCGGCAGTTTGAGCGTTCTTTGGCATTGCCTTTGTTTGGGATTGGAATGAAAACTCACCTTTTTCCAGTCCTGTGGCCAATGCTGCGTTTTCCAAATTTGCTGGCATATTGAGTGCAGCACTTTCACAGCATCGTCTTTCAGGATTTGAAATAGCTCAACTGGAATTCCATCACCTCCACTGGCTTTGCTTGTAGTGATGCTTCCTAAGGCTCACTTGACTTCACATTCCAGGATGTCTGGCTCTAGGTGGGTGATCACACCATCGTGATTATCTGGGTCATGAAGATCTTTTTTGTACAGTTCTTTTGTGTATTCTTGCCACCTCTTCTTAATATCTTCTGCTTCTGTTAGGTCCATACCATTTCTGTCCTTTATCGAGCCCATCTTTGCATGACATGTTCCCTTGGTATCTCTAATTTTCTTGAAGAGATCTCTAGTCTTTCCCATTCTGTTGTTTTCGTGACATTGTTCGAAATATTGTTCGTGATATTGTGCAGGAGACAGGGATGAAGACCATGCCCATGGAAAAGAAATGCAAAAAAGCAAAATGGCTGTCTGAGGAGGCCTTACAAATAGCTGTGAAAAGAAGAGAAGTGAAAGGCAAAGGAGAAAAGGAAAGATAAGCATCTGAATGCAGAGTTCCAGAGAATAGCAAGGAGAGATAAGAAAGCCTTCCTCAGTGATCAATGCAAAGAAATAGAGGAAAACAACAGAATGGGAAAGACTAGAGATCTATTCAAGAAAATTAGAGATACCAAGGGAACATTTCATGCAAAGACGGGCTCGATAAAGGACAGAAATGGTCTGGACCTAACAGAAGCAGAAGATATTAAGAAGAGGTGGCAAGAATACACAAAAGAACTGTACAAAAAAGATCTTCATGACCCAGATAATCACGATGGTGTGATCACCCACCTAGAGCCAGACATCCTGGAATGTGAAGTCAAGTGGGCCTTAGAAAGCATCACTACAAGCAAAGCCAGTGGAGGTGATGGAATTCCAGTTGAGCTGTTTCAAATCCTGAAAGACGATGCTGTGAAAGTGCTGCACTCAATATGCCAGCAAATTTGGAAAACTCAGCAGTGGCCACAGGACTGGAAAAGGTGAGTTTTCATTCCAATCCCAAACAAAGGCAATGCCAAAGAATGCTCAAACTACCACACAGTTGCACTCATCTCACACGCTAGTAAAGTAATGCTCAAAATTCTCCAAGCCAGGCTTCAGCAATATGTGAACCGTGAACTCCCTGATGTTCAAGCTGGTTTTAGAAAAGGCAGAGGAACCAGAGATCAAATTGCCAACATCCCTTGGATCATCGAAAAAGCAAGAGAGTTCCAGAAAAACATCTATTTCTGCTTTATGGACTATGCCAAAGCCTTTGACTGTGTGGATCACAATAAACTGTGGAACATTCTGAGAGAGATGGGAATACCAGACCACTTGACCTGCCTTTTGAAAAATCTGTATGCAGGTCAGGAAGCAACAGTTAGAACTGGACATGGGACAACAGACTGGTTCCAAATACGAAAAGGAGTGCATCAAGGCTGTATATTGTCACCCTGCTTATTTAACTTATATGCAGAGTACATCATGAGAAATGCTGGACTGGAAGAAACAAGCTGGAATCAAAATTGCCGGGAGAAATATCAATAACCTCAGATATGCAGATGACAACATCCTTATGGCAGAAAGTGAAGAGGAACTAAAAAGCCTCTTGATGAAAGTGAAAGAGGAGAGTGAAAAAGTTGACTTAAAGCTCAACATTCAGCAAACAAAGATCATGGCATCCAGTCCCATCACTTCATGGGAAATAGATGGGGAAACAGTGGAAACAGTGTCAGACTTAAGTTTTTTGGGCTCCAAAATCACTGTAGATGGTGACTGCAGCCATGAAATTAAAAGACACTTACTCCTTGGAAGGAAAGTTATGACCAACCTAGACAGTATATTCAAAAGCAGAGACATTACTTTGCCGACCATTGTCCGTCTAGTCAAGGCTATGGTTTTTCCAGTGGTCATGTATGGATGTGAGAGTTGGACTGTGAGGAAGGCTGAGCACCAAAGAATTGATGCTTTTGAACTGTGGTGTTGGAGAAGACTCTTGAGAGTCCCTTGGACTGCAAGGAGATCCAACCAGTCCATTCTGAAGGAGATCAACCCTGGGATTTCCTTGGAAGGAATGATGCTAAAGCTGAAGCTCCAGTACTTTGGCCACCTCATGCGAAGAGTTGACTCATTGGAAAAGACTCTGATGCTGGGAGGGATTGGGGGCAGGAGGAGAAGGGGAGGACGGAGGATGAGATGGCTGGATGGCATCACCGACTTGATGGACATGAGTCTGAGTGAACTCTGGGAGTTGGTGGTGGACAGGGAGGCCTGGCGTGCTGCGATTCATGGGGTCGCAAAGAGTCGGACACGACTGAGCGACTGAACTGAACTGAACTGAATGGTCTAGTGGTTTTCCCCACTTTCTTCAATTTAAGTCTGAATTTGGCAATGGAGTTCATGATCTGAGCCACAGTCAGCTCCCGGTCTTGTTTTTGCTGACTGTATAGAGCTTCTCCATCTTTGGCTGCAAAGAATATAATCAATCTGATTTCGGTGTTGACCACCTGGTGATGTCCATGTGTAGAGTCTTCTCTTGCGTTGTTGGAAGAGGGTGTTTGCTATGACCAGTGCATTCTCTTGGCAAAACTCTATTAGCCTTTGCCCTGTTTCATTCTGTACGCCAAGGCCAAATTTGCCTGTTACTCCAGGTATCTCTTGACTTCCTACTTTTGCATTCCAGTCCCCTATAATGAAAAGGACATCTTTTTTGGGTGTAAGTTCTAGAAGGTCTTGTACATCTTCATAGAACTGTTCAACTTCAGCTTCTACAGCATTACTGGTCGGGGCATAGACTTGGATTACCATGATATTGAATGGTTTGCCCTGGAAACAAACAGAGATTATTCTGTCATTTTTGAAATGGCTTCCAAGTACTGCATTTCGGACTCTTCTGTTGACTCTGAGGGCTACTCCATTTCTTCTAAGGGATTCTTGCCCACAGTAATAGATATGATGGTCATCTGAGTTAAGTTCACCCATTACAGTCCATGTGAGTTCGCTGATTCCTAAAATGTCGATGTTCACTCTTGCCATCTCCAATTTGCCTTGATTCATGGACCTAACATTCCAGGTTTCTATGCAATATTGCTCTTTACTGCATCAGACTTTACTTCCATCACCAGTCACGTCCACAACTGGAATTCAATAAGTGTCTTTCAATTCGGTAAAAACTTAATTGGGCTTCCCAGGTGGTGCTAGTGGTAAGGAACCCGCCGATGCACAACACACAGGAGTGAGGGTGCCACCCCTGGGTTGGGAAGATCCCCTTGAGGAGGGCGTGGCAGCCCACGCCAGTACTCCCACCTGGAGAATCCCATGGATGGGGAAGGTTGGAGAGCACACGCCTCAGCAGCCCCTCCAGCCTCTGGCAGGTGGTTGACCACTTACGTGTGAATGATTCTCCACCCTCTTCTGGGGGAACAATTCAGAATAAGCCCAAAATTCACACTAAAAGTATAAGAATACTGTTCTCTGCTGAGTTCCCTTGCAGGGTGTTCAGAGATAGACAATTAGAACACCCGGTAGAGATGGACAGACACAGGCCCTTGTGTGTGTCTGGTTTGGGCAGTTTTCACTTGACCATTTTTATGAAAAATGGTTCTGTAAAATGCTTTTAATTCCTCTTCAAAAGTACCAAGCTATGTGCCCAGTTTCTACCACCTGGATCCTCACTCCGTCCCTAACCTCCATCTCAGACCCTCCACCCTCCTGCTCACTGTCCTGGGCTTCCTCCAGCTTCTCAAACCCACCTCAGAGCTTTGCACCTGCCAGTCCAGCCTGGAAGCATCTGTCCTGGCCTTTCCCCACGGACTCTTATTCACCAGGGTTGGGCTCAGTCGCTTAGTCACGTCTGACTCTTTGTGACCCCATGGACTGTAGCCCACCAGGCTCCTCTGTCCACGGGATTTTTCAGGCAGGAATACTGGAGTGAGTTGCCATTTTCCTCCTCCTGGGGATCTTCCCAACCCATGTCTCCTGTGTCTCCTGCACTGCTGGAAGATTCTTTCCCACCGAGCCATCAGCAAAGCCCCTTATTTATCAGGGCTGGGCTTAAAAATGCTTTCTTTAGGGAAGCCTTCCCTGATAGCTGACCTCACTCACTCAGCCCCCTTTAGGCTCACTGTGGACGTCCGTATTTACTTCCTCAACGCCCAGCTTTCCCACGGTCTGCTGCCCGTCACGTGCTAGTGGACAGCGTCTGAAAGTTGACATGGTTGGTTCTCAGCAGAGTGTCTGCAGCACCGCCGTGGCCGCATCAGAACAGCAGGCTGCTCGCGCTGCCAGAACCTGCCACAACCTCTATCTGCGCACCCGGCGTTTCCATGGCAACCAGAGGGGCCCTGGCTGGGAGCATGTGTTTCTCTAATTGGGCCCCCAAGTTAATCGCAGATGTGCGTCTGTGAAGGCAGGGGACTTACTGTGAAGCCATGGTTTGGGAATCATAGGGCTGAACCTCTGCTGTCAAGAAACTCCCTTTCAGAGTCAGGACTGCGGGAGGGGCAGGGCGCCCCGATCCGCCGCGCTGAGCCTGGGGGAGGCCCACAGCCCTCTCGCTCATCCCCCTCCCACCGCCTCTGACACCCGCCCCCGCTCGTGGCCGCCCTCTCTGGCCCCTGCCTCCGCCTTGCCCCGCCCTGCCCTCTTCCTCATTCTCAGAGCCCGTCACCAGGTAAGCTTTTGGAGGTAATTACTAGATTCTCTGTATTTTTATTCTTTCTAGAGATGATGGGATTTTAGAGCAATCTGCAGTGTTCTCTGGCTAAAGAAGTGTCTCTGCACATATTTGCAGCTTAATTAACAGCCTCTTGATTGCAGAGTTCTCCCAGGGGGACACACCCGCCCTGCCTTGGGAAGCTTGGGATTTGGTGTGTGTTGGGGGGGGGGGGGGGCGTGGGCGGGGGGGCGGGCAGCTATCTTCTTTATTTCCTGCTAAAAATTTTCTGTCCCTTCAGGTAAATGCATTTGAACTCTGGTGGACTTTAGGTGCTTCCTTTAAAGAAATGATTTTGAATCATCTCTGGACTGCTGTCCCAAAGGAAAGTCTTTTTTCTTGTAAGGCATGTGTGCCAAAGATTGTAGCAGGAGAGGCTATAGGCTTGGCTTCCTTTCTGTCTCGCTTCCCCTCCGTGTCAGAGCACAGCAGCAGACTCCCTGGGAGCTGAGATCTCATGGGACTGTTGTTTCCCACTCCCTCAGGCTCCCAAGGGGTGGGTCCCCCCGAGCCTGAACCCCAGGCGGTGAGTCCTTCCCCTCTGAGGATGTGAGGAGTCAGCCAGAAGGTCTTCTGTGCTTGGAGTGGACGGAGGCTGTGACGGCCTCACCCCACCCCTTCCTCCCCTGCGAGTGCCCGCCATGGACCCCGCCCCCGCCCCCGTCCTGTCTGGGACCCTCCTGGTCCAGCCACGGCCCCTCCTTAGCTCTGCCTCTCAGCCCGGCCCCTCGAGTCAAAGCATCTGTTGACCACTGTGCGGTGTCCTGGACCCCAGCCTCCCTTCTGGAATCTTCTGCCCCTCAGCTCCCCACCCCCCGCAGCTGGGAGCCCACCCTGCTGCCTGCATATCTGGAAGTAGCTAGGAGAGTGGATCTTCAATGTTCTCAGTTCAAGAAAAGAACATGTTTGTAACTGTGTGGTGATGGGTGGACACTGGACTGACTGTGGAGGTCATTTGCAATGCGTGCAAGCACCGAATCGGAACACTGCGCACCTGACCCTAATATAACATGACATTAGTCATACCTCAGTGGAAATGAGCCCAACCTAACTCATCCCTCCCTGAAATCTCTGGTTCCCCATTGCCTCAAAAAGGAAGTCCGAAATCCTTAGTCTGGAGGTCATGCTTCTTTACTTTCTGGTCCCAACCTACACCCAGCAACCCTCCTGACCACTCCGCCCTTAGTGCACTGAGGTCCCTTACACTGGCCTCCATGGTGGGCAGTAGTGATTGTCACTGTGAATGATGTGTGTGGTGAGTGTATGGGGGCCATGCAGGGACGGGCCCCTCTGAGGGAAGGCACAACAAGAATTCAAGGGTGATGGGCACTGCCTCCAGCTTGCAGGCCTGGGGGCCACAGCTCCCCGGCTGGGCGCCCTCGGAGTGCCACAGAACATTTGAAGGGAAACACAGCAGCACCCATCTTACTGCTACGATGCCTCCCTGGACACGGCCTGCTGCCTTTGCTCTGGGGGTCTCCGGGGCTGACAAAGAGGTGGCCATTCCTGAGCCACTTAAGCAGGGCAGGCTTCTCAGAGGAAGCTTGCGACGTGCTTGTTTACTGCCCTTGGAGCAGAGGAAAAGCACAGAGCCAGAAAGAATCGCAACATCGATATTCACAGGTCTTGAGAATGAAGGTAGGTTCAAAGATAAGAAAATGAAAATGGAGGAGGGTGGGCAAATGTTGCTAGTAGATGATTCTGCTGGAATCAGCCTGAGTGTCCACAGGTCCATCTGTTTCCACAAGTGCACGAATGTTACTCAGAAGACCGTGCACGTGGAGCAGTGTCGAGGCCATGAAGGGACTCAGCTTGCTCCTTTCTGCCCCAGGGCGATATATTAAAGAGAAGGAAATCAATGAACTGGCCGTAAGAGGGCAGAATTGTTAGCTTTTTTCCTTATAGAAGAAGCACTTGAAATTTGCAAAAACAAAATAACTGCTTCTTTGTGGGTGCAAGTCCCAGATCGCAGGGACAAGTGCATAGTGTGACGCCAAAGGAGTAAGTGCCAGCGTCAGACTCTCTGTGACCCCACGGGCTGTAGACCGCCGGGCCCCTCTGTCCACAGCATTCTCCAGCTGAGAGTGCTGGAGCGGGTAGCCATGCCCTCCTCTTTCCGATCCAGGGATCAAACCCGCATCTCCTGCACTGCAGGCGGATTCTTTACTGTCTGAGCCACTGCAAATCACTTCAGAGAAACTTAAAACCCATCATCAAGGGCAGTTCAACACCTCAAGAAAACTTGTATTATGCACGAAACTCTTTTCTTTGGGTCCACTTTCCATAGACCTTTAATTTTTTCTCTTTTAATCACTGTTCATTTAGAAACAGCCACCTATAAGGCAGACCTACTTTCCTTTTCTTAATAAAATGTAATTTCATTTCTCATACTTATTTTTAAACTAAAACCATACAGCCTACTTTCCTTAAGCACACATGAACTGCCCTTTATATTAGCATTCTGTAGATTGGTGAGCATAGATACCAACCATAATTCCTAAAAACATTTGCTTTCTTATAGAGGACATCTCAGGGTGGCACCAAGCATAGTTATTAATAGTCCAAAACCTCTTTAGTTTCTCTGTAAGAAGAAGTTAGTGTTTAGTAATTAATGTTTCGGACTTTTAACCCCAAAACTGATGCCCCAGGTGTAGGCTGCTAAAGCGTGGCTTACGCCCTGGCAGTCTCCTTAGGGTGCAGGGTTGTGTCATCTTCCTGACAAACCACACAAACGCACAAGGCCCATCCTGAGGGCAGTGATGGCCAGAGTCGGGATCAGTTGCAGAAAGCACCCTTAAAAGAATCACTGCAACCTAGAGAGCCCACGAGGGCAGTGACCAGGAAGAGGAAATGCCCAGAGCCACGGCACCAGCAGCCTGGGACGGGGCCCAGCTCATCTGCTGAAGGAGAGGGGGCCAGCCGCTGGGGACCAGCGACTCTTCTCTGCTGCAACTCGGCAAAGCAGCCTCGTGTGGCGTGTCCCCGATGGCGGAAGGGAGCCAGCCGATCGCAGTGACCCGAGGTGGGACACAACAGTGGGTGGCCCAGAGCATCAGCTCCTGGGTGTCCACCCTGCGCCGCCTCTGCGGGGCAGGGTGTGGAGGGGGGGCTCCTCAGAAGCCAGGACACCCAGAGCCCCACGGGCCAGGAGGCGGGGCCAGGGGCTGACGAGGGGGTGGGGCCAGGAGCGGGCAGGGGCCGGGGGCGGGCGGGGGCCTGGGGGCTGGAGAAGGGGCCGGGGGCCAGGGTCGCTGTGCGCTCAGTGTGTCTGACTCTGCGCGACCCCAAGGACTGTGGCCCACCAGGCTCCTCTGTCCTTGGGATTCTCCAGCCAAGAACACTGGAGTCTGTCTCCATTTCCTGCTCCAGGGGTCTTCCTGACCCAGGGATGGAACCGGAGTCTCTTGCACCTCCTGCTTGGCAGGCAGATCCTTCGGGGGGCTCCCTCCCTCACACCTGAAAGGTTAAGGTGGGGGGGTTGGCGCTGGGGCAGGTGACCCTGAGGTTTCCCCGCCCCCCCACCCTTGCTCTCCTGGGACGGGTCCTGGCTCTGGAGCTGAACTGAAACAGTGGACAGGCCCCGAGCAGAGTGCAGCCTGCCCGGGACACAGTCAAGTCCGAGAGCCATCCATCGCCGCGGGCAGGTGCTATGCTGTGAGGTGTCTGTCGAAGGGGCGGGAGAGGTTGGGGAGATACTATTCCGAGGAACGTTTGTAGCGTCGGGACAAAGAGCAAAGGGCACCGATAGACAGTGGAACTATATATATATAGTTTATAGTATATATATATGTAACCTTGTTCTGTAATTTCCAAGTCTCCTGTTAATGTGTGGTCATACTTTCATAATTTAAAAAAGAGCAAAGGGCATGGGTCTGGGGGCTGATCAAAGCCAGGCTTTCGTATCTACAAGCCCAGTGACCAGAAGGCAAGTTCGGGGCCCTCTCAGACTCAGTTTACTGATCTGTCCAATGGGAATAACAGGGCTTCCTTCATTAAACTGTTGTGAGGATTCAGCGGAGTTCCAAGGGAAAAGGACCTGACACACAGTAGTTGCTGAACAAATCTTAGTGCCCATCCTTTTTTCGTTTCCCAAGGAAACAAAGAGGTTCTGGGGGCCTGCTCGGGGCCTCTTTCTTCTGCAGCATCTTGGCGAGAAGGAAGGAGGAGGGGCCAGAGGAGCGGCGTAGAGACAGCCCTGTGTTTAGGGGCACAAAACTGCACTGAGAGCTCCAGATGAGCTGCTGTATGGCGTAATTATGGCTGCTATTTTTGCACATTTGTTTAATAACGTTGATTTGGCAACAGCCTGATATTGTAGCATCCTCTCCCGCACAGAGGTGGCGTTAGCTCCCTGTTCACCAGAATCCGTTTGCACTTTTCCTGTGGAGGCTGGGGTTGGGGAGCTGGTGACTCACAGCTGGAGGGGCCTCCGGGAAAGGTCCCTCTCCATGTGGGGCTGGGAGCAGCAGGGCTGGGAGCAGCGGGGCTGGGGTGCTGACAACGTCCTGTGACATGAGAACTTGACGCCCGCCCACCTCCTTGCTCTAGGTGTCTCCTAAAGCGGACAAAGAGGTGGCCACTCCTGAGCCCTTCAGGCAGGCTTCTTAGAGGGCACTGCTGATGTTTAAGGCCCTTGGAGCTGCCTCAGTGGTAAGAACCCGCCTGCCAGTGCAGCAGACCCGGGTTTGACCCCTGGGTCAGGAAGATCCCCTGGAGGTGGAAAGGGCAACCACTCCAGTGTTCTAGTCTGAAGAGTCCGATGGATGGAGGCGCCTGGCGGGCTACCGTCTATGAGGTCACAAAGGGTCGGACACGACTGAGCGACGACACTGCAGCAGCAGAGCCGAGGGATAGCTCAGGGCTGGGAAGCAGCACAGCGCTCATGGCTGGGAGTCCTGACATGTGCGACGGGTGGCCGCTGGGGGCGGGTTGGCAAGCATCGCTGGCGGATCTTACTGCTGGAAGTGTCTTGTCCGTCCACTGGGGACCGGGCGTGTCATACAGCAGGGCACACGCAGCTGCAGGGTGGTGATCGACGTGGGGAAACCAGCGCACGGGGGAGGGCCATTTCTCTCGGTGGCCGTCTTCCAGCTCATCACTGAGGAAGCGGTGAACTTAGAAATCAGCGTTTTGCACCATCATAGTGATAACGACCTGGGCCATGACAGGCATCACCCACTAACGTCCCAAGAAGGACAGCTGGGTTTCCACAACTGTGTGTGCTGAGTCGCTTCAGTCGTGTCCGCTCTCTGCCACCCCGTGGACTGTAGCCCGCCAGGCTCCTCTGTCCATGGGATTCTCCAGGCAAGAATGCCCGAGTAGGTTGCCATGCCCTCCTGCAGGGGATCCTCCCAACCCAGGGATGGAACCCGGGCCTCCTGCACTGCAGGCGGGTTCTTTATCATCTGAGCCACCAGGTAGCCTTTCCCTCCTCCGGGGGATCTTCCTGACCCAGGGATCAGACCCAGGCCTCCCGCACGGCAGGCTGGTTTGTGCCACCCGGGAAGCCCCTCGCGCCTCCTGGCGGAGAGTTGCTGGACCTGCATCCCGGCAACCTCAGGCTGCACCTGCCGGTTTACAGGAAGTACTGATAGAAGGGACGGAGGCAACGGCCTCCGTGGCGCCTTTAGGACCCACTGGGGCAGAATGCGGAGTGTCTTCCCGGGGGCAGCTTGGAAGGAAGTCCTTGAGAGCTCAGGGAGAGGGGACGGGGTGGGGGACAGTGGAAGGAGAGTGAGCTCTGGGGCGCCCCCCGCCTGGGGAGGAAATGAGCCAGGGAATACCGGGAAGACCGCCCTGGCAGCCTGGAGCGTGTGGACCTGGAACCTCCCCTGCATGGGGCCGGGACTTGCAGCCACCTGGCAGCCTCTGCACCCCCGCCCACTGGATTTCTGAGCCGCCCAGGGGCACCCCAGCTGAGTTGGGGCTCAAAGCTCGATTTAATTTGACTTAGAGAAACCCAGGTGACGCCTGTCGCACTGAAGCAGCTGGTGAAGGGAGGTCACCCACACTCCGCTTTTCTGCTTTGCACCTCATGTAGCTGCCGGAAGGATGACGGATCACATACACGGTGCTTCCAGAGATGTGCTGAACAGGAAATACATGTCTAAATGGTTTACACGCACGAAATAGACTCCGTAGCACTTTCATGCGCATTCTCTTTTATCGGAAACGCAGTGGGAGGTTGGTGTGTGAATGTGGGTGGATTTAAGATAAAAACTAACCCAAGTCCAGTCTGCTGAGAAGACTGAGCTATGAGGTCTCCTTGTTGCTTCATCAGAAACCTCCAAGCCCTTGAGCCTTGTTCTTACAAGTGCTGAGCATGGAGTTAATTATTCAGAGACCAGCAGTGAGGATCAGTTCACACTCTGCCCTGGGAGCCCTGAGGCGGCAAGGTCATTTCTGAGCATCCATCGGACCTTCTTGGGGCCAGGAGCCCACCCTGGGGTGGACAGTGATGTGGTGAGCACACAGCCTCGCCCCCATAATGCTAGGCTCTGCCGTCCTCATTCTCAAGGGCAGGCTCTCGCTACAGCTGGGCGAACACCAGCTCTTCAGGAAAGGGCAACGGAGCAGAGGCTGGGCCTGAGGCCATGGACTCGGCTTCTTGCCCAAAGCACAGCCCACCTGCTGCTCCAGAGGGACTGGCTGGGGCCACAGAGGCTTGGAGCCCAGCCCAAGCCTGCAGGAAGCCTGGGTGGGGCCCCAGAGTCCTCAGCCTGCCAGGGGAACCAGCCGTGCCTTGTCTGCTGATCCAAGGCAGAGGCTGACCTTCACACCATTTCTTAAAATTCCACACTCTTTGGGGGCACTGCCTTGCGTTCCCCAGGCAGGAGGTGGGGGCTGGGGAAGAATACTGGAATCATGTGGGCTTGGCTGGGTTTTGCCTCCAACTCCCTCAGCCTTTAGAGTCAGAGATGGAGCTTGGGGGCAGAGCATGAGGACAGTTTTATACACGGCTGTCATTGTACGAATGAAACTGAGGTCCCCAGGCTGCTGGCAACACACAGAGGGTGGAGCAGCGTCCGGGGTAGCTCAGGCCTCTGGACAGTGGGCCTGCGGCTGCCCCAGAAGTAGGAGTGCAGATGCTGCCCAGGCAAACGCTGCCCAGGCAGAAGGGACGGGGGTCAGGCAGAGCCAGGCAGGAGGAGCCCAGGTGGGCCCCAGGTAGAGGGGCCCGCCCAAGGTCGCAGAGCAGAAGTCAGGCACCCAGGGCAGGGGGGCGGTGCGTGGGGCTCCAGAGACCATGTCTGCCAGGAGGCAGGGGCTGCAGCCAGGCCACAGCTCACCACCCGTGACCCTGGCGGAGTGGGGGGCGGCCAGAGGCAGCCCCCAGGCTGAGCGCATGCCCCAGATCCCGGCCTGTCTGTACCGAGCACAGGCGCAGTCGGGAGAACCCGCTCGTTCGCCCACGTCTGTGCCCACGCCCCACTCGGTGCTTGGGTTCCGGGTGTCACGCTGCCACTTCCCTGCTGGCTCAGCCAGTGAAGAGTCTGCCCGCGGGGCAGGAAGCCGCCTGCGACGAAGGAGACGGGAGACTCAGGTTCAATCCCTGGGCCTGGAAGAGCCCCTGGAGCATGAAATGGCAACCCACTCCAGCCTTCTTGCCTGGACAGCCCCATGGGCTGAGGAGTCTGGCGGGCTGCAGCCCCTGGGGTCATGTGTACGCACCTGTTGGCTGTGTCTCTGGAGAACCCTAGCATACCGCTTTCATTTAGGAAGGAAACAGTTACTCAAACATGAAGGAGGGGCTCCCTGACACGTGGTCCTCAAGATGCCACTGAGAAGCTGGTGTGGACTTGCCCCAGTGGCCCCTCTCAACTCGCCGTGGTCCTGATAACAGACCACTTCTCTGAAGGTCATCTCCGGGGCCTGTGAGGGGCACCACTTGTGGGAGGCGGCTGGTGAGTTCCAGGTGAGAAGGAACAAAAGTCAGAACTGTCCCCACCCCTGGCTGGTAACCCAAGTGCTTCTATTCCATAATGCCTGACGTGGTGGTATTAGTCTCCCCCTCCCATATTCTGAGTATGAAAAAGCAAACTCATATATCTTTTTAAAATAAGTTCTTGAGGAAACAAAAAGTCAGGTAGGGTGCTGGGGAAGGGCCCGTCATTTACGGTTTCTGAGCTGAGTTTATACGCACTTTCGTGTTTGACGAAAATCCTTGGAGTCTGGAAGGGCTGCAAGGGTCGCAGTTCTGAGATTAATTTATAGACAGAAAAGAAAGATTCACCCAGCCTGCAGGAGGGGAGACAAGGATCCAGAACCCGTGCTGAAGAGCCACAGAAATTGCACGGCCGGGTGAGAGCGGCCTGCCAGAGCAGCGCAGCGGCCAGGCCGAGAGGCCCGTCCGAACGAGCAGCCGGCGGCGCGCGCTCAGCAGCGGGCTTCTGCTTTTCCCATGTGCACAAAAGCAAGCCCGGCATGGCGCCCGAGGAGTACTTTAGGGCGAGAAGGCATGTCCAAGGCGCGCAGCACGCCGGAGAAGGCTGGAGTCCATGCGTCTAAGCGCCGTCAGCTTGGAAATGTGACCGACAGTCTGCAAGCGCGCTGACTGAGCCCTCTGCGGCGGGCAGCACCTGGTTTCCGGGTAAATTGGGAACAGTAATGGAGGTTAGGGTTAGGGTTAGGCCGCCGACGGGGTGGAAGGGGCTTTACGGCTTGTCGGTGCGCCCGCGAGGGTGAGCGGTCCACACAGGGCCCACCGGCCAAGGCTGGACCCTTAAGAGCTGGGGTCGGGGTGGGAAACAGCTTAGGCCAGGCCCCTCGGAGCAGAAGGGGGTTTCCCAGGGCCCCCAGGAGGGTGGCAGCACGGGGACCGCGGCCCCGGTTCCGCTCTCGTACCCCTGACACAACAGGGCGGTCCAGCCTCCCTGCGACGGGCTGAGTGGTGCCCCCGCTCCTTGCTGCCCCACCCCTCGCCCCCCGCCCCCGCTGCCACCTCCCACCGTCCCCCCTGCCTGCTCCTCAACCCCCTTCCTGCTCCTGGCCCCATACTCCTGTGTTCAGGCCTTTGCCTCTGGGACTCAGAAGATGGCCGCATTTGGAGACGATGCCTTTAACCAGCTGATTTAAGTGAAAATGAGCCATCAGGATGGGCTCTCATCCAGTCTGACAGGTGTCCTCCTAAGGGGGGCTTGGACGCCAGGGGACACACAGGCGTGCAGGAAAAGCACCGCCTGAGGCTACATCGAGAAGACGGCCATCGGCAAGCTGTGGGAAGTGGCCGCGAAAGAAATCACACCTGCTGGCACCCAGACCTCAGGCTTCTGGCCTCCAGAGCCGTGAGAAAACAACGTCTGCTGCTGAAGCCCCCCAGCCCGTGGCTGCCCAGCGAGCAGACGCGTGGCCCTCCCCAAGGCCACCCGGGCTGGACGTGTAGTTTCTGCATTTCTTCCTGGAGCCCACATGTTGCCCGTGGTGGCGCTTTGCACCAAGAGCCGAATGCTGTCTTAGAGCGAGCATGGAGAACAGCCGGAGTGACAGAAACACACGGCAGAGAGCCCAAACCTCAAATCCAGAGGTGGCCACACCAAGAAGACACATGGCAATCCAAGGTTCCGTCCCGCAGGCACCTTTCCCGTGTCCATCTGTGGACCTCACAGAAGGGGCCAGCGCCTCCCCACTCCGGGTTCCATCGGGGAAGGGGGCATCATGCCTCCGCATCCTCTTCAGCTTCTATCTGCTGACCCACGCCCATTCCCAGCCCGTTCCCAGCAGGCAGAAGCTGCCGTGTATGAGCGTTAAACCGGCCCTCCGGCATTGACAGGGCCCTCAGAAGGACTATTGTGAGTCCAGCTTCTTTAGACTCCAGTGTCGGCAACCCAGCTCCAAGCCCCAGGCAGCCTCTTGAAAGCCACCTTCTGCTTTGCTGGGACAGACGTCTGTCTACATGATTAGACCAGAAATGTCGCCCCTGCGAGCGAGGACAGTACCCCTGGGCCTGCTACAGTGCTTGGCAATATTAATGTGAACCAGGCCCATCCTGAAATTCCCGTAGCCGAGTCGCTTCTCTGGGCTAAGGCATTGAAGGCCCCCGTTAAACACGTTGCTGAGGGACCATACACACCGAGACACCACCAGCCGCTAACGTCTCTTTGTGACCTCATCCGAGTGGTCCAGACCCCCTTAATCCCTCTGGGAGCGTTTGGGGCAGCTGAGTTCTGGTGAGAGAAGAGGAAAGAGCCCCCAGGCTGCGGGGTTCCAGGAGCTGGAGTGAGCAGACAGGTGTGGCCTAGTGGAATGCAGGTGACCACCAGGGATAAAGGATTTTGCAAGGACTTGGCTAGACAGCTCTGAACCAGCTGGACCTCCGAATCGGTCACCTCTTGACCTACAGGCCAGATCATGAGGGAAGGCCAGGCCAGGCAGCAAGCTCACGAGAGGAACTGGGCCTCTGGAAAGAACCTGGCATCCCAGCACTGGCCTTGGTCTTGGCCGAGATGTCAGGTGGGAGGGGTGAAGATCCAGCGGTGCCCACCTCTCCCCTGGGAGCAGAGGCCTGAGCGATTGGCTACCCGCCCCCCTCCACCAGTCAGCCCTCTCTCCTGCTCCCGACACTCGACCTGCTTAGGAGCTAGTGGGGGGAGTGGGGAGGGGACCGGTCGGGCGACAGCAGCTGGGTGTGGGGGCGCCGGGGCTCACAGGCCAGCAGGGACAGGGAAGGCTGTCCGGGCCGCGGTCCAGGGGAGGCTGCGGCTCAGCACGGGGAGGTGGACATCTGGTCGTAGTCCGGGCACTTGAGCAGCGCCGGGTAGCTGCTGTTCATCTGCAGGGAGGCGTCGCTGGAGAGGTCGGAGGGGCTGCGGCCCCGGGCCCAGGCGTCCGGGTGCAGGAACTGGCCAGAGTAATCTGAGCAGTTGCTCAGTCGCGGGCGGTAGAAGCCGGGGTGAGGCCGGTACAGGTCCTCGGCGGTGTACCTCTTCATGAACAGGTACACGGACATCACCCCGGCGCTCTGTGGGGGGAGGCGGAGGGCGCTGGTGCGCGGGGCCTGGGCCACGGCCAGAGGGGAAGGGAGGGGTTGGGAGGGGGAGAGGGGATGGGGCGGGGTGGGGGATGGGCGCGGGGCGGGGAGGAGGGGAGCGAGAGCGGGGAGGGCATGGGGCGGGGAGCAGGAGGGCATGGGGCGGGAGGGCGGGGTGAGGGGCGGAGCCCGGCGGGGCTCCTCCTCCTCCCCCTACCAGCAGCCCCGCCCCCACCCAGCCCCTGGAAGGGCTTTACCTCCGTTAGCAGGAAGGAGATGGCTGCGAAGGCGAAGGACCAGCCGTACTTGTAGCTGAAGTAGGTCTCCGCGTCCCTGGTCCTGTTGAGCATCTCGTCGTTGACGCTGGAGATGTAGAGCACCAGGCCCACCACGAGGGAGAGGCCTGCGGGGCGGGGGCTCAGCCAGGAGGCCCGGCGCTGCCCCGGGCGTCCGCCTCCCCTCCGGTTCCGGGAAAAAGCGGCGCCGGGGTGACCGTGAGCGCGCTCTGGGGTTCAAGGGGAGCAGGGGTCCACCCCCCAAGACCCTGCCTGGACCGGCACCCTCCAGATGGAGGCCGGCGTGCAGGAGGGCCTTGTGCTTTGCCAGGGCCTCCCAGGAGCCCACCCCGCCCTCCTCTGAGTCACTGGCCGGGGCAGGAGCCGGCGCCTAGTGCCCTGAATCCCCCCAGGTCACCCTACGGTGGCCTCAGGTGGCTTCTGCTGTGCTCAGGGGTAACGTGTGCTCCCCGGCAGAGGTGGCAGGGCCTCCAGTCCCCGGATGGCTGGTCTGTGCAGCCCACCCGCCCCTGGGTGTGGCCCCTGGGTGTGTCCCGCTGCGCTGGAGCGGCAGAGGTGGTGAAGACGCTGGCAGACCGGCCAGCGGGAAGTCAGAGGCCGGGGGTGGGTGCCGGGGCCCAACCCCTCTCCTCATGGAGCAAAGGACACTCAGCATCAGCCTGTCAGTCAATGGCTGTAATCAGATCAGGACACAGTTGATTACTCTGTGTTCAGCTGTTTGGGTTTAATTCCATTCACATGGTTAAGCTGGGCACCTTGAAGGTTAACGGAATACAAGTGTGATTCGGGTCCTTCTCAGCACTTCACTCACGCTGGATCAGGCCCAAGTGAGCCCTGTCTACGGCTGTCTTTAAACACTTCCCGTGGCCGGACCAGCCTGAGGTCTCTGGCCGGCTGTGCCGCTGAAAACCTCAGGTGCCTTGAGGCTGCTGTAGGGCCTCGACTCTTGCGGAGTGCATAGAGAAGCAGAAGGTACACCTGGGTCTGTGAGGTCCAGCCCTTCTCAGGCAGGGCCCCTGTTCCTGCCCGCTTGTCCACATCCCCTGTGACGCTGCCTGTCTGTGGGAGGGCGGGGACCCAGCCCCAGGACGCGGCCTGATGGCGCCGGGAAAGGACGAGCGCGAACATGAACGACTGACTGCCGGAATGCTGGCGGGCGGAGACAGGTCCGCGCGGAGGGGCCTGAGCAGCCCCGGGGAGGGGCGGGGCTCTGGAGGACAGCGGAGGGCTGGGAGGTGAGGAGGCCATCATCCCAAAGGCAGGCTGTGTTTCTTTCATGTAAGAACACAGGACACAGCCCTCCAAGAACAGGAGCACCCGTGACTGCGGCAGCTAAGAAGTGGTGGTGTAAGTGAAAGTCGCTCAGTCGTGTCCGACTCTTTGCAACCCTGTGGACTGCACAGCGCATGGGAGTCTCCAGGCCAGAAGACCGGAGTGGGTGGCCTATTGCTTCTCAACGGGATCTTCCCCACCCAGGGATCAAACCCAGGTCTCCCGCATTGAAGGTGGATTCTTTCCCAGTTGAGCCACAAGGGAAGCCCAAGAAGACTGGAGTGGGGAGCCTGTTCTCCTCCAGGAAGGGATATCCTTTCTCTCCTGTCCGTTCCCAACTCAGGAATTGAACTGGGGTCTCCTGCACTGCCCGTGGATTCTTTACCACCTGAGC
This sequence comes from Ovis canadensis, assembly GCF_042477335.2. Taxonomy (NCBI): domain Eukaryota; kingdom Metazoa; phylum Chordata; class Mammalia; order Artiodactyla; family Bovidae; genus Ovis; species Ovis canadensis. The sequence continues at coordinate 70,895,521 of NC_091255.1, read as the reverse complement.
TACCATGGAAACCCAAGAAAGACAGTGCTAAGTCATGTCCGACTCTTGCAACTCCGTGAACTGCAGCCCGCCAGGCTCCTCTGCCCATGGGATTCTCCAGGCAAGAACACTGGAGTGGGTTGCCATTTCCTCCTCCAGAAGAAGCGGCGGTGATAGTGTGGAATGAGGACCCTGGGTTCTCATCCCAGCTGTGTCCTGGAAGCTGCCAGGTCACCCTCCTCCAGGGGGAGGGTCCAGTCTGGGATCCTCAGACTCTCTTCCAGCTCAGACTCAATTCTGCCTGGGCCACTGACGCGGCAGGTCCCTTGCGGCTGACCCACCTGGGGGACCAGGGCTTCCCGGGGCAGAGGTGTCAGGAGTCCAGCGTACCCGAGCGGAAACAGCACCACTCACCCGAGAGGATGAAGAAGATGCCTGAGACGAAGGCCAGGATCGTCCTGTGGGGACGGACGTGCCCAATGTTGCTCAGGATGAACCCGATGAACATGAAGAAGAGGCTGACCAGGGGGAACGGGGTGGCCGAGCGAATCATTTCTGACCGAGGGGACGGAAGGGTGCTGTCAGCCTCCAGGGGCTCATTCTGTGATCACCCCGCCCCGCAATCTGAGCAGCCTGCCAGCGTCCCCCAGCTGGTCCCCAAGCCCCCGCCCTGCGTGAGTGGCCAGCCTCCACCTCCTCCTCAGTGGGCTTTCGTCCCTCGGCCCTTCACCTGCGGGGTCTGTGCTAACCTGGGGATTAGTGTCAGAACTACACTGCCACTTCATCTGGGGTCCAAACTGACTCTGGTGAGGCCAAGGCCATGGCGTCAGTCTTGCTGGGGGGTGGGGGTGGCGGTAGGGAGAGCTTGGTTCAGTCCCCTGGGGCTAATGGCGTGAATGTCTGTGTCCCACAAAGTGAAAGTCACTCAGCCGTGTCCGACTCTGCAACCCCATGGATTACACAGTCCATGGAATTCTCCAGGCCAGCATACTGGAGCGGGTAGCCTTTCCCTTCTCCAGAAGACCTTCCCAACCCCAGCATCAAGCCCAGGTCTCCTGCATTGCAGGGGGATTCTTTAAGTGAAGTCACTCAGTCATGTCCGACTGTGACTCCGTGGACTGTGGCCTGCCAGGTTCCTCCATCCATGGGATTTCCCAGCAAGAATACTGGAGTGGGTTGCCATTTCCTTCTCCAGGGGATCTTTCCTGACCTAGCGGTCAAACCTGGGTCTCCCGCACTGCAGGCAGATTCTTTACCATCTGAACCACCAGGGAAGCCCCACAAAGCTTGCATGTTACACCCAAGGGATGGTATCTGGGGCTGGCCTCGGGAGGGCTCACGTCATCGGGGTGGGGCCCTCATGAAGGGGGTCAGTGCCCGTAAGAGAGAGACAGGCGAGCCCCTCGGCCAAGCCGCCATGAGAAGACACAGCAGGATGGCCTGGGCTACGCACTGGGGAGAGGGCCCCCACCAGGAGCTGACCAGGCCGGCACCTCGATCCTTTTAAAAATCATCTGTTAATTTTTTGGCTGCATCATGAGGCATGTGGGGTCTTAGTTCCGCAACCAGAGGTCACACCCGTGCCCCGTGCACTGCACGGGGCCTCCGGGAGAGTCTCTGGCACCTTGGTCTTGGCCTTCTCATCTCCAGGGCTGAGAGGATCGCGCTTCTGCTGTCTCTAAGCTGCCTGGTCCGTGGCTCGCTGGTCCGCCCACGCAGAGGAGGACCCTGGGTGTGGACGCCCTGTCCCTTGGTCGGGTCACAGCGGCTGGCAGTGCCAGCAACCTGACCCCCCGACAAACACTCTGCAACTCTGTTTGGCACGGCCAGCTGAGTCCCGGGGCGTTGGCTCTCAAGAAACAAGCCGCCTCTTCCCTCTGCCCCGTGCAGCCCCATGCAGCCCCTGGCCCGGGGTGGAAGGTCGGAGACACCTACTTAGTACGCTGACTGTGGACTCCGAGGTGAGCTGGGTGCTCGCGGGCATCACGTACTCGATGGTGAAGCAACGCCCCTGCTCCTCACCTGCAGGACAAGAGCCGCTTTTGCTCGGGGCCTTTGGCGAGCTTGTCTGGAGGCTCTAGAGGCGAGCACAGCTACTCGTGCACCCTTGACCAAAGACCAGTCCTCCCCGTTGGTCGTCCTCCTCGGCTGAGCGCACAGCTCCCGGAGGGGTGCGCAGGGAGCGCGGGGGGCGGGTGGGTGGGAAGGGGACGCCTGCTTGATCAGCCCAGTCAGCTGAACCAGTCCTGGGGATCAGCGGGGCGACGGTCTCCCCGCCAGACAGTCCTCACGTCCTCTGGGTCCTTCTGAGCTCGGGTGTGCAGCTGGAATGTTCACGTGGCACGGGCAAGTGCTTCTAGAATCTTTGTATTACACCTGAGCAGGATCTAAGCCCTCGGGGGCCTGTCCCCGGGTGGTGGCCCACCCATCCTAACGGCACATTTTCCCCAGAGAAGCACCGAAGCTGCGTGAAAAGGGATCGGCACTGCAGCTCGAGGCTGCGTCAGACGTCTGGTGGCTTGGGGGCAGGGTCCACCGAGGGTGGCGCATGGCTGGCTCAGGCGCCCCAGTGTGGGAGCCGAGGAGCAGAGCCCCTTTGTCACCGCCTTGGTGGCCGGATCCGGGTGACCTAACGCTGCCTCAGGTTCAAGCAGAGATGGAGGCCGCACAGTGCAGGCCGTGGGAGGTGGGGCTGGCGCTGGATGTCATTCCCGAGGCAGACTCGGCCAGGCCTCCAGGTGTCGTCCCTGCTGAGCATGAGTTGGTGCCTCCCAGCAGAGCCCTGCCGTGAGGCTGGGAGGACTAAGTGTGCCCTGTGCCCACGGGCGCCTGGGTTACAGAGCCTCTAGGAAAGGCTTCGTGGACCCGCTGCGGTGTTTCCAGGCAGCCTTGAACAAGAGATGCCCTCATGCAGCCTGGCTCCTGGTCATGATGAAGGGATAAGAACAGAGTGCGTGGGGCAGAGAAACCCCGGCAAGCGGGCAGGAGGCCCGGATGGGTCTGGTGGAAGCCTGCTCCCTCCCGCGGAGTCGGAAAGACTGCATCTGGGTTTAGTCCCTGCTCTTCCGTGGACAGAGAATGTGCTAGGAGTTCCCCGGGGTCACGTGCGCTCTCAGGTGGGAAGACCTGGGTCTCAGAGGGGAGAGGACCTGCCTGATGGACACTGAAGGGCAGGGCTGGCCGCTGAGGGGAGCGCGTCCACGGGAACACCCCCTACCCGCAGGGACACTGCTTCCTGGGGGGTGTGGGGTGGGAGGGCTGCTCCTCTCTGGGACAGCGCTGGGTGCGGTCAGGGCATGCTTACCTGCCAGGAAGCAGACCCTCCACAGGCCCGAGTGCAGTGACATCCTGGCCTCGGTGCTCTGGTTCTGGGCCAGGACCACGCCCTCCTCCAGGTACAGCCAGTAGTCTGTGCTGACGGCGATGCCCAGCAGGCCCAGGCCGCACACGGCGAAGACGCTGCTCAGCAGGGTCAGGGCCTTCCTCCCACAGGTGCCCATCCTCCCGGTCAGCCCAGCGGGCGTGGGCTCTGGGGGCAGGAGAGCGAGACAGCGGCGAGAGCAGGCGCGGCCTGGGAGGGAAGCAGAGCCCCCGCGGGGCAGAGGGTGATCCAGGGCCGGCAGGACACCTGACAGAGGGGCTGCCTTCTCTCCAGTGGGGGATGCAGAGCCTGCCTGCCTGACCTCTGTGAGGGGCCGGTGTCCCCTCGAGCCCCTGGCTGATGCTGCCGCTCACCCATCCGTCCGTTCACGCGGCCCAGCGTGCCTGACTAGAGGCGGGGACAAGCAGGATCCGCCCTCGCCCTTGACAGGTTTCCACCTAGAAGACAGTGCTCCCAAGCCCAAAGCAAGGAGCCTGCTGCTTGGCGAGTTCTGCCCGAGGGTGGGGCGGGGTGGGGAGGAGGCCTGAGCTCCACTGGGAGGGTCGGAGTCGGAAGCAACGTCAGGTGTGGGGGCTCCCTTCCTCTGCGGGGTCTGGGCTTGCTGTAGGAGGGGAAGGGAAGTGTAGGAAACGAGTGTCCTTCACCAGAACGAGGGGCAGGAGCCCCACTTCATCAGCTGACCCAGGGTCGGGGCAAGGGGAGGCTGACCCGGACAATGGGCCGGTGTTGGCCTCCTGGAGGCAAAGGGGTACAGCCCCAGGCAGGACAGCACAGGCCTTTAAGCCAGCCAGCCCCGCCTGCACCTGCTTCCAGAGGAGAAGCCGAAACACACACCAGGCCACTCTCCACGCAGCGGGTGGGAGGTGGAGGGGCCGGCCGGCCCGTGAGGCGCCCCCTGTGCGTGGGCCCCGTGCTCACTGCCCAGAAGCAAAGCAGTCAGTCTCTGTCAACTGTGAGCTGGAGAAACACGAAATGACAGCTGAATGGCCAGGACGGGAGGTGGGCCGTGTTCTGTCCAGCGGAGCCGCAGGTCCGAGGCGGAGGTGTGGTGCGGACAGGGTCCCTTGGGGAACGGCTGCCTGGACCAGCCAGATGTCCCCACGTGGGTTACAGTCCTGAGGACTCTGACAGCCATTTACGAAGAATTTTCACTTACATTTGAGGCTCACAAAATCCCACTATCTGCCGTGGGGACCGGAATTGGAACCCCGAGGATGGTGAGTGCAGTAAGCGAAGGAGAGAGGAACAGGAGGGAATATCAGCCCCATGAGCTGCAGAGAGCCTTGAAGCAGCGGTGGGAGCCGCGTCCTGAGCAGCCGCGGGCTGCAGGGAGGTGAGGCTTCCTGAGGCCTGGCCCCCTCCCAGGACAGGGAGGAAAGGACAGCAGCACAAGCTGAAGTACGCTGAATATCCACCACTGCTCAGTGTGATCTGATCTGCCAAGCACTTAGTTTTAATCTTCACAACCAGATCACCACCCCCATCCTATAGGTGAGCGACCTCCTCCCGTGGTTCAGTGGTAAAGAATCCATCTGCAAGGCAGGGTCCCTGGTCAGGAAGATCCCCTGGAGGAAGAAATGGCAACCCACCCCAGTATTCTTGTCTGGAGAATCCCATGGACAGAGGAGCCTGGTGGGCTCCAGTCCAGGGGGTCGCAAAGAGTTAGACACGACTCAGCACGCACACGCGCATCACAAGGGAAGATGTTTGTGTTGTGATACTGCAAGAAAAAAGCTGGATGTGAAAGCGTGTATTTAGTGTGAACTCAACTGTGAGAAAAAAAGTCACAGACTGGGAAGAAATAAACCAAAGTGTTGATGGTGGACGTTTCCAGGTAATAGGTTATGTATATTTGATTCTCTCTACTTTTCTAAAAGAACATGTATTATTTCTACATCCAGAGAAGAAAGCTAAATAAAGGCCAGACTCATCAATTCTTCAGTCACTGCCCACGTAAAGAAAAGGCAAGAGCCCTGAACTCCCGGGCGAGAGAAGCTGAGGTGCACTGTCATCCTTTGGAGCGTGGAGCCTGGAAATCACAGCAGCTTTGAGTTTCTTTAGATGGTTACCCAGCTGCCATTAGCTGGAAGTATTAGCTTAATTATCAGGAATTAATAGTTGCTAATTATCATTCATAACTAGCCATTAGGGAGAAATGTCTTGTCGAGATGAAATCACTAATGGTGCATTTTCCTGCCCAGGCCGATAATAAAAGGACATGGGATGAAGTGCTTAGGTGCTCAGAGATAGATGAGCCTTGGTTAGAGGACAGCTGGGGAGGATGGACGGGTTTAATTGAGAGGAGAAGGAGGAACGTGGAAGGCCAGGCCAGCGTAGACGCCTGATCTCTGCAGCCGACAACCCAGAGAGAGAGCCTGGGACTTTTGCCTGACGACGGTCTGGGGACCTGGGTTCGCAGCGGGGCTTCGAGCCACTGGTGGCAGCTGCTCCTGTTCACTGGTCCAGGACTCGGCACCAGCCTGGCCAGCTCCCACAGGACACGCCAGTGGCCAGAGGGCTCCTGTGGCCTGGTTTCCACGGTGCTGACCCCCCGACGGGGGTTAAAGCAGGACCACAAATTCTCTGAGCCGCCCCTCACAGCTCCTCTCCTGAGCCTAGCAGGCCCGAGATGCTGCACCGGGAGGCATGCTGTGTGCCTTCTGGGTCCAAGGAGGTGCAGGTGCCCTGTGGCCGGGAGTCTTCCTGGAACAGGGATCAAGCCAGGGCTCCATGTTCCCAGCGCTGCCAGCAGCCACAATCCAGAGGCACACCCTCCCCTCCGCCCCAAGTCACCCCCGGCCACCTGGCACGTCAGGGGCCTCGGGAGCAGGCGGCACGCGCCAGCCCAGCCCTCAGGACAGTCCCCGACGACAGGCCCCACCAACAACTTCCACCCGAAGAGAAGCGGACGTTTATCTTGCAGCATTTGTGGAAACCAAACTCCCTTTAGGAAAGGGGGGGGGGCGCCTACTTTCTCCTTCGGAATCCTCCTTACAGCGTGGGCACGGGGCTGCAGCCCGTGGGACTCAGCGCTCAAGGTCTTAACTGTCGGCAGTTAGAAGCCCGCCCGGGGGCCCACCCCCTCACACAGCTAGCAGGTGCGGAAAAAGCCAGCGAGAGATGAACGGCGGTTTTGTGGACGGGGGAGTCGTGCCCCCGTGACCTGATTCTGGCGACACCGGCTGTCCACCTGACACAGGCTGAGGAAGCCTGCAGGGAGCGCTGACCCGGGGTCTCTGCTCCCGGCCCCCTCGCCGACGGATGCTCTGCCGCCCACGGGCCGATGGCTGCCGGACCAGGACTCTGGGCCAGCATGCCGTTGGCAGCAACCCTGGCGCTAGGCACTGGTATTAACATGAGGGCATTTGACGCTGCTCACTTCTTCACAAGCTCATGAGGGCTCAGTGAGCCACACAGGTCAGCAGGTGCAGACAGGAACTCCAGCCTGCGGCGCGCTCACCCCAGCCACAGCCACTCCCCACGTGAGAGGTGAGGGGTGTGGGTCGGCCCTCTGCTCGTGTTCACCCAGCCAGCAAGTGAGGGAGCCGAGGCGCGAGCCTGCAGCCTGGCCTGTCCTCCTCGCTGTCTTGGCTGGTTCTCAGAGCTGCGGAGGGAGGTGGAGGTTCCCGGGGCGCCGCGCTCACCACCTGACACTCTGTCCCAACAGGAGGAGACTCCTGTCAGTGGAAGCGTGGCCTGTTTTCCCTCAACATCATCAGCCTCTTGCCTAAGATAAGGGGGCTGAGGATTTCAGGCCTTTTCAATCCTGGGCCTTTGCCTCACTCAGGTGGATGGACGAACCCGGTATTTTCCTTGTGGGATGTGGTCTTGGAGGAGGAGGGAGGGGAGGAGGAGGGAGGGGAGGAGGAGGGAGGGGAGGAGGAGGGAGGGGAGGAGGGAGGGGAGGAGGGAGGGGAGGAGGGAGGGGAGGAGGGAGGGGAGGAGGGAGGGGAGGAGGGAGGGGAGGAGGGAGGGGAGGAGGGAGGGGAGGGGGAGAAAGGGGAGAAGGGAGGGGAGGAGGGAGGGGAGGGGGAGAGGAGGGGAGGGGGAGAAAGGGGAGAAGGGAGAGGAGGAGGAGAGAGGGGAGGAGGAGGGGGAGGAGGAGGAGAGGAGGGGAGGGGGGAGGAGGGGAGGGGGGAAAGGGGAGGAGGAAGGGGAGGAGGAAGGGGGGAGGAGGGGGAGGGGGAGGGGAGGAGGAGGGGGAGGGGGAGGGGAGGAGGAGGGGGAGGGGGAGGGAGGGGAGTTGGCTGACAGTCCCGCTGGACATGCCAGTTAGTCCTGGTCACAGCCCCTCCCTGCTTAGAACCGGCGTTCACAGAGATGCTGCTTTTTCTGCTGAGTCTCCCTTCTGGAAGGAGGATGGAAGGAGGAGGCGGTGGAGCGTGGGGAGGAAAGCAGTCTGGCTCTGGAGAAACTGCCTGGACGGCACCTTGCGGCGAGCTCGGAACCTGCCGCAGGCTCGCTGCTCACAGAGCAGCCCTGTAGAGGGGGCCTTGCGGGCAGTCACATGGCCCGGCTGGGTTGGCGGCGCTGGGATGCACTCCGGTAACACGCCCCCCCAGCGCGGCCTCCCTGCCTCCACCACGTTCTGCCACGACTGACTCGGATGCTAGCGGCCCAAGCGTCCCCACCCTCCTCCCCCTGCACCCCTGCCCTCCTCCCACGCGCCCCGTCCGGCCCCCTTCAGCCCCAGGCACGGGGTCGCTGCCGGTCCAGGAGGAACCCCTGGGGCCCAACCCTCTAGCCCCGCCGCCCGCCCGCGTTAGTGCGGATGGAAGAGCTGGCCCCTCGAGGGCGTGCCTCCTGAGAGCCGGGCAAGGAGAGAGAAGCGCGTGCTTCTCTGAGGAGCCTGTCTCAGCGCGAGGCTTCCTGCCTCCCCTCCACCCCGTGACTTGAGGTGAGACTGCTGGGGATACCCCGAGGCCCCAGCGGCCTGGACCCGAGCAGGGGGGGCCCGAGGCGGCCCAGGGTCCCCGGAGGGTCCGGCGCTGACCCCACACGTCTGGGCTCCAGCAGACACCTCGCGACTCTCAAGACAGGGGGTCAGGGTGCTGACTGCGTTTTTAAAGAGACAGGATTTCCAGACTGGACGACGGAACCGAGGGCCTGTGGAGAGGATCAGCACCAAGAAGGAGGGGTCTCGCCATCCCATGGGCCCCCCAGGAGAGGCTGGTGGCAAGGCGGGGGTGTCGTTCCGTGTGTTCCCTGCCAAGACCCGCCCCACAGGCCCAGGGCCACGGGGCACGGGAGACCCTGGGAAAGGAGCTGACACTCAGCCCAGCTGCCTCGTTCCATTACCCTGGGTGCCCAGTGGGCTTTCGCCAGGTGGTCTGGGCCCTGGTCCCGCCCCTGCCCCGTCCAGAGCCCCCTCAGTGATGCCAGAAGGAGGCTGCTCCCCAGGGGGGCTGCAAGGGCTCTGGGACGAGGAGGTCATGGGCTCTCGGCAAACGCGGGTCGGCTTTTCTTGACCAGGAAGGACACAGGACTGGCCACGGAGGCGCTGACCCAGGCCTGGAGCCCTGCGGGAGGGAGGTTATGGGCATCGCACTGGAAAACTGGACAAGGCAGAGATGAGGGTGGGCTTTGCAGAGTCAGAAGCACAGAGACCTCCCGAGAGGCAGGCGCCTGCCCTCCAAGAGGTCAGGGCAGGCAGGAACCTGCGTGTGTCCCCAGGGCCCCTCAGGACCCCAGAGGACACGCGGGTGCCAGAGGACACTTCATGCCAGCGGGCCTCTCCCTGCTGCTCATCAGCGCCACCTGGACATTCAAAACAAATCCCAGTAATGCCAGTTCGCTTCCGAGACCGAGTGCCAACCCTCCGTAGGGGTGAAGTGGGAAGGGGTGAGGCGTCAGTATTTTCCAAGAATCCTGGGTGATTCTAAAGTGTAACCAAGGCTGAGAGCCACTCGCTGCCTCAGGGAGCCTCTGGCCCTGGAGACGCACAGAATCCACGCTCACGGTTGGACCTCCTCACTTTGGACCCACGCCGAGCCACCCGGTACGGCAGCCACACGTGCTCCCGAGCCCTTGAAATGTGCGTGCCTCATTCAAGCGGAGATGAGCTGTTTGTACAAATACACACTGGACTCCTAAGACTTAGCATGAGCAAAGAAAGTACACACCCCACTGCTGCTGCTGCTAAGTCGCTTCAGTCATGTCCGACTCTGTGCAACCCCGTAGACATGGGTTAGATGGTGAAATGGTATCCTAGCCTAAAAATATGCGGATTTTACCTATGTCTTTATGCTTTTCAGTGTGGCTTTAGAGAACTTTACATTACAGTCCGTGGTCCACATGTTTCTGCTGGACAGTGCTAATCCACAGACCGCCTAATCCAGATGTGGTCACTGTAGTTCTTCTACTTGTGACTTCATTACATCTGCTTTTTGATAATAATTTTCCTTAAATTGCATGATTCCAAGTATATAACATTCTTGAAATGACAGAAATAAAGAAATGGAGAATAGATAGTGGGTGTCGGGCCTGGAGTGGAGAGGTCAGTTTGTTCATAAGAGAGCAACGGGCAGCAGCCTTGTGGTGCAGAGTGTCCTGGACTGACCGCCTTCCTGTTGGTGCCCTGGATGCACGATCCCCGCGTGGCGTGGCGCCCCTGTCCCCACATGGCGCCCCTGTCCCCGCGTGGCGTGGCACCTCTGTCCCCACTTGGCATGGCGTCCCTGTCCCCGCGTGGTGCCCCTGTCCCCACATGGTGCCCCTGTCCCCACATGGTGCCCCTGTCCCTGCGTGGCGTGGCGCCTCTGTCCCCACTTGGCATGGCGCCCCTGTCCCCGCGTGGTGCCCCTGTCCCCGCGTGGTGCCCCTGTCCCCGCGTGGCGCCCCTGTCCCCGCGTGGTGCCCCTGTCCCCATGTGGAGTGGCGCCTCTGTCCCTGCATGACGTGGTACCTCTGTCCCCGCGTGACGTGGGACCTTGGGGTTGGGCTCAGCGGTCAAGAACCCACCTGCAATGCAGTAGGTGATGCAGGAGACGAGGGTTCGATCCCTGGGCTGGGCGGGGAAGATCCCCTGCAGGAGGAAATGGCAACCCCCTCCAGTATTCTTGCCTGGGAAACCCCATGGACAGAGGAACCTGGCGGGCTGCAGTCCATGGGGTCACAAAGAGCTGGATACAACCGAATAACTGAACTCGGTTCACACCATTGGGGGAAACTGGGTACAGGGCACATGGGTTGTCTCTGTACAAAATCCCATGATTTCTCACAACTGCATGTGAATTTACAATTTACCTAAAAAGGAAACTTAATTAGAAAAGCGCAGTCTCGCATCTGCAACGGTGTTTCTCACGCTCCGCTTCTGAGGCTGCCTCGCAGTTTACCCTTTTGGAAAGCGACTTAGCAAACACGCACTGAGTGTTAAGCATTTCATTTCTCTCCATCCCAGCAAGGCTACTTCTGGGAATTGCCACTAAGGGAACAGATAAAAATGTAAGTACAAAAATACACAAAGATGCTGTCTGTGATAGCAAAATGCTAAACCCACCTAAACACTTTTCCGAAAGGGAAGGGTTATATGAGCTATGGTTTTTCAGCTCAATCTGCCATTACAGAGCCGTTGTGGGAAATGTTAACTGAGGAAACGAAAAGTGGGATACAAAACACCACGAGTTTGCTGCTTTGTAAAAAAAAAAACCTGTTGACACGTGACTTCCTGAATACAAAAATAGTTGCCGTGGTTCCTTTGACTGTAGGATGATGGACGAGCTTGTCCTTCCACTTTACTGCTCCTGTTCACCGATGCTGTGGAGTAAAAGCCAGCGTATTTTTCGTTTTTAGATGAGTGGTCTTCCGGGTAGGGGGGCGGTGGCTGCCCTGCCCCCTGCTGGCTGACCATGGTGATGCCGTCTGCAGCCCTAAGAAGTGGACACACAGCTGGACAGATGACCAGTTATGGGCAGATTTAGGCCCCGTTCCTGCCCAAAGCCACACTGCCCATTGAGAGGGTGGGAGGAACCTGAGACTTCACAGCGTCTGTGAAAGCTTCCTCAGCCCCGCTCAGTACAGACAGGAAGCAGTGGGCCATAAGACCCTGATATACTCCGTGGGAGTGAGGCGCTCAGTCGCGTCCGACTCTTTGAACCCCGTGGACTGTAGCCCGCCAGGCTCCTCTGTCCATGGGATTCTCCAGACAAGAACACTGGGGTGGGCTGCCATGCCTCCAGGGGGTCTTCCTGACCCAGGGATTGGACTCACGTCTCCTGTGCTGCAGGAAGATTCTTCACTGTCTGAGCCACCAGGGAGGCCATATCTGGGTCCAATATCTGCAGGCCCCTCGGAACAGGTTCACATGTTCAAGACTCTGAGTGTGAGTTCCTTGAAGACTTCTTTTTCTGAATCAACTGTATATTTAAAAGTCTTCCTAAGTGCTGGTCACTGGGTGTGTTAGCTGAGCTCACTCTGCTGACAAAAGGGGCAGTCTCTAATTTGGCACCTGCTTTTCACTCCCCTCTCTCCTGGGAGGGGCGTTGGGGGCTTCCAAAGAGCTCTGACACTGCTGCTCAGGGGGAGGAAGGAAGACTCTTTCAGCTTTTCTGAATTTCCCATGTGCTGTAACAAGCACAAATTATTTTCCCAGTTGGGATGTGTGTATGTCTGTGTGTGTGTGTGTATAAACTTTCATTTAAAAATTAACAAAAGATGACCTGTATATACAGAAAAAATATATTTTAAACCAGAGCTGCTTCCTGATAAAGAGTGGCTGGCAATGACCCCCCCACAACCCGCTTGTCCCTCCCCCAGGTGGCAGTCCCTGCTCCTTCCTGGGGCGTGATCCAGCCTGCCCCAGGCTTCTGCAATGTTCTATTTTTGTTTTCATTATTTAACTGTGTCCCATATACACAGCTAAGTGGAGTGCTCCGTTCCATAGCTTAATGGACAGCTGACCTCTGTGTGCAGACACTCAAGTCGTATGGAGCTCTGCAGGTCATCAGCTTCGGGCTGGGGGGGGGGGGGCGGATGGGGGGGCACCTTCCTGAGGTCAACTTTAGTCCAAGGCCAAAGACCAGGGACGGGGTCGTGGCTGCGGGGGAGACCCAGGGCAGGGTGAAGCCGGCGGCACGCGCCAGGAGGGTGTCAGGGCTGGGGCAGCGTGCAGACCGCCAGCAGCTTGCTCTCGGGGCTGGGGGCCGGCCGCCCATCACCGTGTTCTCTGCCTCTCCCGGCTGATGCCGGACTTGGAGCTCAGCTCCTGGCCCAGCTGGAGGGGGGCTGTCACGAGAACCGCCCTTTGGAGAACGAAGGGGCTGCAGTTCCTCTCCCTCGCCGCCTTTCTTAATCATGTAATCGCTAGGCCTTCCAGTGATCTGACCGTCAAGCCCCACGACGGTTACTCGCGCGGGAGCCTGGGGACCGCGGGGGAGTCGTCAGGCGGGCAGGGAAGGCACAGGCCCAGGCGTGTGCGCTGGCTGCCTGACCGGCGGCGGCACTGAAGGGGCCTCACTGTCGTGTGGGTTCGGAACCTCACAGGCTCCTTCCGATGAGCCCGGGAAGACGCTGTTCCAGAAGGTGTGATCCACTCTGCGGTGAGCAAACAGGCAGCTGCCAGACGGCCCTGCCCAGGGAGGCGGGCAGGACCCGACCTTGCGTGCTCTGGGGCACAGTCCTCCGTGTCCACCCCATCCTCCCCACGAGGCAGGACGCTTCCCCAGGCAGACGCCAGCACAGAGCCCCCCAGTGTGATTCCCAGGACTCCGGCGGGGGGGCACCGTGAGGGATCCAGGCTGGGTTGGCCCCGCCCGGGGGCAGGCGTGGCGAGGCAGGGGGCCTAGGCTGCTTCCCACTGCCCGCTGCCCGGGCTGACTTCACCCCCCTGAGCCCTGCCCGCCCAGCGCGCCGGCCCGGAGGCCCTCAGACTGCGAGCGGTCCTCAGCCTTCCCGCAGCAGCACGTTTGTCAAGGGGAGGCGCGCGGCCCAGTCGTGGGAGCGGGGGGGCGGAGATCAATACCGGGAGGGCCGTCTCTGGGCTGTGCGCCCCGCCCGAGCCTCGTCTCCCTTTGCGAGTCGGCAGGAAGCGCGGCTGCGGTTTGATGCTAACTGATCACGGCGTGGGTGGACCCGGGGGAGCTCGCTAATGGCCAGCCGTCGCCGGCTGCCCTTGGGCTGAAACGGGTCCTCAGTAAGGCCCACGGGTGCCCTGTGTCTGACACGCATGTCCTGCTCCTCTCCGCTGAGCACGGGGCCGGCTCAGTGGGGTCTGAATGCAGGTCACCAGCTGGCTGCGCAGATGAGGGAAGAGGACCAGAAAAACACACGCAGGGACCCCCAGACCCATCGCTCCTGCAGACACAAAGGTGCCAACCTTGGGCTCAAATGAGCCGAAATCCAAGTGGTGCAAACAGCATCGTCACCAGTAACTCCAGTCTGAATTTGCAGAGCTGGTCCGAGGGGGTGGTCACAGTGCCTGTGGGGCACAGGGGCCCAGCCGAGGACCCAGCCGCACCTGGCCCGGCCTGGAGCTGCTTGTGAAGACAAGCTCTGGGCGTGGCTCTCCGGTGCCCCCGGGCTTGGCAGCAGCTGCTTTGCCAACGCCGTGCTCCCACCTGTACTCTCCACTGACCCCCGGGCCCTCCACCCTCCCAGCTGGGTCTGAGGTGGCACCTCGGTGCAGATGCTACAATAATGTAATACAGCAGCGTGGGTGGGGCCACAACAGCTCCTGGCACGTGGCAGCCGCTCCCCCGCCCAAGCTTCTGGAAGTTTCCGAGGGGGTTGGGGGGGGGACACGGGGGTGCCTCGAGGTCTGGAGCAACGTCCCATGGGAAGCCTTCAGGGCGGCGACTGAGGGTGCAGGAGGAAGAGCGGGGCCCCTGTGCCTGTGACGGTGACCCCCGCTGGGGCTCAGGGGTGGGTGCCGGGCCAGCCTTGGGGGCAGTGAATACCCCAGAGCAAAGGGAGCAGGTGTGGAAGGACCTTGCCCCTGCAGGCTCCCAGCCTGGCTGGGTCCCGAAAGCCAAGCGTTCTCCACTCACGTCTGCTCGGGTTCAGCCCCCCCAGCTCCGTCACAGCTGTGTGACCCCAGGCTCGTCGCCTCACCTCTCTGGACCCTAGTTTCCCTGCGTGCCTTTCGGCTGAAGCCGCACATTCCAGGTGCTGCTCAACACGACAGTCGCACTCGGTCCCACAAAGACTCCGGGCGGCCCTGACGCTCGGCTTGGAGGGGACGTATGACAGAGCTGAGGTGGCGCAGACCGAGACAGGGCTGGCCTCTGCGCCTGGCTCTGAGACCACGAGCTGACGGCGGTCCCACGCGACCCTCCAGACCGCAGTCGTGTCCTGGGGGCCAGGCTGCCGGGGTAGGTCTAGGAGAAAGGCCAAGATCACAGCCACAGGCACTGCAGGCGTCCCGGCGGCACCACGGCAAAGAGCCCCCTGCAAGGAGGGGGACGAGGATGCGACCCCTGGGGCAGGAAGACCCCCTGGAGAAGGAAATGGCAGCCCGCTCCAGCACTCTTGCTGGGAAATCCCCTTGGCAGAGGCGCCTGGCGGGTTACAGGCCTGTGGGTCGCAGAGTCGGGCAGGACTGAGCGCGCGCACACACAGACGCTGCAAGGTCCCCGGTGGAGGGGAGTTCAGCGTGGGGGGGGGGGCGGGGTTAGGCTGTCCTGATGCAGAAGGTTAAAAAAAAAAGACATTTCCACACACAAAGCAATCCTGCCAGCCTTCTCCAGGAGACATCTCCTCCAGTAAAGGGGTGGGGGCTGCCTGACCGCTTCCCACCCAGCCATCTCGAGGTCCGTCACAGACACACCCTGGGCCCCGGAAGGAGGCAGCTGGTACTGGCCTTGGTGCTGGACATGGCGCTGGGCATCCACCAGCCCCACAGACCTGCCAGGCTCCTTCTGCAGAGTGAATGAGGCTGGCCCAGGTGCCTAGGGCCTCTGGGACAAAGAGGTGAGCGAGGTTCGCACCTCAGGGAGCAGCCACCTATTTTGAGACCAAGTGAGATTTACACCAGATGTCACCTGCTTCCCAGCGGTGAGCAGGGGTGTCTGTCTGCCTCTAAGTGCAGAGTCAGGACCCAGAAACGCAGGCAGGCTCCGGGGAGCCTGGCTTCCTGTGAGCAGGGGTGGAGGTGGGCAGTCAGGAGTGCAGGGTCCGGAGCGCAGGGTCTGGCTCTGTGACCATACAGCTGGAGGCCCCGGACAAATTGCCTCACAGTCTGAGCCCCTGTGTGACCGAGAAACACAGGTGCCACCGTTCAGAGGGTTTTGGGGAAAATAAGTGTTGATGGAAACGCAGGGAAATCGGAACGCTCGCACGTTGTTGGGGGGAGTGGAGCGTGGCGCAGCCGCTGGGAAAGCTGTGTGGGACACCTCAGGAAGTTAAACATCGCGTCCTGCACTGTGCGACCCCAGGACATCAGCCCACCAGGCTCCTCCGTCCACGGGATTCTCTAGGCAGAAAGACTGGAGCCGACTGCCAGGCCCTTCTCAGGGGATCTTCCCGACCCAGGGGTCAGTCCTCACTCTCCTGCATGGGCAGGCGGGTTCTTAACCACGGAGCCACTTGGGAAGCTTGGAATCCCCAGAAGACCCAGCAATTCCACCTCGAGGGACACGCCTCAGAGAACGTTCTCAGCAGCATTCACACTGCGTCTGGAGCACTGTGTGCTGGGGGTCGGCATCTACACCACCATCACCTGCCTCTCAATTTTATCAGTGCACCACCCGATGGGGGAACCACTTGCCCCTTCGTGTTAGAATTAAGCAACCTGAGGCTCAAAGGAGGAAGACAATGAGGTCACACAGCGGTCAGGCTCCCACCCCCACGGCCCCCTCTGGGGACGAGGTGGTGAGGAGCCTGGGGATACAGCCCTGAGCAGCCCTGAGTGGCAGAGCCCGCCGTCTGCTCTGCAAAATGGGCTCGCCACGAGGTGCAGCCCCGTCGGTGTCAGTTCTGATTACGTGTGCCACCGTCACGGGGGCTGCCTGCTCTTAACGGGAGAAGTGCCCAGGGACCTGTGCTCCGAGGGGCCTGGCCCTCCCTCTCGGGACCCGAGTGGGGGTGCCCCTCCAGAGCCCAGCCCTCTCCCCAGGCCCAGGCCTGCCCCCCTGTCCAGCTGGCCCCCGTGAGCTGCAGACACAAGCATGCAGGGACAGCTGCTGCGGCTTGGCTGGAAGCCCTGCCAGGGGGCACTGGGGGGACCAGGCTGGCTGCCGGCTCCTGTCTAGGCGAGAGCTGCCCCACACCCTCTGCCCTGAGCCGGCGGCCTCAAGCCTGCAGGGCGTCCCTTCCAAGAAGGGCTCACGGAAGCCGGGCTCCAGGGCGGGAGGGCCTGCCCTCCGCGTGGAACCTGGGCGTGGGCTCTGGGGACGCGGGGAACCCTCCCCATCCAGGTGACGACGCCCGGCGGCAGCGGCTTCCCTGAGCCACACGAGCTCCCGCAGCTCAGAGTCTGCCTCTGGATAACGAACCCTGGCTCTCATTTCCCAGATGTCCCTCTGGAAACAGGAGCTACTTCGACAGCGAGAAATTAAAACAGCAAACAACGAGGGGCGTGAAGACTGCAGTGGCCCGCCTTCTAAAACGTAGCTCCTGAACCACGTGTCCCCCCACCCCAAGCCTCTTCCCTCCCTGCCCACTGCCGCTCCTGCCCCGGTGCTGACACCAGGGGCCTGGAACCTCCCTGAGCACTGGGGGGACCAGGGTTCCGCCCTTGCTGGGCCGCCTGTCAGCCCCGTGGTTTCAGGGGTTACTTCACACCTCCGGGCCTCTGTGTCCTCATCTGTGAAATGGGGCTGATAAAGCCCACTGCCCAAGGCTGCTGGAAGCATGCCAGTCTCTGAGTTGTGCCCAGCTCTCTGTGACCCTGTGGACTGTAGCTTGCCAGGCCCCTCTGTCCTCTGTCTCTCCAGGCAAGAATCCTGAGTGGGTTGCCATGCCCTCCTCCGGGGGGTCTTCCCAACGCAGGGATCCAACCCAAGTCTCCTGCATTGCAGGCAGATTCTTTACCGTCTGAGCCACCAGGGAAGCCTCCAAGACTGCTGGGGGTACTTAACTAATAGTTTAACCAGCAGCAGGGCTGAACCAGATCCACAGAGGTGGTGCCACTGTCCTTTGGAAATGTCCAGCCTCAGCCGTCCCCCACGCGACTGACACGTGGGATCTGACCTGCTCCTGGGCCCCTGCCCACAGCCCTGAGGTGGGCCCCACATCTCGTGAACCTGACACGCTCTTTTTAAGGTCAAGCCAGCTCCTTGGGGCGCCCGGGGCCCATGGTCTGCAGTGACACGCCCTGAGGGTGGAGGCTGCGACAGCGGAGCCTGCCTCCTCCGCTCCCCCATCCGGGCCCTGGTGAAACCAGGCATCCTGAGCCCCAGGATGGGCCGTGGTCCCCTGCTCCACTGCCGCTTCTGCCTGAGCTGCTCGGAGCAGAAGGGGTTCCCGGGCTTTGCCCGGAGAAATCTGGGCTCAGATCTCCATCTGCTGCTTGTTAACTGGGCAACCATGAGCGAAGGCGCAGCCTCTCCAACCCCCAGGCCTCTCAGCTGTCAAATGTGTTTGCAAACAAAAAAATTATAAAAAACCCACTCACCCCCCCAACCCCGGCCAGCCATGCTGTTATCATCACATCGTTTTACCAACGAGGAATCTGAGAGCGCGAGTCACTTGGTCAAGGTTTCTGGGCAGTGAGCGCTGGAGGCCACGTGTAACCCCCAAGGCCACACACACAGCCCCCTCCCCTGTGCGTGCAGTCACTTCAGTCGTGTTGGACTCTGTGACCCCAGGGCCTGTAGCCCGCCACGCTCCTCTGTCCACGGGACGCTCCAGGCAGGAATACTGGAGTGGGTTGCCATTTCCTTCTCCAGGGGATCTTCCCGACCCAGGGAGCTCATGTCTCCTGGATCGCAGGCGGGTTCTTTACCACTGAGCTTCCTGGGAGGCCCACTGCCTGCCCCCAGCCCGCCACCCCCGCCATCATTTTCACACTTTAAGGGTGCCTGCTGCAGAGTGCAGGCTAAGCCTGTCGGAGTGGGCTGGGGCGGGAGGGCGGGGCCCCCAGCTGCACCCTGGGCCTCTGCTCTGCCCTCCCTCCACACCTTCTGCCCAGCCCTGGGCTCCAGACCCAGGGGCCCTCGGGGCTCCATGAGGCGGGGGCTGCGGTCTCCCTTGCAGCACCGCAGGGGTCCCAGAACCTGTGGGGAAAGGGAACCCTCCCTCCTGCCCTGAGCTTTAGGGAAGAGGGGGGCCTGGAGAGGAGTGGGAACCTGCCTGGGCCCACAGTGAGAGGACTGGGCTCAGCCATGGGCTCCAGCGCCACCCCCAGGCCGGGGCGCTCCTGCTCCCGTGGCGGCCCCTGCCCCACCCAGAAGACTCGAGGGCTGCTCCCTACGGCCCTCCTGCCTCGGGCAGCCGGGCAGGCACAGAAAGTGCCCTCCACCCATTGGGCATCTTCTTCCAGTGAATAAAGATTCCAGCAGTGATGGGAGTTCCCTGGTGGTCCAGCGGTCAAGAGTCCGCCTGGCGATGCAGGGGGTGGGGGTGTGACTCCTGGTCAGGGAGCCAAGAGCCCACGTGCCACAGCGCCACCAAGCCTTCACGCCCCATCTAGAGAGCCTGTCCCCATCTAGACAGCCTGACACAGCGATGGTCCCTCGTGCCAGAGCTCAGACCTGGTGCAGATAAAAAGATGGATGATAGATGTAGACAGATGAAACGTCAGTGACAGACAAATAGGTGACAGGTGACAGATGAGAGGCGACTGATCGGTGATACATCAGCGACACACAGAGGACAGAGATGCAGACCGGTGATTGATCGGCGATACGCAGAGGAGAGACAGAGATATAGACAGGTGATTGATTGGTGATTGATCGGTGATACGCAGAGGAGAGACAGAGATATAGACAGGTGATCGATCGGTGATTGATCGGTGATACGCAGAGGAGAGACAGAGATATAGACAGGTGATTGATCGGTGATTGATTGGTGATACGCAGAGGAGAGACAGAGATATAGACAGGTGATCGATCGGTGATTGATTGGTGATACGCAGAGGAGAGACAGAGATATAGACAGGTGATTGATCGGTGATTGATCGGTGATACGCAGATGAGAGATAGAGACAGATGATTGATCGGCGATACACAGAGGAGAGACAGAGATATAGACAGGTGATCGATCGGTGATTGATCGGTGATACGCAGAGGAGAGACAGAGATATAGACGGGTGATCGATCGGCCGATAGATAGATGGTATAGATGATAGGTGATAGGTTACAGGTTATAGGCAGACGACAGACGACACACAGATTAGAGAATCCAGCAAGGAGAGCTGGGGCCTGCCTGCCCGGCAAGGTCATCCCTGGAAACCACAGGCTGCGGAGACCCCGGAGCCCCAGGACGCAGCCCTCCTCACAGGGCACACGCCTCCTGAGAGGGCCTCACACCCTCGACAGCCCTGCGCAGGATGGTCCAGAGACGTCCCCCTCAGGGTCTCTCATCCGGCATTCCAGCCCCGGGGGAGATACCCCCGTGCGCGGTGGGGGTGGGGATGAGGGGTGAGCTCGGTGCTCCCAGGGAGGTCCTCTGCGTCCTGTGCGGACCAGTGAGTCTTAACTCTCGGTTACATTTTAAATCCAACTTTCCAGGCATTAATAGGAACATATTTCTGCTGTGAGTCACTTGCAAAGTGGTTAACTGAGATTCTCTAACGCAGAGTCTTGGGGGCCATGGGGTGGAGCCTGTGGGGGCTGCCCCACCCCCGCTGGGCTATGCGGTGTGGGTGGAGCTTCCAGCCCGCTGGCTGCGAGGAGGAGCCCGGTGGGCACCAATTGAGGAGCCCAGAGCCTGGCAAAGGGTCTGTGATGCAGAAAGGGGGGCCCCTCCCCAGCTCTCGGGAAGGGGGGTAGAGGGAGGCTTGACTTCCCTCGACCTCTGGAGACCTTGCTTTGATTTCTCCAGATGGCAAGGCTGCTGCCCAGCAAACAGATGCTCAAATCTGGACCAGGAGCCCGGGGCGGGGTGAGACCGGAGGGTGCAGCCTGCTCCTCCTGCCCCCTCAACCCCATCTTCCCAGGGGCGCAGGGGACCAAGGACGACACCCCCACCCGCAAAGCCCAGGCCCCCGGGGCTCTGGGCTGGCCCAAGGCTGAGCTGGGGCTTGGACCCACTTCTGTGTGGCACACGTTTCCGTCTGAGATGGCAGAGTGTGGATCCTCGAGAACACACGTCCCAGGGGTTCTCCACGCCGGCTTCACCTTCTGGGCTTTGGAAGGAGGCGAGGGGACAACGCTCACCTGAGGGCGGAGGCCGGGCTGGCATCTGCTCCTGCGGCCGGGAGCACTCCGGCCTTACTCTCAGAGACGGAGCCCAGGGCCCTTGGGGGAGCCTGGCTGACTGCTCCCGCCCCACGCCCCCTCCTCCTGGACTCCTCCTTCCCGCCTCGCCCAGGGCCCGTCACCAGGGGACCTTCTCTGAGCCACTCTGGGAAACGGCAGCCCGCACCCCACCCGCCCTCCTCCCCAGCACGCGGCCTGCTGGAATGTTCTTTCTTCAGCACATGCAGCGCGTCTCCCTC
This sequence comes from Ovis canadensis, assembly GCF_042477335.2. Taxonomy (NCBI): domain Eukaryota; kingdom Metazoa; phylum Chordata; class Mammalia; order Artiodactyla; family Bovidae; genus Ovis; species Ovis canadensis. Next base: position 70,874,627 of record NC_091255.1, on the reverse strand, counting down.
TAAAGAAAGCTTGCTTCTAAGGGAACGGGATGAAAGTCTTTTCTTCACAGCCAGGGCCCAGTGGGGTCGGCAGTGGGCAACGCGGGCCTCCAGGGGACCTCGGGGACCTCGGGCCTGCCTCTGGGGGGACACGTTTGGGTGTCACAAAGCAGGAGGGGTGTCTCCCCACTGGGAGAGGCCAGGGCTGCTCCTAAACACCCAGCCGAGCACAGGACCTCTCCCCCGAAGAAGAATCTGCCCCGAGGCCAGCAGTGCCTCCGCTGTGTGCCCACGACTCACAGGAGCAGCCTGCACACAGTAGGTGCTCAGCGACGGACCAAGGACGAACAGCTACTGCGGTCACCATCAGCACCACCTCTATTCCTTAAGAACAGCCATGCTTGAGAACGGGCTTCCAGGGGGCGCTAGTGGTGAAGAGCCCGCCTGTCAAGGTAGGAGAGTCAGAGAGGAGGGTTCCATCCCTGGGTCGGGAAGATCCCCTGGAGGACGAAATGCCAACCCACTCTAGTATCTTGCCTGGGAAATCCCGTGGACGGAGGAGCCTGGCGGGCTACTGTCTGTGGGACCGCAGAGTCAGACACGACTGGATAAATTTAGCACGCACACACGCTCGAGAACAATCTTTAAGGGTGGCCGTGCTTTGGGGCTTCATGGCAACAGGTCGTCCCGGGGACGCATGACCTCTGAGCCCCGGCCTGAGCCCTGCCTGCCCTCAGCAACACCCAGACGAGCGGCAGTCGGTCACTGCTGCGCCATCGGCAGGCAGGCCGGGTCCACGGCTCAGGCCCCGGGAGCCCAGGTGACATCGGCCTGCCCCTCCCGCAGCGGGCCTGCTGGGGGCCCCCCTCAACAGGGACGGCCAGTTCTCACCCCCACGTCCCCCCAGCACTGGCCCTCACATTGGAAGACCCAGGACCGCGTGCCTGGCCGGGCCAGGGGCCACCTCCACGAGCTGTAAGGTGACCCCAGCCAACCCTGCAGCCCCCAGACTCAGGGGTCTGCGTGAAGCACGATGCTCCTGCTCTTTCCCAGGGAAGGCCCCGGGGGCTGTGGGGACGCATGGAGTATCCCCCTCACCCTGGCCAGCACAGCCCATCATCTGCTGACCTGACAAATAACGCGGCGGGTTAAACGGCCAGCAGCACAGCAAGCCACGCTCCATCAGAGCTAAGAGCACCTCCTACAGCCAGAGCCCGTCACACCCCACGCGGCTGCGCAGTCGCGGGGTGGGGAGGGCAGGCCGATGGCCCCGCACCCCCCCCAACCCCCGCCCCCCCGCCACGGGACTGGAAGCTTCTATCTGCTCCTTCCTCGTTTAGCAGACCGCCTGCCCCACATTCCCGCTGAGAATTCCCACTGAGGGTCACAAAGTTCCCTGCCTGACTTCCCCTGCAACGACTCCCCAAACCCTTCCTTCCGGGAGCTCACAGCCGCGCCTTGCTCCGCGGAACTCAGAGGCCAGCCAGTACAGCACGCTCTCTCGTTCCTCCCCCCTCCATCTCCCCTCAGGTCCTGAAAGCCTGTAAACAAGTCACCTATGCCTAAGTTTAGTAGCTGACTTAGCTGGGTACAAAGCCACACATAGGCAAAGGAATGAGTCTCTAATGGTGCAATATTAGGCAGCAGACAGCTAGGTTTAGGGGAACAGGACGCTATCTGGTGGGTTTTCCTGGTGTCCCTGAGGTCACAAGTAGCTGGTCCTGATTCTGCCAGGGAGGAAGGCTGACCCAAAACCCAGGATGGACTGAAGGAGCAGGTGTGTGCTCACTGACCACCCAGGAATGAGCCAGGAGGCTGTGCAGGGCAGGCCCAGGGCAGCCAGGGCTGGAAGCCTGAGCAGAACGGTCAGCTCCTCCGAGGTGGGGCTGGGTAAAAACTGGGTTCCTATGTCCCACCTGCTTTCTGGGAACCTGAGCCCAAACTGTCAGCGTCTCTGATACAATGACTCACACCCTTGCCCCCAGCTCTGAGGACGGCACGAGGGGTCCTGACCTCTGGAGTCCAGGGTCCAAGAGTCAGATGGGGCCTTGGTCGTCCCCAGTGAGCCAACACGACGCCTGCGTCCTTGCTTCATGTCACACCCCAGCCCCATTCCAGATGAGGGAGCTGAGGTTGGAGCCCGTGTTTCCCACCATGACCTATGGCCTGCCTCCTCAGGTCAAATGTGAACAGTTCAGGCAACCTCCCCCTGCACTCCCCTCCCCAACCGCAAGCCACGGAACCCCACCTCGCTGGCCGAGAATGGCCGAGGTCTCAAAGCCAGCTCCCAGCTGAGGCGGTGAGGAGTGCAGCCCACCAGGATGCCCCATGCCACAAAGCGACATGGTGCACAGGGCACCCCACTCCACCCCACCCCTATGTGAGAGGGAGGCTGAAGTCTGGGGTGGGGCTGTCTTGGTGGCCGCTACAATTTTTGCCCCCTTTCTAAGCATCCTGGGGACCTGGCCCTGGGCCCCTCTGCTGGGTCCTCCTCTTGTCCAGTGAGTGGTGGATCCCTGCCCCTTCCCGATCGAGTCTCAACCATAAAAAGGGACACTGATGTGACCAGTCCCGGGGGGGGGGGGCAGGTGAGAGCCGGTGGCCCCAGCACTGGCACCGGGGTCAGCACTGTGGGGCTCAGAATGTGAACCCCCAGGCCCCCTTCCCACTCCCTGCTCTCTCCTCCTGCCCAGCCAGGTCCCAGGGGATTCTCTCTTCAATCCTAGGAAGAAGCTATCTGACTTCATTAAGAAATTTTAGCACACTGAATCTTCACCAGCTGTCAAATTAGGGTGAGGGCAGGGAGATAGGGTGAGGGCAGGGAGATAGGGTGAGGGCAGGGAGATAGGGTGAGGGCAGGGAGATAGGGTGAGGGCAGGGAGATAGGGTGAGGGCAGGGAGATAGGCCAAGTCTTTGGAACGGGAGGGGCTTGGGCGGCCGGGGAGGCCGCTGTGTTTCTGGGGGCTGCCGTCTCTGCCTGCACTGCCCGCACGGCCCCGGCCCCGCACCCGCGTCTCGCCGCGCGTCCATCTCTGCTCCGCGGCCTCTGGCCCGACACGTCCTCCTGTCCCGCTGGACGGAGCATCCTCGACACCCCCACCGTCCCCGCGGCCCCGCCGGGGCGTCCGGAGCAGGCGGACTCGCGGTGGGACCACCCGGCCGGCGCGGACCGACAGCCCAGCTCGACAGGCGGTGGGGGGCTTCCCCCCGCACCACCCCATAACCGCTGCCCGCGGCGCTATTCAAGTTTGTCGTGGGCGTGCGCGCCCAGCTTTGGAGCGGGCAGCCCAGCCGCGCCCGCACAGAGGGGGCGTCGCCACCTCCCCCGCCACCCGCGAGACAGGCAGACAGACAGACAGACGCGCACACACGCTCCCCCCACCGCGCCCCTCCTGCAGCGCGCGGGGCAGCGGCGCGCGCACTCGGCGGCGGCCCAGGCTCGGGGGGCTCGGCCCCGGGGGGCCCGCGAGGGGAAAGCCGGTCCCGGCTCCTACCTCGCTGGAGCGGCAGCGGCCAGGCCCTGGTCGCGGGTCCCCCGCCGGCTCCGCGCGGGCTCTGGGAGCCCGCCCCGTCCGTCAGTCCGTCCGCAGGAACGGCGCCAGCGACCGCGGCCGCAGCTCCGACTCGGGAGGGCGGGGCCGGCGGGGCGGGGCGGGGCGGGGCCTCTGTCCTCGGCCGCTGCGGTCCGGGGGCGCCCTGCGCCCGCGGGTTCCACCCGGGAGGTGCGCGCGTGGAGGGGACGCAGCTCCGTGGGCCTTGCAGGTGGAGAGTCGGGGGCTGGGGTGGGGAGCAGAGGGATCCGGGGGCCGCCAGAGCTTGGCCAGGACCCGCCCCCCCCCGGCGCCCTCCCCCACCCCGACTTGAATCAGGCTTACCCTCAGCTTCCAGCTGCTGCTACAGCTGTGTGCCCAACCCCATCGGCGTCACCATCCAAAGACAGCTCCGTCACCAGCTGGTGCGGCGACTGCTTCCCGTGCCCTGGGCGCTGCTGAGAGCGCCCTGCTGAGAGCGCCGCGGGCAGCGATTATGGGGCGGTGCGGGGGGGAAGCCCCCCACTCCCTGTCGATTTCATCTGCTCTGTGAAATCCTCCCGCCCAACAACCCCATTGTGCGGATGGGAAAACTGAGGCCAGAGCCCTGAAGTGACGTGCCTGGGGCCGCGCAGCGCAGCTCAGACCGCCTGGCTCCCGGATGCGTGCCCTTAAGCACATCGCTTGCCCCTCGGAAGCACAGGATGGAAATATATGTGCCGTGAATGATGCGCTGCGCTCAGATGCTTCAATCGTCTCCGACTCTTTGCCACCGCATGGACTGCAGCCCGCCAGGCTCCTCTGTCCATGGTCTTCTCCAGGCAGGAACACTGGAGAGGGTTGCCATGCCCTCCTCCAGGGGACCTTCCCGGCCCAGGGATGGAACTCGCCGGCCTTCTGTCTCCTGCACTGGCAGGCGGGTTCTTTACCACTAGTGCCACCATAACAACCGATATTTTTTATTTCTTCTTTCTTTAGTTTATCTATCTCCTTTATTCTCTGGGTCCCTGAGCTTCACAGGACGTTGTCAGATATGAAAGGAGTCATGAGGCGCTGGAACAACTGAAGGCATGTGGAGAGGCCGCGCCAGGTGTCCACAGCATTTCAGGCCTGGAAACTACCCAGCTTTTTGTCTTCTCCCACCTTCCCCAGGAGAGTGTTCCTCTCCACACCCAGGGTCCCCTGGAGAGGCCAGCCCACTGAAGGTCCCCACATCTCCCATCTGGTTGGAGTCCAGCCTCTCTCGACCTCCCAGCTCCCACCAGCCCCAAACTCTTAGCTGGAAGCATTATGGAAGTTGGACTTCAGCCTGATTCTGCCCCTGCCTAGCTGTGTGCCTTGGACAAGCTACTCGGCGTCCCTGAGCCTCCCTTTCCTCCCCTGTACCAGGGCCGATCTCGTGGGCGTGTGCACTCATCCAGAACATGCTTGTGGCTCAGTTGGTTTAAAGATCTGTTTTTGTCTGTTTCGGCCATCTTAAATTGTTTAATCATTTTGAACAAGGAACCCCATGTTAATTTTGCCCTTGAGCCCACAAACTACGTAGCTGGTGCTGGTGACAACCCCCCGTACTGGATTACTGCAACACTTCACTGGGGGATGTTTGACAAACATCTAACACCCAGCTCATGACAGAAGTTAGCTCCCTTTCTCTGATCTGGTCTTGAAGAGAAGGTCACCGGGTGGACAAAAGGGCTGGGCAGGCAGTTTCATGGGGAGGGGCCGGCTGGGCGAGGGTACGAGAACACCACTTATGTTCAGGGAAAGGCAGAGGTCTGGGCGGTGGGGAGGTGCAGGCAGGGGTGGAGAGCGGAGGGCACAAAACGGAGGACCCCCCAGGCCAGGGCGGCAAGTCTTCTGGCTCCTCGAGGAGCTGTGCGCAGACGCCCCAGGCAGGGAAGGTGGGTGGCTCTCTGCTCCACGGCCTCGCTGGCAGTCGGCCGGGAACTGGCTGAGCTAATGAGGCAGGCGCTGGATGCCGTGGGCGGGAGCCCCGCTCCAAGCTGCCACAGCAGCCTGCTGACAAGCTCGCTGTCGACATGATGGGGAAATTCTGCAGGTGTGAAGCCCCGCAGTGTGCCTGGGGACCTGGGACTCCAGGCCTGATGAATAATGGAGCAGTCCCTCTTCCCAGGGCTTCTTTCTTGCCTTTCAATAATTCATGCGTTCCCGGGGTTCATATGTGTTTCATAAAGCCTCAGCCTTTTCTGAATCCTGGGCCCATCTGATGGCTTCATGCGTCAGGTCTTAATTAGAGCAGACGTGCATGGCAGTGCCCTCAGCCACACATGCCTTGTTCCCGACAAGGAAAACCTCCCATCACGTCCTGGAGGAGGAAGAGGCGCCCGGGCCCGGGAGGCGGAGGTGGGGCCGGCTGCCCTGGGCGGTGGGGGTGGGAAAGCCCACACGAAGGCGCCCCCGGTGGCAGAGACTGCACACCGTGTGCTTGGCACCCCTCGAGCCAGGCCTGTTCAGGGGACCAATTCGGGGACGACATCTGAGCAGAGGTGACGTGTGTCTCTCCCAGATGGGGAGTGTAGCGGCCGTGAGTGCGCCATCCAAGTTCTCGGCCTTTGGGACTGGGGAGCGCTGCTGTCGCTCTGACGCTCCAAGTGATGTCTCAGAGCAGAGCTTCCTGCTGACCTCTGATGGGCGCACGGCCTGGGGAGGAGAGAAAAGCTTTCCTGTGAAGCCGCTGGGCTGGGAGGGTCCCTGCATTGGCAGCACACTGTGGTCAAACCCGATTAGTCTCCCCCGCCCGCCCGTCCGCCCGCCCTTTCTCGTGCTTTCTCGTGCCTGCTGATCACGCCCTTAGGAGCACGTGGGCTACACAGCCTGTGCAGGAAGGAGACGGGCTGGGACCCCGAGCTCCCAGTCCACGTGGTTGCCAGCGGGGATGAGGGGTGAGGGGAACAGACAGAGGAAGGTGTCAGGATGTCGGGTGGATGGGACCGGAGTCTCCCAGCAGATGCAGGTCAGGTTTGAGATGAGCATGACCTCAGGGCCCGGGGGTTTTTCAGTGTGTGTGTATGTGGGTGCATCCGTGTGTGTGCCTGGGTCAGAGGGAGGGAGGAGGGCCTGGGAGGGCTGGGGCGGGGGTGGGTGGCAGTAGGCGGGGGCCGGGGGCCTGAGCTCAGGTGGAGCCGCAGCCCGGCGCCTGTCCCCGCGGCACTCGCCTTTGTGTGTCGCTGCCCTTGGCTCTCGAGCAACCCTCCAGGCGAGGAGGTGAGTCCCTTCCGTTCCACATGAGGAAGCAGAGGCCTCAAGAAGCCTTTGCCCCAGAAGTAAGGACATGAGGGCGCTCGAAGAGGCTGGCACGTTCCAGCTCGAGGGCGTCGCTTCCTCGGGTAGACGCGGCCGCTCGAGGGGCCCTGGGCCCCCCCCCCCCCCGCCTCAGGCACCCGGACTGCATGCCCCTCCTTTGCCGATCACCCCCACAGTTCCGTCCAAGCTGTTTCCCAGCCCTGCCCTCCTGAAGCCCACTGAGGGACTGGCAGGCCTCCCACAGGGGCCTACAAAGCCCTGAGCCCATGCTCACCCAGGACTGCTCTGGCTCCCCCCGGAGCGGGGCCTGGCCGGGAGCGGCCACACAGCCGCGCCTGTCCTTGCTGGGTGACCGAGCAGCCACTCGTATCCCCCACCGGCTGCTCTCCAAGCGGCCCTCCCCGCCCCCAAGCCCAGCTGTCCAGCCTCTGCTCCTGTATCTGTCCCCTTGGCATCTAGATTCTGGCTCATGAACCAGTTCCAAGGGCAGGGGACCCCATCTGCCAAATGAAGACTCTTCTCCATCACAAAAGCCGAGAAAGTAGCCGAGTGCTCGACAAAACAGCGTTGAAAGCCGGGCCTGGTTGGGCTGAGAGCTGCGGAGCGGGGTAGGCAGGGGCAGGGACCTCGGCAGGAAGGGTCTGCAGGTGCCCGGGAGGAGGGCCCGCGTGGGCACAGCTCCCTGTGGGCTCGGGAAGCGCGCTGGGGGCAGAACGGCGTGGCAAAGGTGGTGATTGCAGCCCGACCTGAGGCTCCCCTGCTCCCTGCTGGTCCAGGAGACCTTCTGCCTGGTGACTCCTGGGCTCAGGATGCAGGGAGGGTGAAGGGAACAGGTCCAGAGAGAAACCTGGGCACAGACCCCGAGGAAGGGACGCGTGTTTCTCGCCAAATCCACAGACGCTGGCTGCGTGGACCACCCTCTCACCGGGCACTGGCTCGGGGTCCTGCTCAGCTGCTGTAGGCGGGACACTAACGTGCGAGGGAGCCCTGGGCCTCCCAGCGGTCAGTCCTCACACCTCCTCCCTGCCCCTAACCCCGGCCAGCACCAAGTGCCCTCTGTGTCTGTGGAGCCGCCCGTCTGGATGCTTCGTACAAACGGAGCCTCACAGTACACAGCCCTCGTGTCTGGCTTCTTACACTCAGCGTACGTTCTGGAGCCCCGTCCACGTGGCAGCTGCGTCGGCACTCAGCCCTTTCGCTTCTAACGTTCTATTGTATCACGATTTGTTTATCTTCTTACTGGCTGATGGGTATCACCTCTTGGCTGTTGAGAATGGTGTGATTGTGAACACATGTGTACGTGTATTTGGACACCTGTTTTCAATTCGGTTGGTACATACATCAGAGCAGAATTGCTAGATCACAGGATAATTCTATGTTTAACTGTTTGAGGAACCGACAGAATTTTCTACAGAGGCAAACTGTTTGTATTCCCATCAGTAATGGATAAAGTTTCCAATTTCTCCACACCCTTCCTAATAACTGTTATTTTCCTTTTTAAAATGATGATGGTGAGTTTGCCATAGCCCTCCTCACGGGTGAGAACCGTGACGCTGATTTGCAGGACAAGGCGTCTAGGACACGGGTAGAGAAGGAGGGGGGAGCTGGGAGCAGGCAGCGCTGGGCCCAGGGGCCTGTGAGCTGTGGAGCTTGTCCAGCGGCTCTGGCCGGCCTTCCAGAGCGAGCAAACGTTCTGTGGGAGTCGCCAGGGCTTGGTTCTAGGGCTCCCTCTGGGCAGGACAAATTCTCAAGACATGAGCCTGCTTCAGGTTGCCTGGAAGCCTCCAGCTCCTGAGACCTTGCTTCCGAGTGACAGATGACTCGGCCGTCACTAGGGAAGACCGCAGACGCTGCTCACACTGGGGGGAGGAAAGACCGCCTTTCCTCGGTTCTTACCATCTACCAGAAAATGTGACATTTCCCAGCAGGTCTGATGTCCATTCATGGGAGAAAGCTTAGCTCAGGCTGTTTCCTGCCCCTTTTCAAGACAAAGATAATGAGGGATGGCCCACTGGGGTGGAAGGCCAAGGCTGCTCGAAGCAGGGGGGCGCCCAGCTCTGGGGCACGCCACTCCACAAGCGGTTCCTCCACCCACCTGGGGCTCACTGATCCCAGCACGCGCGCGCCGGGGTGGGAGGGGCCTGAGAGTCCATGTCATCTGCCAGCCACGAGGTGACTTGGGTAAATGTCTTGATCCCTTAAGTTCTGGTTTCACGTTTCCTGGTGGCTCAGCTGGTAAAGAATCCGCCTGCAATGCGGGAAACCCTCGTTTAATTCCTGGGTTGGGAAGATCCCCTGGTTCAATTCCCGAGTTGGGAAGATCCCCTGGAGAAGGGATAGGCTACCCACTCCAGTATTCTGGCCTGGAGAATTCCATGGACTGTGTAACCCACGGGGTCACCAACAGTCAGAGACGACTAAATGACTTTCACTCTCATCATTTGAAACAGGCACATAAAGCCCGCAACACCCAAGTTGAGGGTTTGCGGAGAGAATGAAGGACACGGTTTCTTCGAAGCATCCAGCAGCACAGGCTCTGGTGAGACTAGCAGCTTTCCACGTTTGTCACGTGCCCACTGGTAAGTCTCTCTGGGGAGGGCAGCGCTCCCTGACTGGTCATCTGCCAGCCTGCCGGGCACGTTCCGGCAAGCTGGAGGGGCGGGGAGGGGTGGGGGCCCACGCTGGGACACCTGGTGCCGGGCAGCAGGCCAGCCAAGACCAGGACACACCCAGATGGCTCTGCAGAGGGGGGTCCTGCTTGGGGGGTCCCCTCATGGGAGGCGTCCCCCCCGGAGGCCCTGCAGAGGCGGGGACAGGGTGGCTCCAGGGCTCGCAGCGGAGCGTCCTGAGACACACCGCGGAGGGGGCGCCCCGCTCTCCCTCCTCTCTGAGGTGACCACCTGCCCCCTGCGCCCAGCGCCACTCGAGGCTGCTCTTTTCACCACCCCCAGGCCGCTGGCCGATGTCTGGAAACACCTTTGGCTGCCAACGGGGGTGAAGGGCTCCAGTGTCCAGAGGACAGAGGCGAGGGCCGCCGCTGGACACCGGGATGGCCAGGACGGTCCCCTCAGCAAAGACTAGCGAATTCCCAAATGTCACAGTGAGACGCCTGTCGGGTTGAGAAATGTCAGGCGGAGAAACCTTGAAATAAAGAGAGCAGATCCACGTGCAGGTCCTGAGGGGTGCGGGGCAGGAGGCAGCTCTTGGGAAGCGGCCGGCTGCTGAGGGCGGTCCTGATTTCCGTCCACAGCCCGGGAGAAGGAAGAGGTCTGTCCCACCGCCATACCGGTCAGTTACGCGGTCTCTGCCGTCAGGAACCACGTCGCTCTCTGTGGAGGAAAAGCCCTGCGCAGGGGACTGGGTTCTGCTCCTTCTGAGTCCTGGCAGAGTCCTGGCCAAGCCTGGCGAGGGGTTGGGGTGAAGGTCCTGGGGAGGGGTCAGGGTCAGGGTCAGGGGTCAGCATCCTAGGGAGGGGTCAGGGTCAGGGTCAGGGGTCAGAGTCCTGGGGAGGGGTGGAAGCTTCAGGGAGACACAAAATCACTCAGGGCTTTGGGGACCAAAAGATCGCCCCACCTTCCAAATGATTTCTCTGTGTTTTCAGCCAAATAAAATCCCCCAGCATCTCCTCTCTGGCCTTTAATCCCTCCTTCAGAGTCAGCTCACTGTGATTCGCGCGGTTCCGCTATAAATCGCTCTTGCTGCATCAGTGTGTCTTGCTGGGGGGCCCCGGATAAGGAATTCCGGAAAGAATATGCAGCAAGACGCTCGTTCAGACTGAAACGCCCCCAGGACCTCTCTGATGCCAAGCTGGTCTCTCCCAACAGCCCTTCAGGGCATCCGCAGGGCTCGGAGGGTCATCGGAGGCGGCTCTCAGCACGTGTCCTCGCCCAGAACCCACAGTGTCCGGGCCACGAGGCCGCTGGGGTTCCTGAGCTTGGTTCACACCATGAGGACCCATCCCCCAGGGCTCTAGAGGACCCACGCCTCCCCAAGTCAGCCCCAGATTGCATTCTGCCAGCAGAGTGAGGCACAGGACGGTGACCAGGTAGGCCACGGCCGTTGGGGGTTTTCCCGACAAGCTTCTCGTAGCCACAGCAGTTGCAGCAGCTGCCCCGCCCCCCCGGGACCACCCTGCGCTGCCCCCGCCGACAGGCGGCTTCTCTCCTCGGGCACAGGGGACTGGACTGCCTGGAGCCTGACCCCCAGCAGCCTGCCCATGGGCTTGACCAACGATGGGGCTGACCCAGGGGGTCCCAGGCCAGGGGCCTCCCGGCCTGGCCCGCTGGAAGGAGCCAGGAGGAGGCGGGGTCGGCTGAGATGTTGAGAAAACAGGCAAAGCAGGCGAGGCAGAAATGCGTTCAGAGGGCCGCACGCTGTGTGCTTCTGGTTATGACTCTGGGAAGGACAGCGTCCCAGTGGGGAGGCTCAGCCACTGCCGGGGGCTGGAGCGGGGGCGCCGCATTTCCAGACGGAGCTGCCCTGGTCGTGAATACAGTGGTGGTCCCGGGCATCTGTGCCCACGACCGAATTCATAGAAACGCACAGCACGGAAGACCTGCTGGGAGCGGGACCAGCCCGCGGTTGGCCAGCAGCTCCTTTCCTCGGCTGATGTCCTCGCTTGGATCGTGTGCTGTGGTTATGTAAGCCGTCGCCGTGGGGAAATCGGGGTGGTGGGTAGGTGGGAACTCTGTATTATTTTTGCAAATTCTTTTGAGTCTTAAATGATTTCAAAATAAAAGATTTTAGAAAGAAAGAGAGAGCTGAGATGCTGACATGAGTGACAGAAGACATCTGCCTTCCCAAAGCGCCGCAGATCCAGAGATTTCCAGGCCTGGGTGGGCCCATCTATGTTGACTGCAGGCCAAGAAGCCGAGCAGGGCAAACTCCTGGTGCATAAGGCTTGGTGTACATTTTTCATTATTTCCTTAGGAAAAAAGCCCCCCACTGCAGAACTGCTGTGTGTGAGCGCATTTTTAACTCTTGTTACTTGTGCCAAATTCCCCTCTAGAAGGATTGCACCAATTTATACTCCCACCCGCGGCACAGGGGAGGGCTGGCTTTCCCAGCGCTTGCCAAAATCGGGTTTTAATCTTTAAAGAAGGCTTAATTTTTGCCAGGGTAATACAGAGAACTTGAAGTCTTGTTGTTATTTTTTTTCCTCCAGGAATTCTAAATTCGTGAACTGACTTGGACCACACAATTGGCTACTCACCTGGAGACTTGAGTTTATTTATCTTTTATTTAGTTATCTGTCTGCTTCATGAAGTTGCATTTCAATGTTAGGCCCCTGAAGGGTCACTAAAGAAAGGCTATGTGACGTTTGCTCCTGCATTTATCGTTTCATAAAACCTCAGACACACGGAGGACATCACTTCTTCCATTGCTCAATCTCTCTTCTGTATAATGAAACCACTCCCAAGGATTTCTTTCAGGATTCAGTGCTAGGAAAGGCTCTCATTCCTGGAGGAGCACATAAGCTTCCTCTTTTCCAGGTTGGGAGAGCCCTGTAACGGACCATCGATCCCAATTGTTTTGGCTGCTGGAAATGCGAGGCCATTGTGAGGATCACCTACAGCAACTGTGTTAACTCTGGTGGGAAACATCATTCTGTTTCTCTTGCCTTCGGTCCTGACCTTCTTGTTTTTGTTATTTACTTGATGTGTTTCACATGTAAGCTGCTTCATATCCTGTGGACCAAGGCAAAGGCCGGGACGTCTCTTGACTATGAGCTCTGCTATTCACAGAGAGCCCTGACCTGGCGCCCGACACAGTCCTCACGGAGACATTCGTTGGGTGAATAAAGGACCGAACTTGACAGCAGACTAACAACAGAGCTGACGTTGGTTGGAAAGAAATGCAAGTTACCAGTTGATCGAAGAGCCAGAAAATGTTACCAAGAAACGCAGAGCTTCAAGAAGCCAAACCAGAAGGAAAAAATACCAAGAGTCTCAAAAATGTTCAGTGTTTCTATTTCTGGGAACCCAACTGAGGAAATGATCCAAAGTGCCTTCAAAATTTTAGGAACAAAGATGTTCATCACTGAGTTGTTAAAAACAATTAAAAAACTAGAAGTAACCTAAAGTCCAGTAATAGGGGAGTCAGTAAGAGAACTAAGGTGGTAGCCATTTAACGTGCTCAATACAAAGAGTCCTTGGAACTGCTTGGCCGTCCGGCGGTTAGGACTCCACACCCTCGCTGTGAACCCAGGTAGCATGCCTGGTCGGGAACTAAGATCCCACCAGCCCCGTGTGTGCAGTAACGTTGCACGGAGAAGCAGGACACAGAGGCGCACACTCGCCACGCCTCTCACAGTGTCAGACACACTCAGAGAAGGGAGAGAAGCTGCAGTGAGGCCAGCGATTGCCTCCAGGTCCTGTGATGGTGTGCGAATTCTATTATTCTTCCTTGATTTTCCTGTATTTCCCAGATTTTCAACAGCAAGCATGTATTTTACGGTAAAAACAGAAAAGAAAGAGTCCCGAGGCGAGGCTGCCTCCCTGGAACGCCTTGGGACCCGAGCAAGCTGCCGTCGAAGGTGCAGCTCGAGTGGCTGCTCGCTTCTTCCGCTGACGGTGCTCAGGGCCCTGGAAGGCTCACCCACCTGGGCTGCGCCGTTTATAAAATGTGCCCACAGACTCCCAGTGGCCCTTAGGTCCTCTCCCCTTGAGTATGGGCTTAGTTACTAGACTTAGTTACTCGCTGCTAAGAAATAGCAAAGGCTGGAAGTGACGCTGTGTGTCGCCCAGGATAAATGGTCCAGGCACCGCTTCTTCCTCATTCTGTCTTGAGTCACCTGCTTCTGGGTCAACACTGCCAGTCTGTCGGACATTTGAGCAGCTCAGCGGAGACCCGAGCCGGGCTCCCCAGATGGCTCAGTGGTAGAGTCCGCCTGCCCGTGCAGGAGACACAGGTTTGATCCCTGGGTCGGGAAGATCCCCTGCAGGAGGAAGCGACAACCCACTCTGGTATTCTTGCTGGGAAACTCCACGGACAGAGGAGCCCGGTGGGCTGCAGTCCGTGGGGCCGCAGAGAGCAGGACGCGGCTGAGCGACAGCACGTGGAGGCTCGGGGGTGCAGCTGAGCCCGCGGCGGGAGGCAGGGGGCGCGCCTTCTCCGAAGCGGACGCGCCCCGAACGGCCTGCCGCCCCGTGAGAGCCGCGGCGAGCGGGGCTGCTGCGGAGCGTCCTGAGAGACAGGGCGCTGTTTCTCTCTCTCCACCCACACCCAGACAGCTCGAAAAGGAAGAGAGAGTCAGGTGAGGGTGGGAGAGAGCCTTCCCGAAACAGTTACAGAAGGGCCTCTGGTCTCAGAGGCATCGGTCGGCTGAGAAAAGGAAGCTTCCCCTTGGTGACAGGGTGGGCTTTGGCGGGAGGCCGCGAGGGGAGAGGCCCCCAGGAAGGGCCCATAACCCCAGCCGGGCTGTCTCTTTGGCCTCCTGAGCTTGCAGGGTCAGGGAGGTCAGAGCCGCGCCACTGACGGTGACAGGAAGTGTGTGACTGGAAGCAGCTAATTAAGCGGGGCCTCAGCTTCTGGTCCCTGAGACGGGAACCCCAGCTCTATTCTGGGAGGCGTCCTGAGGACTGGAGGGGGCGGGCACAGGGCAGTTCCTCCAGAGCAAGAAGGGAGCGGCCACAGGGCAGTTCCTCCAGAGCAAGAAGGGAGCGGCCACAGGGCAGTTCCTCCAGAGCAAGAGCTGGGTCAGAGTCAGTTCTTTCCCCCCTCCCTGTTTAATGGTTTCCGTGTGGCTTCCACCCCTCCCATCCAGCCTTTTCTCCATCAGACCACAGCCTCCCGCCCCTTCCTCCAAGAAGTCCCCCTAGCATGGCTCACATCTGTGCTCTTCCAGTTGGCTCAGCTTGTCTGGTGTTGCTCCCCTGGGGATTGTTAGTTACCTCTTGGACTTTACTTTCCTCTTCTGTAAAATGGGCACAGCAAATAGGCCCCACCTCAGGGAGTCACCGTGGGCTTTAAGAATGCACTTGAAGAAACCAGAATGGCGCCTGGCGTGCTTCCGGTACTGTGTGCGCGCGCGCTCGTGTGTGGGTTTATCACCTGCGCCGTACCCTTCCTTATCTTTTGCCACCTCCCCCGAGCCCGTTGAGCCCGCACTGACTCTTCTGTTCTCTAGAACCGTCTCGGACGCTCCCCGCTCCTGCCCAGAATGGCTCCTCCTGAATGTTAGGGATCGAATTGGCTTTTTATGAAAGCGCCCGGAGGAGAGGGGTCTCAGCGGCTTGCGCACGCCCTCCCGCGCGGGGCTGCTCGGCTTAGCGGCTCAGCGGCAGCGCGAGTCCACCCCAGAGCGCACGGCAGGCCGGCAGAGCCAACGCCCGGGCGCCGGCCGTTACTTGGTGCCCCCGGTGCTGGGCTGACGGCGAGCCGGACGGCCGGGGTGCCCGCAGCAGAGGCGGGTGAAGGGCTCGGAGCCCACGCTGGACTCGTGCCTGTGTGCACACCGTGCGGCCGCCATCAGCCCGCAGACTCCCCGGGAGCGTGGCCGTGGCGGCGACGCTTCGGGCCACAGCCGGCCGGGCGGCGGGCAGCCTTGGGCCCCGCTCCCTCACTCATTTCTCCACAGACAGGAGCCGCTGCCGCGTGCCAGGCACGCTTCTAGGGGCTGGGGTCCAGCAGGGAATGGTGGACACGCTCGGTTTTCTGGGAGAGCTTGCATTCTGATGGGAGAGGGCACACACGTGCTCACACACACACACACACACACACACACACACGAGTGAATGATCGAGTGGGCACCGTCTGAGCCCACCTCCTACCTGTGGAACCTGATGTCACAAGCCCGGCTGGGTGAGGCTGGTGGGCAGTGGGGATGTTTGGTTTGTTTAAGGGTCATGGGGAGCCGCTGGAGGGCTTTACACAGGGAAGGGACCTGCTCAGACAAGGTCACGCAGGCTTCTGGCAGAGGGCCGTGGGCGTGGCGAGGGCGGCCTCGGGGCCCCAGGCAGGGAGACCCGTGGACATGGGTCCCAGCGGCCAGCCTGAGGGCTTTCCCAGAGCAAGGATCTCAGCACTGGCAGCGCTGCTGTCTGGGCTGGGTCCGCCCTCACTGTGGGCGCCTGCGGGTTGCAGGATGTTGATGGTGTCTCTCGTCCTTGGCCCCTGCCTACCGGACGCCCATGCACTTGTCTCCAGACACGACGACCAGAACTGTCTCAAGACATTGCCCCAGGCCCGCTGGGGACAAAGTCACCACCGTGGGGAGTCGCAGCAGGCCCAGCGGGACCCGCCAACGAGCTGGACGCAGGCCGCAGGCGGCGTGGAAACCTGCCCACGACCAGGAGGGGCAGGAGCGGGGGCAGGGACCACAGGCGCCCCTCAAGCCGGACGACCTGCAGAGCTGACCAGGGGGCGAGTGCCGGCCCGCCAGAGGCTGACCTGTGTCAGGGAGGTCATAGGCTGTGGGCACCGGGTGTGGGGGGCAGCGGGACGGCTTCCAGGGCAGCGGAGCCTCCGTCTCGAGGTTAATGATGGTGAACCGAGCACAGCCCTCCTGGTGCTCAGGCCTCCACGTGGCCTCCGCGGGGCCAGACGACCTGCTCACATGCTCTGGCCTTGGGGTCTCCCCACAGTCTGGCCTTGGGGTCGCCCTGCGGTCTGGCCGTGCGGTCACCCTGCGGTCTGGCCGTGCGGTCACCCTACGGTCTGGCCTTGGGGTCCCCCTGTGGTCTCGCTGTGGGGTCGCCCTGCGGTCTGGCCTTGGGGTCGCCCCACAGTCTGGCCTTGGGGTCACCCTATGCTCTGGCCTTGGGGTCGCCCGGTGGTCTCGCTGTGGGGTCGCCCTGCGGTCTGGCCTTGGGGTCGCCCTATGCTCTGGCCTTGGGGTCGCCCTGTGGTCTCGCTGTGGGGTCACCCCTCAGTCTGACCTTGGGGTTGCCCTGTGGTCTCGCTGTGGGGCCGCCCCGCGGTCTGGCCTTGGGGTCGCCCTATGGTCTCGCTGTGGGGTCTCCCTGTGGTCTCGCTGTGGGGTCGCCCCGCAGTCTGGCCTTGGGGTTGCCCTATGCTCTGGCCTTGGGGTCGCCCTGTGGTCTCGCTGTGGCATCGCCCTGTGGTCTCGCTGTGGGGTCGCCCTGCAGTCTGGCCTTGGGGTCGCCCTGTGGTTTCGCTGTGGCATCGCCCTGTGGTCTCGCTGTGGCATCGCCCTGTGGTCTCGCTGTGGGGTCGCCCCACGGTCTGGCCTTGGGGTCGCCCCGCGGTCTGGCCTTGGGGTCGCCCTGTGGTCTTGCTGTGGGGTTGTCCCATAGTCTGACCGTGGCGTCGCCCCGTGACCACAAGGAAGAGCGCCTGCGCTGCTGCCAGGAATGCACACGAGTCCGAGGACACCAAGGGATGGTCGTTGTCTTTATTCGAACACACGGGCTTCCAAACTACAGGTGATGCATCTAACAGAGCACAGCATGCAAACAGAGGTCAGAGGGGACAGTGTTAGAGCAGCGCAGCAGCTGGCACACCCATCTCGGCCACGGTGAACCAAACGCGACCAGACAGCTGAACGGCCTCCCCGCGGCATCAGTAGGTAGGTGCTCACACCAAAGGGAAACCACAGCCGCCAACCCTGCCTCCTCCACACAGACTTGGGGTCTGATTGACACAGGACGGTTTTCAATTAACAATTTAAACCTGATGTGTCCTTCAACCCTCCCCCCCACCAACAGAGCAAAAGCAATGATTTCAAGCGTCTCTGATCGTCTATAAAAGATACTCTGAAAGAGTCTAATAGAGGAGAGAGGAGGTGAATTTTCAGACTCAGAAGAATCACAGCCTTCATGGATGATGTGAATAGCCCCCGCAAGAATCACATTTTTTCCAGGGAGAGTATCAACAAAAGGCTACCGACAGTCACAGGGATAAAACGCCTGGAGTTACGCTGAGGCGACAAGGACACAGGTGTTTAGTCAAAAAATGCGACGCCACCTTTTGTCTTATTTTAGAAAAACAGGTTCTTAGAAAGTAGACTTGATACTGTTTTCTGACAAGTGGGTCCTATCTGCTCACATGGGAGGAGACACTGATGGGCACGTTTGCCGCTTTCTCTGGACGTTGGAGCAGGTCTGAGCCGCCTTCTCAGGGAGACCCCGAGAACTGCACAGCTCTTATACCGCTTCATTGAACTTTTCCCAAATAACTGAGACCTGGGGACCCTAGGGACGGGAGACAGAGTGGAGGAGACACCCCTCTCCCAGGCCAAAAGGTGGCTGCAGAGCCTTGAGGAGCAAGAAAAGGGGCCCCAGGGATCCCCGCAATCCTGGAGCTGCATCTGTACAGAGAACAGGGAAGCTTCTCTCTCGTGGCCCAGAGTCTCCAGACTTTAGACAGTGGTCCCCACTGTCTATTAAGAGCATCAAGGACGTCATTCCTCCAGGCACTGTGAGGGGCCACCGCACCCCACTAGCGGGGGCAGCCCTGTAGCAGAGCGCAGGTCCGGGTGCTCCGGGCGGCCCACCCCAGCTGAGTCCTCCTACAGGCTCCTAGTGATTGGAATCTTATGAAATCATTGGAATCACTGGAATCTTATGAAATCTTATGAACTCATTCTAAAATAAAATGAGTTTTATTTTAAAAACTCATTTTAAAGGAAGAATTGATTTATTAAAGTTCTCTATAAAAAAGTACAAATAGCCCAGTATATTCAGATGTTCTGTTTGGAATGAACAAATTAGATTTTTCCATAAGGTTTCAAAAAGTCTTTGGAGCCTGTGGGCCATAGTGCGGGTTATCATAAGGCTGTTTGATGACTGAGTTGGACACACACAATTATTAACTATCAGCTGATCACACAGATCAGAGGCACTGGGGTCCTAATCTCAGCTTTTAACCCTCCTGAGGGCTCCCGACACTGCAGGGTTAACAATTGTGGCCGCGCCTTTCTCTATGGCTGCCTCCGCCCAAACGGGAAACGGCAGGAACGCTGACAGTCACTATATTTCATAAAGTATAACCCAAGTAACTCAAGGAAAAGATGTCTTTTAAGACATCTCCCAACACTCCCTGTTAGACTGCAGCGTGGCGACCGCCAGCCTGCTGCCCGGATCCCGAGAGTCATGCCCGGTTCCCTGCCCAGTGCCAGGGCCGTGAGGATGTTTCCGGCGCCTGGCGGGGCAACAGACGCGGCTGCCCCTGCGGGGCTTCGAGAAGCAGGAGACGGTGCACCGGACGGCAGTGTGAGGGTGCCTGCCACGGCGCTTCGTTTCCCGGGCTTTAAAACCGGACGGCCCCCCTCTGCCTTCCTGCAGCTCTGAGAAAACACCCCCAGCGACACACTCAGACTTCCGCTGGGTGCCCTGGGCGTGGGGCCGCCTGCGGAGTCCGGCGATTTTGCCCTTTCTGCCCGCCCCGCCCCGGGCTGCAGGCCGCCACCCAGCAGGACACTCGGGCCCCACCCAGAGCTGGGAGCCCCTTCCCGGCGCGGGGGCTCAGGGGCCGGCCGTGGCCTTCCGGACGCTCTCTGGCCAGGAGCAGCAAACTTGCCCTCACGCCTCCGGGAGCAGCTACGCCCCGCCGGGGGCCCTCCCCCTTCCCGGCTTCCTCCGGCTGCGGGGGCGGCCGTCGGTCCTTCTGCGCCCAAGCCCGCCCTTGCCTGGACCCCTCGGCCCCCTCCCACGACCTCTCCCGGCCCAGAGCGCAGCGGGGGCCCTCGGGCCCGTCCCCTGCGTCCCCGCGCCCCGCCGCAGACCGTGCTCATCCGCCGTGCGCGCCTCGCATCAACCTGGGTCCTCGCGGTCTTCCATCCGACCTTCTCAGCCCGGGTTTCCAAAGACCTCTTCACCCTCTGATTTTCTCCCAAATTCCTGATACGAAAGCCTAACACACCTCCCTCCGAGGACACAGCGGACAGTGACCCTGCGGGACGGTGAGCTCAGTCACGCGGGCGGGAAGAGCAGACGCCGGGACCGGGGCTCCCCGCGACCTCCCGGCCGCTGGCCCGCGCGGGCCTCCCGGGAGCCCTGCGGGCGGCGCACTCCAGGTGCTTCCTCAAACCAGGCCCCTGTGGGTCTAAACAAGACGCCGAGAGGAGGGGCAACCCCTCCCCGCGGCCCGCAGCCTCGCAGGACCGCCCGCCCCAGCGCTGCCTCTGGCAGGAAGGGGACGCGACCTTCTGAACGGCCTCTGGAGCCACGGGGTCCGGATTTCCGGTCCTTCCCGGGTTGCCCGGGGGCCTGACCCCTCGAGGCCTCCTCCTCACTCCGACCCTTTGGCAGCTCCCCTCTGGGCTTTATTTTACCAGACCCCCGTGAAGGGGGTGAATCCACGGAACCTCGGTTCAACCCACTCTGCTAACCATCACCTACATGGTGTGTGCTTTCAACAGGACTATCGTGGGATCTCAGTTTCTTAAAAAGCATCAGCTTTGATCTAAATTCGGGGCACAGCCACGCGTCGACTCGCCCCACCACGGTGACCCTTGCTGACCCTGATCTCCCCCCGGTTTCCCCCAAGTCTGTTTTCAGGCTCGCAGCCGCTCCCACAGGGCTGGCCCCACACAGGGGTTTCCGCACGTTCAGAAAGGATGGAAGCCAGCTGCGATGCGGGGCAAGGTTCCGGAGAAAGGCGGAGAAAGAGGAACAACCTGGAAGCGCGTCCGCCGTGGGAGGACAGAGCGGCTTCCCCGGCTCAGCGCCTGCTGGGGAGCACGCGGTCCGAGCCGCCGTCCTGGACTGCCCTCCCCTCGCCGGGCGCCTGCCTGGGGAGCTGTCCTGGGGTTGCTCCACTCCAGGGCAGGGTGACCGGCTGTTTCTTGGGTTCTCTCTATACCTGGGTCCCTTTCCATCAGACCAAATGAGGTGTGGGGGAGGATGGGCCAGGCCCGCACAGACCCCCCATGGGGGCCCACGGTCCAGCAACGGTGGCTGAAGAAGCTCCTCTTTGCTGGTCTAACCTGGTCTAACCTCTTCCCTACCCGGCGCCTCCTCCAATCACAAGTTCCCGGGATGGCAAGGCCTCTCGTCTCTTAAGGCCCCTCAGGGGTGGTGTGTCAGCCGAGAGTCAGGAAAGAGCAGAACGTAAAACTGAAACGACACGTCACTGGGGGCACTGGGGGCCGACGGGGAACGGAGCACCCCCAGCGCTGACGGCCACGGCCTTCAGCACCCGCTTCCTGCTGCTGGCGGCCGGCTCCCCCAGGCCCTCGCTGTGATGCTGTCTCACAGCTGTGCTCCCTCTAAGACCCGGAGAGAGCGCCGGCCTCCCGAGAGCGTCTGCAGAGCGCTCGGGCCTGGCCTCGCTGTCTTCGGACCGCTCGGGCCTGGCCTCGCCGTCTGCAGGTGCGGAGTGGACGGTGGGTCGTGCCAGGGCCGGCACGCTCCTGGGGCGTCCACGCACCCACGTCGGGAAGGGCTTCCCGAATCACTAGCAGCAGCAAGGCTGCAGGAGGGGACAGAACAGACGAACCAAGTCTGGCCTGGGACCGCGAGGACACCACCGCGGCACCCAAGGCCTGGGTCCCCTGAAGCCAGATGGTCCCCATGGCCCCAGGAGGGAGAGTGACGCAGGACCAGGCCACAGATGGTGCTTGGAGGGCAAGGGCAGGGGGCGGGGTCTCACCTCAACATTATCTTCCAGAGAAAACTTCTGTTTGCAGGTAGAATTAAATATTTATACATGTATATACCTTATTGATCATGTAAAGTAGCCATTCACTTTCAGAATTAGATCTACTGCAATAAAAAATTAATAAAGCCGCTCTAGTGCCAAGGCAGGGTACACACAGAGCTTGGGTGTGGAAGAGGAAGCTTTGCAAGGGGAAGGAAGCTAAAACTTAATCATAAAAGCAAGTTAGAAACAAGGGCCTTCACAAATATAGCACAGTTGTGTCTTATAAAATTATTGTAATACTCTCTTTATACTTGATACGATTATATCAATAATATAGATTCACTTGTTATTAAGGTTTATTATAAACATGCAAAGTTCATTGCATGAAGCGTTTGCGAAACATACTAAAATCCTTCCAGCAATAAAGCCTCTTTGAGCTGACATGCATCCGGGTTTCCTGACTGCAGCGCCAGGCGTGTCATTCGACACGACACCCTGGGGCACCCACACTGTTCACCTCAGAAGACGGGGATGGGGGTGCGGGGTCCTGGGGCTGCCTCTGGAGCCACGCTGGGTGAGCTGACTGTACATCGTACTCTCACAGACACCGCAGCCCGTTCAATAAATAAGTACAAAAGGGGAGGGCGCACGCTTCCACTTCCCAGGCAGCAGGCAGTGAAGCAGCAGTGTGTGGACGGGGTTGGCTAACAACACTGTGAGGATGGCTGATGGCTGATGGCACCCTGGATCCAGAGTCATCTCTCGGAGATTATGAATCACTCACACTCACACACACACACACACTCACACACACTGGTCTGTCCTTGATCTGATTTCTTGTGCTCATTTAGCGGATTCCTTAGAAGATTTGGCCTCTTAAAAAGACATGCAAGTATCAAAACAGTTATCAGCCAAGTCAGGTACAAGGTGACAGACGCCCCCAACACCCATCTAGGGCTCTCTTCCTCTCTCTAAACCAGTGACCGCAGTACGGGAACCATGAGCGGGTTACAACCGTCAGCGCCTGGGAGCAGTGAGCTTGCAAACTGGACTAGACTTCTCCCAGCCTCTCGGGTTCTGGGGACAGTGTCCATGGAGGCAGAGGACACAAGCGGCGGGTTTTCTGAAGCCCTCCCAACCCCCGAGTCCTGCCTCGCTCGCGCTCTGGGACCTCCATTCTTTTATTCCAAAGATGTGGTGGGTGGAGATGTTTCCGGCCCCCTAGACCGTTTGGTTCATTTGAACATCTCTGATCGGGAAATCTCGATGGTGAAAATCAATAGAGGGTTTGGGAAACACATCAAACAGTACCAAAAAAAGGGGGGGCGGGCAGAGTCTGTTTGCTTTCCAGGAAGGGCCAATCCCCCGCCAGGTGTCACCTCTAGGTAAAGCGGGTGCTGACGTGACGTCATCTTCCGCTGAGATGACGCAGCCGAGCGCGGGGACCACCACCCTACAGTTTTCAGGCCTCCACCTGGAACAGGGAGGGCCGAGGCCGTCAAACTCTAGGGTGGGGGTCGCTTCCCACGGCGGGGGCGCGGGCGAGGCTTCCGCGAGGAGTCTCATACCGCGCTCTGCAGGATGGGGTGCACGAACTGGGGGTTGACGTACGAGAAGCCTTCGAAATCAGACTGGTCGATGTTAGCGATGACCAGCTGGTCGGGCGGCGTCAAGACAGGCTGCCCTCGCGTGAAGAACTTGTCGAAGTTCTCTGCTCCTTTGCCGCACTGTGGGGAGAAGAGAAAGGAGAGGTCGGTGGGGGTTCCGCCACTGACCCCGGGGGCCGCTCTCCGCGGGGCGGGCCGGGGCCTCAGGCCGGTCCGGCGGGACGGGCCCCGGAGGGTTTGCGGCCGAGCGGCTGGCGAGCCGGCGCCGGGCACAGCGATCGCTCACGAGGTCACTCGCGGCTGAATCGGCCAGCAGCCCGGAACCGGAACCGGAAGCCGGGGGGGGGGCCGGCGTGCCGGGGGGCCGGGCCGGCCGCGCCAGAGAGCCCGGTCTCCTGTGTTCCGCCACACTCCGCCCCGCCCTTCGGAGCCGCGGGGACAGAAGCCACACGCTCAGGGCCCCGGGTCAGTCCGCCAGCTGGCAGGCCGGGAAGTCGGGGAATGCGCACAGTCGCCCCTGACCTGAGAGGCTGGGGGCCTGTTGCAGGTTCGGGTCTTTGCAGCCGTGTTTGTAAGTTGTGTTATGCTTGTCTTCCAGCTAGGAGGTTCTGAAAACCTCGACCCTAAATTCATCTTCAGCCAGGACGGAATCAGCATGGAGGCAAGGCTGGCCTCTTCTTCCCGGGCTCAGGGGATGGGGGCACTTCTGCCAGCCAGCACACAGGCGGCCACGGAGCTCACTGTTTGTGGTTCCGGCGGGAGGGCGTGCGTGCCGGGGTCCCTGGAGGCAGAGTGTCTGCCTGTCCCAGACGCCCACCGCTCCCCTCCCGGGCCCAGCAGGCACTTCATGCGCCGGGGCTGCGCGCAGAGCTGCCCTCCTGGGGGAGGGGGTCTGGGAAACACAGCAGCGTAGGCAGCACTGCTTGGGAGCCTGACCCCCAACTAAGAGGCAGGGGTGTCCTGCGCACACTCCAGTCCCCAGAGGGGCGGCAGGTTGGGGTCCCGGATCTCAGGGCGACTCTGAGGCAGAGTGCTGGGGGTGCCCTGGTGACATGAGTGA
The DNA here is from genome assembly GCF_042477335.2 of Ovis canadensis. Classification (NCBI taxonomy): domain Eukaryota; kingdom Metazoa; phylum Chordata; class Mammalia; order Artiodactyla; family Bovidae; genus Ovis; species Ovis canadensis. Next base: position 70,850,642 of record NC_091255.1, on the reverse strand, counting down.
CCATCTTCTCCTCCCCCAGCGGGGACCTCAGGGTGGCACAAAGCAGTCCTGAGTCTGCGGAGCTCCCCCACCTCTCACAGGGCACAGGGGAGATGTGGGGCCACCCCACGCTCCACATTCCCGGGGAGTGCAGAGCGCCTTCGGAGTGAAGGCCAGCAGATGCCCACTCCCACATTCGGGGCCCCCACCAGACCATTCAGAGTCCAGGCTCTTCAAGGAAGAAAGGACGGGAATTTTCCGAGACTCAATCAGGGGCCACACTTGATTCATCAGGAAAACCGACCAACAGCAACCAACCTCCAGACACTCTGGGGCCCCCACGACCGGTCAGGACAGAGAGACGGTGCGGGTGCGGCGGTCAGGAGGTGGCCCCAGCCTGGCGTGTGTGCTGGACGGCTCCCTGGGCAGTCCCAAGCCCAGACTGCCTCTGTGGCCGCAGCAGTGCGTCTGACACCCCAGGAAGGTGGGGGTTCAGGGCTGAAGTGCCGGGCGGTGGCTTCAGGCAGCGCACATGCTCCCCCGAGAAGATGGGGAGCAAACACTTGCCTCCTGCGGCTGCCATGAGGTCAAAGGAGCAGCTGGGGAACCCTGAGCCGGCGATGAGGTCCGACATAGACCCAAGATGGGCCCCACAGACGCGGGCATCCGGCAGGGACCAGGCATGCAGCTAACTCGTGAGGGATGAATGAACTATTAGTAATCCGCCTCCTGCCCGACTCTGGATGGAGCACTGCCTGCCTAGTTCACTGGACGTTGGGGTGTCTCCCACCCCATTCCCTGCTCTGGACTGAACTGCCTGCCTCGTTCTCTGCACGCTCCTGGCCATTTGGTAAAATCATCGAGGAATGAAATGAATTGGGGAGGTCAGGCTGTCAGGAGGGGGTCGAAGGAGGCTTGGGATACGCGCTCCCCTCCTGGAGCCCCACAGAGCTCACAGCCTCTGCATTTGTGCACAGGGCCGCGGGGAAGAGACGGCGTCTGCTCCTCGGACACTCAGCTGGGACCCCGGCCTGCGAGGGGCCAGCGACACCGCACAGCACACACGCTGGTCTCAAGCCTACCCTTCACACCTGAGTGTCCTGGTGACAGAGAGATTAGACCCAAGGGCACCAGCATGGGGATTAGGGTGAGTGTGAGTAGCTCCACAACGCTAAGTTACAGAGCAGAACACTAAACCAAACTCAGCACAGCGGGAAGGGTGTGGAACGAAGCCGGAGGAGAGGTGGACAGCACAGCGAGGGGAGGACACTCCCTGCGGGCAGGGACCGTTTGCCAAAGACCAGACATGGCAGCTTTGTCTCGGGGCAGGCCGGTGGTCCCAGCAGAGGGGGCGGGGGGCACATCGCCCGCAGTGGGGCTCAGCTCCCTGACTCTCCATTTAGTTAAGGAGCCGGTGGAAGGAATGAGCCGGCGCCTCCCGGGAGGTCCCGTCTGTACCAGAGAGCTGTCTGGCGAGGGGTTGGGACGCCGGGGCATCTGTGCTTCCTCAGACCAACATGCGGAGGGCGGGGCTCCGTGCGCGGCCCAGGCAAGCGGGAGCACACGCCAGGACTAGGCAGTGCGGTTAGTTTGTTCATCGCATCACTCAAGGTTCCGAGAGGTGCTCACCGAAGGCCTGGACGCCCACTGAAGCCAGTGCATTTTGGTGCAGAAAGTCTGGAGGAGGAGAACGGACAGAGGAGGGTTTGGAAGAGAGTCAGTGCCCGTGCAGAGGAGCCACAGGGTCACATGAGCCACGTGGGGCACCTCTGAGGTGGACCTCCGTGTGAAGGTTCACACACGCACGCAGCCTTCTGGAAGCTTACAGAAGTGAGTGAGCAGCAGGCATGGTCTGTGCAGAGGGTGGTCTTACATCCTTCCCTGCGGCTTGACTGCCTCTTTCCACACACAGAGTTTGTATTTTAATGATAATTCAAAAAAATGGGCTGGGGCCTCTTTCACCTCCTGCCAGTGTTCCCTGGAGACAGACCCTGAGTCTCTGACAAAATTAAACATAACTCCTCTCACCTGCCCGCAGAGCCTCTTAGGGAAGGCTACTCCAGGTCAGGAGGTAGCTGATTTATGGGTGACTTTGCCCATAAGTGGGGCTTCCCTGGTGGCTCAGACGGTAAAGATTCTGCCTGCAATGCAGGAAATGTGGGTTCAGTCCCTGGGTCAAGAAGATCCCCTGGAGAAGGAAATGGCAACCCACTCCAGTATTCTTGCCTGAAGAGGAGCCTGGCGGGCTACGGTTCATGAGGTTGCAAAGAGCTGGACACAACTAAGCGACTCGATGGACGTGAATCTGAGTGAACTCCGGGAGTTGGTGATGGACAGGAAGGCCTGGCGTGCTGCAATTCATGGGGTCGCAAAGAGTTGGACACGATTGAGCGACTGAACTGAACTGAAGCGACTAACACTTTGCCCATAAACAGACACACTGAAGGGGCAGGTTCCTGCAGGGTGAGGGCCTGCGTATCTGAGGGCAGAGGTTGCAACTAATTGCGCTCTGTATTCTCTGGCATAAAAACACACATGCCTCCTGGTCTTTCTTTACACTAATAGCTTTATGGCATTCGAGGCTGCTTCTCCAAGGAGGGCTGTTGTCCTGAGTAGCATCGTGGGGGACCTTCCTCCAGACCACAGCCAGTGGCCACGGGTCTGCACTTTCCCCATTGCCTCCACCTCCCCACCCTGCCCTACAGCTCCCTGGGCCTTGCAGGACAGCTGCTCGTTCATATCGATAATTACTTTAAAAGTCTCATTTCTTCACGTTTCTCTCTTGAGCAGAATCGCATTTGGGAGCATGATTACCAAGGAATAGGAAGGCTTCTCGCCTCCAATTAACCAAGAAGATGCCGTCCTGGCCACGTTCCAGGCTTAAATCAACACCAGCACGTCACCTATGGCAGATTCCAGTCCCCCAAGGCTGGTTAGTGGCCCCGCACTGTCGGCGACCCTCCCAGAGCCTTAAGCATCTTGACTTTAATTAGCATCATTGCAGCTGGTTCCACGGAAGGGCTCTGAGAAGGAACCATCTGCCACTGGGGAGGGCTGATGAGACGCGGCCCAAGGCTCCTGATCCAGCCTCCCCAGTCCTCCTCCTCCTCCTGCCTGGAGGGCAGCTGCTGCTCCCTGTAAGCACCTTCTTAGAGCAAAAGACTACAGCACCGTGAGATGCCCTTGAAAGTGAAAGTGGTCACTCAGTCGTGTCCGACTCTTTGCAACCCCCACGGACTGTGGCCCATCAGGCTCCTCTGTCCATGGGATTCTCTAGGCAAGAACACTGGAGTGAGTTGCCATGCCCTCCTCCAGGGGATCTTCCCGACCCAGGAACTGAAGCTGGGTCTTCTCCATCACAGGCAGAGTCTTATCGTCTGTGCCACCAGTGAAGTCTGAGAAGCCCTTAGTTCTAGGAAATGCACATGGAATAATGTCGGTGTGAGCCTGTGGCTTTCTCTCAGGGGACCCAGAAAATACATGTATGTGTGTCCTCAGCTCGCTGCCATCACAGAGATGCAGAGGAAGGAAGACACGGGGCAGTGGTGGGAGGCTAACACTTAGGGGGTCCAGGGAAAGGGCATTCAGCAATCTGTGCAGCTCTTCTGTTTCAAGTAATTATTTCAAAATAAATAAAAAATACTAGAACACTGCACTAACTTGGATAATAAAACCATCATCGCACTGTCTAAACAAACTGAGGACCCTGTGAGATAAAGGACTTTGAGGCGAATCTGACTGTGTGTCTTATCACCGTCCAGATGAAAGTTCTTTTCTGTTTTCGTAGGTAAAATAATAATAGTAATTTCTCAAGAAAGGCCACCTGATACAGACAGCCCTGTTTCTAAAGTTCTCTGCTCCCCTGTCAATCCTGGGTGTATTTCTCAGCGTTCACTTTGTAGATTAATTTCTAATCACCATTTCAGTGCAGTGGGTGCTTTTGGCTGACCCGTGAACTAACTATTCTGCTCCTTGGTGCTGGCGGATAGGATTCAAGAAGAGAAGCACCAATTAACTCTCTGATTAGGATATTCACATCAACTGTTATTTCTCGTAGGCAGGCTGAACGGAAATGTGAACGCTGTTCTTGGGCTTTTTAGTCGCATGAATAACTGTTGTTCAGTCATTCAGTCTTGTCTTGACTCTTTGTGACCCCATGGACTGCAGCACACCAGGCCTCCCTGTCCTTCACCATCTCCTGGAGCTTGCTCAAACTCAGGTCCATTGAGTCAGTGAAGCCATCCAACTGTGAATAATAAATCAAGATAAAAGCCTGCAAAATGCAAAGTGACACATGTGCTTCTGAGGGCGGCTGCAGGGATAAGGACTCGGGCCTTTCATGTTTTCAGGAAAAACAAACAGAAGGTGCTTTCCTCTTCCAGGGAGTTCTCCCGGTGCTGGCCAGTCAGGCGGCTGCACTGTCCTCTCCTGATACCTTGTTGTTTATGGATGTCACCGGGATGCAGCCCAGATCCTCGCATTTCTCATTAGTAACCGGACTTGAGTCCTTTCGGGGGCAGCGTCTTCTTTAAACTCAAAAAAGGGACCTTCTTACATGAGATCTTTGGGACACAGCCTCTTTCGATGACTCAGCTTTGTCTTTCAGATCATCAGGCAAAACTGAGGTTCTTGCTTTGTTGTATTTCCTTGAAAAAACTGAAACCCGCTTGGTTTGTACTTTTTTTCCATAAAGGAAGCTACGTGGCTGCCTTGTCTCCAGGAGAGAGCACGGCAGCACAGTGTCTGGTTTTGCCCAGTACACGAGGGACGGCCCGTCTCCTGGAACAGCCTCTCCGCCATCACACAGGGTGTCCCACCTCGGGGGCCGCGGGAGCAGGTGCACCCGAGCCTCCAGACTTGCCCCACCCTGTGGGAAATGGCCGTGGCCGCTCCTCCCGGCCTGTGTTCACGTGAGACCCGGGACAGAACCCAGGCTGTGCTGTACTGCAGAGCCTGCCCTTAATGCTGCCAAGAGGGCGAGTTCTCTCAGAGCCTCCTGGGAGCCCAGGGCCATCGAGAGGTGCGCTGGGCTGTGGGATTCCACATCTTCCAGGTGTGTGGGTACAGCTTCAGGGATGTAGCTTTGGGAGGAAAGAAGACACGCAGGGCCAGGACCCCTGGAGACCCCTCTCCCCCTAGCTGAGCTCCGTGGCGGCCCAGGGATAGAACATCTCAACTCTCCGAGGGACGTCAGTGATCCTGGAATAAGCTTTCACTGGAGGATCCAAAAAAAGGTTAAACAATAAAACAAAGATGAGCCTCCCAAGCTTACATGCACAAACTTGATCTCCAGCTGTGCCCTGCAGATAATTGCGGGCACCTGAACTCTGTTAGTATTTACAATAACCAAGACCATGATTTCACGAGGGCGGGCAGGTGCTAATAGTCCTTAATCCAATAAATCTCAGGGAAGTCGGCTCTCCAGCGCTTGGTATAAAAGCAACGAGCGGCCCTCACCAAGACTGACAGGCGAGGCAGCCAGGGCTTTAAATGTTGCTCCGAGCAGAGCTGCTGTCAGAGGTGGGCTCACTACATGCGGAAAGGAAGAGCTGCTGGCAAAAAAAAAACTTGCTGATATTTTGTCAGCAGCGAAAGCCAGGGTGGTGCACCTGCGGCTCTCTCTGAAATCACAACACCGCCCACAGGAGAAGTCTCAGCTCTGCGTTTTATCTATAAGTGCCTCTGACCCTGTCGTTGGCTCTGGACGAGGGAACCACGTCGCAGGGTAATGTCGGGGCCGCCGTGTTCCCTCTGCGGCCGCACGTCCGTCCGGCAGCCTCAACAGCACCGGGGCCTACGGAGCTTCCAGCGGGTGGAATCGGTGCTCCTGGGGCTGTTCCCGGTGCGGGAGGGCCCGTCCCCTGAGGCAAGGCCTCGCCCTGCTGCCCGCGGGCGCCTGCTGTCAGGATGACTGTCCGGGCCCCTCCCCGCTGACGCTCTTCGGCTTTCGGACAGAAAGGCCACTGCCCTGCTCCTGCTCCAGCCCGCACGCGGTTCTGCCTTCCGCGCTTCTACATCTTCTCCGGCAGCGTCCTCTTCTGCGTCCACACGTGCCGGCGCCCCTCACCAGTCGCTCCCACCAGCAGGCCCCGCCCTCAACCAGGCCCCGCCCCTCCCGCCCCAGGCCCCGCCCCCTGCAGGTCTGGGGCTCTGCCCCATGATTCCTGCTTCTGTCCTGAGCTCGGGGCTGTTTCTTCACAACCAGGGGCAGCTGATCCACCCCCTTTATTAGTACCGTAAGCCACGCTTGGTTAACCACCAGCCGGGCAGCAGCAAGGCTCCAGGAATAAAGAAGTAAACACACCCTGATCCTGGCTCAGCTGCCTGACTCTGGTCCCGGGAGTTCGGTGGGCCTGGGGAGCGACCTGCCTTCTCCACTACCAGAGCAAGGACCCCATGTTTCCCCCATGTCTGAGTTTGGGGCCACCGGGGCCACGAGTGGGAGGCTGTGCCAAGAAATGATTTCTTCTGAAGATGAAGTTAGAACAGAGAGAAGACGACGGATATTCTGGTTGACTCGGCTGCATGTCCCCTCTTTCTGGAGCGTGACTGACAAGTAATTGCACTTTGCTCAACACGCAAAGCAGGGTCAGCCCGTGCCTCTACGCTGTTGCTGCACAGAAACTGAGCTGTGAGTAGGACGCTACTGTGGGCTTCCCAGGCGGCTCTAGTGCTAAAGAACCTGCTGCCGGAGCAGGAGGCAGGTGCGATCCCTGTGTTGGGAAGATCCTCTGGAGGAGAGCATGGCAACCCACCGTAGTGTTCTTGCCTGGAGAATCCCATGGACAGAGGAGCCTGGCGAGCTGCAGTCCATGGCGTTGCAAAGAGTCGGACACGACTGAAGCGACTTAGGGCACGTGCACAGGATGCTGTTGTATCAGTCAGTTCAGTCGCTCAGTCGCGTCCGACTCTCTTCGACCCCATGGACTGCAGCCCGCCAGGCTTCCCTGTCAGTCACCAACTCCCGAAGCTTACTGAAACTCATGTCCATTGAGTCAGTGATGCCATCCAACCATCTCATCCTCTGTTGCCCCCTTCTCTTCCCGCCTTTAATCTTTCCCAGCATCAAGGTCTTTTCCAGTGAGTCAGTTCTTTGCATCAGATGGCCAAAGTATTGGAGTTTAAGCTCAGCATCAGTCCTTCCAATGAATATTCAGGACTGATTTCCTTCAGGATGGACTGGTTGGATCTCCTTGTAGCCCAAGGGACTCCCAAGAGTCTTCTCCAGCACCACAGTCCAAACGCACCAGTTCTTCCGCGCTCAGCTTTCTTCACAGTCCAACTCTCACATCCATACATGACCACTGGAAAAACCATAGCTTTGACTAGACGGACCTTTGTTGGCAAAGTCATGTCTCTGTTTTTTAATATGCTGTCTGGGTTGTGTACTGTCATATACCTCTCATATTTAACTTAAGAAGCCTAAATAGATTGAAAGGGGAGAGAGAAAATCCCTGACGGAGTACTCCACTGAGCCCTCCTGCAGCGCCCTTCATCACTGTCTTCATCCAATGCCCTCCTACACCAGGCTCTGCAGCGTGGAGGTGGGATCCACTCCCACGGGAGCTTCCTGACTCAGAGCCGGGACCGCTACAGAGAAGCTGGGTGGCAGAGACACAGGGCCCTACTTGAAATGATGACTCAGGAGGAAGTCAACTGACCTGATTAATTTCAGCTTTTCTTTAGTTTGTGCTAAAAATATCTTGGAAAAAGAAAATCAGTAGGCTCACCAGCAGCACTTTATTCTTGGAGGAGAGGACACATAAGCAGATTGAATGAGAAAGCTGCTGCTCTAAGAAAGCCACAAGCCCCCCAGGGCTACCTCGGCGCCCCGGGAGGGTCCCTGTGCAGGCTCAGGCGGCCCGTCGGAGGAGACAGATTCAGGCTGAACTAGCCCCGTGGACGCTCTGGCGCTGCCTGTTAGCATGGCTGCTCCCCAGTGCTCTGGGAGGCCGCCCCCCTCCTGGCTGAGATGGGGTGTGAAGATGCAGCCACGGGCAAAGGGGAAAGGTCCCGGGGCCAGAACACCAGAGCCGCATCCTGGGTCCACCACTTAGCTGGGTGTGTCTTCGAGCAAGTGAATCAGCCTCTCTGTGCTTCCGTGTTCTCAACTGTAAACTGGGGACCCCAGTGGCCACCTCCCGGGTTGTTGAGAGGGTTAAACGAGCGAATTTGTAGATGGAACAGGCCCAGGGGAGGTCATACAGGAAGAACGGAAGCCAAGGCGCCGTGCTGGAGACGGGCGGACACGGTCCTTGGGGCGGGGGCCCGGCCAGTGTGCGGACCATGCCCAGGCCTGCCGGTGGGCCGGCTGAGGCCTCCTTATGCTTTGGGGTCCCCGCTGGCTGAAGCCAGGCTGAGAGAGCTGCAGACAGTCCAGGGGGCCTGCCAAGGCCAAGCCAGGGGGTCCTGCCCTGGTTCTCACATCGTGTTGGGGGAGCTCTGCTGCCTACGGAGGGCATGGGGGCCACACGACTGAGGCCCGCTGGGAACTGCAGAGGCTGGGGGGTCACCAGCCCCCTCCCTCCAGAAGAAAGCCCCGGATCCCCAGGAAGAAGGGCCGGGCACCGACTCACCACTTTGGGCTTGAAGGGTGGCTGGATCTCACGGTTCTCCAGCTTCTCCCAGTCGATCCTCCGGAAGAAGGCGTGCTCCCGCACATCCCGCTCGCCCTCGGGCCCGCAGCCCAGCCGCTTCCCGGGGTGCTTGGTCATCAGCTAGAGGCGGGGGAGAAAGAGGCTCTCAGTGGGACAGGGCAACGCAGGGGCTGCCGTGCACAGTCCCGGACTGTGTGCAGAAACCCGCTGATAGCCGAGCCGGAGCGCTCTTGCCAAAAAGATAAAAAAGGTGATGTGAGGTGATGGATGAGTGAAGTCAGCTGTGGGAGCCCTTTCACACTGTGCCTCTAGGTCAGACCATCACACTTAGGCCTTAAATACACGCCATTTTTCTCAACTACAATCAGTACAACTGAAAAAAGAGAGGAACAGACAGATCCACCGGAACACCACCAGGGGTGGGTGGGAAGGCGGCTGACGCCAGCGCCCGCCCTCGGGCTGCTCTGCACCCAGATCGAGAGCCCCTGTGCCGCAACTGAGATCCGCCCGGCCAGATAACAAGCTTGTTAAAGGCACAGTCGCTACATCTGGTGTGTGCTTGAAGTGTCGCAGGCCAGCATCACGCGCCTGCTTGCTGTCTGGACCCAAATGCTCTGAACCAAGACTCATGGTTCGCAAAAGCACACTCTGTCACAAGAAAGGCGCCACCTGAAACCTGGGGGCGTGGGCGCGTGGCCCCCCGGATGCCTCTGAGACATGCCAGGAGGCATCTCCGGCCTGTGACTCACCCCTTTGCAGATGGACACGGCCTCCTTGGACAAGGACTTGGGGTACGAGACGTTGTGCTCCATGATGGACTGGAACAGCTCATCCTCGTCCTCGCCGTCGAACGGAGGCTGGTGTGGGGAAGAGGGGGAGGGGCGACTTAGGCTGAGAGGCTCACCCCTCGGCCGCAGATGCCGCTCAGAGCCAGGGAACAGCTGGCTCCTTGCTCCTGCGGGCTGCACACCTCGTGGGCTGATTACTTTTAATTAGGTTGGTGGTTGAGTGTGTTTTCCATTTTTTTCCTCTCTTTAGTTATCTTGCCCTGGGCAACCCCAAAAACCTTTAGGGAAAATGCTTTCGAGTAATGCTTCTAACGATTTGCAAATAAATTATAATTAATCCATTAACCTGTTCTTAATCTCTTCTGCTTCTCTTAGGTCCATACCATCTCTCTGTCCTTTATCGAGCCCATTTTTGCATGAAATGTTCCCTGGGTATCTCTGATTTTCTTGAAGAGATCTCTAGTCTTTCCCATTCTATTGTTTTCCTCTATTTCTCTGCATCATTCACTCACACAGGCTTTCTCATCCCTCCTTGGTATTCTTTGGAACTGCATTCAGTTGGGTGTGTCTTTCCGTTTCTCCTTTGCCTTTCATCTCTTTTCTCAGCTATCTGTAAGGCCTGGGATGGACTGAGGGCAGGAGAAGGAGGGGACAGAGGGTGAGAAGGCTGGACGGCGTCACCGACTCCATGGGCATGAGTCTGAGTGTTAGAAGCCACTGGCTGTGGGAACCTTCGAGTCTGAGACCTTGGGGGCTGGCCCAGGAGGAGCTCTCTGGGGAGGATGCCCAGGAGGCCTGGGGATGGAGGGGGGACAGGATGGCAGAGGGGGTGGCGGGGTGACCTGGCCACAGGCCTGAGCGGGACCGTCTCCCCTGGCCAGCGATGACCAGCCTATCTCTCCTGTAACGGGCACCCGTGGAAACGGATCCCGACGTGTCACCCCCAGCCTCGCAGCTGCCACACAAGTGTGAATCAGGGAAAGCAGCCTTGCTGTCTGGACTTGAGTCGGGTCGTTCACGTGGATCGAGGGGAACTAAGCTTTCTGTGGCTTCGTGAACAGACGCCTCCCACAGGGATTACAATCCAGCCAGTCTTACTGTCAAAGTTTGAAAGGGGAAACTAGCTGCTGCTGCTGCTAAGTCACTCAGTCGTGTCCGACCCTGCGCGACCCCATAGACGGCAGCCCACTAGGCTCCCCCGTCCCTGGGATTCTCCAGGCAAGAGCGCTGGAGTGGGCTGCCACTGCCTTCTCCGGAAATTAGCTGGATGGAGGCAAACTTGAGCTTTGCCAGCTGCGGTCTCACTGACAATGCTGCTGTGGAACTGGCTTTTCTGTGTTTACCAACTGAGGTATTTAATCTTAAAAAGAATGTTTCCTTGAGGGGAGAAAACCTAAATAAATAATACACAAGCCCCTTTCTTAATACCAAGCGCCAACATCACTGAGAAATAATGGCCCAATACAGGTAGAGCCTCTCATTTCTCAATTCTTAAAAGACTGCCTCAGTGTCTCTGAGACGTAGGACGCGATCAAATCAGGAGAGGCCACGGGCGGGGGGTGGGGTCCCCCAGCCCAGCGGGAAGCCAGCAGTCGCCCGACCCCCAGGCCCTGGGCCAGGCGCCCTCCCCGCGCTGCCCTAGGGTCCTCCTCAGTCCACTCCAGCCACCTGCGCGGCGTCCTGGCGTCTCTCCAGCATCACCGAACACCTGCGCCCCAGGGCCTCTGCTTGCTGTCGCCCAGCCTGGAATGCTCGTGGACACCCCTCCCTTCCTTGCAGTCCTAACTTCATCTTCTCCGTTAGGTCCTCCCTGGCCACCCTAGCTGACGTTCCAGACTTCCCTCCTCCAAGCCTGCATGTTCCTCTCCTGGTTTGCTACCCTTCTTCTGAGTTTATTGCTATTACAGTCAACCAACCGTAGGTCGAAAGTGAAACAAAAGTCCAAAACATTTTAAAAAGCAAAACCCAGGATTCCCCGGCCATCCCGTGGCTAGGACCTGCCTTCACCGCCAGCACCCGGGTCTGATCCCTGCTGGGACACTAATATCCCACAAGCCATGCAGGATGGCCAAAAATACATGAATACAGGAAAAGGGAAACTTGGATTTGCCACACACCGGCAAACACTTAAAGAGCACTGATGCCGTATTTACAGCTACATACGTAGTGCTTACAGCGTGCTGGTTTTCAGCAAACACAGACTGTTGATACCGTATTTACAACCACGTACGTAGCACTTACACCGTGTCGGGTGCACTGAGTAACACAGGACACGCCCGGCCTGCGCAGACACTGTGCCGTCGACTCCAGCACTCGCACCTCCAGGACCCGGAGGTCTGCGGGGTCGGGGAGCCAGTCCCCCCCAGTCACCCCAGGAACCCAGCAGTCTGTGGGGTCGGGCAGCTAGTCCCCCCAGGACCCGGCGGTGTGCGGGGTCGGGGAGCCAGTCCCCCCAGGAACCGGCAATCTGCAGGGTTGGGGAGCCAGTCACCCCAGGAACCAGCTGTCTGTGGGGTCGGGGAGCCAGTCCCCCTAGGAACCAGCTGTCTGCGGGCTTGGGGAGCCAGTCCCCCCAGGAACCGGCTGTCTGCGGGGTCAGGGAGCCAGTCCCCCCAGGAACTGGCTGTCTGTGGGGTTGGGGAGCCAGTCACCCCAGGAACGCGGCTGTCTGTGGGGTCAGGGAGCCAGTTCCCCCAGGAACCGGCTGTCTGTGGGGTCGGGGAGCCAGTCACCCCAGGAACCGGCTGTCTGTGGGGTCGGGGAGCCAGTCCCCCCAGGAACCCAGTGGTCTGCGGGGTCTGGGAGCCAGTCCCCCCCAGGAACCAGCTGTCTGCGGGGTTGGGGAGCCAGTCACCCCAGGAACCGGCTGTCTGCAGGGTCGGGGAGCCAGTCACCCCACGAACCCAGTGGTCTGCGGGGGCTGGGAGCCAGTCCCCCCCAGGAACCAGCTGTCTGCGGGGTTGGGGAGCCAGTCCCCCCAGGAACCGACTGTCTGTGGGGTCAGGGAGCCAGTCCCCCCAGGAACCAGCTGTCTGCGGGCTTGGGGAGCCAGTCCCCCCAGGAACTGGCTGTCTGCGGGGTCGGGGAGCCAGTCCCCCCAGGAACCGACTGTCTGTGGGGTCGGGGAGCCAGTCCCCCTAGGAACCGGCTGTCTGTGGGGTCAGGGAGCCAGTCCCTGCCAACGCTGAGCGGCAAACGCTCCTCATCTACGGTCTCTCTCTAGACTGCAGGCTTCCTGAAGGTCAGGTCTGTGTGCTGCTCAGAACCTTCACCAGGCACATTTAATACATCCGCATTGAAGGGATAATAAGTGAGTTGATGGAGGTGACTTGTCAGAAAGGGTGACTCTTTCCCAAGAACAAAGATTCAGAGACTTCTTTGGGGGTATTTATTTACATTTTCTCCTACGAAGGCTCTTAGCTACAGAGGGCAAACTCCTCGGCACACTTGGAGGCTGATGGGAAAGAGAAAATCGCTCAGTCGTGTCTGACTCTTTGTGACCCTGTGGACTACAGAGTCCATGGAATTCTCCAGGCCAGACTACTGGGTGGAAAGGCTTTCCCTTCTCCAGGGGATCTTCCCAACCCAGCGATCGAACCCAGGAGGGATTCTTTACCAGCTGAGCCACCAGGGAAGCCCCTGGAAGGCTAAGAGGTCACCGGAAGCTGCCCGGGACAGGATCATTGGCAGAAACGGCTGAGATGTGCCTGGGGCGCCCCAGCCCCGCAGCCCCACGCCGAGCGCGTGGCCAGTCCTCTGCCTCTCGGGGGCCCGTGGCCAGCACAGCGCAGGCAGGAGAGATGCATGTGGGCTCCAGGCTGGCCCCTCAACACTCTGCCCCCCTCTCTCCACCGGCCAGTTGAGTAAGGAGGAGGCAGCGGTGGAACCTGAGGCCCTAGATGGCGGAGCCACAGCCGGGAGCAGCGTGGTCCGTGGATGACTGCGGGCTGAGCTCCCCACCCACAGGCCTGCCCCGAGACCCAGAGACGGACGTGCCCCTGTTGCTGCTAACCCACTGAGGTTTGGGGGGGTTGTCTGCCAACGGCGGCTTGTGTCCTGAGCCTAGTGACATGGACAGGAAGCCACACCTTAGAAAGAGGGACTCGGGCAGCGGTGCCCTTGGTGATCTGACCTGGCTCACACGGGCAAGAGGAGCCTAGTCTTCCTTTCCTCAACTGGAGGTTCGGCCTTGCTGACTTCTATGAAAAGTACAATGAATTGCCCAGGGAGAGATAAGGGCAGACGGAGAAGCTACTGAAACACCTCTTTGGGTTTAACTAACATCTTCCTTTGACGATGACTGTCTCCACACACGCAGCAGCTGGTGCTTTCTGGAGAACCATGCACCTCACCCCGGCCCCGGCTAAGACACGGAAGCACAGCAGGCGGCTGCCGTCTGCACCGCGTGGGGGCTTCAGTGGGTGACGAGAAAGGTGCGCCGTCTGCACCCCGCCAACAGGGCTTTTTTGATCAGAAGATGAGCTTGGCACCAGTTCTCCCGCTCTCACCACGATCAGGGAAGTCCGACCGGAATCGGCCGCGTCCCACGACCTTGGCCTGACAGACCTGCAGCCGTCACGCCACGCGGCCGCACATGAACGTGAAAACGCGAAACTCACCTGCCCGGCCAACATCTCGTACAACAGGACGCCATAGGCCCACCAGTCCACGGACTTCCCATACGGCTGATAGGCGATTATCTGTGAGTAGGCAAAAACATCGACTGCATTCAGTGAGCGAACAGGGAAGGCAGGCGTGCAGGCGCTTACACTCCGCTCTCCACACGAGGTGGCGACGATGCTTGTCGCCACCAGGGATTATAGAAAGAGGCACTCGGGCAGCGGTGCCCTTGGTGATCTGACCTGGGTCACACGGGCAGAGGAGCCTAGTCTTCCTTTTCCCAACTGGAGGTTCGGCCTCGCTGACTTCTATGAAAGCACAATGAATTGCCCAGGGAGAGATAAGGGCAGACGTACAAGCTGGACCTTGTCTGAATCTTGATTCAGACCAACTGTGAAAAGAAGTCAGCAAAACTAAACTCCAGTCTTGAGACTGGATGATGTCAGAGGACTGTTGCCAACGTTGTTCCCTGGCTACAAGGTCTGAGGGCTAGTTACAAAGTGTCCTTCAGTTAGAAGTGAGAACTATGCAAGGCCCATGTGCCTCAGAGATGTGTCTGTGGGTGTAACATGACACGTGGCATCTTAGATCTGGTTTAAATACTTGAGTAAATGAACCCACTGGCTGCAGCTGGTGACGGGCCCAGAGACCTTGTCCCCTGCTCGCCCCTCTACCCCCTGGAGACTCTCAGATGTGCAGGCTTTTCATGTTTGTACTTTCTGAGTTTTCAGACAAGAACCGTCTTCAAGAGTAACTAAGGGCTCTCTGCAGGTCCCTCTGGCTCTCCTTGTCTTGCTGAGGAAACGAGCTCTGAAGCTACCACATCCGAACATGCGCCCTGTTCCCACCCACACGGAGCCGGGAACACATCCTCCTCACGCTCTAGGCCCCCTGCCCCACCCTGGGAAAGGGGGTAGTACTGACGCGGATTTCTAAGAGACACTGCCTCGCAGGTAGGCTGTGGGCCTGAGCACACACGTTGCTGACAGTGGTGGCGCCCCAGGACTTGGGTGGAGGGTTCCGACAGGTGCTCAGTACAACTACCTGCAGCTCTGCAGACAAACTGGACTCTGGGATGCCGTAGAGGACCCTGGGGTGCCCTAGAGGACCCTGGGGCACCCTAGAGGACCCTGGGGCACCCTAGAGGACCCTGGGATGCCCTAGGGAACTCTGGGGCGTCCTAGAGGACCCTGGCATACCCTAGGCTATGTTTCCCCTACGTCTAAGCAATGTCCTGGGACATGAGCTAATTTCCTGTATGTCTGTCCACCCCGTTCTTTTAACGAGTTACTATTTCTCACTGGGGCATGAGGAGGATGTGCTCCTGGCTCCGTGTGGGTGGGAACGGGGCGCATGTTCGGATGTGGTAGCTTCAGAGCTCGTTTCCTCGGCAAGACAAGGAGAGCCAGAGGGACCTGCAGAGAGCCCTTAGTTTCTCTTGAAGACTGTTCTTGTCTGAAAACTCAGAAAGTACAAACATGAAAAGCACAAAAAACCCTACCAAAATGTGTCCCTAGTTTATTCCCTAATGACATGAAATGCTGGAGTCCTACCAGTCCCCGATGGCCTGACCTGAGCGAGTAGAGGGCCACAGATCCTGTCTGGGAGAGGAGGGCTCACTCGCCCAGCTCCTAGCATGTCACACTGCACAGTGTGTGTGGCCCAGGGAGCCAGCAACGACCGCTATCTTCAGACTTCAGGGGACAGAACCGAGATGCACTGCGCCTATGAAACTTGCCCCAAACCAAACAGATACTAAGTTATGCTCTGAGTATTGACACATTTGTTTTAAAACTACAATTTATGGCTTTCAAATACACGGAACCACTCACACTGGGATTAATAAAATATGAATCAAAGGGCTCTGAGGATTAGTTTAACAAGATTCAAAATCATCATTCCAGTTGTTGTAACTATATTTCAAAAGCCCTTGAGTAAAGTTTGTTCTCCTAACTATATTAAAGAGAGGCCCTCAATCTGTTCTCATTAATCAGTATCTTAGTGTTTTTAAGAATTTTTAATAGAAAGGCAGTTGATTTACAATATTGTGTTAGCTTCCGGTATAAAGCAAAGTGACTCTGTCACATATATATGCATGTGTTTGTGCTAAGCCACTCAGTCGTGTCCGACTCTTTTGTGACCCCGTGGACTGTAGCCCACCAGGTTCCTCTGTCCATGGGATTCTCCAGGCAAGAATACTGGAGTCAGTTGCTATGCCTTCCTCCGGGGATCTTCCTGACCCAGATATCAAACGGCGGGTTTTTAACCATCTGAGCCACCAGGGAAGACTACACACACACACACAGACACACACACAGACACACACACACAGAGACACACACACAGACACACACACACAGAGACACACACACAGACACACACACAGACACACACACACAGAGACACACACACAGACACACACAGGCACACACACAGACACACACAGGCACACACACAGACACACACACACAGACACACAGACACACACACAGACACACACACACAGACACACACACAGAGACACACACAGACACACACACAGACACACACACAGACACACACACACAGGCACACACACACAGACACACACACACACAGACACACACACAGACACACACAGAGACACACACACAGACACACACACAGACACACACACACAGACACACACACACAGACACACACACACACACAGACACACACACCTATATATGTTTTTAAAAATTCTTTTCCATTTAGGTTATTATAGGATGTTAAATATAGCTCTCTTAGCTGTATAGGAAAACTGCTGTCTATCTATTTCAGTTTTTGTTTATTTTGAACACAGGCTGTGCGGAGGCCCCACACTGCTGTGTGACCCACGAGGCTGAAGTGCGGCCTGGGTAGGGAACCAGCTTTACCTCGGACTCCACTTCCACCCACATCCGAGCATCTCACCATCCAGGCCCGCCTGCTCGCGGGCTGGAAGGTGCCCCCGAGTTCGGGTAACTGTCAGGAGTCCAGGGTGCGGAACTCTGACTCTGGCCAGAATGACCCACACACCCTAAAGGCCGCTTGAAGCTTTCAATGCTGTTTGTTCTGACTCTTGTACTGACTTGCTCCTTGCGGTCCATGTCCACAGAGTTAAGCTCTCCTGACTGGTGCTGAGAAGCCCGCTGCGTCCTCTGAGACGCAGCCAGCCAGCCCTGCTCGGAGCGCCCAAGGCCACTCTGAACCCCACAGCACCTGCGGGTGTTAGTAACGGGACAGCCTTAGGGGTTAGCAGGAGCATTTCCTCCTGGGGACCCTGAGAGTCCATCACGCCGGCTTTGCCCGGGATGGAATGAGACGGCTCTAAGATCTGAGTTGCCAGAGAGGTGGTGACCTCAGCGCCACACACCCTCAGTCAGCAAGAAGCAGACTTTGCCCCCAGTGAGCTGCTATTATAACAAACATCTCCACCTCTCTGCAAAGGGGAACCTGCTAGAGACGGAACCCGCGAGAGAGCCGAGCACCTAGGAGCGCAGGCCTAGGGGAGACCTGCACTGGCCCCCTGAGCAGCCGCTCAGCCACGTGCGGCTCCAAGCCTCTGAGAAGCAGCAGTGAAACGGAGATGCACCTCTGGGTGCAAAACCCCCAAGTGCAGAATAGCCCGTGGAGAATTGTTCACTTTGGATATACTGGGTTCAATAAGATATATTAGAACTAACTTCCCCTCTTTCTGTTTTCAGACACATGGCTGCCTGAAGGCAGCTCTGGCTTGCATTCTATTCCATCTGGCGGGGCTGGTCCAGACTGTCTGAGCCCTACCGGCTCCCACCATCCAGTCCGGCGCTCCTGCTCCCACCCACCCAGGAAGCCAGCTCTGGGCGAAGGCCGTTGCTCAGGGACCGCCGCGCGGACGGGAGGCTGCCTTGGGTCTGCCCCCAAAGGAGACGGATGCACCGTCTCTGGCACTGGGAGCACAGCCCAGCCCAGGAGATGCCCGGTGCCCTGCAGGCCCCCGCGAGGGGCTGCCCTGGCGACATGGTTCCCGTCGCAGGAAACTCATGACAGGAGAGGCAGGCTCGCAGGAAGGCTGGAGCCGGCGGCCTCCCAGTGGCACGCGGGAGGCAGAGGCGGCCCCGGGGCCCGGTCACCAGCTCCACGGCTGTCTGTCATTGTGACCGTTACCATAGCCCCTCGAGCCACGTGTTCAGGGGCGTCGGGATGTTGCCTGTCTTGTAAGCAGGGTATGAACGGCTTTCTGCCAGCCTGGGCTCAGAACCAGGGAGGAAGGGGCAGGGGCAGGGGGCAGCCCTGGTCTCTTAGGAGGCCACAGGCCGGCAGCAGCTGGAAGGATGTTGCTCCAGGACCACCCCCCGCCCCGGCCCCCACCGTCCTGGGCCGACGCGGACGGGCCTTTGTGGAATCCGGGGCAGCAGTTGAGAGCAGCAACGATCAGGACTTTGACCAAGGGCCGGGGCCTCCTCTCTTCCGGCACGTGGAGCCCTCGTGAGGCGCCAGCAGAAGGAGCAGCCCGTTTCAAAGATGGAGGAGGAGGGACAGACGGGTCAGGCGGCCTAGTCCAGCCTCGGGTGAGCAGCCGGTCAGGGCAAAGCCGGGGCTTGCACGCGGGACGCCTGGCCTTGGCCTCCGCGACCTGGACCACGCGGTTCCTTTGCTACAGCCGACGGACCTGCAGCCGCACCTCGCTGTCCCCTGAGCCGGCCTCTACCAGGACCCCGCGTTTACGTCAGGGCTCTCTCTCGGCCTGTGCGTCTCACCGGGCTTTGAAAACGCACCGTGGCGAGTGCCACGACTGTACTCGAGTCTCCGCGCCCGCAGACCCCTCTGCGCCCTGGCCCCCCACCGACCGTGGTGATGGGCCATCTTCTCCACGGTCTTCTAGTTTCGCCTCTTCCAGACACGAGAGCCAAGCTTGAGCAGTGTCTTCAGGCTGGCTTCTGCCACTTCGTCGTGTGTACTGAGGCTCGCCCAGGCTTTTTCAGGGCTTGAGAGCTCCTCTCTTGAGTGCTGAATAACACCCCACCATCCAGACGTGTGGCAGTTTATCTACTCACTCACCTGCGGGAGGGCGTCTCGCCAGCACTCAGGGTTTGGTGGCTACAACTAAAGCTGCTGTAAACCCGTGTCTGCGGGCTGCTGTGCAGACACACGTTTTCAGTTCGTCTGGGTAAACACTTAGGAGCAAGAAGGCAGGACCGTACGGTGAAGACTATGTTTAGCTTTTTAAGAAACTGCCGAACTGTCTTCCGCAGGGGCTGTGCTGACTCTGAAGGAGGCACCCGTAAAATTCTGAATAAACCGTCAGACTTCTGATCTGGTGGGAGGACCCCGCGCCCACACACCTGGTGTGTCTGGTTCTGGAATGTGCTCTAGCAGGCCGCCAGCGGTCCTCGGATGAGGCGTCAAGCACACAGTTACCCGGGGAGAAAGCACCCCCGTTCCAAGGCTCTGTGGTAAAGCTCTAAGCTCTTTCTTTGGCCAATCTCCCTCCAGCTCCTCTGTAACATTTGCTCATCAAGGGATAAGGCAGGAAGCTGACCGTGGAACAACTAGGGCTGGAGAAACACCATCCCAGTTGCCCTGGGCCCTGCAGCCTCTTCAGCCCCATGCCAAACCAACTTCCACATTGCCTGTTGCGCCCAAAGAACGGGACACCTTCAGATTCTCTCTCTTCTCCCAACGTGAAATTTTCAAGAGCCTCCTCAGAGCGAGATGCGCTGAGAATACGACACAGTGACAGAGGCTGAGTTTTAGCCCCACCTAAGCCACCGTGCCCCGGACGCGTCTCCCGTACCCACGGGGGCGGCCAGGGCCTGGCAAGCTCGGAAGCAGGGACACGGAGGGGGTAGGGAAGACCCAGGGCTCCACCCGGGGAGGGATTCTCAGAGCAGGTGGAGGGTCCTCCTGGCCCTGCGGACCCCAGAGCTGTAGGGACTCCAACTGAGGAGGCGGAGGAGGGCGCTGGAAGGGAGGGGATGGTCTACCTCGGCCTGCACGCAGCCCAAATCCAGTGAGCCCTCCGTGTGCAGCCTGGGAGCTGAGCACGGTTTTAAATTGTTTAAATGCAAATGGAAAAATGTTAAAAAGATGATCAGTCTTTGAGCCTTTTGGCAGGAACAGTTGCTCAAATTGGCGAAATCTAAAATTTAGATGAAGGCAAAACCCAAAACATTTTCTCTCTAGCTCTTAGCAGAAAACACTTGCTGATCCCAGTTGGGTAACCAGAGCGGGGGCCTCCTGCCTGGGTCCTGGGCGCCTTTGAGACCTACCCCCTTCAGGGAGTGTGCTGAGGGTTCTCCGACACAGAGCTCAAGGCCAGCTGTGCAGGGGACGCCCCCCACGATCCTGGACAGCCTCTGCGGGGGGACAGGCCTCACCTCTACCAGGATCCAGGACTTACGTGTCTCCCCTGGATACAGAGCTGCCTGTGAACATGCTCTGACCCAGAGAATGTGGGGGGAAGACACAGCAACTGAGTTCTAGGTGCAGCTTAAGGGGCCTCATTGAGGTCCTCTGAAGCTCTGAATAAGCCACTGGAGGAGGAGAAATCTCACGCAGGGCAGACCACACAGAAGAGGACCCGGGGGGCCTTGTCCAAGAGCCAGAGCCCAGGGCCCCCATGGACCCTCCAGAGCCCGGCGGGCCGCGCCGGCCGGCACGTTCCTGCTGAGTCCTGACTCGAAGACTCCCAGTGCTGACTCGGTTGTAGCTTCAAGCCCTTAAGCCTCGGGGTGGTTACACAGCAGCAGACCACTGAAACAACCGCCAAATAAGAGACACAACCGTGTGAAGCCCTTCCTGGAGGCCAAGCTTACTATGGGCAAAACCTAGTCCTCGAAGTGGCGCTTTGAAAACGGCACTGTGACGATTCCCGTTTTATAGACGTCACCCTGAGTTCTTAAAAGAGCAGAGCTGTAGCCAGGGTTGACTCAATGACCATAAAAAAAAAAAGTCACAAAATCAAACAGAACTCTTCCCTTCTCGGAGACATCCTGTCTGCGTGGGGCTACGCGACAGCAGAGCCGAATCAATCCAGAATCAACGCACGGCCGTCAGCCTTGGCCTCATGAGGGGCTCTCGAGCTCAGCCACGGCAGTCTGGTCACTGGTCTCCCCCGGGCCGGCAGGTGGGGGGCCCGACTCACTGCTCGTCGACCCCGTTGGACCCCCAACCCCCCATCATCTCAGGCCTCCTCTGCCGAGCACGGTGCGGTTCCCACTGCTCCTGGCACTTCTGAACAAGACGATCACTTGTGCAGCGACAGAACGAACCAGGCATTAGGAACACATTGTGTGCCAATAAGATCTTTATCAGCCAGAATAGAGGCTTTTTCAGAGTTTCACAGTCCAGGGAGTCTTTACGGATGCGTGCGGCACCCTCAGAGCAAGGGTACACTGAGGCGTGAGGGACACAGGCAGCCCTTCGGGGAGGGCGCCCTGGAGCCTGCCCTGCCACCTGTGGTCTGCAAGCCCCTACAGGCCAGCTCGCCTTTTCTTCGTCTGCAGAACAGGCACTGTGCCTCTCACCCCCAGGACTGTCATCAGAACGAAGGAGGGGACAGGTTCAGGAGTGCAGTCCAGGCCCCGCAGCAGGAACACTGCGCGCCACCTCGGGCCAGACGCCCGCCTGCTCCTCCCCACGGCCCAGGGCAGATTCGCCACACAAAAGGTGAAAAGGGATTCAGTGCTCTTGGCCCCATTTTAAAAAGATTTAAACAAATCTTCAACGGAAGGGCCAAGGGACGCAGCCACAGGGTCCCAGAGTCAGGATGTGTCAGCGCATCCAGCTCGGAGGACACGGCCAGGCCCGGACGGAGGCTCAGAGGACACGGCCAGGTCTGGATGGGAGCAGGTGTCCATCCCCAGGTGGCCTCCGGCCGCTGTGGGGGGACTGAGGAGCCCTGGTGCAGAGCCCAGGTCGGCCGGCGGAGGACTTGAGGCCACGGGGAAATAAACAGACCTCTGCCCCTCTGGTTCGTTATCTGGAAAATAGGGCCAACAGCACCGAGTTTGCAGATTAGACTGATGTCAAGGAGGTCAATGCGTCTCCACTCAGCAGGGCATCCATGCAGCGTGGCTGATCTGCAGGGAGCGTGTCTTCTCTGGGGGAGCGTGGGAGGGGGAGGGGAGGCCAAGGGAAACGGGAGGGGAGAGAGGAGAGGGAGGGGGAGGGGAGGGCAGGAAGAGAAGAGGAGGGAGCGTGGGGGAGGGGAGGGAGCTGGGCAGCAGGAAGGGGCTCAGGGACAACATCACAGGAGGGGCCCAAGGCTCCAGAGAACTGGTAAACCCATTCAGCTCTGATGCCAGGAAAACTACGAGACAAAGAACCGCGGGCGGATGATAGAATATGCGAGGTAATACAAGCAACATCACTCCTCTAAAGATCTGAGACAAGTGTGCAGTTTAAGGAAGACCCCCCCCTCCCTTCCAAAGCGCCTGGCCAGGGCTCTCTAGCCGCTCCTCCTCGGGGCGGGGGAGGCAGGCAGCTGCTTCATGGGCTGCTGGAGCCGGTGGGCCGTGACCCGACACGGAGGGAAATCGGCCTTTGATGGCAAGAAGCGCCTTCCGGTTTATCCTTGTCTTTCTTAATCAAGGGCTTTCTCCGAGGCCACGCGCCCTGCGCTCACGAGCCCGACCTCAGAGCAGCCACTGCACCCCGCGCTGGCTTGGGTCTCTTCCCCGTCTCTTCCCGTCTGGCAGGCGCTAGCTTCCTGCCTGGCTGCCCGCCTGTGAGCGCCGAACGAGGCCCTTGTTCAGATCACTTGCCTTTCAGATCCTTTCACTCTCTCACTCTGCAACCTTTTCCTAGAGACCAGGAGGCATCTCCAGGGAGGAGGGTATTCTGGCCTCTTGGGCCATCTGGGTTCCTGGGGGAACTTCCCGTCCACCTTCAGACCCTCGGGGGTGCCCAGTCGTGGATGAGGGGAGCCACGAGGCCACCGCCTCTGCCCTGTTCCCCGTGGTCACCCCACACCTGTCCTGCGGGCCACGGCAGCTCCAGTCTCCCAGGCAGGGGTAGGGACTCCTCAGCGAGCAGCAGCCAAGGGTCCTGCCGCTTGGAGCTCAGCTGGAGACAAATAAGCAAATGCGTGAGCACGGGATGTGGTCCATCAGAGGGTGACATGTGCCACCAAAGGGGCCAGGGGTGGGGCCGGGGGGGCAGGAGGTTTGCCACCGGGGCCAGGGTGGCCGGGAGAGGCGACCTCCCACAGGTGACATCTGAGCTAAGGCTTCAGGAGGGGAAGGCCGGCCCAGGTGGAGGGAGGGAGAGAAGAATCGGGCATATTTCATAAACACTGGAGACTTCCGGCAGCTCTCGGTAGCCCCACAGGCGGGCCCCAGGACGGGAAACCATCTGGCCCCTAGCGCCCGTGGATGGGCGTGCATGTGCAATTCCGGCTGGCGGGCCCGGGCGGGGAGAGAGGGCATGGCAGGCCTGCAAGCCTCTCCTCCCGGGAGTGACCCGGGCTGGAGGCCCGTCTGTCGTCGCCCAGGGCAACGCGGGCTCCTCCGAGGCTCTGGGCTCTCCTGGCAGTGGCCCACTTGGAACCGCTTCCGTGTCCGACCCTCGGGCAGCCCCACCTCCACGGGGCCCTAGCGGGGAGCGTGCCCGAGGGGAGGGGCTCCCAGCTGCAGGCTCAGCCCGGCTTCTGGCGGGGGGGCAGGGGCCTGCCCGGGTACCATCCTGACTCACTGCCTTAGAGAAGAAAGGGTCTGGTCGTGACTGAGCCCCTCAGGCATCCACGTGGTCCGTATCACCTCGCGGCTTTCCCTCGGGCGTTTCCTTCTCTCTGGAGATGGTGCAGTTCGCGCAGAGGACACACAGGCTTTGTGCTCAGTGTCTCGACTCCAAACCCCACCACTGCCTCCCC
Organism: Ovis canadensis; assembly: GCF_042477335.2. NCBI lineage: Eukaryota > Metazoa > Chordata > Mammalia > Artiodactyla > Bovidae > Ovis > Ovis canadensis. The sequence continues at coordinate 70,826,802 of NC_091255.1, read as the reverse complement.
CAAGTCGTGTGCCAAGTGTGACAGGCAGACGCTGTGTTCCGAGGGCTTGGTCTGGAGAAGAGGGTCTCTGCGTTGTGGGTGACTCCCTCTGAGGGGGGGGGCTACACACCCCTGCCCCACCGGGCTGTGAGGTTCCGTGGGGTGCACCTTCCAGAGGCTTCTTCCCCACTGCAGCTGGGGGCCCACAGACGCTGCCTGGCTCTCTCCCAGGCCAGAGCCGACGGGGCTCGGGTCTAGTCGGCCGCCAGCAGGCCCTTGACTCTAACTGGATCTCCCAGGCCAGGATAGCTGAATTTCAGGTGGGGGATGAGGTCCAGATGAAGCCTCAGGGACTCTCAAGCTGACCTCAAAGGGTCCTTTCTATGGCAAAGCAGAGAGTCGTGTAACATCAGCTTCAGGAGCTAGCTTCTGATTTGGGCCCCTTCCGTGGGTGTCCACCTCGGCTGCCCATGTGTCAGTGACATTTTCTGCGTTTGCTCATCTTCACTGCTTAAGGAGATGTTCCAAAAACCATTTCAAGGGTTCTGAACAAACAGTCACAAACATTTAAGCCTCCGCTTTGCCTGTTAAGGAAAGTGCCACCTAAGATAATCACTTGGCCTGTGCCTGACAGGAAGGTTTACACAGAGGACAGGATTATTTTCACCTCTGAGCAATTCACAGACTTTGAACCTAGATGGTCTTTTCTATACCCTGCAATGATTCCTTGAGCGAAGTATTCCAATTCCTGGACACACAGAAAGAAAATGCTAGCAAAAGGCACAGCAACCTGCAGTCTTTCCTGACAGAGCTGCCCACAGAGCGCGGCTTATTCCTCAACGAGAGCCAAGTGGAAACCGGGTGCAGACCTGGTCCCATCTGCGTCACCTCTTCCACCGTAAAGGGGGAGCACTTCCCGGGGAAGGCCCACAGCAGGCCTGCAGGATGCTCTCTGGATGCGCAAACTGCGCGGGTTCGAGTGGCTTCCCGTGGTGGAGATGGCCGGAACCAGGGGCAGCAGCTGGACTCCGGCAGTTTGTAGTAATGTCACCTCAGACCATCATTTACCACCTCGGTCACCTTGTCTGAAATACGGGCCTGTGGTTCTGTTTGTCGGTGGGGTTTGTCACGAGGAGAAGAAAGGAGAAAAGGGCCCAGCACACAGGGGACACTGCAGAAATGGCCCTTCATCATCCCCTGCACAGTGGGAACAAGGAGAGGAATGGCTGACGGGACCTGAGGGAATCTGGGCCAGACATGTGATCCTGGGTGTAGCAAGGGGCCCCGAGCTGGTTTCCCACAAATCCCTGACAGCTTGTTCCCAGCATCCTTTTCTCCAATGGGTGTTCCCAGCCTCCATCTCTCTTAAATCATGTTCCCAGAGTCCCTCTCTGACACCTTGTTATGAGCATCCCTCCCACTGAAAGTATTCTCAGAATTCCCCTCTCTCATGAATGTTCCCAGCATCCCTCTCTCTGATGTCATGTTCCCAGAATTCCTCTTCTGATGTCACATTCCCACCATCCCTCTGATGTCACATTCCCAGAATTCCCCTCTCTGATGGATGTTCCCAGCATTCCTCTCTCTGATGTCACATTCCCAGAATTCCTCTTTCTTATGGATATTCACAGCATTCCTCTCTCCGATGGATGTTCCTAGCTTCTCTCTCTCTGATGGATACTCCCAGAATTCCTCTCTCAGAAGGATATTTCCAGCATCCCTCTCTCTGAGGGATGTTCCGAGCATCCCTCCCTCTGACAGCATGTTCTCAAGTTCTGAGCATGACATGGCCAGCACCATACAGATGTGATCTCTTAAATGGCAATCAAGCTCAGTTCAAAGTGTATTTCCCAAGTCAACGTAGTCTAGGCTGTCCCAAGTAAGTGAGCAGGAAGACAGCAGGAGGCCTACAATCCAATGTGAGTTAAGTGAACAAAATCAATGCCAGGAGCAACAACTCTCCAGCTACAGACAACCTCATGAGGTGGAAATTATCACGCCCCTTCACAGGTGGAGACTAAAGCCTGGGGTGTTTAAGTAACTTGATCAAGTGGTACAAGCAGTGTTCCAAAATAATCACTGTGCTTCTAGAAAGTGCTTAGAGGAAAAAGCCAGTCTGAAAAGGTGACTGTAAGACTCTATCCTATAACATTCTTGAAATGACAAAATTTTGCAACAGAAGGCAGAAGAGTGGCTGCCAGGGGTCAGGGGTGGGTGGTGCAGGAAGTGGGTGGGCGTGGTTATGGAAGGACCACGGGGGGCCTGCTGTGGTGGCCGGCTGATCTGTACCTGGACAGGGTGCTGGAGATGTCAACTGACATGTGGTCACGCTGCACAGCACTAAATAAACATACACACCGAAGAGTAGGAGCTTACAAAAGCTCAGCGTTACCACGATACGTTAGCAGCACCCTCAGGTGGAGGAAGGAGGTATCACTTAGGGAGAGGCGGGGGGCTGAACCACACTCCCTTCCCTCAGAGATCATTACCCCCCGAATCTGTAAACACGCTACTTCCACTTAGTAAAAGAAATTTTGCAGCTGTGGATAAGTTATAGATTCTGAGATGGGAAGATGACTCTGGAGTATTTGGGTGAAGCCCATGAAACCCCAACGGTCCTGATGAGAGGGAGGCTGGAGGGCTGGGGCTGGAAGAGACAGAGGGAGATTCCGAGATGCGATGCTGTCAGCATAGATGGCGGAGGAGGAAACCACGAGCCGAGGACCAGCTCCAAAGGCCAGAAAAGAAGACAGTCACCCTGTCAGCAATTCCACAGTAACCCGATGAGACCAATTTTGACTTCTGACCTGCAGAGCTATAAGAGAAGAGATTTGTATTGCTGTAATCCACTAAGCTGGTAGTGATATAGCAGCTATATAAAATTAAGACAATGGGAGGAACCTTGGAAAAAAAGGCAACAAGCTTCAATTATTTGGGCAATTTCATCTATGTGGAATGCTCTCATCCCTGGTGAGATGAGATGGCTGAGGCATTACCGAACATGAGAATCTATTTGATCAGCAGAGACCTGGTCTTCACGGACATGAAGCTCAAAGCCACCTTGATTCCTCAAACTGCTGCCGTTCCCTGCCATCAAGCTTTAGCAGCATCTGGTGGGTGGTACTTGGAGCTGGTGCAGCTCACAATAATAGCCTGTTTAATCCATGTCAGCCAGGAGAAGCCTCCAGAATAAATACTGCATCCAGAGGGTGTATTTTTTCTGTACCATCTCTTTATCCTTCATATTTGAAAAATATTTAAACTCACGATATACCTGGAGAAACTAAAGTGTGAGCTCTTTGCAGGTAAAGAGGTTAGGCAGATTAAGGATCACGAGAATAACTAGACATGTAATTCAGAATTTAAGTTTTTAAGTAAATATTCTAAGCTTACGTTTCTACACTAGGAATATAACAAGCCAAAAAAAAAAAAAAAAAGCCCTTCACAAAGGAATAAAACTTAGCTTCCATTTGGGAATAATGGCTGTTTAACAGAGGCTTCCAGGAACAAACACTGTACCAGGCACCTTTAGTTCTCAGAGCAACTCTGCAGGGAGCACAGTATTGTCCCTGACTCGCCACTGCAGAAACAGGCTCGGAGAGGTCAGGTAACTTGCTTGAGCTCCCACAGCCTACAAATAATAAAGTCTGGATTGGTGCTCACATTGGTTGGATCTCCAAGCTCATGTCTTGCTCTCACTACTGCCTCAAAGATAAACGCGTGAGGCAGCATGTTGAATAAATACCACAACGTCACCAACAGCTAACATGAGACCTCTACAAAGAGCTGAAGGTTGGCCTTAACTTGGAATTCATCAGCTTCTCCATACCGGAGCTCAGTGGGGAAGGGACCGTGCGTCCGCAGGGCAGAAAGTGGGCTACCCACCCAGTCACTGGCATGTAGGGAGCTTCCTAATATAGGAAGAAAACTGCTCCATGTGTTATGACAAAGCCAGAGCAGCACGGCCCCTGCCGTCAACACATGAGTCCTGCAGCCACTCCGCCAAACCTCGGGCATGCCCGTCCTGGGAGGCTCCAGCACCCACACCGCGCGCTGCTGAGGGCACCTGCTGCTGTTGTTTCGCTGCTCAACTGTGTCTGACTCTTTGCCACCCCATGGGCTGCAGCCCGCCAGGCTCCTCTGTCCGTGGGATTCCCCAGGCAAGGACACTGGACTAGGCTGCCATCCCCTTCTCCAGGGGATCTTCTGACCCAGGGAAGGAACCTGCATCTCCTGCATAGGCAGGCGGGTTCTTTAACACTGGGTCACCTTTGGAGAACCAAGTACTACCTATGAAACAGCGTGGTGTCTGATGCGCCAATCACTCTGGTTTTCTGACACAGACAACAAACTGGTGGTCACCAAAAGGGAAAGGGGGGCAGGGACGAATTAGAAGCTCGGGATTAATGGCTACACACCATTGTATACAAAGCAGATAATCAACAAGGACCTGCTACAGAGCACAGGGAACCACATTCAGTGCCTCATGATAACCTATAGCAGAAAAGAACATGGATGTGTCCTCATGATAGCGAATCACTGTGCTGAACGCCTGAAACCAACAAGACATTATAAAGCAACTACACTTCAGTAAAAAACCAAAACGTTAAATCTCTCTGGTTTTGCTAAAATCCCATCATTGCAACCACCCCTGAGCCCGTGTTTCCACCCGGAGCCTCTCCCAAGCAAGGTCCCTCCTTCCCCACCCCGCAGTGGTTCTTATGTTCCTTTGCCTGTGACTGGAAGAAATGCATTTTACCACACGCCCACCTCACACATACGTGTAACAAACAAAAGTGCCGTGAAGCAAGACGTGTCCTTACTGTGTGCATGGAGCTCTCATGCTCTCTTTTTCTGTATTTGCTCCTCACACACTGACGGGTGATGCCGGATCCCATCCACACCCCACGAGTGGCTGCGTTTCATGGAGAGTGAGGGGCCTACCTCCGGGGCGATGTAGTCGGGGGTCCCACAGAAGGTCCTGGTCGTGACGCCATCCATCATGTGCTCCTTGCACATCCCGAAGTCCGCGATCTTGATGTGTCCTTCCGAGTCCAGCATGACGTTGTCTAACTTCAGGTCCCTGCAAGGAAGCAGGCACCATCAGCGTCCCTCAGCACGCAACCATTCGCTCGGCCTCCTTACTGCAGGCCTGGGAGAGCTGGGGCGCCCCTGCCACTTAGCGATCTTCCATCTCCAGAGCCCAGCGCAGTGCCCAGGGTACTTGTGTGTATGCCAAAGCGCCTCAGTCCTGTCCAAGCCTGTGTGACCCCACGGACTGTAGCCCACCAGGCTCCTCTGTCCATGGGCTTCTCCAGGCAGGAACACGAGTGGGCTGCCATGCCGTCCTCCAGGTGCTGGGAGCCAGTGTGAGGAATCCCGCCCGTGACAAGGTCATGAGGAAGGAAGCTGACATATGCAAGGCGTGCTCAGACTTCAGGGACCCCTCTGGAAATTCCTAAGCATGTACCCCAACAAAAATCTGCCGGCTTTTGTGCTCTGCGTTTCCACTCTTCTGACATTTTCTGGAAAAAGTCAATTCAGGGCTTTAGTCTTCTGCATTTGAAAGAGTGTTTCAATCCAAAAAACCCTCTGATGGCTTTCTAGCCTGCCTGCAGGACTCGTACAGCTGCGCGTGTGATTGTTTGAGGCCTCCTGACCGCAGGAGGCACAGGAAGCTTAAAACATCCTAGGAATGTAGGAGCTTCCGAGGAGTCAAAATCTTTAGAATAGGACTGATTAAAGGTTTCATTTGTTGAGTCAATATTTGCTGCCAAATTTTCACATCCTTTAGTTGTAGATATAGTTAGAAAAACAAGTAGTAGACCTTGTGTTAGCAACATTAGATCTTTGAGTTAAGTACCTTCTTTGTTATATCCCACTGCACCTTTGTTCTATAGAGATGTAACTTTAATGCTAATGCTTTAAGGAAATGTAGATTAAAGAAAAACACTTCAGGGGAAACAAGATTAACATTCATTAAGGAAGAGAGCCAAAAAGTGTTAACAAGCCTCTTGGCCAGAAGATAATGTAAATCACCTGAGACCTTTTGCATGCCAAATGATGTATAGAAAGAGCTTGAGCTGCGAACGCTACATAATCTTGTGTTACCCATTGATCTCTGTGTTTTATCAAAAAGTATAAAAGGCCTTCTGAACAATAAAGGATGGGGCCAGCTTCTTGGACCAGCTTCTCTAACTAGTCTCCCAGCCTGGTTTCTTGGCACTCTGGCTCCCCCCGTGTCTCTCTCTCTTTCCCTCTCTCTGCTCTTTACTTTAATTTCGGGCTGAATTTCCACCTGGAGCGCGGAGGCTCTCCACGTCTACTTACTTGCCCCGGCTGTTAAGACCCGCGAGAAAGGGAGCTTAAGGCGAGGCACCCTTAGATATTCAAGCGGGCGCCGGTGGCCCAACGTAGATGGTGCAAATTCCTTGTCTGGGATTTTATTGGCCTTCCGCGTAAACCAAGCTATTCAGCCCTCTTCTTCCACTTAATCTTCTTACTACACTATAGTTTCTTAATCTAATCTTTCATTAATAAATAAACAAGTCTTTCCACGCCGACGCCGTCCACCCTTCGAATTCCCTGGATCCACCGGGGCTGGACCCCGGCATCCAGGGGATCTTCCCGACCCAGGGATCACACCCGTGTCTCCACGCCTCCTGCGTTGGCAGGCGGGTTCCTCACCACTAGCGCCACCTGTGAAGCCCACCTAGGGCACAGCAGATACTTAATAAACCAGACTGAGTGACGGCGCCAGTGATTCCCACCTTGATGGCAGGCGAATCACCGGAGACTCAGCTGAGCAGCTCCGAGGGCCCGAGCTCCCCGGCTGGTTAGTGTCCCACCCAGAGGGCTCAGGCTCCCCAGCGGGTGCAAAGCGCAGGCTCAGAACCACTGCAGGTGCACTCGGCCCCCCATTCTGCGGTGTCCTGCCGGCCGACGTCCTGCCTTCGCCGTAACCAGCAACGGCAGGAACCGGATCCGTCAGGCCCCCTCTCCCCGCCCGCCCCAGCTCCCCCCGCGCTCCTCTGCTGAGCATCACTAGCAGAAACTCAGCCTGCACGGTCCCCGACCCTCACGCCACATGAAAGGCAGAGGAGGGAGCCGGCAGGGGAGAAAAGCTCATTTTCTTGCAGAAGCAGAAATGAAATATGCCGTCTCTGAGATCCAGAAACCAGAAGCTGGTCCACATTTGCCTGGAGGCTGCAGAGAATGGTGGGTCCCAGCAGGTCTCCATGATGGGGTGGGGGGGATTGTCCTCTCCATGTTGACACCCCCTCTCCCCCCAACAGAATCACACGCCCATGGAGTCCAGAGGGCCAGCAAAGCCTCCTCTGTGCTGCAGGCACAGGGCCTTGATGCTCACCGATAAATGATTCCTCTTTTATGAAGGAAGAACAGCCCGATGGAAATCTCTGCTGCATAGAACCTGCAACAGAAAACGTCTGTCAGGCGTCCGGCTTGTTCCCTCCGGCCTCCTGGATACTTTCTGCGCTCAAGATCAGGCAGCAAAATGGCACAGGAAGGGGGGACCCTGACCGCCAGAGGCTGGCACTGCCCTACAGGCAGCGCCAACCCTCTGCGGTTTTATGACCCCAGCTTCCCCAAGGGACGACACAGCTGATAAAATCAGCGGAGCAGGTTTATTACCTGTCTGAAAACAAGCCCTTCTTGTCTGGGGCAGGTGGACAGGTAATTTAGCGCTTAAAAGAAATTTTGAGCACAATCTTTTAAGAGTGGCTGTCTGCTAGGTGGTTCTGTCAGGCTATAGTAGATGGAAGCAAATTCCCATTTTCCCCGTAAGGACAGAATACGTTAGCGTTTGAAAACACACATCTGCCCTAGAAGACAAAGGTCAGTGTGAGCTGAACTCTGGGAATGGCTTACTTACTCCCACAGCCTCACCCCAGGCACTGGGGGAGTGGGGCCCAGGCCACAGTTCATACCTGGTGCACCCTTTAAATAATTCAGCATAGGAAGGAGTCACAGCCGTCGCTTCAGAGTTGCTAATGGATCAATGTCTGAAACTCCAAAGAAACGCTGAAGGAGGTTTTAAAATCTGCTTGTGTTTAGTTCCTGAAGCCCGAGAAGCCACGAGACTCTGCCTGTGCAAACAGCACTCTCGTGAGGCTTCAGTAAGCACACGTGTTTACACAAGTGTGTCTACAGGAGCGGAGGAAGGGCCCCTGATGACAAGGGCCACACTCTCAACAGGGGGCCGTCTCTGAGTGCCGGCGGGAGGTGGGGAGGAGAGCAGGGGTCACGGGTGACTTTCCTGCGGCTTTCTCCTGTTTTTCTGTTTTGTTTTTTTTTTTTAAATATGAAACGTTCCAGCAACACAGATACAATTGAAGGTACTAAGAGGGACGCGCATGGTTTCTGGATGGAGGGAAGCTGTTCTGCCCTTGGCTCCGACAGCCCTGAGTGGTTAGGCTCAGCTCTGCCATTGGCTTGTTTTAATGCTTTGTAACTAACAACATAAGAGACGGGATCAGGGGACAGCTTTCTGAAAACGGAAAGGAAAAATAAAAGCAGAAACCAGCAGCCCTGCCCTTGTTTTGAGCGAGCCCGCAAGAACGCCCTGCTCTGCCTCAGGTGGGTCTCCCCAGGCCGGCTCACCCCAGTGGGCCAGAGCGGCTCGGGTTTATTGTTTAGACTGAACCAACGCTGGAGCCGGATGGAGGTTTGCTCAGGTGATTAACTGGGGTTCCTGGCACAACAAATCTCCACTGGGGGTGAAAGGGCTTTGCCTCTCTGAGTTACCCGCGACTTCCTGGCCCTGGAATACGGGCTGATTCTCCAGGTGGTCAGGGCTCCGCCTCTAGATGCTCCGTCTTCCCTGGAGCCCGCGTCTCCCTGACGGCGCGGATTCCTGCCTCCCGGCCTCGAGGTGCGCACACCCCACTGAAACCTACCCGGAACTCCTCCTGGACGGCAGCCCGTCCCAAGCCTACGGGGCGTCACCTCGGCCTCTCCAGGACACTGATGCCCCTGGGGCTCCAAGGCCGCTCCGCTCTTTCTGCAGGCTGTCCGCACCTGTGCTACACCAGGCCCCCACCCTCCCGTCTCCTCTGGCCGGGAGGCCCCGATGCTGTCAGGCCCCCGAGGCCCCCCAGGCTCTCTCGCTCCTAGCCAGGCCCTCGCTCTGCTGGGCGCAGCACCCAGAGCCCCTTCCGCTGCTCAGCTCCTGAGGGAGTGGCTCAGGGGTCGGGGCAGCTCCCAGGGACGGAGGAGAACGAAAGTCTCCGTCTCCGTGGGACGCGCGGGCGGACCCCGGGGAGGCAGCGGCGCTTCGCCCCACTTCCAGAGCTGAGAGCACTCGAGCTACTCACACTGCTTGCGGCTCCTTGAACCTCCCGACCTGCTGGATGTGGTACATGAGGTCCCCGCCGTTGACGTACTCCATGACGAAGTAGAGCCGGTCCTGGGGGCCGAGGAGGGGGCGGTGAGCAGGCTCCCCGCGGCCGGCGGCCCCGCTCCAGCCCGCGCTCTGCTTTCCCGCTGGGGAAACGCGGGCCGCGCCGGCACGTCTGCCCGGCGGAGCCCGTTGCAGTTTTCTCCCCGCAAGAAAGAATTAGAAAAAAAGCCCTGTGTGTGAGGACCTCAGGACATGCCCTGAAACCTCAGCGCTCAGTTGCCCTGCCCACCCCTCTGGTTACAGACGCTCCCAATGGTGGAAGCGGCCTCACACCTTCCTCCCTTCTCTCCTACACACAGAATTCATTTCCAAGGTGGGGCTGGAGTGAAGAGCCCACAGAGGCCAGTTCTTTAGCCAGTGGCTGGCAGTGCAGTGATGGACGGCGATGCGTTTGCCCAGAGTGTCTGAGAGCAGACCTGGTGGGCCGGGGGGCTCGTACCCCGTAGAGCCCAGGGTCGTCTGCCGTGGGGTGGGGCTGCGTGTGCGGAGGCCGCCGGGTGTTCTGCATCCACGTTCGCCCAAATGCTGTTTCTGACTCTCTGTGTGCGCAGCACACAGCACGGAGCTCCGAGAGTCTGCGCCCCTACGAGGACCTTACCCCGGGACAGATGGGAGGTGGAGGGGCTTTAGGAGGGAGCTAAGAGCGCAGCGCAAGGAGACGCTGGCCTCTCTCTTCCAGGGAGCACCACCACTGCCCAGAGGTCATTGGAAGCGGTGCACAGGAGGAAAACGACAGAGCTGGGGCCGACAGGCAGGAGAGGGCGCTGGGAGCCTCAACCCCTCGCCTTCCTGTCATGAACCTTCATTTCAACCTTATTTCTCTGCTTTGCAGCTTTCCAGAGCTTAAGCAGTGGAACCGGGGTGACAGGATCCCGGCTGGGGCTCGTCCCTCTCCTTTGCGTGTTGCTAGATTCTCTTCCGGACGCTGCTGGGAGCTGCTGGGAGACGGACCTTCACTCGGCTGCCCGCGCCCGGCCGCCCCCTGGTGGCCGGGACTGGCTCTGCGGCCCCGCCATCCACTCCGGGCCGCAGAGCCACAGGTTCAGGACGACAGCCGCTGAGGCGTGGAGAGCTTGCCTTTGGCAACGCCTCACTACGGTGCGGCGTACAGTATACACACATACAAATATAAATATCTGAGGGTTTGTATTTCTTGGAGGTTACCTGCCAGCACCATGCCCCAGACTTGGCTGATTAGTGGAAATTATTTTGTCCTCTTTAGTTAACCTGTGTGACAGGGCTCTGCAAACGTTTTCTGCAAAGGGCCAGACAGGAAATGTTTCAGGCTTTGTGTGTGTCTTGCAACTACTCAGCTGTGCCTTTGCAGTCAAAAGCCCCTGATGCCAGGTTAGTGAAGCGGCAGGCTATGTCCTGAGAAAACCACTTATGGATCTTGAAATCATCTACTTTTCTTGTGTTACAAACTAATATTCTTTTTATAAAGCCTCTCTTAGAGCTCAGGGACCATCCACACAAAACAGGCCAGACTGCCACCCCTGAGTGAGCATTACCCAAGAACATCCTCTTCCAGGACATGGGTCTCCTGACGCTCTGATGGCAATTCGGTAGCTGTACCAGGATTTAATGAGCCAGGACTGTGAGTTACCGTTTTGTATCTCTAAGCCTTAACACATTGCCTGGTGCGCGTTAGAAAAGCCTTTGATAGAAGCACTCACAGAATCAAATGGAGTTAATGCCAAGTCTATGAGTAGGGGATGCCCTGAAGTCCCCAGGGGCACCCAGTCTGCTTGGGAGAGGAGGGCGTGGGCTACCGTCTTCTCCCAGGAGGGGGCTGGGGTGTGGCGTGAGCACCCTGTGGCGGGGGCGGGGGCGGGCCCTCACCGCCGTCTGGAAGCTGGAGTGCAGCTGCGTCAGGAACGGTGGCTTGTCCAGCAGGGCCAGCACCCGCTTCTCCACCATGGTGCACTCCACGTCGTCGTCCTGGATGACCACGTCCTTCTTCAGGATCTTGATGGCGTACAGCTCCTCGGTCCCCTTCCGGTCGGCCAGCATCACCTGCAGGCAGATGGAGGGCAACCTGAACATCCGGGCACACGGCACGGGGGGTGCCGGAACTGTGTGTACAGACCCGTCAATTATTTTTAAAGAGTTTATGTGGCTCATTTTTAAAGTCTTTATTGAATCTGTTACAATGTTGCTTCTATTTTCTGCTTTTGGTTTTTTGGCAAAGAGGCATGTGGGATCTTAGTTCCCCGACCAGGGGTTGAACCTGCAGCCCCTGTGCTGGAAGGTGAAGTCTCAACCCCTGGAGCACCAGGCCAGGCCCAACAGGCTCGCTGACAAAAAGGAAGCTGCCTTCAGGCGCCAGTTCCCAAACGCTGCAGTGTGTGTGTGCACGCGCGTGTGTGTGGTGTGTCTGTGTGTGCGCGTGTGTGTGCATGTGTGTGGTGTGTCTGTGTGCACGTGCGTGTGTACATGTGTGCGTGCGTGTGTGGTGTCTGTGTGTGCATGCGTGTGTGCGTGTGTGGTGTGTGTGCGCGTGCATGTGTACATGCGTGTGTGTGCGCGTGCGCGTGCATGTGTGTACGTGCGTGTGCATGTGTGTGCGTGCATGTGGTGTGTCTGTGTGTGCGTGCGTGTGTGCGTGTGCGGTGTGTGTCTGTGTGCGCGTGCATGTGTGTGTGTGTGTGTGCGTGCGTGTGGTGTGTCTGTGTGTGTGTGTTAGTCGTCGGTCGTGTCCAAATCTTTGCAACCCCATAGACTGCTGCACGTTAAATTCCTCCAGCATATACAGTTTGAGAAAGCTCTGGGAGATGGTGAAGGACAGGGAAGCCTGGCGTGCTGCAGTCCATGGGGTTTCAAAGAGTCGGACATGACTGAGCGACTGGACTGGACTGATAGCTTCTAGGCCACCAAGACATACATGCTGTGTGGGCCGTAGCCACACGAGGGCGCCATTGCGGCCGCTGAAAATGATGCTTGACATCCTCCTCCGCATCAGCAGGTACTTCGGGAGCACCGTCATCTCGGAGCACCCTCAGAGCAGACGCCTGACTGACCTTTACATGCTCCTCACAAGCCAGGAAGTCGGGACCCAAATCCCAAAGGAAGGAGGAGGGCTGAAGCCAGCCCCTGGCTCTGCCATGAGAGTTGGGCCCAGAAAGGCAGACGCAGCGTGGGCAGGGAGGACGCCCGGTCTGGTGTCTCTCAGCTCTTATGTTCATTTACTACAAGCCAACATTTAATTTTCAGCCGTGAAAATTATTCAGCCACCATTGTGGGGCGCCGACTCCATCCTGAACCCTGAAACGGTGGCACAGGGAGCCCTGTCTGGCTTTTTGGATAAGTCGCTTGTAAGGCGCTGAAGCGGGAGCCCCTGAGAATGTGGCGGGACACCTAGAGGGCTGCCCCAGAGTCCTCAGGGAGACTTGGACCGACCGGCCCCACGTCCTCCACGGAAGCCCCACCCGGCTCGGCCGCGGCCGCTCACCTTGCCAAAGCTGCCTTTGCCCAGCACCATGAGGAAGTTGAAGTCGGTTAGCTTCACCCTGTCCAGGTTGTTGGAAGGCTGCCTCCTGTCCTCGGAGGGACTGGTGACTTTGTTGCCGGCAGGGCCAAGCTTGGCTTTCTAAACAATAACACACACGTGAAAACAGTCAGCCATTTCCTCAGGGACAACAGTGACAGGGGACTCTGACTAGGCTGGGTGCCGCTGCTGGGCAGGCGGCGGGAGGGGAGGCGGGTGAGGAAAGGAAGGGGGGCCACGCGGCGTCTCTTCCTGCCTTCAAGGGGCCCTCAGCCCAAGGGCGACGTCCACAGATGAAGCAGAAGCTGCCCTCACCCATCACTAGAAACTCTTTGTATCTTTAACTAACATCATAAAAGAAACAAACGATTAACTGTGTGCTGATTCCTTATGTGTAGATTTTCCAATCTAAGATTTGCAGAAAGGAAACTTGCGCCCGCAGCAAGAGGGAGAGTGTGTTCCCGGGAGGAAAACGCCTTCACCACAGGCTGTGGGGTGACTCACTGCTGTGAAAAGGCACAGGAAGAACAGAGGTTTCTTTTTCAGGTAAAGAGCTGGACTCCTGAAAAATGGTGACCTGTAAGAGCACCTGGTTTCCCACGGAGCCCGCGGTGCTCTCCGCACCTGACGGATCCTGGGTTGTGACCTGTGAGTTCTCCAGAGGGGCTTTACCCACTGGTCCCTTGGTTAACACCCCTCAAGTTAACTCGGCTCCCACGGAGATGGCAGGAGGTGAAGAAGCTTTCGGGAGATTTTGGGCACGACCAGACCACCGGGACGTTGGTGCTGTGCTCTTCAGGGGAATGTGGGATCTGATGTGTTTCCTTTAGTGGCCGAGAAGGCTCTCAAGGAACCGTCCACGCCCCGCCACTCGGCGGGCTGCTCGCGCCTGGCTCTGTGGGGCGGCTGTGCCTTTGCAGGACGAGCCTCCACCCCTGTCCCTGCAGACCCAGCCCGAGTGCCGCACTTGGCGTGAGGTCTGCGCTAGCGTTTTGGTTAAAGGAAGCATGAAGTAAAGCCTGACCACGCTCATCACATGCCGGGCTGTGAGGTGGCCCTTTTCTCTGATCAAAACAACCTTTCATAGGGATCGTGGGCTTCTCAGGCGGCGTGATCAGTAAAAGAACCTGCCTGCTGATGCAGGAGACGTGAGCTCCCCAGGTGGCGCTAGGGGTAAAGAATCCGCCTACCGATAGAGGAGACACAAGACACGTGGGTTGGATCCCTGGGTCAGGAAGATCCCCTGGAGGAGGAAATGGCAGCCCACTCCAGTGTTCTCGCCTGGGCAGGGGAGCCTGGTGGGCTGCAGTCCATGGGGTTAAAAGACTCGGACACAGCTGAGCAACTGAACAACAAACATTTATCACAGATGTCTGCCACGCGGAGGGAGAGGACCTCGCCGGCAGAAGGGTCTTCCTAGTGCTGAGAGTCGAAGGCAGGCAGGCCGACGCCGGCTGGGGCAGACGAGTAACCGGACGTCCACGCGACGATCCTGCTTCTGCGATAAAAACGTGCTGTGTCTGCTCTGCGCATCTGGTCAGCCCTGAAACGCAAGGCTGACGGCGTCTGGTGCTGCTCCGTCGACCAGGGACCGGGGGGCAGAAAGAGCTAGGCCGTGCAGAACCCAGGGCCCGATCAGCAGTCTACTTCTAGGCGACACATTCACCAGCTCCCGGAGCAACGCTATGAGAACTCAGCTGGTTTCGTATCACTTGTGCGTGATGCCGCTTCTCAGGCGGAGACGGTGGTGAGGAATCCCACCTGCAGTGCTGGAGATGTGAGAGACCCGGGTTCGATCCGGGCGTCGGGAAGGTCCCCGGAGGAGGAAATGGCAGCCCCCTCCAGTGTTCTTGCCTGGAGAATCCCAGGGACAGAGGAGCCTGGCAGGCTACAGTCCCTGGGGTCACAAAGAGTCAGAGACGGCAGAAGTGACTTAGCACGCATAGGGAGCATGAGAGCTTTGTGAATGAACAGGTGAGCTTGTGTGCCTGTGCGCCAGTAAAGCTTTACTTGCAAAAACAGCAGCCAGAATCTGGCCTGGGGCTCTTGTCTGCCTCCTTTCGCCCCACATAACGCAGGTTCTGAAATCACTCATTTGCAGCTGGATTTAAACACAGCCTCCCTCTGTCCTCGCCAAGCTGGTAGAATGGTGACAGTGAAGCGCCTCAGATGCCCCTGAATTAAGTCCCTACCGAGCCTCTTTCAAGACCAGCACAGGAAAAAGCTGTTCGGCAGCCAAACGGTGTGGTGAGTGAAGAACTTATTCGGGAGAGCAAAAATTTATGGGAAACCACACGAGGTCATCTTCTTGATGAGAAATGTTTTTACGGACACATTCACACCGGCTGTCGCTGCTGCTGAATTCGCCAGCCACTGGCAGGCGTCCGTTGTCATGGCAACTCAGCCACTCTCTCGGGAGACACGCGGACCCATGATGCATTAGCGCTCGGGCCGTTGTGGGAAATACGGAGCCCCTGGTTCTTCTGGACCCAAACGTCCCTGCCTCAGTACTGGCTGTGATGCTTTCCTGCAGGCAACCTGCTTTCCCCCATCTCCCAGATCCACGCGCCGACGCCGACACCCGCCACAGGCCGGCTCAGTCCAGCAGTAAGAGTGCGCTGGTCCCACCACTCCAGAGGTCCCGGAACGACCACTGGGTCTGTCCTGCCCAGTGGCCGAGAGTCCAGACTCCCATACGCAAGCTTCTGGGACCAGAAACTTCACCCTGTCCAAGGTTTTCCTTCTGGAGAGAGCCCGTCTTTCTCTCACCAGGGAGCTGAGGGCACACGTCTGCCTGATGCCGGCCTAATGGGAGCTCAAGGCCATGGCATGTCACTGGAGAGGACCCGGGGCACTTGGTAATTTTTTGAAACCTGTATCCTTTTCTAGAGGCTCAGTGGTAAAGAATCCGCCTGCCAATGCAGGAGACGCAGGTCGATCCCGGTGTCGGGAAGATCCCCTGGAGGAGGGCATGGCCACCCTCTCCAGTGTCCTTGCCTGGAGAATCCCAAGGACAGAGGAGCCTGGCGGGCTGCAGTCCATGGGGTCACAGAGAGTCCAACACGACTCAGTGGCTAAACAACAAAGAGCAAAGCCTTTTCCTGCTCAAATGCTCCCCGTTGGGATGGCCATGGGGCGGGCTTAAGTCAGAGCCGGCAGGGTCAGAGCCAGACAAGCTCAGTGTCAGCGAAGGAAACGAGTTTCCCGAGCGCTGGCAATATTGCCTAGAAGCGGGGAGTTTTCTGTCCTAGGAAAGCAGAGTAGGTATGAAGTGAGCTGGGCTCCTGCTAGAGGAGACTGCGGGAACCGCTGGACCACGGGCATCTCCCCCAGGACCAAGACGAGTCCCCGCAGTCAAAGCGGGAAGCCCGTCTTCGCATCCAGCAGGAAGTGCAGAGGCGCAGTAGAGCCCGTGGCTCTCTTCTGGTGCGGCGTTTGGGGAAATCTTTTACTTGCAAATCTTTACTGCCCTCTTGTGGTACTTATTTTCTGGACTGATTGCAATTTTTCTTTTTTTTTTTTTAACGTTATTTTTAAAAACTTTTTGTTTTGCATTGGAGTGTAGGTGAGGAACAATGTTGTGATAGTTTCGAGGGGACAGCAAAGGGACCCAGCCACACACACACGTGTATCCGTTCTGCCCCTCGCATCCAGGCTCGCTGCAAAACTGTTCTCCGTGCCGTACAGTAGGTCCTTGTTAGCTGTCCTTTTAAACAAAGCTTAGGGCAGGGGCGACAGAGGATGGGATGGTCGGATGACATCACCAACTCAATGGACAAGCTCCAGGGGACACTGAAGGACAGGGAAGCCTGACGTGCTGCCACTTATGGGGTTGCCAAGAGTCAGACACGACTGGGCGACTGAACAATCACAAAGTGCTTCCCAGGTGGCGCTAGTGGTAAAGAACCCACCCACCAACAGAGGAGACCTGAGAGGGCTGGATCCCTGGGTCGGGAGGATCCCCTGGAGGAGGAGGTGGCACCCACTCCAGAAGTCTTGCCTGCAGAATCCCATGACAGAGGAGCCTGGCGGGCTATGGTCCATGGAGTCGCGAGAGAGCTGGACACGACTGCATCCACCCCAAACTCCCAAACTGTCCATCCCCCGTCCTCCCCCAGCAACCAGAAGGTCCATCTCTAAGTCTGTGAGTCTTTACCTGCTTTGTAAATAAGCTCATTTACAGCATTTCTTCTTAGATTCTGCATATAAGGGATGCCACATGCTGTTCCTTCTCTGTCTGACTTACTTCACTCAGTGTGACAATGGCTGCCCGCACTCTGCCTGGATTCTCAGCCAAGTCTAGAAATACGCCCAGGTTCACTAGAATGGCCCACAGAAGGGAAGTTCCTGTAAATACTGGAAACTGGCAAAAACAAGATGCAAACGCTACCTTCCCAGCTCTGCCTTCACAGGTGACTCGTCTCTCGTGTGAGAGCCTGGCCTCATGCCTGCCACCCTGGCACAGTGCAGACATCAGAGTGTGTCCTAAAATCACCAAGGGCGTGATTTCAGGAGACAAGCCCCAACCACTGCTAGCTGTCTCTGTGTCCTGACTCTCCCCAGACCTCTGACTGGGTCCAGACTCTGCAAACCACGGATGCCAGGGAGGCTGGGAGGGCCGGGGGGCCAGGTGCAGCCCCCGAGACCCACTGCGTCTGGGAAATAATGGTACGATGAGTCACGTGAGGGCAGAATTCAGCGAAACGGCCACCCCCAGGGAAATCCAACGTGTGCTGAGTGATCACAGGGTGCGAGCTGCTGAAAAACAAGAACGAAAGCCCAAGCCACGGCTGGCAATAAAGCTCAGACCCCTGGGAAAGTTCCAGGCGCCTCTCACCCTCGTCAGCGGCTGCAGGACAGGTGGGTGGGTGAGGGTCATCCCCACCCTTCCTGCGCCCCGAGGAACCTGGGCAGAGGTTTGAAACCTGGCGGGCGTGGAGGGAAAGACAGAAAAAACATGATCCTTCCCCCAGAAGGCTGAATATTACTCAATTTAAATTTTTTCTAAAATGCCTCTAATCGACAGCAGCAAGCATTCTGAAAGCGGGGCTGACTGCAATTAAATTTAGCACAAAATTTCCATAATCGTTGATTTCACCCTATCTTCACGGAGCGTTTTCTAAATTGCACCAGTTTTCAAAAAGGAGGATCTAATTATAGCTCAGCTGGGACACCTGCTTTCAAGCCCAGCTCAGCTGCGCTGTTCTGGGCAGTTTTCTGCGCGCCCCCTGCTCCCCGCCTTGCCCCGTGGTAACAGGCTGACGGGACTTGGGGGAAATGTGGCTGGGAGGACCAGCTCCGGCAGGGCAGACCCTTCCCGGGCCTCAGTTTCTTCATCCCTCAAATGGACTCAAATGCCCACCGCCTCCTGTGCCGGGGTCTACCCCCCCCACCCCCGCCCCACCTCGTTTGCTCAGTAGCTGCTGCACGGCTGCAGCTCCAGAAGAAGAGCCCTCCTCAGGGGCTGCAGAGAGGAGTAGGGGGTCGCGGGGACCCAGCCTCCCACAGTGGGTGCGCTGACACCGAGGACCTAGCCATCGCCACACCCTTCAGGCTTCTGAAACCTCAAGGAATACTTTCCCTTCCCCATTTCCAGTCACCGGGTCACTAATCCCTTGAAGCCCCTTCGGGGGGCACACCTGTAGTGTCAGGGACGCCTTCTGGAGAAGAGAAGCTGAACTGCACCATTTGTTGGGTGTTTCTTCCGTGCGGCGCGTTTGAAAGACTGTTGGTTCTCGCTCAGTGCAGGGAGTGAGATCTTTCCTTGCGAATTTTGTTCCCAGGTGTCTGAGCATTCACATTTTCCACTCGCTTCAGATATGAATATGCTGTAACCATCTCAGGCTGAGATTAATTACTAATGAGAGCAATCCACTGAGAACACAGCTGGTCTGTGGCCCCTAACCAGCTCCTCCCAAAGGCAGCGGTGTTGTCAGGAATGACAATAGACCAGATTTTTAAAATAATTTACATGCAAGTCGCAAAGTCCCCTTGGGCCCTTCGGGAACAGAATGGCTGATGAGGTTGCACAATAAAGTGACTTGGGAAGAAATGCAGAAAAACCTGAAACAGGAGAGGTATTAAGCCAGGTGTTAAGATCAGAACTGGATGACTCCGCCTGCGACATATTCACAGCGGTCTTCCGGGCCGGCGCACAGGGCGCCGGCTGCCTGCTGACAGAGGTGTGTGCCTCAGCCAGGGTGCCCTGGGTCTGGAGGTGTGATCAGAGACACACACTAACAGGAACGGAGGGAAACATGCCGTCAGCCTGAAGGCGCACTCCGCCCCGCCACGCGCTGCCTTCCAGACTGGCCGGCGTCACTCAGAGGCGAGGCCGCGGTCTCCCGGGCGGAAGCCCAAAGGCCCCTGATCGGAACCGGGAGGGCGGGCGCGCGCCGGGTCACGCGTGAGCGTGTCCTCGCTGGGCGCCGTGGCCGCTTGGACAGGACACACCGCGCGTCCCTCAGAGCGGGGCCGCGGCGGGGCCTCGGGCGTGGGGGGCACAGGAACCCGGGGGACGGCTCCTGTGGACGGCGCGGCGGAAGGACAGGGCGGAGGACCCACCGCCTCTACGAGCGCACGCGGCACCCCGGGGGACGGGAGCGGGAGCCGCGAGGTGAGCAAGAGGAGGGCCAGGCGCCCGGGGGCAGCACCGCGAGGGGTCACGGCCGCAGCCGGGGCGGGGGGACGGGGGGCACAGACGGGGGATCACAGACAGGGCGGGGGGACGGGGGGCACAGACGGGGCCGGGGGGATCGGGGAGGGGGTCACGGGCACAGACGGGGCCGGCTGGAGGGGGAGGGGTGTGTGTGGGGTACGGGGGCAGCGCTCAGGGCTCCCGGCTGCAGGCCTAGGGACCAGCCTTTACCCCGACGAACTGTGTCAAACCAGGGGCCAAGACCCTCTCCCTTCCTCCTCTGGCATCTGTGGCCCGACAGGGCTCTCGGCAACAGCTCCCTGACACTCAGACGCTCACGGCTCCCTCTGCCTTCCGCCAACCCACAGGGAGGAGCCCTGGTTAACTGTGTAGGAACAGCCAGTTGCTGTTTAGTTGCTAACTCGTGTCTGACTCTGTGTGACCCCATGGACTGTAGCCCGCCAGGCTCCTCTGCCCATGGGATTCTCCAGGCGAGAACACTGGAGGGGGTTGCCATTTCCTCCACCAGGGTATCTTCCTGACCCAGGGATCGAACTTGGGTCTCCTGCGTCCCCTGCATTGGCAGGCAGATTCTTTACCACTGAGCCGCCTGGAAAGCCCCAGGAGAAGCCCCAATAGCCAGTTACCAGTCACTTTATGCACAGATAGCTGCTATTCATAAAAGAAAGTGAAACCACACCCACTTACCACCAGAACTGCCTGTAACAAAATGCACTTCTTGATGATTCAGAAGGCTCCTCAGCATCTTGAAGAGCCCAAGGCTACTAGCAAAAAACAAACCTGTTAAGCAGCTGATTAGCCTAGTTCTGGCTGACCGGATGCCAGCTAACCAGTACTTCTGTTCACCTTGAACTTCTCCCTAAATTAACCCATCATGATTGGATAACTTGACTTTTTCAAGTACTAGTGTGAGCATCTTAACAGAGAATTCTGTGCAGGCAGCCACGGGATTAATTCTTCAAGTTCACACGGGGTGGTGGTGGGGGGCGGTCAGCTGCTGGGAGAAATTGTGAGGGGGCTGCTTCTTTGAGCTGGAAGCCCACAGCCTGCAAGGGTCACAACAGCCCTGTTGCTGAGCAGAGAGGACGGCAGTGACAAAAGGATGATGCTTTGTGCTCAGAAGGCTTTGCCCGCTAAGACAGGATACTGGGCAGCCTGTGAGCGTCACATCACTCCGACAGGTCTGGACCGACTGTCGTCTGTGCATCTTATAATCACGGCCCTGTACATCTGCAATTACAGGTCTCCTTACAGTCATTCTCAAAACAGGCCATTTTATTCCAACCCCCAAAGCTCTACTTTAGACTAGAGATCTTAATCCACATCCAGGTTGAAGAGAACAAGAGAAACAAAACTGTCCTTACTGAGATCCTGGTGTTGGAATAACCGTGGAGGAAACGTAAGCCTGTCTGTCTCCTGCACCTTCCTGATGGAGCGGCATGTCTCTGCTTGAGACCTCGAGGCACCGAGGTCTCCAGATTGGCTGAGATGCCTTGAGACGAACATGGCATGGCTTTAGAAGGGTCCTAACATCTGCTGGATCATTGAAAAAGCAAGAGAGTTCCAGAAAAACATCTATTTCTGCTTTATTGACTATGCCAAAGCCTTTGACTGTGTGGATCACGATAAACTGTGGAAAATTCTGAAAGAGATGGGCATACCAGACCACCTGACCTGCCTCTTGAGAAATCTGTATGCAGGTCAGGAAGCAACAGTTAGAACTGGACATGGAACAACAGATTGGTTCCAGATAGGAAAAGGAGTATGTCAAGGCTGTATATTGTCACCCTGCTTATTTAACTTATATGCAGAGTACATCATGAGAAATGCTGGGCTGGAAGAAGCACAAGCTGGAATCAAGATTGCCGGGAGAAACATCAATAACCTCAGATATGCAGATGACACCACCCTTATGGCAGAAAGTGAAGAGGAGCTAAAAAGCCTCTTGATGAAAGTAAAAGAGGAGAGTGAAAAGTTGGCTTTTCAGAAAACGAAGATCATGGCATCCAGTCCCATCACTTCATGGGAAATAGATGGGGAAACAGGGGAAACAGTGTCAGACTTTATTATTTGGGCTCCAAAATCACTGCAGATGGTGATTGCAGCCATAGAATTAAAAGACGCTTACTCCTTGGAAGGAAAGTTATGACCAACCTAGATAGCATATTCTAAAGCAAAGATGTTACTTTGCTAACAAAGGTCCATCTAGTCAAAGCTATGGTTTTTCCAGTGGTCATGTATGGATATGAGAGTTGGACTATAAAAAAAAGCTGAGCACCGAAGAACTGATGCTTTTGAACTGTGGTGTTGGATAAGACTCTTGAGAGTCCCTTGGACTGCAAGGAGATCCAACCAGTCCATCCTAAAAGAGATCAGTCCTGGGTGTTTATTGGAAGGACTGATGCTAAAGCAGAAACTCCAATACTTTGGCCACCTGATGTGAAGAGTTGACTCATTGGAAAAGACCCTGATGCTGGGACGGATTGGGGGCAGGAGGAGAAGGGTACGACAGAGGATGAGATGGCTGGATGTCATCACCGACTTGATGGAGGTGAGTTTGGGTGAACTCCGGGAGTTGGTGATGGACAGGGAGGCCTGGTGTGCTGCAATTCATGGGGTCGCAAAGAGTCGGACATGACTGAGCGACTGAACTGACTGACTGACCTCTCTGTTCGTTTCCAAGGCAAACCATTCAATATCACGGTAATCCAAGTCTATGCCCCAACCAGGAATGCTGAAGAAGCTGAAGTTGAATGGTTCTATGAAGACCAACAAGACCTTTTAGAACTAACATCCCAAAAAGATGTCTTTCTCATTATAGGGGACTGGAATGCAAAAGTAGGAAGTCAAGAAACACCTGGAGTAACAGGCAAATTTGGCCTTGGAATGCAGAATGAAGCAGGGCAAAGACTAATAGAGTTTTGCCAAGATAATGCACTGGTCATAGCAAACACCCTCTTCCAACAACACAAGAGAAGACTCTACACATGGAATCACCAGATGGTCAACACCGAAATCAGACTTATTATATTCTTTGCAGCCAAAGATGGAGAACCTCTATACAGTCAACCAAAACAAGACTGGGAGCTGACTGTGGCTCAGATCATGAACTCCTTATTGCCAAATTCAGACTCAAATTGAAGAAAGTGGGGAGGACCGCTAGACCATTCAGGTATGATCTAAATCAAATCTCTTATGATTATACAGTGGAAGTGAGAAATAGATTTAAGGGCCTAGATCTGATAGATAGAGTGCCTGATGAACTATGGGCTGAGGTTCATGACACTGTACAGGAGACAGGGATCAAGACCATCCCCATGGAAAAGAAATGCAAAAAAGCAAAATGGCTGCCTGAGGAGGACTTACAAACAGCTGTGAAAAGAAGAGAAGCAAAAAGCAAAGGAGAAAAGGAAAGATATAAGCATCTGAATACAGAGTTCCAAAGAATAGCAAGGAGAGATAAGAAAGCCTTCCTCAGCGATCAGTGCAAAGAAATAGAAGAAAACAACAGAATGGGAAAGACTAGAGATCTCTTTAAGAAAATCAGAGATACCAAGGGAACATTTCATGCAAAGATGGGCTCGATAAAGGACAGAAATGGTCTGGACCTAACAGAAGCAGAAGATATTAAGAAGAGGTGGCAAGAATACACAGAAGAACTGTACAAAAAAGATGTTCATGACCCAGATAATCACGATGGTGTGATCACTCACCTAGAGCCAGACATCCTGGAATGTGAAGTCAAGTGGGCCTTAGAAAGCATCACTATGAACAAAGCTAGTGGAGGTGATGGAATACCAGTGGAGCTATTTCAGATCCTGAAAGATGATGCTGTGAAAGTGCTGCACCCAATATGCCAGCAAATTTGCAAAACTCAGCAGTGGCCACAGGACTGGAAAAGGTCAGTTTTCATTCCAATCCCAAAGAAAGGCAATGCCAAAGAATGCTCAACCTACCGCACAATTGCACTCATCTCACACGCTAGTAAAGTAATGCTCAAAATTCTACAAGCCAGGCTTCAGCAATATGTGAATCGTGAACTTCCAGATGGTCAAGCTGGTTTTAGAAAAGGCAGAGGAACCAGGGATCAAATTGCCAACATCTGCTGGATCATGGAAAAAGCAAGAGAGTTCCAGAAAAACATCTATTTCTGCTTTATTGACTATGCCAAAGCCTTTGACTGCGTGGGTCACAATAAACTGTGGAAAATTCTGAAAGAGATGGGAATACCAGACCACCTGACCTGCCTCTTGAGAAATCTGTATGCAGGTCAGGAAGCAACAGTTAGAACTGGACATGGAACAACAGACTGGTTCCAAATAGGAAAAGGAGTACATCAAGGCTGTATATTGTTACCCTGCTTATTTAACTTATACGCAGAGTATATCACGAGAAATGGTAGGCTGGAAGAAGCACAAGCTGGAATCAAGATTGCCGAGAGAAATATCAATAACCTCAGATATGCAGATGACACCACCCTTATGGCAGAAAGTGAAGAGGAGCTAAAAAGCCTCTTGATGACAGTGAAAGAGGAGAGTGAAACAGTTGGCTTAAAGCTCAACATTCAGAAAACGAAGATCATGGAATCTGGTCCCATCGCTTCATGGGAAATAGATGGGGAAACAGTGGAAATAGTGTCAGACTTTATTATTTGGGCTCCAAAATCACTGCAGATGGTGATTGCAGATATGAAATTAAAAGACACTTACTCCTTGGAAGGAAAGTTATGACCAACCTAGACAGCATATTCAAAAGCAGAGACATTACTTTGTCAACAAAGGTCCATCTAGTGAAGGCTATGGTTTTTCTAGTAGTCATGTATGGGTGAGAGTTGGACTGTGAAGAAAGCTGAGCACCGAAGAATTGATGCTTTTGAACTGTGGTGTTGGAGAAGACTCTTAAGAGTCCCTTGGACTGCAAGGAGATCCAACCAGTCCATCCTAAAGGAGATCAGTCCTGGGTGTTCATTGGAAGGACTAATGCTAAAGCTGAAGCTTCAATACTTTGGCCATTTGATGCGAAGAACTGACTCATTTGAAAAGACTCTGATGCTGGGAAAGATTGAGGGCAGGAGGAGAAGGGGATGACAGAAGATGAGATGGTTGGATGGCATCACAGACTCCATGGACATGAATTTGGGTGAACTCTGGGGGTTGGTGATGGACAGGGAGGCCTGGCATGCTGTGGTCCATGGGGTTGCAAAGAGTCGGACAGGACTGAGTAACTAACCTGAACTGAACTGAAACTCCCACCTCCACCTGGAATAGGAGGCAAAAATCCTCCAGCAGAGAAGCTTCTATACAGTTGCCATGCAGTCACTGGGCAGTTATTCTTAGACTTAAATGGACCCAGAAAGAACTCTAAGCTGTTCCAAGCTTGGATATGACAAAACAGCCCAAATTGCTTTAAAAAAAAATCAAAGGAAAGGCTTATGCAGTGACTCAGCCAGTCCCAGAGTCTGGAGGGAACCTGCCTGGACCGCAGCCCAGATCGGGGTGGGGATCGGGATGACGCACACCCCTACTCAAGGTGGACAAGGTCAGAGTAGGAGCCCAAACGCCAGCGAGCTGGTTTTCAACGACTGCTGAAGGCACGCCAGCTGCTGAACTCGCTGAGCTCCTGGTCCGAGGCTCTGCGGCCGCATCTGTTGGTCTGACGCCTGGGGAAGGGGCACAACCGAGGCCCAGGTCTTCAGTGGAAAGGAGGCCTCATCCGCGGAAACAAAAGCCATCACTGGAAACGAAGCCAGGCCCCAAGCTCCTGGCCTCAGGCTCCTGGGCCCATGTCCTGCAGCCCCCAAGGCCCCGCCGCCGCCGAGCGAGCCACGCCTCCTCAGCAGTGAGGACGGGTTGGCCTCCCGAAGGCGAGGGCCGGGCCCCAGTAAGAACCGTGCGGAGGCCACAGTCAGCCCTGCCCAGCTGGGTCAGCTGCGGGGTGGGGGCTGGGAGGAGGCCTGCTTGCCTCCCATGAGGCCAGGATGTCACCTGCGCACGCTGGGGAGTCAGGGGCAGGTTCCAACCCGTTCATGCTCGCTGTGTCCTCGGGAGCCAGTCTGAAGTCTGTCTTTTTTAAAAAAGAAATTTCATTCATTTTTGTCTGTGCTGGGTCTTTGCTTGAGAACTTTCTCTGGTTCCAGCGAGCGGGGGCTGCTCCCCAGCTATGGGCGGGCTGTCTCCGGGGGAGGCTTCTCTCGCTGCAAAGCACAGGCTGGAGGGCCCAGGCTCAGCTGCTCCACAGCACGTGGGATCCTCCCGGACCAGGGACTGACCCGGGTCCCCCACACTGGCAGGCGGATTCTTAGCCACTGGGCCAGCAGGGGAGCCCCCGTCTAAAGCCTCTATCCCCACAGGTGGTACTTGGCACTGAGGAGGTGCAGCGCTCACTGCATGGGAATTTCCAGAATTCCCCCTTTCTGAGAAAGGAGCTGGTTCATCTCCAGGCGTGACCACGCTCATCGCACGAATCGGTTTGTTCGCCCAAGTGCTCGAGGCACCTGGCTGTGTAAACGGAGGCAGGCCCTGGGCTACAGAGCAAACTCAGCCCCGACAGCTTCCCTCCTCAGACACGAGCTCAGGCACCCTCCCTGATGCGGGCAAGTGACCGGGAGATATGGATTCCTCATGGGGCCTGAAGTGTAGAGTCCAGAGCCTTCACAGCAGGACCCGAGGCTCCTCTCTGGATCCATGTGGAGATAACACAAGGACAGGTGTGCCCAGCAAGGGGGCACAGGGCTGGAGGGTGATGTAAGGTTCGGGGCAGGGGTTGGCGAGCCTGAGACACAGGGGAGGGCCTTTAGCACAGGGCACAGGCGAGTTCTGAGACGGGTGCAGCCCACGGCGCACCCCTGAAAACACGCCGCGGTGCAGTCACATAAACGCGTGCCCTCCCCCCACCCAGAACGTTAGAAATTCTGTGCAGCGTCCTTCAGTCTGCCCTGGGGTCTGCTCTGCTGAGGAGCAGTGTTCGAGCATCGTCAACAGGGATGAGAAAATGATTTCCAACACCAAGCCTCATCCCATTTCAGTTTCAGGCTCTGCCTCTAAGAGCTGACGCACAAAGAGGAAAACAAATCTCTTCCCACTGATGTGCACTTTACAGATCCACCCCTCCCGGAACATCACACAGCTCAGGAAGTAATTAAGGAAGCCGTCTGGGGGAAGAAAGCAGAGTCCATAATGAGGCACACAGATTTTCTGTTTTGTGTCCAAAAGGTCATCGGAAAGTACTCAGGTTTCCATGGTAACACCGGCAGGCCTGATCAAACCAACACACAGCTACACTTTGTTGGGGGTCTCCAATGAACCATTTTCTCCCCCCATCTGAAGAATATCCTGAATTAGCTAACGTCTTCAAAGACAATGGAGGCTTTTGGAAAATCCAGTTTCAACAGCAATAAACAGAGAATGCCTGCTTTCTTTCCACAGACAACCTGGCAACTGAGTCTCAAGGGCAGTGATTAAACGCCTTAACTCTCGTCATAACTGGATCACATTTTGTTCATCAATAACAAGGATAATCTCAAAATGTTTCTCCAGGATAAACAGAAGCCGACACACCTGTGACCCTCAGGCATCTGCAGTCCCTGGGGCGGTCCTGCTAGTGGTGTGTAGGCCTCCAGACCCACAGCCCGCAGAGCGCCCTCCAGACCCACGGGCCCACAGAGCGCCCTCCAGACCCGTCCTCCACGCTCCCGATGGCGCCCAGGCCCTGCTCGCAAGTGCCTGCCGTCAGCAGCCTCCTAACCAGATGTCAGTGATCAGTGGGACCACAAAGAAGGCTGAACCCAGCAGAACTGATGCTTTAGAACTGTGGTGCTGGAGAAGACTCTTGAGAGTCGCCTGGACTACAAGGAGATCCAACCAGTCCATCTTAAAGGAAATCGACCCTGAATATTCACTGGAAGGACTGATGCTGAAGCTAAAGCTCCAATACTTTGGCCACCTGATGCGAAGAGCTGACTCACTGGAAAAGGCCGTGATGCTGGGAAAGATTGAGGTAGCGGGGAGAAGGGGGCAACAGAGGATGAGATGGCTGGATGGCGTCATCAGCTCAACGCACCTGAATTTGAGCAAGCTCCTGGAGACAGTGAAGGACAGAGGAGCCTGGCGTGTTGCAGTCCCCGGGGTCGCAGAGTCGGACACGACCGAGCAACTGAACAATGACAGCAGTGCCAGACCACCGTGAACATTCTGTGTTTTACATCCTTCAGAACCCGTTCCAACCGGCAGGTATGACCTGTTCGCTTCTTCGGGACGGAATATATTTGGGAGAAGAAACAACGGCAGGAGGAGGGACCCAAGGGCGCCGGCCGTGCAGGGTCTCTGTGCCCACATGTGCGTGCACGTCGGAACATCTCAGGGCCTGGGAGCTGCCCGAGGAAGGGGAAGCTTCACAGGTAATGAGTCAGGTGTGTGTGACTGCTCGGATGCTCAGTCGTGTCCAACTCTCTGCGACCCCGTGGACGGCAGCCTGCCAGACTCCTCTGTCCACGGGATTCTCCAGGCAAGAATACTGGAATGGGCTGCCATGCCCTCCTCCAGGGGATCTTCCTGACCCAGGGATCACACCCGAGTCTCCTGCACTGCAGGTGTATTTTTTACTGTCTGAGCCACCAGGGAAGTCCAAGAATACTGCAGTGGGCTGCCATGCCCTCCTCCAGGGGATCTTCCTGACCCAGGGATCGACCCCTGTCTCCTGCACTGCAGGCGGATTCTTTACCGTCTGAGCCCCCAAGGAAGCCCCTGTGAGCCTGGTGCTGAGACAATCAGCTACATGGGTCCTTCGAACAACCAACACACAGGTGACTGGAGAAATGGCAAGAAATGGAGCGTGAGGCAGGTGCTTGGAGCAGAAACTGCATTAAGAGCTGAGACGTCAGGTGAGGAGAGAGAAGCGGGGTGAACAGGGGAGGAGGGAAGAGAGGGAGGACACCTCTCTCAGAGGACACCACCAGGGCGGCACGCACCGGGGTGTGGAGAAGGAGCTCCCTTCCTAGAGATGTGCAGAGAAAAGGAAGATGCTGGCCCGCCAGTCACACCCAAGGACGCTGCCGCCTGGAGAAGCCTCGGGCCTGCCCATCTCCCCGCTGACGCCAGACCGGCTCCCTGCGCAGGAACCAGCCCCTCTCTGCAGGGCTGTTCCCAGTCTCCGGGCTCTAAGGATAACAGCCAGAGTGTCAACAGCCTGCAAAGCAAAGCGATGACGCGACATCTATGCCTTTAGATAAGGACAAAGATTAACATTCAAATGACTTTTGCCTTCCAGCCCAGTGACCACAACAATCTGGCCCTTCCTGAAGTGAGACTTTCTGAACAGAAAGATGGTTCACTCACGCTGCTGGTCTCACCTCGAATTTCTGCCTGAGCTCCACGTTGCCTTCCTCGTCGCCTTCAGGGATCGGCACGTTATAGTACTCACCCTCCTCTTGGTTCAGCAACTTGTACCTTCAGAGACACGGGGCAGAGGAGGGTGAGACCGTGCCGGCAAGACCGGGTTCAACACCATCCCCACCCCCAGGCTCCAGTCCAGCTGGTTCTGAAATGCGTTCACTGGGGAGCCAGGACCCAGGAAACTTCACACACAATGGTCCCTCTGGACTTAAGCCCGCTCGTCTTCTGAATCTCTGAGAGCGCTAATGTTTTGAGACAATTAACTTTTGGCTCACACAGACACACTCAGCCTTCCTCACCATCCGCTGGCCGGCATCTTCATCAGCTCCGAGACCCCAAAGGAAAGGGACCCCATGAAGTCGTTCCGTGTAGTTCGATCCCAGTCCCAGATCTCCACGGACAGCCGCCGGTCTTTATCAGAAGGTTTTAATTTGCTGTCAAAGAACACGTACGCAGGGGTTATCTTGACTGTGGTTTAAGGGGTGATACCACAGGCTCGAGGTCTGAATCTGAGATTAAGGAAACAGCATATTCGGTTCTCTTCCTGTGGCTTTCCATCATCAACAAAGTGCCAGCCCCTCGGTAACCAAAGCTCTCGACAAGAGGTTAGCAAGCCATGAGCCATGAGCAAGTCAGGCCCGCTGCTTGTGTGTGTAAATAAAGTTTTATTGAAACAGTCATGGCTGTTTGTCTGGACACATTTGGCTATGGCAGGTCAGAATCCAGAACAGTACCTGCAACAGAGACTGGATGACCCATAAGGCCTAAACCATTTACGGTCCAGCCCCTCCCAGAGCAGGCCGGACAGCCTCTGGTCTCTACCCTAGACAGCTACGTCTGGGTGTGGCAGACAAGTGCTTCCTGTGTCCTCATTCGCAGAGAGGGCCCCTTGCTTGTGCTCAGCTGTGCTCACAGCCTTCTTGCTCCTGACTTACTCAGGCCTCCACTCCCCAGCCTTTCCTCCCTTCTCTCCCCCCTCCCATCTCTGTCTCCAAAATCTTTCCACTCCTTTCAGGCCCACATTAAATGTCGCCTTCCCCAGAAAGTCTTCCCTGCTTAGATGGAAAGACAACCTTCTCATTTCAGTGGCAACATCGGCTTCGATGGCTACTCACTTCTTCCTTGTTTTAAAAACTACTGTTCAAACTCTTATCTACAGCCTCCTCTAACCACCCCCCAAAAAACCGAAGTCAACCAGGAGGGCTTGCTCTTACATCTGAAATGTGAGAGAATTTTTTGTACAGGAGTTACTGATGGTAACTTGGGGTATTACGTATAAGTCTTGGTAAACTGAGTTTCTATCCATCAACCAAGGGTGACCGCAGCTACGTCGCCAGCAGCCGTGGGAGAAGAGCTTAGGGATGAATGGATGTTTAAAGACGTTTATAATAAGCCCAGCTCATTCCTGCTCATAATGTGAAGGAGGAAATACATCAGGAAGAGGGGTTCAACTCACAACGTGAAGGTCTCATTCCACTGGGGGTTCAACGTGGAGCGGATGGTTTTGGTTTTTTGTTTGCTCTCGTTCTTGGGGTCAGGAATAAGCTTCAGCTTCACATAGGGATCTGAAAGCCCATTCGGATCCATAGGGATTAGGTTTTTCGCGTCTCGTACTGCAAAGAGAGAAGAAGAAAGATCCCAGGTTGCAAAAGGAGAACTGCCCACACTGTGGAGCGACCCGCATCGGACCCGGCCAATCGAGAGACGGCACGACGGTGCTGAAGCGGGGGAGGAGGCTCTGACCCTCGCCACGGGAGAAGCTGCCCGCTGCCACTGCCCACCGCGGGCAGTGGGCCTGGGGGACCCAGCGGTCAAGCCTGGAGACTCAGCACTGGCCTGGCCCAGCAGCATCTGTGACACCGGGGTTGCCGCCCAAACCTGAGGAAGCAGAACCTGCATCCTAACACCCTCCCCACCACCACCCCCAGCCGGGAGAGCTGGTCGGCCTCCCGCCTGAGCAGCCAGCAGGCTGGCCCACACATGGCGGCACTGGAACCCTACAAGAAGTCGTCTCTTTCCTCTGTAGAGGCTGGTGGCTTCTAACCCGCTGTGCATGAGGACCGCATGGGAGGGGGGCTGACCCAGGGGGAAGACTCAGAAGCCTTTCCCAAGACCCTGGGTGGCCCCAGTGCCCACTCGAGATGGAGAAGCAAATGGAAACTAAAGTGGAGACAAGGCTGCGTCGCCCGCAGAGGGGCAGCTCCGCGGAGCAGCCGATGGAGGCGCCTGTGCGGGAGGGCCGACGCCGGCACCTGTCAATCACCCGTCGGTCTGACAAGAAGGGACCACGGCCACGTCCACCATGCCCGGGGGCCTTCCTCACTCTCCCGCTCAGCGCAGCTAAAAGCTCTGGGGCCCCCAGTCAGCTGGACGCCACAGGGACACATCTCCCTGGGGCCAGACTCAGCCCAGCAGCTCTCACAGCGAGGCCCCTGGACGGCAGCCTTGGCTTCACCAACCGAGTCACAACTGGGCGGAGGGAGAGGGCTTCCAGGTGGTACTGTGGGGAAGCTGGCAAGATCCACTCTCCCGCCCATCAACAGACGGTTAGTGTGCCTGTCAAAGGAGAAATTTAGAAGAATTTCAGAAGGCGGTGCCAGTGTGGGCGGTGGGCGGTGGGCGGTGGGGGGGGCACAGGTGAAAGGCGCTAAAGACACCGGGTGTTCAGGTGGGGCCCCGAGGGCAGAGGGCAGAGACGAGCGCTGCGTGGGCGCCTGCAGACCCGCCAAGGGCTGGCACCGCCCTTGCCCAGAAGCCGTGGCACGGGAAGGTGCCCGTGTGGCCACGCTCTAGTGACCTGCTCAGTGTCCGAGGGGCGGCGGGCCGGCCCAGAGTGACGGCCACAGAGCAGCCGGCCGTGTGTCCCTCATGCTCCACCGGCCCCTCCAGCCACTCTCCCACAAGACAGCACCTAACCCCGCGCAGCCGAGAGCGCACAGGACAGAAGCAGGCGCGCGGCCCGGCCGCCCCGTGACCCGCTTCCCAGACAGACCTCCGTCCTGTCACCCCGAGTGCTGGGAGCTGCAGCTCACGAGCCGCGGGCGCTTCCTGCAGATCAGCCAGCAGGGCCGCGGCTCCCGCGGCACGGAGGGCCGGAGCAGGAGACGAGGCACGCAGACACAGCGCCCTCTGCTGTCGGCGGCTTGGAGGCGGCAGAGAACAGACGGCAGGACGTGAGCTCGCGCGCACCCTGGACGGGAGTCCCAGCCTCGTCCGCCGCCCGAGCTCGGTCTTCACTGAGACAGGCTCCAGGGGCCCTGACCGCCCGGGAAGCGTGACCCAGGTCTACAGGAGGTCTGCTCGCCTAAAAAGCACCCCGAGCATCACAAGAGACGACAAATTCGGGCTTAAAAACGAAGCGCTCCCGTGGAGAACAGGAGGGGCCCAAGGGCTCACTCCACCTGAGAGGTGTGAGTGCAGTGGCCAGTTCAGTCCAGTCCTCAGTCGTGTCTGACTCTTTACGACCCCATGAACCGCAGCACGCCAGGCCTCCCTGTCCATAACCAACCCCCAGAGTCCACCCAAACCCATGTCCATCGAGTCGGTGATGCCGTCCAACCATCTCATCCTGCCGTCCCCTTCTCCTCCTGCCCCCAATCTTTCCCAGCATCAGGGTCTTTTCCAATGAGCCAGCTCTTCACATCAGGTGGCCAGAGTATTGGAGTTTCAGCTTCAACATCAGTTCTTCCAATGAACACCCAGGACTGACCTCCTTTAGGATGGACTGTTTGGATCTCCTTGCAGTCCAAGGGACTCTCAAGAGTCTTCTCCACACCACAGTTCACAAGCATCAGTTATTCAGTGCTCAGCCTTCTTTCTCAGGGGTGCGATTCTAAAATCATTCAGTGGTTGGGGTGTTCTGGTTGCCAAGTAATCTCTACGGCAGGGCCTCAGGGACCGGCTGATATCAGCTTACGAAGCGACAGGCTGGTGCCCGGACCCCATGAGATGACACGTCACCAAGACTCGGGCCCGAGAGCATCCGTTGCTCCTGGCCCAGGAGGCCACAGGCGCTGTGCCCACGCACACGCAGGAGTGAAGCTTTGTGTGCGACGCTAATTCTAGGACAAACGGCACCGGGAAAACATAGGGAGGAGAGGCAGCTGCCGTGGGTGTGCCGCGAGCTGGGTAACTGCTCAAAGGCAGAGATGTTTTTAAGATCACAAAAACAAATCCTGGAATGAGGGTGAATGACATTCAACAAAGCAGGATGACGCGCATCCAAATCGTGTTCAGTGCCCCCCCCCCGCCCCGCCCATGCCAATAACCCTTGAAATATCCCTCATGTGCACCATGAGAGCCTGGTGGGCGGGCTGTATTTTCATTTTTTTTTTTCCAGCCCAATAAGCATCCACCAGCCTCATGCTGGAGAAACACAGTGAATGGGGTGAGAGTGGAGCTCTGGTCCATGAGAGGTTGCGGTCCGGTGGCGGGGCAGGCTCCTCCAACCCCGCCCCCGCCCACAGTGAGTGGGGTGCGGGGAAGAACGTCCTGCCTTGGAGGAGGGCAGGGATGACCTCCAGCTTCCCCTGCTCCCACCATCAGGACGCAGGTGTCCTTGTCCTGTGGGTCCAGCAGGATCAGCTTCCCGTGGCTGCTGGGACACGTGACTACAAACTCGGTGGCTTAAAATAACAGAGATTTATTCCCACAGGTCTGGAGGCCAATGTCAGAATTACCGGGATAAAATCAAGGTGCTGGAAAACCTGCTATACAGCAGAGGGGACTCTGCTCCATGCCGTCTGCCAGCCTGGGTGGGAGGGGAGTTGGATGGCTGAGTCCCTGACTGTGCATCGGAAGCTGTCATATTGTTGATCGGCCAAACCCCAATACAGAACAGTTTTGGTGTTAAAAAAAATAAAACTAAAAGTGAAAAAAGAAAACCTCAAAGTGCTGGCAGGACCAGGTTCTGGCCAGAGGCTCCAGGGAAGAACCTGCCCTGCATCTCGCAGCCTCACCGGGCTGGCGGCCACGTCTCTCCAGCCTCTGCTCAGGCCCCAGGCCGCCTCTCCTGTGTGTCAGAGCCCCCCACCACACCTCTCTCATCAGGACGCCTGTGATGGGACTGAGAGTCCACCTGGTATTAACCGGGAACGTCCGCCCTCCTCCAGATTCGTCCCTTCACCACGTAGGCCAAGACCCTTGGGCCAAACAAGATGACTCTCAGAGCTCCTGGGGCTCGGCCCTCACCGCCCCAAATGGGGCTCCCCGTGTGGGCCGGGAGGACGCCATGTCCCCAAGGCCTGTCCCCGCCGCCCCTTTAGCTCCTCTGAGGACGCCACGGGAGGAGGAGCCGCGGGAGGCGGAGCCGCGTCCTAGGGGAGGGGGTTCTGCTCCAGGAGCCAGGACTGCCGCAATGCAGCCGGTGGGGGACGCAGGCTGCTTCCGCAACAGGAGGGTTCACCCAGCGTCCCTGGCACGAGACGCTGTGGGGGCAGCCAAGCTGTCTAGCAGTGGGCATGGCGCCGAGGGGGGCTGGTTCTGAGTCAAGCCTCTCCAGCCACCAGAGAGACGAGCCCTGGCCAGCGCGGGGGTCGCAGGAGGGGTGGACGGGCGAGTTCGGGCCCGGGAAGCGTCAGAACCAGCCAGGCCCCAGGCCGGCGGGTGGCTCAGAAGGTCACCTGGTAGGCAGGGCCCGGGACGCCTCGACTGGCACCAGGCCCAGGCACAGAGGGCAAAGCACCTGGGTCCCCTCCCAGCGCCCACAGGTGTCCACACTGCCGGGCGACACGGCCCCTGAGGGTGCTCTGGGCAGAGTCCTCCTCCTCTTTAAGCCACGAGCTCCTGGAGCACAGGTCTGCGGTTTCTATGACAACCTTTGGGTGCCTGCGGGCCCCAGGCTGTGTGCCTTCAGCGCCCCGCCCTCAAGGACGGAGGGACCCTCCTTTCTCCACGCCCTTCAGGACCAGGGTCTACCTGTGGGTGGGCAGGGGTCTAGGGCAGCCCCTGCGACGGGCAGTGAGGACCGGCCAGGGCAGCTCCTAGACGGGAGGCCTCTGAGGGGAGGGTTGCCCGCTGGGCCCCCAGTTCTCCATGGGCGTGTGGGCACCCCAAGGGGCCAGGCTCGATCTGCTGGAAGGCGCAATGGAGCTAGAGGCGGCAGGGAGCCGAGGGCGGGGGCTCACAGGTCTGGTCACCAGCAGGTGGCCCAGGAGATGCTAAGTCACATCACTGTGGCTTTAGAACAGAGAGAATTTCTGAGGCTTGAGTGGCATCATATCTTGGAGGCGCCCAACCTAGAAACGAGGGCAATGGGCTGTGTGCTCTGCTACTGAAACGTTCTGTCTCAGTTCTGGGGACGCTCCATGCTCGGTCCCACACGCATCCAAGGACGCGGCCTGGCCCCGACAGGCTGGTCACTGAGCGTGTCAAACAATTAACCGCACCCAGCACAGTGTGCTCGGTACTTGCCTGGGCCCCGACGCTCAGCCCCCACCGGGGAGCCCCCGCTCTGACGCTGATGACTCTGAACCCCTGCGGCCGACCGCGGCTCGTGACACAAGCTCGGGAGCTGCGTCCTGACCCCCGAGCCTCCACGCCCTCCACCTGTCTGGGTTCACCCTGCCCCGTCCTTGGCCAGCAGGGACCTGCCCCTTCCCCAGCCCTCCCGGGCTGCAGCCTGGACCTTGGCGCCAGACCCGTCATCTCCAATCTCCCCTCCCCGCTCGCCCGGCCCACTGGAGCTTCAAGTCTAGGGGCAGCTCCAGGCCCCACCTGGTGGGGCGTCTCTCTGCACCTGGTCCAGACCCGCGAGAGACCCAGCGATTCTCTGGGCTGAGAAACTACAGCTGACTGGAGAGCTGGTGAACAACGCGTCTCCGGCTGCAGTTCATAAAGCGTCCATTCGGAGGGACTCTCGGACAAGGAGAAGCCTCACAGGCCTTCTCAGTGGAGAATACAGTCGGGTCCAAAGCAGGCGGTATGTTTTAGAAAATGTTAACTGCTCGGAAGGAAGGGTCACTGGGCCCACAGAGGTTTAAAGGACATGACACGGCCCCAGCTTTCAGGGGAAACAAGCCGGAAAGGACCCCTCTCGCTTGGAGAAGGGAAGTCCCGTACAGAACTTCTCTGGATTTCGGGAAATAAAATGCAAGGTGGCATTGGCCACAAGGAGCGGTTTTTGACTCAGTAACGATGGACCAGGACTCAGAACAGCCTGGGCCCCTGATGCTGTCTCTCTGCTCCATCTGATCCGATTGCACGTGCTGTCTGCTGACACCGTCTGTGTCGACACCTCCAGCATTCTGGATTTGATCTCCTCCACGTCCTGTGGCTCAGTGGTAGAAGAACCCGCCTGCAGTGCAGGCGCCGCAGGAGACCGGGGTTGATCTCTGGGTTGGAAAGATCTCTTGGAGGAGGAAATGGCAACCCACTGCAGTGCTCTTGCCTCAGAATCCTGTGGACAGAGGACCCTGGTGGGCTACAGTGGGGTCGCAAGGGCTGGACACGACTGAAGCCACTTGGTCACACGTGTGTGCTAAGAGTATGCTGCCCATACATTTCGCCATGTTTGCTTCTTTACGGCCAAAGACGAAGGTGAGGGAAAAAGGCAACGGGAACGCCCACCCGCTCAGCCCTCCCCGCCCCTCTCCAGAGCCAGGGCCGATGCAGTTAGCCCTCTGTCTCACCGGCGAGGCCCATGCTCTGATGATAAGAATGTAATTTCTGTCCCAGGAAATCCAGTGCCATCCCCAGACCAGAAAAAAACTTGAGTCAGCAACTCTACCACCAAAATCCTGTAAACGAATGAAAGAGAACTTACAAGAGTTTGGTCTGAGGTGAGAAAAAGCAACTTTTGGTCCTTGGACAAGAATCATAAATATTTCACTACTTTTCCTCTTCCAGTGAGTGGAAAATAACAATTTCTATTAAAGTTTTATGACCTTAAAGTTGCAAGAGGAAATGGAATCTGGTTGTTGGAGCAATAATATTTTTCAGGTTATGGGAGCCCACACGATTCTGTATAAACAAGAAGAAGCTCTTAAGAAAGACTTCTTTTTCTTATTATGAGAGGAATGGATATACTCATCATTCAAAAACTAAAAACATAAAGGTATTAAGAAGAAAAGGAAAACCACCTAAGCTTCTGCTGTAAGAGAGCTGCTATTACCGCCAGGCACTTTGCTCTGCATTTATCTACACCGGAATATTTATTTTTACAGAGTTTGTGTCTAGGAACAGAGGGGTTTTTTGTTTGTTTTGTTTTGGGTTTTAATTTTTTTTTTGGCCATACCACACGCCTTATAGGATCTTAGTTCCCTGACCAGGGACTGAACCTGGGCCTTCGGCAGTGAAAGCATGGAGTCCTCACCGGGGGACCGCCAGGGAATTCCCAAAGAGCGCAGTTTAGGAACTTGCCTTTAGGACACAACAAGGTATGTTTTGAAAACATGTTAGAGGGCTGGCATCCCATTTTCTAGCTATCTCATAATCTATTTTATCAATTCCCTGTTTCAGGCCATCTACGTAGATTAAAATTCTTCCCCTTTGTGT
This sequence comes from Ovis canadensis, assembly GCF_042477335.2. Taxonomy (NCBI): domain Eukaryota; kingdom Metazoa; phylum Chordata; class Mammalia; order Artiodactyla; family Bovidae; genus Ovis; species Ovis canadensis. Next base: position 70,789,375 of record NC_091255.1, on the reverse strand, counting down.
AAATCACGTGGCAACGGATCATCTTCCCGCGTCAACATCCATCTGAAATTCTGTTTTCCCTCAGGATACACGTTATTATTAGCAGTGGACCGGAGGGGGTAAAACCGTTCACGACTCTGATGTGCACTGCCAAATTACTCCCCGAGAAGTCATATCAAAGCTCTATGAAGGGTGTGGGGATAAAACTTAAAAATAACCTTGGAACTGTGGCTTCCTTGGTCATTTTTGAGGCTTGACTATCTTGCCCCTGCTATGTTAGTGCTTCTTTTCCTTTGATTTCGTCCTTGTCCAAGCTCCCTATAGGGTGGTAAAGCATTTTCCTACCAGGTCACAGGAGCGCTTCAGACGTGAAGGAGTGACGAAGGCCCTCTGTCCCGTGTGCTGCAAACTCCCTTTCGCTCTCACTCCCCAAGCTCCCAGCAACACAGAGCTCCAGGCTTCACGCTGCGTCTGCCAGGCATTTCCTTTTTGACTCCCTCCGTTTCTTTCACATTCAGAAAATCCTTGGCTTTCCTGAGATAAGCCAAATTTCACTTAAGTTTTCTTCAATTATCCTGTCTTTTTCTTTTTTTAAAAAATATATTTAACTTTTAAATCCATCGGAAATTTATTTTGGTGTACAGTGTGAGTTTTCCTAATTTTTTTCTTCCAAATGTTTAGACAACTCTCCGAACCACATTCTGAAATGAGCCATCTTTCTCCATTCAGTCACGTGGCTTCTGCTCTGTTGATCAGAGGCCTTTGGCCTTTTCTCCTGTCATATTCGACTCTGCTAATCCTTGCAACAAGCCTGTATTTTTTTTTTTTTTTTGCCATGTGGCATCTAGTTCCCTGACCAGGGATTGAACCCGTGCCCTCTGCATTGGGAGCCCAGAGTGGTAACCACTGGGCTGCCAGAGGAGCCCCAGCCTGCACGTAAACTGCTGGAGACTTCCAGCACGTTGTGACACAGCCTTGGGCGTTCGGGGGCACTGAGGGCGATTCCTCTTCAGCTGCCCTTTCCCTGGTCACCGGGTAAATTTCCGTCCCTTATTCTCAGTGTTCACGGTTACTCAGAACAACAAGGTGATGGCTCAGAGAGGAACTCGATGAGGACCAGAACCTGATCGGGGACCCGCCTCCTCGAAAGGAGGGGTCAAGCCTGAGCCACTGGGTTGTGGGGCATGGAAGGCAGCCCCTCGCCCCTTCCCCAGCCACCCCCTCCATCTGATGACTTCCCCTCCATCTGGGCTGAAAATAGACTGAGCTGAGCTGAAAATAACCGAGGAGATTAAATTAAATTAAGTCGGGCCTGGCTCCCAGGCAGCTGCTAATAGAACCATAAGCACCCACACCAGTGCGGCAGAGATGGGGGCATTTATTGCTCCTGTCTCTCTCTTCACCCTGAAGCAGCCGAACCCGCGAGAGACCAGGCCCAGCGAAACCAGCCTCCTCTCCGTCACTTTACCCAAGGCTCTGAGCAGGATTTGCTCTTGCTGGCTCATCCGGGGGAGCCCCATGTTCAGGAGGCCTTTGCAGGGCTCCCCCATCAGGAATTCGATGCTGAACATCACCCGTGACACCTGCTTGGCCAGCGATGGTCCTGCCAGAAGGAGAGGGCCTTGCTGTCCACAGGGTGGTCCCATCACCGGAGGGATTGATGATGCTCCCACACACTCCTGGTTCCCAGAAATGGTCTCAAAATGATGCTCTCAGGGACGTGTCCCTCAGGTGCTACTGGGGAGCTCGGACCAGTATTTGCCTCTGGAACACAAGAGCCTTAGGAGACAAAGGCCTTAGCAACGAGCCGTCTCCCCGAGGCCCTTCCATCTGTGCTACCACCACGGTCTTTAATCTGAGAATACAAAGCCGAAGATAAACATTAGCTAGACTCCCCAGGTCAGGGCTACGAGCTTTTCACCCGGCAGAGCCTCTGGTCGCCTCCACCACAGTTAAAAAAACAACCCCGGATGCTCTCACTACCTTTGGGATCATTCTCTAACTTAGCCCATCTGTCAACACTTTGGAACTTCCCAAGGCGACCACATGCATCGAGCCTACTTGAGGCTAAATTAATTCCGAAAAAAAGGCAAGACTAGGGGCCAAGGATCTTGGATGGAAAACTTTTAATCCGGCAAAATAGCCAAGCTCTTCACACACCACTGAGCCGTGGCGCCTCCACCACCACCTCCTCCGCACAGCAGTGAGGCACGCGGAGGTTAAGCGGGCGGGAGGCCAGAGAGCCAGCGCCCTCAGTCCAGAGACGCAGGCGGGAAGGGTCTGCCCCCTCACGGGGCTCTAGGAGGTGGGCATCTGAGGTCTAAGGGCTCGGGGAGGGCCAGGCGAGGGCAACTGCTGCCCGAGGGAAGTCGCCAGGTTTACGCACCAAGCAGGGGACACGTCCTTTTCCTGACCGTGGGGGGAGCCTGATGGGCTGACTCGCAGGGAAAATGTGCCTCGTTTTTCTTTCCCCGGCTGGAGGGAAGCCAGGTAGCTTGGTGTTTCTCGGAGAGAAGCTAAGACACGGAGCCATTGTTAGCATGTCTCCAGCTGTTCGCTCTTGCAGCTGGAACTCTCCATGAAAGCAAAGCTGCGGGAGTGAGAGGGGCAGAGCCGCCAGGACCTGGAGAGCCACTCGGCCTGCAGACCGTGCTGCCAAGCAGCCCACAGTGCGGGTGAGGGGGCTTCGTCCGGGTCTCAGCCCCAAGCACAGGTCTCCGTGCTTCCTGGGAGACTCGTCCTGCATCCTAAGGGGGCCGACTCAAGAGGGTACCAGCATCACAGGGTCTCCTATCCTAAGGGGGCCGACTCAAGAGGGTACCAGCATCACAGGGTCTCCTATCCTAAGGGGGCCAACTCAGAGGGTACCAGCGTCACAGGGTCTCCTCTCCATCAGGACCGCGGACACACGGCCCGGAGCGCTGCTCTGTGCTGCTGCTGCTGCTCAGTCGCTCCAGTAGTGTCCGACTCTGTGCGACCCCAGAGACGGCAGCCCACCAGGCTCCCCGGTCCCTGGGATTCTCCAGGCAAGAACACTGGAGTGGGCTGCCATTTCCTTCTCCAATGCATGAAAGAGAAAAGTGAAAGTGAAGTCGCTCAGTTGTGTCCGACTCTTCGCGACCCCATGGACTGCAGCCCACCAGGCTCCCCCGTCCCTGGGGTTCTCCAGCCAAGAGGACTGGAGTGGGTGCCACCGCCTTCTCCACACTGCTCCATGGCTGCTGAATAAAAGGGGTGATCAACGTGCCAGGTGGCAGGGTTGGACAAACATGGCTGAGTCCAAACATTTTCTTTATCCTTGACTGTCCCTGGAGACCAGCCAGGCTGGGAATACGTTCATTTGTTCCAAAGGGACTTGTGAGTCATGAACAGGTTTCATATTGAAGCCTAGACATCGTCTCTGCTCTTCAGTGATTTCACACACAGGCAACAAGATCAAAGGAAAAGGCCTCAAAGCCCAAGACCCTGTTCTCACCCCCATCCCACCCCCGACCACCCTTCTGCACGACCCTGGCTGGTGAAGCGTGGTGCTACCTGTCACTCTGTTTGCTCAGCATCACCCCCTTGAAGGCATCTGCTGCTCAGACTCGGCTGGGGCTGTTCTCACTGTCGTTCAGCCGCTAAGTCGGGGCCAGTGCTTTGCGACCCCGTGGACTGCAGCACCCCAGGCTTCCCAGTCCTTCACCATCTCCTTGAGCTTGCTCGAACTCATGTCCGTTGAGTCAGTGACGCCATCCAACCATCCCACTCTGTGTCGTCCCCTTCACCTCCAGCCCTCAATCTTTCCCAGCATCAGGGTCTTTACCAGTGAGTCAGCTCTTTGCATCAGATCACCTTTATGATCCTAGAAACATAAGTTCCTGTATCCTTCCTTAATGGAGTGTTACTCATTTGATGTATGCCGAGGAAATTTTTTTTTTTTCAAAAACAAACTGGAATCCTTCAGGAGCTTGAGGTTCCAAGCATCACCAAGGGTCCCCGTCTCTCCGGGCGGGGGCTGAGGGGGCGTCTGGGGTCGGGCGGGGAGGCAGCGTGTGAGTAGGAGGTCGCGAGGCTGCACAGGCTGACGGGAACCCACTGGCACACGCTCCCTCTGGGCTTCTGGGCTCCCCTGTGTGTGGTCGCCCAGGCTGCCCATGAGATCCGAGGGGACAGCCAAAACGATGCCCGTGTCCTGCAGCCCTAGTCCCAGCCCATGGACACCCAGCTGCAGAGAGACTTCCCCAAGGGGAAGAGCTGCCAGTGAGCGAGTTTTCCAGAACAAGAGACCCCCAACCCCCCACCCCCACCCCACCCCGGCTGTTCAGCAAAGCCTGCGTTTCCTTCCATGACATCCCGGCCCAGCGGGTCTAAGCTGGTGAAGCCACACTTCCTCTCCATGACTTTCCCCACGTTCAGCAACCCACCTCGGAAACTTCTATAGGAAGCTTGCCTTGCATCTGCTCTCGCTTCATTATTCTGGGGAAAGAATGCCTGCTTTGATTTTAAAAGGGACCCTGACTGTCTTTAATTAACCATAAACCCTGCGCTAATTGCCCCGGAGGGTGGGTGGCAGCCACAGGCTCTGTTCTTCTTGGGAAGGCGGGTCCCTGGGCGCTCTGGGAGCGAGCTTCCCGCAGGTGGCCCTGCCCCGCGCTATTCTACAGGGATGTTTTAGGACAACCCCAGGAGCCAAATCGCAGCCTTCTCAGGCAATCTGCGTTCTTCCCAGCGGAGGAAGGTGCCTGGAAGTTGAGCTGCACACACTCAGGCTTCTCAGCCCCATTTCGATGCCGATGCCTGGAGCACACGCACACCGCTGCCTGCAGAGTCCGTCGGAACACGTGGGGAAACGTGGGCTCTTCAGAATAGGCTAATATTGGGCCAAAGACAGGATCTGCCTCTTCGAGCTTCTTGGTGGAGCACTCCCACCACCCACTCATGAAGATTCACTGAACCAAGAGAGGAGAAGTCTCCACATTTGGGGACATTTCCAGAGGGGAGCCAAATGACTCCTCAGCACAGGGTATTGAAGTTTCCCAACCTTCTGGTGCAGAACCAGAAGGGACATTCCTCTCCCATCCTGATCCTCGTAACATCTCTGCCCATCAAACAGTTAAAAGAACGTTTCAGTGGAAGTGATTAAAACGACACCATTTTCAAGCCTCTAAGAGACTCCTCCCTTGGCTAAGGCATTCACTTCCTAGAAGATGATCAAGTTGCTCGCAATAATTTCATGGCAATTAATCTTGTGCTTAAATGCTAATCCTGTAATTAGAAGCAGTTAAAATCCCGCACAAGAATGGCCGGCTCAGTCAGTGTCAATGTCCCTGTACGCTACAGGGGTGGTCCTGAGAGAGGCTGCACAAATGATCTGTCTCCTCTTCCTGGGGATGCAGGGATCTGTCTCCTCTTCCTGGGGATGCAGGGATCTGTCTCCTCTTCCTGGGGATGCAGGGATCTGTCTCCTCTTCCTGGGGATGCAGGGATCTGTCTCCTCTTCCTGGGGATGCAGGCATTCAAGCCCCACCTTTAAAAATGCTTCTTTGTGGCAGGGGTCACTGGAGTCGAAGCGGAAGGAGGGCTGAGGCGCCGACAAAGAATCCTGTAAGAGGACTGGGGGTCGTCTCAGCAGGAGAGAGAAGCCACGTCACTCTGAGCTTGGAGGCCAGGCTGCTTACGACAGAGGCAAACGGTGCCTTAAGGAAACGACACAGGCGACCCTTGCCCCAGCCTGGCTGCGATGCTGCCCACAAGCACCCAGAGTGCTCAGCGTGGACAGCCGGGTCTGAGGCCCTGCCCAGGGAGGCCTGCAGGAGGGACCGTCCACAGGAAGCACCCGGCAGCCGGTGGACACTGGACGGTTAGCTCTGCCACTGTGGGAGGTCAGGACTAGGACCACGGTCAGGCTGTAAGCAATGACGCGTCTCTTGGAGAAGACTGACCTCTTCTTGGTGGACGTGTGTTTCTCTGAAGGATCCCAGAAGTCACATGGCTATATGAAATAGGCTAAAACAGGATCCCTTCCATGTGATTCAGACGGAAGGCTAGGACGGTAAGACTCGCTTAGATTTCGGATGCGGGAGCACAGTGCAACCCTGAGTCCTCTCTGGGGCTTCCCCGCTGGTTCGGGGTAAAGAAGCCGTCTTCCAATGCAGGGACTGTGGCTGGGGAGCTAAGCTCTCTCGGGCTGCAGGGCAGCTAAGGCCGCAGCCACAGAAGCCTGTGCACCGCAGCGGAGAGCCGGCACAGCCAGAGAAGAGCCGGGTCGCTTTCCTCAATGCTGTGCCCACTGGGCCCTTCCGTCACCATCGTCACTCACTCAACACATCTCAGGCACAAATTCAAGGCACTGGGGACAGGAGACAAGATGCCCTCTCTCACCTCAGAGGCTGATGGTCTGGCGGGGGGAGATGAGCACGCAAGCATCACCAAACGCACAGCCACGTGGCAGATGGGTTCGAGGGCATGAGGAGAAAGCAGCCCACCTTAGGCGAAGCATGAATCGCTCGGAGGGGCTCCACAGGGGCAACCGCGCCGAGTGTGAGAGATGCTCCTGATGGAGCGGGCTGAACCGCCCGCACCTGTGTGCGCTCAGTCCTGGAACATTCTCTGACCCTGCAGAGCCCGCCAGGCCCCTCTGTCCGTGGGGTTTCCCAGAAAAGAAAACGAGTGGGTTGCCATTTCCTCCTCCAGCGGACCTTCCCGGTCCAGGGACTGCACCCACGTCTCTAGAATCCCCTGCGCGGGCACCTGGAACAGCCCACTAACAGCCAACGGAGCTGCGTGGGTGGAGCCAGCCTGCCCCTGGGGGAGGGCACACAGCTCTTCTCCTCAGGGAGAGCTTTGGGTGTCAGGGGTGGAGGGGGCGGAAGGGATACGCCTGGGGAGGGGAGCTACCAGCTGCTGGCGGGGTCACACGGGCATGGGGCACCCGGGACGCGGGAATGTCCAGTCGGGGGAGAACACAGAGGAAAGGAACCCACTGAGAAGACACCGGCCGCCGCCTGGAAGCACATGCGTCTGAGCCGGGCAACATGCGAGCACCTTCCGGGACACGCGGGCCCTAGATGCTTTCAGCCTCGAGATTGATCCCGTCTGCCTGCGCAGAGGGGCGCCTGGACGTCAAGCACTGGCCCAGCCAAGGTGGGTTCTTCCAAGACTGAGACTCACTCAAGAACCCTTCAGCATCCTCTCCACCAACATGAAAACTGATTAAGTTCATCCTCGATGCTAAAACCATCGGTGAAAGGCTGCTGGTCATCAGACACAACACCTAGATGCCTTATTAATCGCAAATGTTGAAAGTTACTGAGAAGTGGGGGGATCTGATGCAAACACGGTAACTGGGTGATCAAACGTATTAACAGCTCACTGACGATGGTCAATCTGGACACACCCGAAGCAGCAGCTGCCCGAGCCTGCCCTCCCAGCCCAAACCAGGACCAGCCACATGGGCCCTGTCCCCTCCTGTGCCCCCGAGCTGCATTTAATCCCAAGCTTTTCTTTAAGAGAAATGACCTCCAGTTGATGCCTTTTCCTTTCAGCGAGCGGCTGGTGTAGCTCCTCCCCGTTGGCAGCCCCAGGCGGGCAGTCCCACCCCACAGGCCTTCCGGCCGCTGTGGAAAGCTCCTGCACAGAGCCTCCAGGCGACAGGTGGGCCGCCCGCCCGCACGCCGTCCCGGCATCCACAAAAAGTCAAGGGTCACCGTGAACCTTGGGGTCACCCCTGGAGTTCAGGGGAGGAGACTGATGTTCTGTCCTTGTGAAAAAAAGAGCCACCTGCGCCGTAAATGTTCCTGTTTGAGGAAGAAGCATTTAACTTGGAGCTCTTGCTCTGTGATGCCTGAGAACCACGCACACTAAACGGTAGCGACTATGGCCCTAAGCCCATGAAGACAGAAAGGAATTCCCCTCAAGGCCGAGCATGCTGGACTCCCTGACACCCGGGCCGGGGTCGAGCCCTGCACACCCCCAGCCGATCACGGCCCACATCTTCACGTGGCGGCCTTTTCCACCGGTCCTTCCGGGGCCTCTGGGAAGCCACCTGCAGCTTCCTGGGAGCGGGCGAGGGACCGCCCCAAGGGCCTCTGTGCTTACAGGGACGTCCCTGTCATTCTCTTCCTTGTCTAGATGCCCCCCCCCCCATCTCAGCACCCCGGGGGCCTGGCAGAGAGCCTGACGCACGGCTCATGAATGGCTAACGGTCGATCAGAGTGATTGCTATGCAGAGCTGACGTCACTGCCCCAGCTGCCCCAGCTGCGCTACTGAACGTTGGGAGGACACATGGCATATATAGAACGTGATTACTTAAATCAACAACCTGATGGCAGGTCCCCACACAGTTCTAGAAGGTTCTCAGAGGATGCAACCTCGCAGCCGCCAGAAGCCTCACATCCTCACACCTGCAGGAAGCTCTCCCCCTCCCCTGGAGCACGATTAGAACCTCCATCTCCACGCGGAACTAACAAACAAAGTATCTTGAGAAAATCAGACTCTTCTGCAGGACAGTCTATTCGGGGAGATGTGTTCCTGAAACAGCTGTAAAGCCTACGATGTTTTTTCCATTTATTTACAACATTAAATTGAAAATTCGTCCCCATGAGGGATATTTTTTTTTTCTTTACCACTCCTCCAAACCAAATAAAAAGCACACAGGAATGTAGGAAACCTATTAAAATCACATATTAAAATAAAAAAAAAGACACTGTTCAGATAACATCGCACCATCGCCCAAAGGCAAGAAGTAAAAATACACCAGGAAGCTGACGCCCTTCCCATAAATACTGCACCAATCTCTAAAGGACCCTGATCTCTGATTTCCAAAGGGCAATTTCCATCCCAGTAGTCTCTTGGGAGTTTCTATTTTACTTTGGGAATTATTTTCAAACTGGGTGAGTCTGCACAGGTCAAATGGAGACGGAGCTACTCTAACGACTGACACGCGTGCCTACGGTTTAAGAGCACGGCCCAGGAGGCCACTCGTATGTGCACCGGAAGCTTGGCTCGTCATGGGTTGTCGTTGATGTCTGTGTTCTCACTGAGGACAGACCCCATGGACTGCAGCATACCAGGCTTCCCTGTCCTTCACCATCTCCCAAAGCTTGCTCAAACTCATGTCCATTGAGTCGACAATGCCATCCAACCATCTCATCCTCTGTCGTCCCCTTCCCCTCCTGCCTTCAATCTTTCCCAGCATCAGGGTCTTTTCCAGTGAGTCAGCTCTTCACATCAGGTGGCCGAAGAACTGGAGCTTCAGCTTCAGCATCAGTCCTTCCAACGAATGTTCAGGGTTGACTTCCCTTAGGATGGGCTGGTTGGATCTCCTTGCAGTCCAAGGGACTCTCAAGAGTCTTCTCCAACACCACAGTTCAAAAGCATCAATTCTTCGGGGCTCAGCCTTCTTGCTGGTCCAGCTCTCACATCCGCGCGCGACCCCTGGAAAAGCCAAGGCGGGCTAATCCCTTCACCTCCCCCCACTTGCCCCTGTGCCCTTCCCTCTGGCCTCTCAAACACCCCCGTCCTTCAGCCTCCTCCAGGGGTCTCTCCCTCCCCCTCCCCGTAGTCTCTCCAGCACCTCTCAACAGCGACTGCCCAGCACCCCTGAAACTGAGCACTTAGTTACATGTGGACGTGGCTCCTCCGTGAATTGCTCCACGCGGTACCCATTTCTCCCCTGGATGTCAGTCCCACGTTTAGACCTTCCGTCACCTCGGAGAACCTGCGGGGTGCTGATGTGGGTTGAGCAAATATTTACGGGTTTGCTGTTTATCCCAAAGAGACTTGAACTGATGAGAGACGTGGGAGGGCCTCCGCCTCTGGGTTCCGGAGTCAGACCTGGGCTCAAGCTCCAGCGCTGCCACTCCCCGCCTGGTCCCCGCAGCTTCCTGCCCCTCTGAGCTCGGCGCTCGGTGGCTGCGTGCTGCGGCTGTCCGCGAAGCGGGGCTGTAAGGCTCAGCACGGGGGAAGGTCCAGGCCTGCGGACAGCAGGGGCCCAGGCAGGACGCAGGACGGCAGCTGTGCGGCCGAAACCGCCTGCCGCGACCCTGGGGCCGGGTCTGCCGCGTGGGGAGGGGTCCGCGCCGGCGACGCGAGGGGCGGGGGCGCCCCTGAAGCGCCCGTCTGGGCTCCTCCTGTCCTGCACGGGAGGTCGGATCTCTTCTCGGCTCTGGTTTTCTTGCTGGCGGGCGGGTCGGTCTCCGCTGTGCAACCACATGAGCGCGTTGTCAGGGCACGTCCACCGCCGCCTCCTGAGTTCCTTCCGCCCGCCTCCCGCCCCTACCCGGCGCCGCCCAGGGCACCGCGCCGAGCTCCGCATGTCCAGCAGCTCCCCGCTGGCGGCCTGTCTCACACACGGCGTGTCTATGCTTCAGGGCTGCTCGCTCCCTTCACCCCACCCTCTTCTTCCCCCGCTGCACCCACAAGCCTCGCCTCTGTGTCTGCGTCTATTCCTACCTTACGAGTAGGTTCCTCAGTACCATTTTTCCAGATTTCATATACATATGTGTTAATACACGATATCTGACTTTAAAACATTTCCATTGACTAACCTGTGGCTCACAAATTTATCAGGTACTATTAAAAATGTGACTGCTTTCATACTCGAGCTATGGCTTGGGAGCTGCTGGGTGACGGACGTAGGGAACCCTGTGCTACTGGCTTTTGGGACTTGTTTTTGGTACCGCAAGTGCCGCCGCCGCTGCTGCTGCTGCTAAGTCGCTTCAGTCATGTCCGATTGTTCCCGACCCCATGGACTGCAGCCCACCAGGCTCCCCCGTCCCTGGGATTCTCCAGGAAAGAACGCTGGAGTGGGTGGGCCGTTTCCTTCTCCAGTGCATGAAAGCGGAAAGTGAAAGGGAACTCACTCAGTCATGTCCGACTCTTCGTGGCCCCATGGACCGCAGCCCACCAGGCTCCTCCATCCATGGGGTTTTCCAGGCAGGAGCACTGGAGTGGGGTGCCATTGCCTTCTCCAAGTGCCGCTAGTCACTATTTATTATTTATACTTCCGTTCTCCTTGAAGCCAGGCTAATTCTGATTCTGAACATCTAAAATTACTCTACAAATTTTAAAGAAATGATTACTAATTAGTTATTTCCCTTAGTTTGGCATTCTATATTTAGGACTGAATTTCCTGCACACAAATAACTACTGTGTTTTTAAATCAGATCTGCTGTGGATGGAATGTTTGTGCCCCAGGGTTGTACGCTGAGGCCCTAGCCCCCTGGGGATGGTGCCCGGACGGGGCCTTGGGGTGAAGAGGTCGTGAGGAGCCCTCAGGGTGGGAACAGTGCCCCGAAGCCTCCATAGCACGGTGCCCTCCTCTGCTGCCCGCTGCCTACTCTCAACCTCCTCTCTCTCCCCTGTTCCCTAAGACACAGCCAGGAGGCAGCCGCTCCATGCCAGGAAGACGGTTCTGTCCAGAAACGGTCAATAGACACCTTGATTTTGTATTTCCTGTCGTCCAGAACCACAAGAAATCCAGTCCATGGTATTATTACAGCAGCCTTAGCTAAGACGAGATTCCAATCCTTCCTGGTACCGTCATTAAAATATCTCTACTTCTATCCATTAAACAGGCTTCCATTAAACTGACGATCTGTGTGACTTCGGGGAAGTTAATTTCTTCGTGCCTCGGTTTCATCCTCTATAAGGATAATAAATTTCTGCACAGGTTTAAACAAGTCACACCGGTGAAGTGCTTCAAAGGTGCCCCTCTGGGGGGATGTGCTTGGTCACTGAGCTGCTGTTGCTGTTAGTATTAAGGAGCCCCTGAGTTCACGGTCCTAGAGCGGAGCAATTCTCTGCACAAACAAGCGGACCAGGCCTCCAGCGACGGGCCCAGACTACAGCCGGAGGCACCACTGGCTGGCTTTCATGTGTGAGTAGTCTCTGACCCAGTGCGGGTGTCTCCCCCGAGACAATTCCACAGTCAAGTTCAACTGCAGGCGGCGACGGCGTGATCAGCCCCTGAGCCCCAGGAGGCTTGCCTTGTCGTCCCTGTGAGCTGGGGCTTTCTCCCGCACCGGGTACTTGAGCCACCCCAGCGGGGCCCCGGTGCCACTCCTGAGGCTCGGCGGAGCCAGGCCCCTCGGGCAGCAGCCTGGGAATGACGCGGCCAGTCTAGCGCACCCTGCCTGGGGTCTGTGTTAGAAGCACCGGGACTGGGATCGACCCATGGCCAGGTGGTCCTGCCTGAGGCGGGGCCGGGACTCTCCCGGCTGAGGTCTGCCTGCTCACCTGCGGGGCGGGGGGCACCACGGGGCTTTCAGGGCAAAGGACAGGCGCTCTCCCTTACGCCTCTCCATCCCTTACCACTCGGTGAGCCTCTGTTTTATGTGATTTTCTCTGAAGCTCTATGCTCCCTGCCCGCTACGTGACTTTGACAATGGAGGAACCTTAGTAGAAAAGAGAGAGAGGTCAGTGAGGGGCTGCGACGGTGTGGACCGGCTCGTGCACCAGCCCCCAGGGTCCGCCTGCTCTGGGCCCAGGGGCCCGGCCATCAGTCAGAGTGGATTCCCCCAAACCCCGAAGCATCAGTCCAACCAGAGGGAACGCAGGTGAGCATCGCAGCCCCGTGTGCAAGGATGCAGGTGGGGAGGTTCTGAGCAAATAGAGCAACTTCTCTGAGACACAGAGTCACAGGGAGCCCATGTCTGCCGTGGGGACTTGACACACAACCCCGTGCTGGTCATCAGCTGCATGGGGTTCATTTCATGAGGTCACCCGGTGGCAAAGCGAGGGACCCTCCCCTTGCAACACCTTGAGACCCTCTGATTTTCCCTGAATTCTTATCTGACAGGACAGCACGGGGTAGAAAACTTCATTAGTTTTCAAAGAAAAAAGCGTGAGCAAGTTCCCCAAAGTGAGCTCTCTCTGGGACAGCCTCCCCCACCCAGCTCTTCCTTCAACAGACCCTCCGAGCCTTTTATCTTTCTATAAGATCTGTTATTTACGGTAAGAGTCAGTCGGCTCTTCCGCTTCTGTGATAGCCTAGAATTCCCAAATACAAGTGGGAACACGGTCCCAGGAGAGTCCCATGAGTCCCACAAGTCTCATCTCATGAGAGTGGATGTCCCTGTCCAGGAGGAGGGCGTGTCCATCAGGTGGGACACGGTGGGCCCAGAACAAGGAGCGAAAGTGGCTGCCGTCTGGGGCTTCCACCCTAACTCAGCTCAGTGGGCATCTCGGCAGACACGTCCGGTCACCCTGAGGCCCCTCGGCCGAGCGTGGATTTCGCAGGAGCCCAGAGGAGAAGCTGTGCTTCGACAGCGCCCACCCAGACACGGCCTGAGGGGGGCGCCTGGCCAGGGACGCGGACGTGGAGCCACCGCGGCCGGGCCCTCGTGGGTAACCGCTGCGGGAGGGCAATGGCTGGAAGCACAGGGCCTGGGATCCCCACTCACGCTGTGACTCTGCAGGACCCTGTCTCCTGGGGCCTCGGTTTCCTCTTCTGGAAAACGACGCTAGTGATCGGGCAGTTGTGAAATGTAGTAAATTAGCCTGCATGCATTTCTCAGCACCCCACGCACAGCAGAGGCGTGTAAATGCCCCAAAGCGCTGCTGTTATCATCACGGCCCGACGGCCCGGAACACCTGGGCCACCCCGCACCTGCCCCCACCCAGGCTGCACCTTCACCAGAGCACCTCGTGCCACGGCTTCGGGCAGCCCATCCATCCCCAGGGGGGCAGCCGTGCCCTCAGAGCCCTTCTCCACACAGCGCTCGTGACTCGCTGGACGCCGAGTGCCTGCGAATCCGGGAGGCGGGTGTGCGTGAGCTGCGTCCAGCCCGGCCTCGGGGCCGGCCTCCCCTGGTCTGCAGGCCTGCTGGTGGCCCGGCCGCACCGCCGGGGAGGTGCCTCACCTGTGACGTGCAGCTTCTCATCCGTGACCTCGGCCTTCAGGTAGATGCGGCCCCTCTTCTCCGTGTGGTCCATCCCACAGAGGCTGGGCACGTTGATCACACACTGCTTGTGCACGTTCATGTCACAGGCTGCGAGGCAAGAAAGCACAGCGTGAGGCTGTGTGCGGCCTGGAGCCACCCCCGCCTCTGTGTTTCGGTTGCGTGAAGAGAAGCGGGACTGAGCCACCCTCTGACTCGATACCCTGCCGTCGAGCGTCAGTGACATAAGGAACTGCTAGCAGCTGCCCCCCACAGCACAGGCTCCTGTGAGCGACACGTCCCTGAAATACTCCAGCCATGCCTGTCCAGCCGCAACTGAAGCAGACCACCTCCGCCTGGCCTCCCGAACGTGCCTACAACGTTAACAGCAAACAAAATCCAGGCAGGCGGATGCGTACCAACAGGGACTAATGAATAGTTCATGCACACAGAGGCAAGCAATGCACACATCTTAAACGGGATTCTTTCTGCCAGAGAATCTCTTCTGCCTTCCTGAGAATCTGCGGGGCTGAGGACACGATATTCACGTTCTTTTCCTCAGCGAACTCTTCATCCCCAAGGAGGCTTGTGCATTGCTTTTGTTTGTTGTTGTTGTTTTTAGAAGAACCTGTGATTGATATTTTAAACCTATCTTCAAATATTTAAATATTATTCTGCGTAAAACAAATACACGCCTGGCTCGATAAAGCATTCCTCACCAGCTGACATTACGTGGGCGAGACGGGGAGGACTAAAGACACCCTGAAAAGAGTCCTGTGCACGGAGCACAAACATAAGACTGCGTAGGCGTTCCTGCTCCACTGGCCCCACACCTCAGGCTTCCGGAAGGAGCGGGTGGCCCCTGGAACCCTCAGGAATCCCCTGGGGGCACCACAAGGCTCTTCTGTCACTTCAAGGTGGAGCCTTCTTGCCAATCTTGTTTTGAGTGCTTAACTCCTCGGTCCATGGGACTCTCCAGGCAAGAATACTAGAGTGGGTTGCTATTTCCTCCTCCAGCGGATCCTCCCGACCCAGGGATTGAACCCTTAGCTCTTGCATCTTCTGCACTGGCAGGTGGGTTCTTTACCAGCTGAGCCACCAGGGAAGCCTGTTTAACACGATGAACTAAACAGCAAGAAGCATCGTGAAGCGCAGGCCTCAGCCACACAGGCTCTCGAGAAGCTGTGCTATGAGCCGCGCTGACCACCTCACTTGGGTGGAACTTGAAGGAGCAAAGGCCAGCACCTCTGGGGCGGCTGTGGGCCCAGGAGGGCGGCGGAGAAAGGACCCGGGCTACGTCCTGTGTCAGCCGCATCACTCGGAGCCGGTGCGCCCCGGGAAGCGCCTGCTTCTGCTCTGCCTGCTGCGAGGTGAGCCTGCAGGGGGCAGCTGACTCCCCACCAAGCAGGGATGCCCACAGCACCATCACGCTACAGGGTGTGGGAGCATGGGGAGAGGGGGTCTCCGCCGTGCACGTCAGGGGAGGGGTCTGGCCCCCGACCACCGGCTCACACTCCTCCTGCTCCAGCACGGAGCACAGACAGCAGCCCAGAGCCCCTCGGACTCCGAGGAAAAGAGTTAAAGACACAGTGCAACACACTGCTTCAGGTGGGAACACAGTCCATAAACAGAATCTGAAGCAGAACCCTAACATATAAACCAGGGGCATGTGATTTTATTAGCATGCGTGCGTGCTAAGTCACTTTAGTCGTGTCTGATTCTGTGACCCCAAGGATGCAGCCCGCCAGGCTCCTCCGTCCACAGGATCCTCCAGGCAAGAATGCTGGAGGGGACTGTTATTTCCTCCTCCTGGGGGTCTTCCCGACCCAGGGACTGAACCCGCATCTTACTTACATCTCCTGCATGGGCAGGCAGATGGATTCTTTACCACTGAGCCACCGGGGAAGCCCTTTTATTAGAATACATTTGGCTAATAAATTCAAATCTATACCCTTTACTCACTGTTAGGACATTCCTGGGTAGCCATTAACATCCTCTGATCCTAACACAACTATGAGCCGAGCTGCTGGGGATGCTCGGTGGAGACTCAGCTCAGCCTCGAGGATGCATTCACTCCTGGCCTGTGTTAAAGTTGGCAGCACCCCCAGTGCTGGTCCACCCAGAAGAGCAGAAGGGTACCCCTTAAACTGGCACCCCTGTTTAAGGGCACGGGTCATGGTCCTGGCCCACGCGGACGAGGGTGCGGCGGGAGACACATGGCTTGTTCTGCCCCGGAGTCAGTGGGCATCAGTCTCAAGGACACCTTCAACTTGTTACGTCGAGTGCCTAACACAGCCGAGTATTCACTTTTGCTCCAAGTTTTACAACAGTCAAAAGTGTGTTTACAAACGCACTTAGAATCCACACTAACCCGGAAAGCGGCCTCTTTGGAATCCGACAATCTCTGGACGCAAAGGAAACCACCTGACCACAGGGGTTTCTCGCCGCTGTTAGGGTCCAGGGCTCGGGAGGGTGCAGCCTGCGTTCTAAGAAGCTACTCGCTTCCTCCATAAAGTTCACACAGCTTGCCTTCTATGTACAGTTGACCCTGAGCGATGTGGGTTTCAACCGCACGGGTTCTCTTAGACACGGACCCCTTCCTGAGAATTACACGGCTGGCCCCTGTATCCATGGAGGGTTACCACGGACACTGAGGGAAGACAACGCAGGCGCGTGTCTTTGCTCCTTGTGGGGACGATGAGGCTGTGAGCCACAGCAGCAGCATTGTCGGGCGACAACATGCTGACTGTGCCCAAACTCTTCCTCGTCTACTAAAAAAACAGGCTCGTCATTACCGGCTCTAATTACCTTCTCCTGCCCTAAACGTGAAATCTTATTGAAACAAATAAATAGCCTGGGGGAATCTCATTACATGAGATTAATCGAAGCAAAGAGTTTCCATGAAAAAAACAGATGTCTTTCTCCCCTCCTGCAGTTGGCACACACACACAGAACAAGAAGGGAGAAGGGGGAGGGTGGGTGTCTTCCGGGATTTCATCTCTCACTGGCCTGGTAGGACCTGATCTGCCCATAATTACGCAAGACGAGGGAACTTAAAGCAAGATCCTGTTCTTATTTTCACTGTGGTTTTGGCTCCAAGGAGAGCCCACTGGATTTTTCCACAGTCCACCCACTAATTGGAGACACGGGCGGATAATGACTGTGGGTGCTCAGCTCATCTTGAAGCTGAACCAAACGTGGAATCTGGGGGTGGGGTGTCTCCTTTCAGCACGTGGCATTTGCTTGGGGGTTTGACCAGCCTGCATTTAACAGTGATTAGAGATTCCTACCATGAAAAACTGGGGCCAGCACCAACTGCATGAAATCGGGTGCTTTTTTGGGTCCATAATTAGGCGGGGAAGTCATATGATAAACTAGGACCTCGCCAGTGGAGGGATTCTATACTTTTGTAATTGAGTCCATATCTGAATGACATCTACCAGTTTTCTGAAAGCTTCCTGAGCGTCACAGGGCCCTGCTGGCCCGGGGGCCGCTGCAAGAACAGAAGGCATACTCACTGTCACACTTCATCCCCTGGTGGATGAGGCCGTAGAGCAGGGACCCGCAGTGATCGCAGAAGGTGGGGCTGCCATACGTGTGGATCTTGAACTTGTGCTTGCTCCTCGGGTCCTGCAGGGAGAAGCGGCGCACAGACCGTCAGTCACGAGAGGACCATCTCTAGGGCCAAGCCAAGCCCAGGCCTGCCCCTCCCGTCCCCATGGCAACGGTCCAGGCCGCCCGCCTGGGCCCCGTCCTCTGATGTCCTGTGACGGCGGGGCTGCTGTTCTGGGCCGGGCACCAGACACCTGCACCTCCTCTCTTTCCAGGTATGACCTGCACACGTCGGGCTTTCCACCAGAACCACCGTGTCTGGAGCCAGAGCCACCAAGGGGATCGAGGTGCCCCAGGCAAGCAGAGCGGTTCAGACAACATGGCGTGCGTGTCCCCGGGACACGGACAGACACACACACACACACACACACGCACACACACACACACACACGCTAGTGATCTTCAAAGTCTTGAGATTTGACCAATGGCCAAGACTTTAACACTGGTTCCCATCTGAGAGCTTTCAGAAATTAACTCAGAATGAGGCTCTGGCTCCTAACATGAAAAAAAAATTTTTTTTTTAAATATTCGCAACACATTTTTTTTGACGCAAAAACACCACTGATTTTATGAATAAAGTTTTATTGGAACACAGCTGCGCTCACTCCTTGCCATCTTCGCTGCAGCTACAAAGGCCGAGTTAAGCAACAGAACCCTAATGACCCACAAAAGCTAAAACACAAATTGGCCCGTACAGGACAAGTCCCCCCGTCTCTGCTTTAGGCGGTGCCGTCTGGAGGACGGTCTCTGTGTGGCGTCATCGTGACCCGAAACTTGTTAGAAACTAAATCGTGGAGCCCCTCCCCAGACCAGCTGAACTAAACTCCAGGGACAGGCTTCACCACGCCCTGCGGGTGAGCCTGAGGCCGGCAGGCACGTGACGGCGGGGAGCCTCTGCTGTAGGAGGCTTCCCCACAAATGCTGAGCCAGTGCCTGAGACATTCCAGGCGCACGTGTGTGTCTGGGCCTGAGGCAGGGCACTAGTTTACTTGGAAATGTCTCTCGGGATCAGAGAAATCGACACCTTCCTCGGGGGCTTACTTTCCTGGCCAGGAGCAGCTGAGAATGTGGTCTGAAGCGGGGGCTTCACCTCTTAACAGTTCTCCCAACATCCCAGGACGCTGGACCGAATATCACGGGCACAGGCTGGCATCAGCGCTAATCCAAAGTTCCTAGGACAGCCAGTACAGGCTGTGTGCCACCATGTGGAGGGCAGCGTGGAGGCCAGGGGGAAGGACAGCCCGTCGTCCCCACAGAAGGACGGCGTCAACCATCGGCGAGAGATAAATCCAGGCTGGCAGCTCCCACGCGGGCCCTGAGCCCGGGCGCATGGCGGCCCCAGGCAGCTGTCCTGCCAGCCGGCCGTCACATCAATCTCTGTTGGCGTGGCGCACGGGGACTCACTTCACTTTTCAGGGAGACCCAGGCTTCCTCCTCCAGGCTCTCACCTGGGAAGGTGCGGGGGGGGGGGGGGCTGCCTTCCTGGACACGGCGGGAGGAGGCCAGGAGTCCTCACACCCTAAAATCCACGCACAGCCAAGGACCGGGCCTGTGATGCAGGACAATTGACAGCAACACCGCCTCCTGCCTGGTGACCACCCCTGAGTGCAGGAGCTTCCTCACACCCGACGCCTCTCCTGTCGGAGCCTCTACAGGGTTCTGAACCCAGCCTCGACACCAGCTCAGCAGCCTCGGGAAGTCATGGCGCTCATTTACAAGGCAGAAACACGCCCGTGTCCTAGACGGGAAGTGGGGCTCAGGGAGCAAATGAGGAAGGGCTTTGCAATCTGAGAGATGTCAGGACGAATGCAAGGGAGGGCGACTTCCAACCGTAACATGCTCATTGGTCATAAAAGAGACTTCCTGAAGCACAGGGCTGAATCTGCCACTGGGCCAGAACCAAGGCTGGCAGGTACGTATTGACATTGTCTCTCGGCTTCCTGGAAACCAAAGCAAGAGGAGAAAAGAGGCAAACACAATAGGTTCTCCTGGGATGGAAAGGCCACCTGTAGGCGGAAATCTGTCTCAGCATTTCTCATCTCACATGCAGTGAACTGCCGAAACACGTGTGAGAGGGACCTGCAGGTCTTGAACAGAGCACACTTTCTGCCCTGCTCACTGGGGATGCCCACAGTCACCCACACAGAAGTGATGGCAAGTCCGGCCACGCTCGATGCCACAGACATGCGGCTCGATGCCACAGACACGCGGCTGGTCTACACACCAAAGCAGCACTACCCCCAGGCTGGCAACATTTTTTTCATCTCGTGCAATACGTGGAAATCTTACTTTTTATTTCTCCAGGCACTGGCAACCTCTCATTAAGTGGAGTGTGAAACCCGCTGTCATATGTCACAAGCCTGACATTATCTTATAATGAATGTGGGAAACGCTCTGTTCAGATGCTCTGTCGTCTACACCTTTGGGGGAGAAGAAACGTTTTTGACTAAACCAATTTTCATAGTCACCGACGAAGTCTAGCCTAGAAGTCTAAATCTAGACCTCTTAGGAAAAAATAACACAGGAGAATTTCAAGTTCTATTGGAAGCATCTACCAGCCTGCTTTTCCTACCTTAGTTTTATAATGTAGCAACATCATCGGAAAGTTTCTCAGCATTTCTACCAGGATTTTTCAAAGTCATCACCATCACATTGTAATACATCCAAAGTAAACCCATGGGTCTCCAGTGCACGGTATTTTGAGGCTGATGAGCCTTGCATTTCCGGGACAGCTTCTTGAATTATCTGTAAGCATCCAGAAGGCGTATTCCAGATAAGTTTTAAATTGCAGGCTTCCAGGATGGAGACTCATGTAGCAATGTGCAATGTGAAACCTCCAGAAGAGTTAAGACACCCTCCTTCCCCAGGAGGAAGGCAATCAATGATGCTTTCTGATGAAAATGTTTATATTCGAATGGACATCCCTTCAAAAGCCCTTTTAATCTTGTGAGTGAAATGATGGCAGGCTTTTGGCAGGAGGTCACCCTGGCGTGAATGCCCCACAGCTTTCTCAGAGGACGGAAGCAGACATCACTGAGGGCTGCAGTTCAGGGTGTAGGAGCTTCTGGAAAAGACTGTTGTTCAGTGAAGCCCTGGGGTGGGCCTTGCTCAGCCACCCAGAGCAGCGAGGCTCCTTCAAGCTGCTCCCTCTAAGCACCAGGAAGGTCCCTACTCTCACCATCTGATGTGTTCTCATGAGTCACATTTGTGAGCCAGGCTTGGGTCTAAATGTCACCCACGCAAGCAACACCAAAAACTCTGCTCCAAGGGTGAGTCTAGCATTGTTTTTGCGATCTTAAACTTCTTGGGAAGCAGGTTTTTTTTTTTTTTTTTAAAAACTCTATGACTTAAAAAATTTCTATTTAAAACTTTGTTAACCTGAGAGTACTATCAAAACCAGATTATCAGATGAAGGTGATTTTACGTAACCAGGGTACGATTCTAACCATTACATTGGACATCGCATGTTGGGCAAGCAAGCCTCTGACAGCCCTTCTCAGGCTCCAGGGCCAGCCTGCTTGCACACCACCTGCACACAGTAGGCGTACAATAAACAGTCTTTGAGGGGAAATGAAGAAATTGATGACTGATTAGGGTGTGTGTGTGTGTCGGTTGTGTCTGATTCTTCGCAACCCCACGGACTGTAGCCTGCCAGATTAGGGTGTGTGTGTGTGTGTGTGTGTGTGTGTGTCTCGGTTGTGTCTGATTCTTCGCAACCCCACGGACTGTAGCCTGCCAGACTCCACTGTCCATGAAATTTTCCAGACAAGAATGCTGCACTGGGCTGCCATCTCCTTCTCCGAGCTAATCAGGATATTCCTCATCTTTCTGATGAATGATATCTAGACTTCGTGGTTTGAGGGCTTCCCTGGTGGCTGAGACGGCAAAGAATCTGCCTTCAGTGCAGAAGACCCAGGTCTGATCCCTGGGTCGGGAAGGTGCCCTGGAGGAGGGCATGGCAACCCACTCCAGAACGCTTGCCTGGAGAATCCCAGGGACAGAGGGGCCTTGGGGGCCACAATCCATGGACAGGGACTGTAGAGTCGGACGTGACTCAGCGACTAACACTTTCACTTTTGTGGTTTGAATACTTGCATATTTAAAGCATCTTATTTTAATGTCAGAATTTCAAACTAAACCATCAAAGATTCTCTCGGAATTTGAAAACTGTGATTAATGAATGTCTATGTATGTCAGGCTTTCCTGGGATGATGGCGACGTATGAGGCTATCACAAAGTAAGGAGATGCTGGTTATGTTATAGCTTTTAATTAAGACTTCCATTTTGCTGGTGGCCGGAGGACCCCGAGCCGCCCAGCGATCCCGTGTGGCTGCTGGACTGGAGACGCTGCAGACAAGCCCCTTCATCACCGGACACAGCAGCTCTCCCTCGAGTGGGCTCATGAACCGGCTGAACCATCGCCAAATAAATTCGGCTGGGTCCGTGGCAATTCGGATGACGTAGAGAATGTATCTCACTTCTAAAACCCAAGCCTTGTAGACGGCGTTTAAAGGCTCTCTCGCTGTAACTGCTGAAGCTGGTCTGTCTCCTCGCTTCCCCAGAGGCAAGCTGCTGGTGCATCTGTCGAGGGGAGGGAGGTTTGACTGTTCTCTCTCTGAGGCTTAATTATAACCCGGTTTTCACGCGGACGTCATTATGTTTTATGCTTCCCTTGGCGGCTTGCTCTTTTCCTCAGACGATACATCTTGGAGACCTGTCCACGTCGTTACAGAGAGACCTAACTCATGCGATTTAAGCATTCCCTAATATAAGTAAAGTATGGCTTATTTAGCCTTGCTGCTAGAGATTTATATAGTGTTTTTTTAAAGAGTCTGCCTCTTCACATTTAATGATGACGGAATCTTGCATAGCTGGGCAAAGAGCCCGCAAGAATCTTTCTGCCACTTTGACGAAGTGGGCCAGCTGTAGGTGTGAGTGTCATTCGTCAGAATAAAATGGGGCTTCGAGCATGTGTGCTCACTCCCGCCAGTCGTGTCTGACTCTGGGACCCCGTGGACTACACCCTCCAGGCTCCTCTGTCCGTGGGATTCTCCAGGCAAGAATACTAGAGTGGGTTGCCGTGCCCTCCTCCAGGGGATCTTCCCGATCCAGGGATCGAACTCACACCTCTTACGCCTCCTGCACTGGCAGGTGGGTTTACCACTAGGGCCACCTGAGAAGCCTGGGGTTTCATTAAGATGAAAAATTAACCAGCACCAGATAGAAGACCCTTGGTTCTATTTCAGAGCAGGACACGTTCAGCAAGGCTGGTGGGCCCCTCATCCTCCTACAGGACAGAGCAAGCAGTGGGGGCAAGAACACAGCCCCCCCACATTCCTGCACCTCTGGACTGATACTCTACTCGGGAGCTCAAGGGTGTTTCTCCAAGGATATAGCATTCGTTTTCCTTTCCTAAAGTCAACCTGACTCCCTAAGGAAAAAAATCGACTATTATATTTGTCTGTCTTACAACCCACGTCTCCTGTGTCTCCGGCACTGGTTGGTGGGTTCTCTACCACTCTGGGTGCCGGGACAAAGCTGCTGTGTGGATTTCACCAGCATTTACACGGACTCACTCGCGTGTGTGTAGTTCCGTGGTGACACTCACGCTCATGATGTCGAAGGGCTCCAGCCCCACAAGGAAGCCCCTGCACCATCTGCCCCCAGAGCCAACCCTCCCCGACCCTAACCGCTGGCAAGCGCCCACCTGTTCTCTACGAGATAAACCTTCACAGCATTTTTGAAAGCACCAAACAATATTTGTTCTGATGAAGGATTTCGTTAGCGCCAGTGCCTCAGTCTGAGGGGGAATCAGACTAGAGCCCAAGAAGCATCTTAATTCTGTGAGCCCTTGCCAGCTCTCAGCGGCTGTCTCCTGAAAAAACATTCATGGCCAAGTTTAGAGGACTGAGAACAGATCAGAGACACATGGAAACACATTTGATTCCAGAGTCTTGTTTCATTTAGCAAAGACAGAAGTGGGTTGATGTTCGCACGAGGAGCCGCGCCCGATGCTTGAGATGGGGTGGGATGCTCCTACACACGGGACGTGGTGGAGGTGGACGATGGGTGGGGAGGGACACCGCGTGGATTTTTGTCAGGGACTCGAAAAGGCCCAGCGTTACTTGCAGGAAGGCTGGGTTTCCGACCTCCCTTTCAGACTGGAAGATCCCCAAGCAGCTGGTATTTGTTCAACTGATGAAACACAGAGGAGGCAGAAACTGCGTCCCCGCCTCTTTCCCGTCTGCGGAGTCCAAAGGGGGCAGACAGGGGGGAGTGTGTCCTCCCCCTGCAGCCTCGGCCTCCTCGCCCACGCTGCTCGGTGCTCCCAACAGCCACCTCCCGAGAGGCCGTCCTCTCCAAGTGACGGTCCATGCTCACTTCCTGATGTCTGGCAAGCTCTCTGCTTACAACCTTATTTTTTTCTTAATGTGCAGCTTATCATAAAATATTATTAGTTACCATTATTAATTTTCAATTGTTTATTTACATGTTCACTTATGAAATAAAATCATTAGTTAAAATAAAATAGAAAGGAAAATTATATACTTGGGGTATGCTTCGCTCAAAAACGACAGTGTATGGATTTGCTTGTTTCCTTAAGAATCATATAAACAGACTGGTCTGTCTTTTTTAAATTTTTTTAATCCGTTCCTATCAAACATTTTTCGATGTTGTTAACTACAAAGCAGTCTCACGTCACACGGCATGGTATTTCATCCTAAGGCTGTACATCCCACGGCATGGAATTTCATCCTAAGGCTGTACATCCCACGGCATGGTATTTCATCCTGAGGCTGCACCATTTCTGACGTGACCAACCCCCAATTCCTGCGCATTCAGGTCACTTCCAGTTTCGCTGCTACTAACACGCTGCCACCGGTGCCTGTGAACACACGGTGCAGGAAAGCGCAGGGACACCATCCAGGTTCAGCCTCCAGATCCCCTTTCCACTCCTGGAGTGGCAGGCAGATACCGCTGAACCCCACCAGAGGGGAACAGCGTGACATCAGGGAAGGGAGGGCAGAGGAGACCCGACGGCTGTCCCCATCGTCACTGCGGGAGCGAACGGGAAGCCTGCCGGTACAGCTCCCACAAAGCCGCGTTTCAGAGCCGGGGGTGGGGGGGCCCTCGCCTTCACCATCAGCTACTCCAGAGAAGTTAAAACAGGCTTGGATTTTATTCAGCCTCAACGACACGTGCAATTTGAACATTCCGTTCGTTCCGGAAGGCGATTTTTCTGTTATTCTTGATCAAGCCCACGGCCTCCGACAGCCAAACCGGTGCCGTTTCACAAAGAATCTGATCGGTGCTCAGAAGACGGCATGTTCTGTGCACAGAGACATTTCTACAGGGAAGCACACCCCTCACCCCGGGAGACTGCCTCATCACGGACAAGGAGACGGGGTGTGTCCGTCAGCCCAGGGGACCCACCGCAGCGCCCACTGAGCTAACCGCCAGCTATGGGCGAGCACTTGAAATGCAGTGACTCTACTGAGGACCTGAATTTTTGTTTATCTTAATCCGTTTAGATTTAAACAGCCACAGGGGCCAGGACTCAGAGAACACCTTCCTAGAGACGAGTTCAAGCACACGCTCCCTTCTCCTGTTGCCCAGGCTCCCGGCCACGTCTGGCTCTTTGTGACCCCATGGACTGCGGCACGCCAGGCCTCCCTGTCCTCCACTGTCTCCCGGAGCCGGCCCACGCCCACGCCCACTGAGTCGGTGACGCCACCATCTCATCCCGTCACCACCTTCCCCTTCTGCCCTCAGTCTTTCCCAGCATCAGGGCCTTTTCCAAGGAGTCAGCGCTTTGCATCAGGTGGTCAAGATACTGGGGCATCAGCTTCAGTCCTTCCAATGAACATCCTTTCTCCTGCTCCTCCTCCAAAGCATCACGAGGGCAGAGTCGCCAGACAAGCTGGCCTGCGACTCAGGGGCTGGACACCGCCCTTGAGCTGGCCCTTGGACACTCGCCTCACGCCCCTGCCCGAGGCCGGGCTTCCTGCCTCCATCAGGTCTCAGGGGCTTCCGCCCACAGCCACTCCGTGTTCACGCGGCCGACACACTGAGGCCACACGCGGCCGACCGGCTGAGCAACAACAAGCCGACGCAGTGTCGTGACTCTCACTAAGCGGATTTTTAGAGAACTTTTTCTTGACCTGGACTCTGAACTTAGTTTCAAATCTTTGCCAAGTTTTAATTCAGGGAACACAGCTGAAGATCAGCAGTTTAAAGACACACCTGGACCGCAAAGTCATCACCAAGAAAACGCCAGCTCGTGGGCCTCAAGCACTCAGGCATTTCTTGACTTGGCTCTGTTAGGTCTGAAGACTGCAGCCACAGATTTCGCTTACTGGACGGTTCAGTTCATCTAAAGCTTCAGGGAGGAAGAAGCCACCTTTCCTGAACAGCAAGATCAGCCTGAGTTTTCCCTATGGAACTTCCAGTTCCTGGACAGACGGTTACTTCCTGCCTGGAGGTGGGACGGCAACCTCACAACCAGACGTGATGCAGTTCCTTCGAAGGCGGAGGACACTGGAAACTCTCTTACAAGGGAGCGGGGGTTTTCACTGTCTCAGGAAGCCAGGCCGCAGTGAAGAGGGGCCGTCCAGAGACTGGCCAAGCGGCTCCCCAGCTTCTCCCCGTCTCATCACGTTTTCGCGAGTCAGGGACAAGCGGGACGGGTGGTGTCTTGTCTCTCCCGCTGCCGTCTCGGGACGGGGTGACTTGGCGCTCCCGGGAGGCGGCAGACTCGGCTCTGGGAGACACGAGTTCACGAGTCTGTTCTCAACGACCTCTGTGGCCACTGAAGGGAGCATGTGACAGTCTGGCTGACTGGAAAACTTGTTTAATTACCAAAAAACAAGGCTGTTTTCTTCAATATTTTGGGCTGTCTCTAAGGAACAGCTACCCACATCTGCATGTAGCCGCCTCCCTCACGTTATAACCTCAGAATGGGCTTCAGTTCAGTCGCTCAGTCATGTCCGACTCTTTGCGACCCCATGAATCGCAGCACGCCAGGCCTCCCTGTCCATCACCATCTCCCGGAGTTCACCCAGACTCATGTCCATCGAGTCGGTGATGCCATCCAACCGTCTCATCCTCTGTCGTCCCCTTCTCCTCCTGCCCCCAATCTCCCCCAGCATCAGAGTCTTTTCCAATGAGTCAACTCTTCGCATGAGGTGGCCAAAGTACTGGAGCTTCAGCTTTAGCATCATTCCTTCCAAAGAAATCCCAGGGCTCATCTCCTTCAGAATGGACTGGTTGGATCTCCTTGCAGTCCTTGGGACTCTCAAGAGTCTTCTTCAACACCACAGTTCAAAAGCATCAATTCTTTGGCGCTCAGCTTTCTTCACAGTCCAACTCTCACGTCCATACATGACCATAGGAAAAACCATAGCCTTGACTAGACAGACCTTTGTTGGCAAAGTAATGTCTCTGCTTTTCAATCCGCTATCTAGGTTGGTTATAACTTTCCTTCCAAGGAGTAAGTGTCTTTTAATTTCATGGCTGCAGTCACCATCTGCAGTAATTTTGGAGCCCCCCCCAAAATAAAGTCTGACACTGTTTTCACTGTTACCCCAGCTAGTAAAGTAATGCTCAAAATTCTCCAAACCAGGCTTCAGCAATACGTGAACTGTGAACTTCCAGATGTTCAAGGTGG
This sequence comes from Ovis canadensis, assembly GCF_042477335.2. NCBI lineage: Eukaryota > Metazoa > Chordata > Mammalia > Artiodactyla > Bovidae > Ovis > Ovis canadensis. Next base: position 70,762,254 of record NC_091255.1, on the reverse strand, counting down.
TTTTAGAAAAGGCAGAGGAACCAGAGATCAAACTGCCAACATCCACTGGATCTTTGAAAAAGCAAGAGTTCCAGAAAAACAGCTATTTCTGCTTTACTGATTATGCCAAAGCCTTTGACTGTGTGGATCACAATCAACTGTGGAAAATTCTGAGAGAGATGGGAATACCAGACCACCTGACCTGCCTCTTGAAAAACCTGTATGCAGGTCAGGAAGCAACAGTTAGAACTGGACATGGAATAACGGACTGGTTCCAAATAGGAAAAGGAGTACATCAAGGCAATGTATTGTCACCCTGCTTATTTAACTTCTATGCAGAGTACACCATGAGAAACGGTGGGCTGGAGGAAGCACAAGCTGGAATCAAGATTGCCTGGAGAAATATCAATAATCTCAGATATGCAGATGACACCATCCTTATGGCAGATAGTGAAGAGGAGCTAAAAAGCCTCTTGATGAAAGTGAAAGAGGAGCGTGAAAAAGTTGGCTTAAAGCTCAACATTCAGAAAACGAAGATCATGGCATCTGGTCCCATCACTTCATGAGAATGGGCTTAGGAAAGGGTCAAGAAAAATCCGCATCTTACGGGTGGCTTCACTCCCGAGTTCCTTCCTTCCCTTCTCAAGGTTTCACAGGGCCTCTGAACACGTCTTAGAACCTCTGCTCGGTGAGGTTTTGCCGGGAGAGGCCGAGCAGGGGAGAGGAGGGCTGGGCTCTGCCCATGCCCAGGGCTGGAGGACCTGGCCGGCAGGCCATCCCCAGAGGGCTCTCAGTTCACAGATGAAGATAATGATACTCATCTGAGGGCTGTGTTACACCCTGTGCTGCATATACAAACCAGCCTTAATGGGTATTTCTAGACTTCCCACGGGGAGAACAGGCCATGTGAAAGTGCCAGGCATTCACCTGTCCCTTCCCCCCGGGTAAAGGGAGAACCGCCAGGCCTGCTTGCGGCCGCCTGCGGCCCCGGGAGGGGTGCTGCCCGCGGAGTCGAGGGCCAGTGGGCCGGGGAGCGGCGGTGACGGAGGGAGCACCGTCTGTTTCTCTGCATCACCCTGATCTGGCGTCCACAGTGCAGCCTTCGTCAGAGGCGCCCGGCTGCGGCCACCTTGGTGAGAAGCACGTCAGCCATTCTGCAAAGCCACTCTCCCACCCTCCGTCCTCCGACCGACTCCGAATACGTGTCCTGGAAAACTGCCGAGACTGGAGGGCTTTTTAAACCCATAAGCCTTCCTTTCTCAGCCCCCGAGGCAAAGGTGTGTGATAGTGGGGGCTAACTGTGCTCCATGGGACCAGCTTCATGCATACGGCTTCCCTTCCTTGCCCATTTCTGAGGGAGAGTCTAGAAATAAGGTTCTAGAAATAAGACAGAGTCAAGATGATGGACCGATGGACTGAAGGGGTGCAGGGAAGAGGCAGGAAGCGTCCACAGCTGCAGCGTCGGCTCTGGTCTCTCCAGCTGTGCCCTCTCTCAGCTGTTCAGTGGGGGTGCTGTCACTAGCTCAGCCCATGTCCTCGAGGGAAGCGGACACGCAGTGTCTAGAAAGTGAGCTTCCCTGGCGGCTCGATGCTAAAGAATCCACCTGGCAGTGCAGGAGACGCAGGGTCGATCCTTGGATCGCGAAGACCCCCCGGAGCCGGGAGTGGCTACCCACTCCAGTACTCTCGCCTGGAGAGGTCCATGGACAGAGGAACCTGGCTGCAGTCCCGAGGGTTGCACGGCTGAGTGACTAACACCTCCGCTGCACTTTTTGGAAGCTGGAGGCAGACGGCCTGTGCTGGCAGCTCCAGGCCAATCCACGCATAAGTCACCCAAACGGAGGCAACAGGTGCCTTAGGGACAAACCTTGGCCTGTCCCCCGGTTCACCATCATTTCTCTGTTCTGATCTCCATGGTCCTGTAACCCCCCAGCCCGCCCCGGGGACATCGGCAACGCTGGTGTAAGTCAGATAATGACATGAGGCTTCTGGTGACAGATGGACCAAGCCCTTCTGAAGAACAAAGACGGGCCTCGGAGCCAGCCCAGGAGCCAGGAGAGGAACAGACCCGAGGACCAGATGCGCACAGGAGGAAGCAAGCCCACACCAGGCAGGCTGACAGGCACGGGCGGGCGCAGGCTGCCCCAGGCCGCCCCCTGCCCCATCAGGCCCTGAGATGAGACGGCGCCCGGACGTCTGTGCCTTTGATCTCGGGCTCCTCGTTTATTTCATCAGGAAGAGGCTGAGGGGAACACGGTGTAATGCATTTTGTGCCACTTTTCCAGAGGCTGTGGTTTATAAATCTTCTGTGCTAATCAGAATGATAAATGAGGAAACTTAATTCAAAAAATGTTTTATATCATAAGCTGTGCAGGCCTGTGTCCCCGTCTCACTCAAGCCCCCAGCCAGCTGCAGGGAGGCTGGAATTCCTGCTCCTGGACTGAGGCTGACTGTGGTCCTCCCTTCAAAGCCCCTGGTTACTTCCTCGGGCCCTGAGAGACCCTTCACAACCCCCCAACCCCCGCCCCGCTCCTGCCTAAACTACCAGCCACTTGGCTCTTCTCCAGATCGATCTCTCTGGAATACAAGCTTACATCACTCGTTGGTGGTGGTGGTGTTCACTTGCTAAGTCACGTCCGACTCTTTGTGACCCCATGGACTGCAGCACGCCAGGCTTCCCTGCCCCTCACTATCTCCCGGAGCTTGCTCAAATTCATGTCCATTGAGTCAATGATGCCATCCAACCATCTCATCCTCTGCTGTCCCCTTCTCCTGCCTTCAACTTTCCCCAGCATCAGGGTTTTACCACAGTTGCAACTAATTAGTTAATTAACTGTGTGACGATGGCTCAGAGCAAACGTGTCTTTAACGTGCAACCTCCAGCCAGTGGTCTCCATCAGCGTGGGGACGGGCTCCGGTGGCTGCGGGCAGAGGCGCTGTGCTTGCGGCGGCTCCGGCCCAGCCTGGGTGTGAGCCACGGAGCTGGACGGAAGCGGCCGCTGTGCCTCATTCACAGGCGGCTCTACACTTAAGCACGGGCTGTTTGAGAAACCACACGCAAGGCTGCTGTTCTGGAGCAGGATGTTTATACCTGGAAACAGGGCTTCCACACACGGCTCACTTCCCAGACCAGCCCCTCTGACCCCAGTGACCCCAGTGCCCTGGAGACCATAATGCCAGCCCCTCTGACCCCAGTGACCCCAGTGCCCTGGAGACCATAATGTCAGCCCCTCTGACCCCAGTGCCCTGGAGACCATAATGTCAGCCCCTCTGACCCCAGTGCCCTGGAGACCATAATGTCAGCCCCTCTGACCCCAGTGCCCTGGAGACCATAATCCCATGACTACAGACACCAGACAACGCCGGTTACCAGCTGAACACTAGCTTCTTCCCGCCTTTGTCACAGAGTCTCCATTTTAGCTGGGCACACTGAGATCCACACTGAAGGAAACACTTTTCCAGCATTAGTGTGGTCATGAGACAAATTAGATACAGGTGAAGGGTTACATGGACTTCCTGAAGAGCTGCTTAAAGAGAGGTGCCCTTTTTGCCCTTTGGGTGGCATGGAACACCAACCCGAGGGCTGGAGCTTCAGCAGCCATTCTGGGGCCGAGGGGACTATGCACGGCAGCCATGGGCTCGGACAGCATAGCAGAGAGACCTTGTTCTGTAGAAATGCTCCATAAACCCTGCCTACCCGCTCTGTATTCGGTTCACGTGGAAAGGAAACAAGTGCTCTTATTTAATCTGCTGTTATTTGAGATTTTCTACTGTACACAGCTGCACGCAATTCTCAACGGTACACCCATGAATAACAACATCTTTGCGCAGAGACGGGACGTCTGCTGAACATCTGCCCCTAAAGCCTCTCTGGCAACAGTCACAAAAGGAGCATGCACACACCTCCAAAAAAGCCAGAGAAGGAAAAGCCCAGTAAAAGGAAGCAACGTTGCAGGGCCCTTCATATGTGACAGCCGCAGAGCTTCTCAGCCACTGCAACGACAGCTCAGTCGGTACAGGACCTGCCTGCCACGCAGGAGACCCCGGGTCGACTCCTGGGTTGGGAAGATCCCCTGGAGGGTGGCATGACAACCCACTCCAGTATTCTGGCTGCAAAGAGTCAGACACGACTGAGTAACTTTCACTTCACAATGTCGCACAAGGTGACTATGAATTACTGCTTCCTTTTTACAGACGAGGAAATGGAGGTTCAAGTGGCTCAAGACTGTGCCAAACCAGCCCTTAAATAGCCAAGTAAGAGCTAGTATGTGGCATGAGATAGACATAGGTATGGTAACAAGTAAGACGTGGTAACATTTTTAAGATCCTGCCAACAAATTTAGTAAATTGAAATTATATCAGAAGCCGGAATAAAAAGAAGGTGCTGGTAAGGAATCTGCCTGCAATGCAGGAGACCTGGATTCAATCCCTGGGTTGGGAAGATCCCCTGTAGAAGGAAAAGTCTACCCTTTCCAGTATTCTGGCCTGGAGAATTCCATGGACTATACAGGCCATGGGGTCACAAAGAGTCAGACACGACTGAGCGAGTCTCACTTCACGTGAACTAATTAAATGAGGTAACACAGGTGAAGGTGCCTGCGAAGCAGCAAAGACCCTAAGACACCAGCTCCCATCTGGGTTTCTCAAGAGCTCTTCTCGAAATGCACAGACACACACCACCACCGCCACCCCAACTTCTAAGAGATATCTTCAGTTCAGTTCAGTTCAGTCGCTCAGTCGTGTCCGACTCTTTGCGACCCCATGAATCGCAGCACGCCAGGCCTCCCTGTCCATCACCAACTCCCGGAGTTCACTCAGACTCACATCCCTTGAGTCAGCAATGCCATCCAGCCATCTCATCCTCAGTCGTCCCCTTCTCCTCCTGCCCCCAATCCCTCCCAGCATCACAGTCTTTTCCAATGAGTCAACTCTTCGCATGAGGTGGCAAAGGTACTGGAGTTTCAGCTTTAGCAACATTCCTTCCAAAGAAATTCCAGGGCTGATCTCCTTCAGAATGGACTGGTTGGATCTCCTTGCAGTCCAAGGGACTCTCAAGAGTCTTCTCCAGCACCACAGTTCAAAAGCATCAATTCTTAGGCACCCAGCCTTCTTCACAGTCCCACTCTCACATCCATATGTGACCACTGGAAAAACCATAGCCTTGACTAGATGGACCTTTGTTGGCAAAGTAATGTCTCTGCTTTTCAATATGCTATCTTAGAAATATCTAAAATATATCTTATCAGATTATTTTGTTTGGGGGGTAACATACATGGAAACCTGCAATCAGTTAAAGAGTCGTACCTAAATAACGAAGTGGCTAGGTTTATATTCTAGGTGGAATATAGCAACCCAATGACATTCTACCCAGATCCTCAGAGTGAGACCTGATTTGGAAACTGGGTGTTTGCAGATGTCACTGGTTAAGGTGAGGTTGCCCTGGGTTAGGGCAGGACCTACATCCAGTGACTGGTGTCCTTATAAGAAGAGGAGAGACAGGCAGGCACACACGGTCAGGAGGCAGCCACAAGACGATGGAGACAAGAGCCGGAGTGCAGGCTGAGGATGGCCGGGGTGCTCGGAAACTGGACGGACGAGGGAGAGCCTTCACTGGGAGCACGGCTCTGCCACCTTCGACGTGGACTCCCAACCTCGGGACCCTGAGAGCACACCTAGGTCACTTTAAGCTACCGGCTTGTGGTGACGCACCACAGCACCCCCAGGAAATGGGGGGCCTGCACACGGATTCAGAGCATCAGGGAGCACCGAGCAACGAGAGGAAGATGCGGAGGCCACGTCGGCGTGAGAAAAACAGCTCTCCTCCCTCCTCGCCCTCTCTCCCCCTCCTCCCCTCTCTCTCCCCGCCCTCTCTCTTTCCCTCTCTCCCCTCCGGGCCTCTCTCCCCCTCCTCCCCTCCTCCTCACCTTCCCCTCCCTCCCTCTCTCTCCCCCCCTCCCTCCCTCTCTCTCCCCTCCTCCCCCCTCCCTCCCTCTCTCTCCCCCTCTCCCCAACCCTGCCTCTCTCTCTCCTGTAGACTGCTATGCAGCTGACCTTTAGTTCTGCCCCTGACCAACGGACTCAACTCTAGAGAGTACACCAGATTCCAGGACCCTGGCTGAGAACTCCAGGAACCAAGGCTGAATTTCATCTGTTACTGAGGTGAGAAAATGCATACATCAAATGTACTAACAAACAGCCACTAATTAGATTTTGGGACAAGACTTGATTTTATCCTGGAACTATAAGCAATCCTTGTACACAGTTGAAACTTGTGTATATTTGCCTAATTCTAAACTTCATGCGCTATTCTTCTGAAATTGACATAATCAAGTTTAGGATAGTTATGTTCAAAATACCAAATGAATAAACATGACTTCACACATCCTCTATAGTTTCACAAGCCTGAGATGAAGAAACGCAATTATGACAATTTAAAGACAGAGACAATACTTTCCTGCAACTGTTTGCAACGACAAAAAAAAGAGTTTTCTTCCCCTGGAAAAATTCACAATACCACAAATGAGACACTTATCTCTTGAGCTTTCATATAACTTAGTTTCCAAAAAACCCCTAAGAGAATCAGCGAAATAGTCTCAACTGCACATATGAGTTTCAAATTTATATAACACTTTTATGAAAAATTCACAAATCTCAAAATGTTCTCAAAGTAAATCGGTTACCCCACTAACTCAGCGTTCCCTTCAGTAACTCAGCACCTACCCTAACAGGCTATAAAAGGATTCAGAATTCCATCTGTGTTATATCTACTGTATTGATACAAGCAATATCAGGTTTCTCCAACCAGGAAATGCTTCCTGAAACTCCGTCACATGAACAACAGGCCCAGCACTCTGTCCTCGTGTCTCTTTGGAGTTTAAAACATTTTCTATTTATTCATCCATTTTCTGTTCACATGGAGACATGTGCTTAAAACACAGTAAGTACTGCACTCTTTCAACTTCACAAGGAAAAGATGAACAGCCCAAGTATAGCATGAGCTGAGGCTCTGAACAGACGTCTCTCCAGGAGTCATGTAATGACCGGGGAACAGGTAAAAATGGTCAAAACCATCAGCCGATCGGGATCCAACGCGACGATCTGAGGCGGCGCTGATGCGAGGACAAGAAGTGCGCAGTGAAAGCCACGCACTCAGGTCATCAAAACACCACCCCCTGCAGCCCCGTCCATGGGAAACTGCCTTCCACAAAGGTTCCTGGTGCCAAAGAGACTGGGGACTGCTGTCCTAAGGAACACAGCTCCTAGAAATGCAAAGTCTGTTTATAAAAGTGCTTTCTAAATGCTTTTTAAAACTAACTGCATTATAAAGTCAGAAACGAAGAAAAAAAATTTCAAGAATCCCAACCCCCGCCGCTCGGTCACTGCGTCATTCCAGCACATTTCTTTTCAACAGTTTAAAACGTGTCTCTCTTTAAGTTATACGTATGTTAAAATCTTACTTTTTCATTTAATATTAGATGACTTTAGACATGTTACGTGACTCTAGAATACATTTCAAATGAATGCATGCATGAATCCTAATTTGTGTCATTATGCTTTATCGCTGGTAGTTACCACCAGCGGACATATCCATGCATATAAAGCCCTGTATTTCTGTTCTTAGAGTTCCAGAAGCAGTAAAGCCGCAAGATTTTCAGAGTTCTTGATATATATCGCCCTGTGCTAGCTAAGAGTTTATGATGCAGCCTGAAACACGGACAGCAACGGATAACTCACCTTTTAAAGAGCTTTTTGCTAATTGAATATGTGAGTAATGATATTTCCTGTTTTTAACTTTACTATCTTTGTCAGAACATTTTCTATTTATTTGTTAATTATATTCCCTCTATTGTGGGCTTCCTTTTTAAATTCTTTTGCCAATTGGTCTCCTGGAGTCCTTAAATTCGCATGAGGTCTTCACCAGCCTTCTTCAGTTCTACTGTCTCCCGGTTTTTCCTTGGTTTGGCTTTGTTATATTTATCCTCCCATCTCTCTTAAGTTTATTTTCATGCATGGTATACAATGAGTGTCTAAAATTCACTTTTCTCCCAAATTACTAATGAGTTTATTGCAAATGATTTATTGAACAATCTTTCACTTATCATTGATAAGTAGCAGATTAAACAACAACAGTTAAATTCAGCATCTTTTTTCTTTTTTTCAACTAAGGCCAATACATGCTTGGAAAAATCTGGGTGGGAAAGAAAGATCAGAACCTCGTTACCATTAACTGACCTCACAAAGTGATGACTGTGCTCGCACACTGATGCGCACACATACGCACACCTGTATCCTTACAGGCAGACGCACATACAGCTGCCGAAGAGAAGGAGACATTTCGGGAACACACGCTGGACAACAGAGCTGGCGCTGGAACACCAGGCTCGGTCTGGGTCTGATCAACACAGTTAAAGCAAACTGGTGCTGAATGGAGAGACACACAGCCCTCTGCTCCAGCACCTTCACCGCGCTCATGCTTGTCTGTTCGCCGTCTGCCGTACATATCCGGCTTGATGCCCTGGACGTTTCCCTGTTCCTCTCATGCCTCGTCTTCACAACAGGAGACGCTACGGCTGTGATGCTCACTGGCTGACTCAGTGCTGGCTGAGTGCTCATGATGTGCCAGGAACGGTGATAAACGCCGTGGAGACAGGCCCGCCAAGAACCGCCGTCTCATCAACTCTCATGTGGCTGGTGACCCCCCACCCCACCCCAACGCCCTGAAACAAGACGGTGTCACAGAGAGTGACGCGGAGCATCGAGGGGGACCTGGAGACCACAAGGAGCAGCTGAGTGTCCCTGGACCTCAGTGTGGAGAAGAGGTGGGCCCAGAGAGGGAAGCTTTGCCGGCCACCTCCCTGCACAGGGACGCCGCCCCGCTCCATGACCCTGCCGCGGGCACCGCAGCTCCTGGGGCATCTGTGCAGCTGTTTCACCCTCTGCTGCCAGGGTCCACGCACGGGCAGCACGACCTCAGCCTCCACCCAGGACCCAGAGGGCACCTGTTACATGAAGGGAGTCAGGCCTGAAAAGATGCCCAGGGAGTCTCCTCTTAAAAGGCACTCGAAAGGCACCGCCATTCCCATCTGTGAAAACCCACATTTACTCCAACGGCCTCTGGGGACTTGACGGTCAGCTGAGAACCGTCTCTCGTGAGAAAGCTGTTGATGGAGAGAACTCAGCATACCTGCTGGTGGGCACTCTCACACTTCAGGCACAAAGGCAGCGGGGACAGGCCAGCAGAGGCCGCACCCACTGTGGACCCTGCGGGGGGCCTGCGGTTGATATCCGGCGGCTCCTGGAGTCTCCTCTGCCGGCTCGATCTCAGGGTTAGGGCCACAGCAAGCACATGACAAGCACGTGGCAGGTGCCGGCCCAAAGCCTGCGTTAATTTACTGGATCCTACAACAACCTGCGTCCCCTAGAAAGGTTGACCAGCCCATCTGTCTGGATTCACCCAACAGATCAGGAGTGAAATGTAATCTGTCCAAGGACAAGGGGGCTCGAGCTGAGGTTCAGGAGAGCCTGAGTCCAGACTCCAGCGTGAGCTCTGCTGGAATTTCCGCAGTGAGCCCCACGAGCTGCTCGAAACCCAAGCGGTTAGCACATCCTCCAGCTCACAGGAGCAGAGGGCCAAGGGCGGGGCGCGTTCCCCACCAAGGCTCTCACGCTTTTTCAGAGGCCAGTCTGGGCTCTCACCTCCAGCACTGGGAGCTGAGACCTGCTGGAAGAAGGTCTCTGCAGGCGAGCTCAAGGACCTTGCTGCTGCTGCTGCTGAGTCACGTCAGTCGTGTCCGACTCTGTGCGACCCCATAGACGGCAGCCCACCAGGCTCCCCCGTCCCTGGGATTCTCCAAGCAAGAACGCTGGAGTGGGTTGCCATTTCCGAAGGTTTAAGGACATCACAGGGGCCCCTAAACCCAATGTGGGCTGTTCTCGGAAAGAAGAGAAGGCTCTGACAGGGCCCCAGGGGAGAAGGAGGCGTGAGGACAGAGGCAGAGACTAGAGTGATGTCCCACAGCACAGAAACAGCAGGAGTTAAGCGGGCGGGGAGAGGAGGGAGGAAGCCCCCTGTGCCTCCCCCACCATCCCCCTGCAACCCCGTCCCTCCTCGTCCCCCTGTCCCCCCATCCCCTCCATGCCCCCATTCCCTCCTGCCCCCACACAGCCTCTGCAGGGGGCCCGGCCCAGCTGACACCTTGACTCTGGACCCCCGGCCTCCAGAGCTGAAGGAGAATGCGGTTCTGTTCCTTTCTAGGTTGCTTGGTTGGCAGTGACGTTTCACAGCTGTCCTAGGAAACCAGTGGCCAATTCACCTGGCAGGTCTGCTTGACACCAGGCCAGAACCGAGCGGGCAGGAAGACGTGGCGGGAGACGGGGCCCAACGCAGTGCCTTCTCCTTTCTGCCCACCCACAGACTTCTGCTTTGAACTCAACCCCAAACCAGCCATAGAGGTTAGCAGTACGAAATGCCAGCACGCTTAGAATGTGCCTCACCAGCTTCTTGGAAAACTCTTACCTAACTCGAGGCTTTAGGCTGTGGGTCTTAATTTGATGACGCATAGCTCTGCAATCTCAGAGTTACAATAACTTATTTTGGAGGAGAGACTATAAGACTATAATAGCTCTGGGCTTTTTTTTTTTTTTCTTTCCCTTTAAAAAAGGCAAATCCATTTTTTAAAAAAAGAATGAAAAATACTCATCACCTAGAATCCTACCACCTTAATAGAATTATTTCTCATTGAAAATAACTACCTCTCAATTAAAGTAATTTCCTCTGCTCCTAACCAGGCAAAGTGATTTTTGGTGGCGGGGGGGGGGAGGGATGGGGCTCATTTAACTAAACGTTAACCCGGGAGTTGTTTGATTTCCATCAAGGATATACAAGACCAGCACTATAATTCTGCAAGAATGTTTCCCTGAAGGAAACCAACCATTAACTGCGACTTCCTTCCGGTGTCACCTTGAGGCTCATGGGAATGCATTCACTCTGCAGAGACTCAACACCTTCTCATCCACCCTCATCCCAAACAACTTGCTGTGTTTATGAGTCCCCAAGACAGAAAAAGATCAGGATTCGGTGTCTGGAGCCATTAAAAATAAAAGTTTCACTCACAAGTGGAATCTACTTTTTAAAAATGATATAAATGATATAAATGTTATTTACAAAACAGAAATAGACTTACAGATATCAAAAACAAACTTATGGGTAGCAAACAGTAAAGGTGGTGGGGGTGGGGGGGGGATTACGAGCTTGGGGTGAGCACAGGCGCACCGCTGCGTACAAAGCAGATAACCAGCAGGACCTGCTGCTCAGCACTCTGCAACGACCTCTACCGGCAGATAATCTGGAAAAGAATGGAGACATATACGGGGGCTTCCCAGTGGTGAAGAACCCGCCTGCCAACGCAGGAGATGCAGGTTTGATCCCTGGGTTAGGAAGATCCCCTGGAGAAGGAAATGGCACCCGCTCCAAGATTCTTGCCTGGAGAAGGAGCCTGGTGGGCTACAGTCCACGGGGTCTCAAAGAGTCAGACACGACTGAGCAACTTAACAGCAACACGCACGCACACACATAAAATGGGAAAACCAGCTCCCACACTTCTGTCAGAGACCAGTCTGAACCCTCACCTCCAGTTTTATGTAAATATGGCGGAATCCCTTTGCTGTGTACCTGAAACTAACACAACATTTTAAATCAAATAAACTCCAATAAAATTTAAAAAATAATAAATGAAAATAAGTAAAACAATGAGGTAGGACAGGAAATTGTCAAATCATGCACCAATACTCACGAGGTGTTTCCCCCCAGATCTTTCATCTAACACATGGCTAGCTCACCCGGTGTCCGACATCTGAGAATGTCAGCTGTCTTTGGGCACCCTTCCTGACTATCGCCATCTCCATTCCACAGAAGACGAAACAGACCCAGGAACACAGCTCACCCAGAGACACAGAGGATGGGGCCAGGGCTCCGACACCACGGCGCCTGAGCCATCTAAAAGGATGTGATCAGCTCGGCCCAAAACGCGCGTGAGCACTTAGAGCCTCTGGCTGAGCCAAGCTGATGTACGGCAGAAACCAACACAACACTGTGAAGCAATGTCCTCCAATTAGAAATGAATGAATCGAAGAAGCTATAGCGCGGTTCCCTCTCACATATGGTTAACAGGGAAGAAGCCGGAACAATATGCTGTGAAAAGAGCGACATGTGAGTGGTACGGTTCAGGGCCCATAAGCCTCTCTGATTGGAGCCTCTGGGCTTTGGGTCTCGCCGGCAGCTGCATCCGCCTCGGACCATAGAGGTTAGAGGACGCGGCAGAACTTCCCACTTATTTCCAGGAACGCGTGATAAGCTGAGAATTACAGAAAAAACCAACACCCCAAATTTCACCCCAGATGTACGCTGTCCTGCAAACCGCGTGAGTCCGTCCGCATGAAGTTCAAACGCAAGCAGAGCTGGCCCAGCCCGTGGGTGAGGAGCGCCACCGCCTTCCTGCGGGGGGACAGGCTGGAGGGCTGAAGCAGCGGCACGGATGGGGTCCACTGCTGAAAACCCACTGAGCTGCACGCACATGAGACGCTCGGTTCTGAAGATCAGGAGTGAAAGTTGCTCAGCCGTGTCCGACTCTTTGCAACCCTATGGACTATACAGTCCATGGAATTCCCCAGGCCAGAATACTGGAGTGGGAAGCCTTTCCCTTCTCCAGGGTATCATCCCAATCCAGGGATCGAACCCAGGTCTCCTGCACTGCAGGGGGATTCTTTACCAGCTGAGCCACCGGGGAAGTCCAGAAGGTCAGTGGAAGCTTGTATAAATATACGTAAGTGGGTGGCATCGCACACGGGGCTCTGCAGAAGCTGATGTGTTTGTTCTCAGACCTCTGAGGGGCCGAGAAGGCAGGGAGCCCTGGGGGTCCCAGCCCACACACTGCCCTGTGGTCTCTGCGCACGACCGGGGCACGAAGGCCCACAGGGAGAGACAGGAGGGTCAGCCGCTGCCCACCCCACCCTGCTGGCTCCCCGAGCACAGCAGAGCCCTGCGGTCCCAGCGATCAGAGCGGGAACACGGCTGGGGGGGACTGGCCGGCCGTCAGGAAACCTTTTGGCTCCTCAAGGATGAGGCTGCTCCGTCTTCTATTAAGGAAATGGAAATTTTAGCTTTAATCACAGACCGGGGTTCCCCACAAGGACTTGACTTCGTTCAGGGTCTAAGCTCAGAGTCATTCCTGACGCTTGAACTGGTACAGCGGGCGGGGCCACTGCTGTGCGGGAGGGTGGGGACCGGGGTCAACTCTGAACAACAAGGGGGAGTGCGACTCAGCCGAAGAGCAGGCGAGGGTCACGGATGGAAAACTTCCAAGAAGGACCATCACGCAGGAGGGAGTGGGGCTTGGCTGAACCCACCTAACAAGATGCTCGCTGAAGGCAGGCCAGGACATCACGGGGGTGGTGGGGGATGGGGTCTCCATCAGCCGTCGAGGGTGCTCAGACTCTGGCGAAGCTGACCCAGCCGGATTCAACAAAGGCCCTGATGATGGCGCTGAGGATGCAGAAGCAACCACCCCCACCCCAGCCGCCCCCGCCTCCCCGGTCTCTGGGACGCTGACGGCCAGGTGCTCTGGGTCCAAGGGTCTTTCACTGTCCTTTAAACCCTCTGACTGCAGACTGCCGAGACCACGAGCCACTGCTCTCTGCAGAGGAACAGTCCCCAGGTGTGCGGGGACAGAAATGAGAGCAGGAAGGCGCCTCCCCGCCCCCGCCCCCGCCGCTTCCTGACCACCTCCAGGCCCCGGAGCCCAGCCCAGCCCCCCTGCCTGCCCTCCTGAGGCCCCAATCTGCTCATTTGTACATGACAAGCTCGGCAATCAAATAAAATGAGATTTCAAGCCTGGTCAAGTTGTACATGGATATCAAATTTCCCTTGTCCTGTGAACAGCAGAAATGAAATTTCAGCGTGAAAAAGGTCCTCAAGCACCCTGCAAAAATCAATAGGGAGCAAATTACATGAGGAGTGAAGGGCCACAGGCCTTGGCACTTCAAAAGGCCTTTATTTCAAATTAGAGAGTGGCCCCGAATCACTCCAGCTCTTCCTTCATCTTAATGATATCGTAAGTAGGGGCTTAAGTCTTTCTCATGCTTGAAATTAACTTCATGAGGCTGGAATCCAAGCTGTTTTGCACCTTGTCAGTCACCACAGAAGCTGGTGCTGTAACTGAAAAGGAATGCTAGTCATCCCCCGATGCAAACACCCTTTATCAGGCACAGCAATGACGCGTGAGACTGGCGTCCTAGCGTCAACACTGGGCTGCGAGTGATTTTCCGTGTTGTGACACAGTCTTTCTAGCCACCTTTGGACAAAGGTCTGTCTAGACAAAGCTATGGTTTTTCCAGTAGTCATGTAGGGATGTGAGAGTTGGACCATAAAGGAAGCTGAGCGCTGAAGAATTGATGCTTTTGAACTGTGGTGCTGGAGAACACTCTTGAGAGTCCCTTGGACTGCAAGGAGATCCAACCAGTCCATCCTAAAGGAAATCAGTCCTGAATAGTCATTGGAAGGACTGATGCTGAAGCTGAAACTCCAATACTTTGGCCACCTGATGCAAAGAGCCGACTTATTAGAAAAGACCCTGATGCTGGGAAAGATTGAGGGCAGGAGGAGAAGGGGACGACAGAGGGTGAGATGGTTGGATGGCATCACTGACTCAATGGACATGAGTTTGGGTGAACTCTGGGAGTTGGTGATGGACAGGGAGGCCTGGTGTGCTGCAGTCCACGGGGTCACAGAGAGTCGGACACGGCTGAGCGCCGTTCACTTTCAGCTATTGGATGATGTGTTGTGGGCATGCAGCTGTGGCTGACTCTTTGCAACCGTATGCACTGTGGCCCGCCAGGCTCCTCGGTCCATAGGATTCTCCAGGCAAGAGTACGCCAGTAGGGTAGCCATTCCCTTCTCCAGGGGATCGTCCCAACCCAGGGATGGAGCTCCTATCTTCTGCAGTGCAGGCAGAGTGTTTACCATCAGAGCCACCAGGAAGCCCCTACATTTTGCCAAATTCATCTCCAAAAAGGCCTTGTGAACCCACAGGCCACGGACAAGACGCAAGGTGTATTTCATCTCCCTATCGACCCAGGGCACTGTGATTTCATTAGTTTAATGAGGAGGGTCTTACTTCACACGCTCTCCTGCCCTCGAGGCTGTTTCTCTAGATGCTTACTTACACTTGGTATTTCATCTTCTGAGAAGGTGGGATACTTCTGTGAGCGGGGTGTATGTGCTGGTGGGCACCACGGCCCTTTTAAATGAAAAATACTACCTAGGAGGCTAATATTAGCAAGGCATAAAGTCAAAGAGGAGAGTTATTTTTTTGTTATAAATGCTCATAAACATTTTTCTAATAACCCATCCCCTGAAGTTTGAGTTACTTTTTATTTATTCTTCACATTTGACATTGTTAGAATTTTCTGTAATGAGCACCATCAAAAAAAAAAAAAAAAAGACACTTTTCAGACTGAGAGGGAGGAAAGAAGGCTGCATTTAGATCCTCCTTTTTCCTTTCTGTTCTAATAGATTAATGACCTAAGTGTCTCCAATTTCAGCAGAAGGAAAAGACCAGGAGTTCTTGGGGGCACTAGAGATGCAGTCTGAGATTCCAAGGATGTTCTCTCTTTACTGGTTCAAAATGCCTCATCTTCCACTCATATAACGCCAGGGCATTTCAGAAGCAAGGGCTCATCTGCCGATAGCAGGGCTGTGGCGCCACCTGACAACTGGTGAGCTCACCTCGGAAGAAGGCTGGCGCGTGGGTTAACGACCTTCTCATTTCCCAGTTACACCATTGGTTCATCTCTTAAGCCAAGTGTTTCCCTATAAAATGTCTTGAGAGATTCATGGAAAAGTTCCTCTGCAGACAGAACAGGTCTTTCCCCAAACTCAGAAAAACAACTGTGTACCTTTTAAAGCCAGCAGTCCTCAAAAGCTCTCCCAGCATGGTGAGGAGGAAAGGCTACACTTCAGGTCAGAATTTCGAGAGGCTTGCTTCATGCTGGGTGTTTTCCTGAAGTCATTATTCATATTTTTCAAAGATACTCGAAGCACAATGTTTGTTCTGAAAACTATAAATTCAACTGGAGGCTAATCTATCACACCGAGAGGTATTAGGGGTTTAGCTGAGTCCAAGATCGCAGAAGGCTGGACCACGGGCCCTGGCTTCCCTCGGCTTACATCCCCATCAGTGCTGAAGGGCCCGCTCCCCACGGACACTGGCACCTTGCCCCAGCGCACGGGATGAACAGGCCCCACGCCGTAACATGGAGAAACGGCTGCCCCAGCTTTCCACTCAGTCAAACAGACCTACCCCCTGACTCCCTGCGTCAAACCCAGCGACCTCCCTTTATCTGTCATAGATATAAAGGTTCAGCAGAAGGGTTTATTTGCAGGAATATATGTCTGCTGCTAAACAACAATTCTAACCCCCTGGCCTGGATCAATAGTCTATTTTCTGAGAGCAACAGTTTTCAAAGAATTCACTCAGGAAGGTTGTTCAATTAAAATGAAGTTGATTAAGCTGTGGGTTTTCTTCTCCTCAGTTAGATATATTTCTTCTGATCAATTTATTTGACTAAAGGTTCCAAATTAGCTTTTTCTTCCATGAAAAAGAACATTCCAAGCATCGGTGATAAGAGTTAAACTGATCATGCAGTGTGAAACTTCTCTCCTAATGTGGCTTAATGATTTGTTAGCAGGCAAATAATTAAATTTAAACATATCCGTGTGTGTGTGTGTGCGCGTGCGTGTGTGTGTGCGTGTGTGTGTACAGTCGTGTCAGGTTCTGCGACCCCATGGACTGCAGCCCGCCAGGCTCCTCTGAGCCTGAGAGTCTGCAGGCAAGAACACTGGAGTGCGTTGCCACGCTCTCCTCCAGGGGATCTTCCTGCTCCAGGCTTGAGCCGGAGTCTTCCGCGTCTCCTGCACTGCAGGTGGATTCTTCACCGCTGAGGCACCTGGGAAGTCCTTCAGTTCAGTCAGTTCAGTTCACTCACGCAGTCATGTCCGACTCTTTGCGACCCCATGAACCGCAGCACGGCAGGGCTCCTTGTCCATCACCAACTCCCGGAGTTTACCCAAACTTGGGAAGTCCTAAACACATCTATATATGCCGACAAACATTACTTTAGAAAAAGGGAGTTCCCTGGTGGCCCAGGACTCTGCACGGCCACTGCCAAGGCCCACGTTTGACCCCTGGTCAAGGAAGTGCGGGCTCCCCGGGAGTGCCGCAGTAGAGTCCATCTGCAATGCAGGACGTGCAAGAGACACAGGTTCGACCCCTGGGTCTCCACTGGAGACAGCATGGCGACCCACGCCAGCGCTCTTGCCTGGAGGATCCCATGGACAGAGGAGCCTGGCGGGCCACAGTCCCTGGGGTCGCAAGGAGTCAGACACGACTGAAGTGACTAAGCGGGCACACAGGAAAGAAACTGAGATCCTGTAAGCCGTGAGGTGTGGCCAAAAAAAGGAAAAGAAATATAAAAGAGCCCCCAAATTTCCTGAAGTCGCTCCTCCCCTGTATATCCAGCCACCGCGCGTGGCCTGCCAACACCATGAAAACACAGAAATGAGTGCCTGCAATCTGCGATGGGACAGGGTCTAGGGACAAGAGAGCTCTGCACACTAGCATTTCTCCCAAATCCCTCCGCGGCACGGGCTGTTCCTGACTGTGCTTTTGATTTCACACCTCATGCGTCCACAGCCGTTAAAGGGAATTTAAGAAACACGTGCGTGTGGCTAGCAGCGCACCGGGATGCGTGGGCCGCGCAGCAGACGCCTGTCTCCACTGTCTCAGTTTACGAGCCGTGCGGGCTCCTCTCGCTTCTCCCCCGCAGCCTCAGAGACGGCGCGACGGCCACGGGCAGCTTGACGGTCATCGTCGGAGGTGGGGGGCGGGCACCGGAGAGAGCGCCCCCTCCCCGGCAGGGCCGAGGCTGAAACTAGGACCAGGGCCCCCGGCTTCCAGCTCAGGGCCCATCCCGCTGGCTTCAGTGGGATGTCAATCGTGGCAAAAATTCAGTTCCCACCATCCGGTGGGAAGCTTTATAAACTAAGTCCTCAGCTCCAACCAAGTGGCTCTATCAAGACATGCGTATAATTTTATTAACAAGAAGAAATGTGCCCCAAAATGGAAAAGGGTGGCGGGGAGCCTGAAAGAAGAACTGAGCGGTCTTTCTCGACCGAGTGTTTCGGCAATGCCACAATCTCGCTCTCTTTCCTGAGACACTAAGGAAGTCTGGGTCGGGAAGATCCCTGGCGTGGAAAATGGCAACCGACTCCAGGGTCGTCCATGGACAGAGGGGCCTCCAGTCACAGAGTCAGACTCCGCAACAACAAAGGTAATCACAAGGCCCCCAGTGTGAGGGCAATGCTGAAACAAACCTCCGTTAACATGCACAGCACGTTCGCCGCACGCACATGTCCCGGAGCCCCTCCTGGTGTGATCACACCCCACCCAGTCCTGGAGCCCCTCCTGGAGTGTGCACACCCCACCCCGTCGCGGAGCCCCTCCTGGTGTGATCACACCCCGCCCCGACCCAGAGCCCCTCCTGGTGTGATCACACCCCATCCCATCCCATGAGCCCCTGCTGGTGTGATCACACCCTGCCCAGTCCTGGAGCCCCTCCTGGAGTGATCACACCCCGCCCCATCCCGTGAGCCCCTCCTGGTGTGATCACACCCCCCCCATCCCGTGAGCCCCTCCTGGTGTGATCATACCCTGCCCAGTCCTGGAGCCCCTCCTGGTGTGATCATACCCCGCCCCGACCCGTGAGCCCCTCCTGGTGTGTGCACAGCCCAACACCCTGTCCTGTGAGCCCCTCCTGGTGTGTGCACAGCCCGACCAACAGTCAGAACCCCAGGGCCTCTTCCAGGCAGCCACCCTCCCCCAAAAGCAGTATTGATGAGTTTTGCCTTTTATTCAACTTTATATATTGAGCTGGCCAAAAAATTTGTTCTGTTTTTTTGTAAGCTGTTATAGAAAATCCCGAACAAACTTTCAGCCCAACCCAACATGCAAAAGTGAAAGTGTTAGTTGCTCTTTGGGACCCCATGGACTATAGCCCGCCAGGTTCCTCTGTCCACGAGATTCTCCAGGCAAGAATACCAGAGGGGGTTGCCATGCTCTTCTCCAGGGAATCTTCCCCACCCAGGGATCAAACCCAGGTCTCCAGCATTCCAGGCAGGTTCTTTGCCACCTGAGTGACCAGGCAAACAACATATATGGAACCAGAAAACCACATTTCTGTCACATGCAGCAGGGTTTTCACACAACGCTACACACGGCTGCGCTGCAGGGCAACGCAGACACGGGGCACTGCCCGGGAGGAGCAGCTGGGCTGTTTCCGGCTCAGGACACTGTGTCCAACACCTGGCGTTTGGGACCAGTGGGCGCCTGTTTCCTCTGGGCAGGCCTCCCAGAGTGGAACTGCTGGGTCCCAGGGGTGTTACTGACGGGTTTCCATAGCGGCTGCCCCAGTCCGGGACTGGGTGTTTTTTACTTTCTTTCTTATGAGAGGTACAGCTATCTTGTTACAGCTTCAGATTTCCACTCCCCTGATGATTACTGAGGCCTCACATTTTCCCCTGTTTACTGTGCAGTATTGCACCTTCCTGTACAAAGGATGCAGGCTCGCTGCCTGCTTTCCCACGGACTGCTTTCTCGTGGCTGCTCTGTAGGAATTCTTTTGTTCTGGACGCAAGCCCCTCAGTGTGTGCACCATCGTCCCTCATCCCCGCCTTGCCCTCCCCTCTCTCAGTGCCTTAATGAAGAGAAGCTGTTGATCTCAATGTGCTCCGGCATGTCCATCTTCTCCTTTTTCTGGCTGGCGCGTTCCCTCCTCTGTTTAAACACGTATTCTTCTCTGCCATTTCATTTTCTAGAACCTTCAGGTTTAAGATTAGACTTACCATCTATCTGGAATTGGGCTTTGTGTTCACTGGGACTCAGTGGAGCGGGACACTTTTTATAGATGGGTTTTATATTGTCCCAGCCTCAATTAACAAAAAGACCATCCACCTTCCCTCTTGCCGCACTCAGCAGTTGAAGACACATCCATGAGCATGCTGACCTTAAGCATACACAGAAAAAACTCTCAAAGACCCCAGGTTTTCACCTAAATATCCTTGCACAAGTCCTGTTGCGACATGGAAGCAGAAGCCCAAAGATGGAGGAAAAGCTTTGTTCTCGCTTCTGCCACTTCATACAAAAGTGTTCATTTCCCAGGCTGCTAAGTTTAGACAACAGAACATGAGGAAATGATTTTTAAATCATCTCAAAATGAAGAGATTATAACGTCGTTTTGTACCACAAGGAACTCCTTGTGTATCTCAAAGTCCATTTCTTAAATTTCATTTTAAAAACATCCCTACTTCATTAACTTCCCAAAAGCTATTCCAAAAAGCCTTGTGTCTCGGGAAGCAGTGACTGGCTGGCTAAGTTAAAGATGATCAGACTTCTGCAGGGCAAGCCTTCCTGGTCTCTGATGCCCTCACAAAACACGTGCATTTCTGAATGAGAGCCAGACTCCCGTTCCTTAAACCACAGGTTCCTTTCTCACCTGCAACACTCAACAGCATCGCCCAGAACAAGCTCAGGAGCCCAGAGGGGAAAATGCTGACCTCTACGGAAAAGGAGACTGCATTTCTAGTTTCTGAAAGAGAGTGAAAGTGTTAGTCACTCCATCGTGACTGACTCTTAGTGACCCCATGGACTCCTGTCTCTATGGATTTCCCAGGTAAGAATACTGGAGCTGACTGCCATTTCCTTCTTCAGGGGATCTTCCTGACCCAGGGATTGGACCCGGGTCTCCTGTACAGCGGGCGGGTTCTTTATCCTCTGAGCCACCAGGAAAGCCCTTCTCTTTTCACATACAGCCCTTTTCCTTCACGTTTAGTGCTTTTGCACGTTCTATTGGTAATTTTTTCCAGGAAACACACAGACAACAGGCCTCGGTGACTCGTCTCTTCTCACCTTCCCCATCCACTGGCTCACAAGACTCTGCTATCTCACCATCAAGGCATGAACTCAGACCTTTGGGCTTCCTCCCATCTGATGCTCATTTCTAAGATATGAAGCGTTTCAAATATTTCTGAGATGAACATCAAACTGAAACTTTCCAACTCACGGCGTACCTTGGCATCAAGGTATCACATGTCTAGTTCTGGGGAAACCTTTGATCCCACCCTTTATGTGCTGTTACGGAGGAGCCACTTTCCATTTCCCTGAAACCGTGAGGAACAGAGGGCAGGGCAGCGAGAGGGGGCAGTCAGGTCCTGGGCTGGGGAAGGGGAGGAACCAAAAATCTATCAACTGCCAGGTCCAACTGGTGGCTCAGCTGGTGAAGAATCCGCCAGCAATGTGGGAGACCTGGGTTCAATCCCTGGGTCAGGAAGATCCCCTCGAGGAGGGCATGGGAACCCACTCCAGTATTCTGGCCTGGAAAATCCCACAGACAGAGGAGCCTGGCAGGCTACGGTCCATGGGGTTGCAGCAGGCCACGACTCAGCAACTAAGCACAGAACCCCCAGAGCATCCTGGCAGCTGCACGGAGACAGCTGGTGTAAGGCGCAGCCTGGGGGCAGAGCTGCGGGTGGCCTGGCAGGACCTTTGCCCTCTCAGGGACCAACAGCGGCCTCTCTTCACATCCTCAATCTGGTACCTCACCAGCAGGGGTCAATCTCCTGCGCCATCCCAGCCATAGCCACTCTGGACCTTTCTGGAAGCTGGCCTGAGGCTGCACCAGGTCCTGCCCACCTGGTCTTTTAGTCACCACAGTGCCCTCTCCTGCGTGCTCAAAACTGACATTTCATATTCTGATAAAGGAGCTGCCCACATGCATCCTGAATTTTTCGCACTGCACAGAGGGGATGAGGACAGGAGTTCAGCATCAGCCTCCTTCCTCCTCAACACTGACCTACGGCAGCAGAAAGGCTTGCCTTTTGCCCGTGTTACACGCCAGGTACAGTGTGGACTCCCACTCACAAGAGAAGACGGTTGTCGGCCGAGGGACTCACGAGTCCTCTCCAGCACCACAATCGGAAAGCAGCAGTTCCTCGGGGCTCAGCCTTCTCTATGGTCTGACTCTCACATCTGTAGGCTCCTCCCTGTCTTTTCACGGCTGACAGCTCTTTCTATCACCACTTGAGAGCTCTTTCTTTTTATCGCTCACTAATAATCCACGTCTGGATGGGTCACAGTTTATCCAGTCACCTGCTGAAGGACATTTTGGTTGCTTTCAAATTTAAAAAAAAAAAATTTTTTTTTGGTTTCCTACAGACTTTACCCTTGATGTCCTGAGCTGAGAAGGGCCATGAAAAAATAGCATTCTGTTTGCCCTATTGACTTGGGTCTGAAGAATCCGGACTCTGGGGCTGTGCCGGCCAGTTTGGGAGCTGTGGGTCCCTGATGCTGAGGCACTTGCAGTGTGGGTGGTCTGAGAGGAGATGCAAGTGATGTCTGTGAAAAATACACATCAGATTTCAAAGACGCCTCATAAAAACGAACGCGGAGCGTCATTAACAGCTTAACAGTGATCATCGAGGAAACGACAGGTTTTTAAATGCACTGGGTTAAATGAGGTTTATTACCATTGTACCGGTTTCTTATTTTTGAAATGTGCCTACTAGAATAATTTAACTTATCAATGTGGCTCACGTTACGTCTGCACTGAGCAGGTCTGCTAGAAAAATAATGCTTGTCTACCACACTCCTCCAAGCCAAGCCCTGCTCGAGGACTTGAGATGAGTTAGGGGCTTAAAGAGACAAAGACGCACAGCTCCGTGGGTTTAGCACATTCAGGTCTGGATATAACGGAATTCAGGAATGTCAAGTCAAGCCCATCAGACTGCAAGGAGGTCAAACCAGCCAATCCTAAAGGACATCGACCCTGAATACTCACTGGAAGGACTGATGCTGAAGCTCCAATATCCTGACCACCTGATGTGAAGAGCAAATTCACTGGGAAAGACCCTGATGCTGGGAAAGACTGGGAGCAGCAGAAGGGGCAACAGAGGATGAGATGGTTGGACGACGTCACCAACTCAACGGACCTGAATTTAAGCAAACTCTGGGGGATGGTGAGGGCCAGGGACCCCTGGAGTGCTGCAGTCCACGGGGCCTCGAAGAGTTGGACACGACTCAGTGACTGAACTACAGCGAGGTGAAAGAAGCCAGTCTGGAAAGGCGACGACTGTCTGATTCCAACCATGAGACTTTCCAGAAGGGGCAGAGCTATGGAGACAACAGCGAGGCCAGCGACTCCCGGGGCTGAGGGCAGGGAGAGGAGCAGGTGCTCCGTGGCTCCGGGCAGCGCAGCTCTCTGGGGGACAGTGATGGCGGACACACGCGAGCCACCTGCGGCCGCAGCCGCAGCCGCCAGACACGACGCAAGGGGGGAGCCTAGTGTGCACTGCGAGCTTCAGGCGCCATAGCAGCGACACGTCAACACTGGCTCAGTCATAACAGACACCACGCCACGAGGGGAGTTGGGAATGGAGCAGACAGTGCGAGGGGATGGTAGTATGGAAACCGCCTCCAACTCTCCTGTAAACCCGAGAGCGCTGCCCCTACAAGAGCCGATCAGCCTTCAACACACGTACAGCACGAAGCAGCTACTACAGCTGGTAGACGCGCCAGAAACCACGGGGAAACCACCATTCCATCCTGAACCAAAGGGAAAGAGAGTCCCGCTGCTAAAGCCTCCCTGAGCGGACTCGTGGGCACTCACTCCGCCCCAGAGACCATGCATCCAGGAGGACACAGCACCGCCCGCCTGACTTGCAGGCAGCCGAGTCCCAGGCAAGTTCTGCCTCCCGGGTTTGTTCCCAGCCGTGTGCTGTTCCCTGTCCTCACTGTGGTCACCTCCAAAGCAGGGCTGATGCTAGGGCTTCCCAGGTGGGTCAGTCCTGCTAATGCAGGAGACTAAGAGATGCGGGTTCGATCTCGGGGTCGGGAAGGTCCCCTGGAGGAGGGCATGGCAACCCACTCCAGTGTTCTTGCCTGGAGAATCCCATGGACAGAGGAGCCTGGCGGGCTACAGCCCATGGGGTCGCAGAGAGTCAGACACGACTGAAGTGACTTAGCAGGCAATAAACCTTTTAAGGTTGTTCCATTTAGAGCATTTCTCACAGGACGGAACATAAACTAAGTTTTAAAAATATATGTCGCGTGCGCTGGAGTATCTGAGAACACCAGCTGGTGGACACAAAAGACTCGTGGGCCCTGGAAGAATACTCGGTGCCTCGCTGGGGAGGGGTGGCCTGGGCCAGTGGCGGCTCTCCTTCTGTCCGTCTCCATCATCTCCATCACGCGCTGGGTCCCTCCCAGGTTGCCCTGAATGTACCTGAGAAATGGCTACCTCTCTTGTACACCTTTAAGCAAGAGGTAGCACCAGGCTGCCAGGCTGACAAAAACGCTGCGGGGCTTGCCAACACCTCCAGGGCTGAGCCTTCCTGAACCAGGCAGAGAAGACCTGAAGACACACCTGCTCCTTCACCGCTGTTTTCCTGGTGATTTTTTTTTTTTTTTTTTACTGTGGTAAAACATATAACCATTGAAACCATTTTAAAGTGATCAGCACAGTGACATCAAGTACGCTGTGCAACCATCGCTCCCACCCACTCCCCGAACGCTGCCATCACCCCCAACTGAAACAAGTTCACGTGAAGTTTTCACGGCCCTCTCCCCCAGGCCCCAGGCCTCACTGCTCAACTTGGTGTCTATGGATCTGACTCCTCCGGGGACCTCCGGGAAATGAAATCATACACGATCTGTCCTTTTGTGACTGGCTTTTCACTTGGCACGACATCTTCAGGGTTCCTCTGTGTTACAGCATGTGTCAAATTGGCCCATTTTTTGGCTGCACCTGAGACGTGTGGGCTCTGAGTTCCTCAGCGAGGGATCAAACCCAGGCCCCTGCAACGGAAGCTCGGAGCCTTAACCACTGAGCCACCAGGGAGGCCCCAGAACTCGCTTCCTTTTTAAGGCTAAACACCACTCCACCGCGTGGACGGACCACATCTCATTTCTCCATCCGTCTGTTGATGGGCTGCTCCCACCTCGTGTCTGCTGTCACTGACGCTGCCAAGAACACGGGTGTGCAAACATCTTTGCAAGACCCTGGTTCTCTTCTTTTTAGTTTTGCAATATAAATACCAGTTTATCGATACATTTGCATTATTTATTTTTAGATTCCACACATAAAGGATTTCGTGTGATATTTCTCTGTCTTATTTCACTCAGCATGATTCTCTTCTCTTCACGATACACTCAGATATGGGGTTGCTTATGCACCTGTTTTTGAGAGAGGCATCATCCCTGGGTGTGGAAATGACACATCCCGAATGATACCATGAAGTCGAGGATTGCCTCTCTTCTGATTAGGGAACATACATTCTCGGTCACACAATTAAAGCTGTTCCCCTGCCTCAAGGGTGACACGTGGCTCTCCTCTGCCTGTTGCAGTGTGACGTTTATAACTCAAAGCAGCACTGAGCTCTTTGAGTTCAGCCAACACACCGACAAGGAAGCTGGATTTCTTCATCAAAACGGGCTAATGAATTCCGTACTCAAGAATTTAAACTCTGACTCGGTTGGTAAACACGAGATCTCCTGACTGAATTAAACAGCGTGTGAAAACAATCCTTTGTGAACATCTACCCTGCTCCTGCTCCATCAGACTAACCTCACCAGACCAATTTAACAGGCTTTGGAACCGTTTATAACGATGCGTTTTGAGGGAAACAGTAGCTCTTGCTCTCCACAGGCCCACTTCTCAGGCAGTTGCCTTGTTAGGACTTTGAAACCCTAAAGCTGTGGCTGAATCCATAGTTCCTTTTTTCAAAGAAAATCTTGGTTGTGCTGGGTCTTCTCTGGTGCACGTGGGCTTTCTGCACTGCGGCAAGCAGGGGCTGCTCCCCAGCTGTGGGCAGGCTTCCCCCGGGGAGGCTTCTCTCGCTGCAGAGCTCAGGCTGGAGGGCCCAGGCTCAGCAGGTGTGGCTCCCGGGCTCAGCTGCTCCACAGCACGCGGGATCTTCCCAGACCAGGGACTGAACCCAGGTCCCCTACACTAGCAGACAGGTCTTTAACTGCTTGACCACCGGGAAAGTCCTGAATCCATATTTCAATGAGATAACCTGCAGGGAAGATCTGAAAGGGGTGGAGCTGAGCAGAGAAGGCAGAATCCTGCGGGGTGACAGCTGACAATCTCTGCCAACCTATGACGGACCCCCTCCAAGGCCCAGGCCACCCAGCCCCCAAACCCACTTCCTGTCAGGCCCCAGCTTCTCAGCCAAGCTGCACAGAATGACCTACGTGCTTTGAAAGCCTCAAGGCTTGGCACCAACCCAGACCAGATGGAAGAAAACCACCAGAGGTGGGCCCAGGATATTTTTAAATCCTACAAAGTGATCTGAACCTATAGCCTGAACTTAAAAACCAGAGCTGGGAGGAGGTTCAGACTTCCTCTGAACGGAGGTACACAGCCTGCAAACCACCGTTCTGTACAGCATCTCCTCGGACCCTCAGCATTTCCACACAGCAGGTGGACTCATGCTGCGGCTCCTATTTCACAGATGTGTAAACAAGGATTCTGGGAGGCTGGATGACATGCCCAGGGTCACACAGGGCACTCAGGGTTGCAAACCCCCAGCCCAGGTCTCCCCACTACACTGAGCTGCTTCACAACTTGGGGAAGCTTCTGCAAACACCAAATATGCCTCAAAAAGAAAAAACAAAAAAAAAAGAATACCCTGACGGGCCTGAAACATAGACAGCTTTTTATACTTCCCTGAGCCTGACGAGCAACGACTATGGAAATGTTCCCAACGTTTCACAGAAATGGCATCAATTTCCGTTTGGATTTTACATTTTAAATTGCATTCTCATCGGCTCATTTTCTCGACTGCCTCCGGGCCCAGCCCAAGCCCCGACCCTTTCTCTACATCCCGGATTTACCACCGCGCCTCTCCTGGGCATTCAAAACGCGCCTGCGCGCTGCCCGACTCCGGAGGCGGAAGCAGCCCTGCCCGCGCCTGCCTTCCGGCTCCTCAAGCGCAAACGACGGATTTGCTGTGTTTCGGGGCACATCCTCCTCGAAGAACAGCCAATGCCCTAAATTAAACCTTCCCTCCCGATCTGAACGGGGGTCGTTCACTGTGACACCCCCACCGCCCTCTGCCAGAGCCCCCAGCTCCGCGCCCCCGGGCTCCTCGGGCCGTCCTACAGCCTAGGGATTATTAGAGAAACGCCGTCCACAGCGAGTCCCCACATCTCTCTGGCCCGGCGGCCAGGACTCCTTAGACCTGAAGCTGCTCGGCTTCTCATGGAGAGACCGGAGCCCAATTACCGCGCCCGCGCTCAGGGGAATGAGCCGGGTTCCACCAACATTGCACTGTTAAGCTGTTTACTTGAAACAGTCCCGGGGTTCTAACTGGCTTAATCCTTAACTAAATTAATTCCAAAAGGATTTTTAAAATATTAGATGCAAGAAGGAGTTCACGAAGATTTCCAAAAGCATCAACACAAAATTCTCAGGAAAAGAAGGTAAGGGCGCTTCTGCCCAGGGCTTCTCTGCAGCTGTGCCCGCATCCGAGCGCGGGTCTGGGCTGAATCACCCCCACCTCGCTGAGCTCAGTTTCCTTGGCTCTAAGGCGGGCTGCTATGTATCCGCCCCCACAGACAGTCTGACTCCAGGGCTCCTTGGCCCAAGGCGTCTAGTACAAGAGCTGTAACGGGTCCCAGAGTGAGGGCGGTGAGCTGGTCCCCCAGAACCCAGAGGGATGGCGCAGTTTAGGGGTGAGGTTAAGGGGGCAGGGAGCCGCTCCAGCACTGAGTCTGTCCGGGTGCCCGGCTTCCCGCACTGCCCCGCCTCGCCCATCTGCAGGGGCCCGCCCACCTGCCTCTAGTAAGAAGCTGTGGACGTTGATGGAGCGTGGGTCCAGCCGGAGCCACCCGTCATGACCTCCAAGGAACCACCTGGAACTCCGCTGCCATCACCGGGGGGGCCTTTACCCTCACCAGTCACCCCCCTGCTCCTCTCACGTCCCACCCCGACCCACACCCCCAAGTGGGAGTGAAGGCCCAGCCCCAGCAGAGCTGTGCCCCCACCCCAGGACGAAGGCCCTCTCCCCCCGCCAGTGCAGGCGGCACCACGCCCTCCAGTGTTTGTGTGCAGACGTCTTCACTGCCGTCTCGCCAGGGACCAGCCGTGCCCAGCCCTTTGGCACCAGGGCCCGGTGGGGTGGGCGACGATTCGTCCACAGACAGTGGGCGTGGAGGGTGGTTTCGGGACGGCTCAAGCATATCACCTTTACTGTGCAGTTCATTTCTGGGTCATTGCTACCTCTGCTCCCAGAGACTGGGGACCCCTGACCTGGACCATGGCCTCAGGAAGGGAGCGTCTGTTCATGCCCTTCACCATCTTCGTGGTGCCCGACACGCAGCTGCTGTCAGATAAAACACCTGGGGCCTGAACGCAGTGCCAGCCAAACCCACAGCCATGCGCCTGGGCTCTGAAGCCAGCGGGGAGGGCCCTGCCGTGTTCCCGGGGACGCTGGGCGCGCAGCTGTCCTGGGCGAGGGCTGTGAAGTCCCTGAACATCTCAGGGTCCGGCAGCTGGGGCCTTTATGCAGAGTCTGTAGCTGCACCCTGAGGCCCCGGACACTGGCGGACGCTCATGCCCGCTGAGGCAGTCAGACCACATGGGGCCGGGGGCCTCGCCTGCTCAGATGGGCCACGGGATCCCATCCTTTCTGACTGCAAGTGAGAAAGATAAAACACCCACAAAGCGCAGGTCCTGGGACCGTAGGAACAGCGGAGTGGGACGGTTTGGCACAGACCAGCATCCAGACTGCGCTGTTTTTTCTGACCGCATCGCAAGCACTCAGGATCTTAGTTCCATGACCAGGGATCGAACCTGTGCCCTGCACTGGGAGCCTGAAGGCTGGCAATGTGTTAGTTTCTACCGCAGAGCAGAGCGAGTCAGCCATATGTGTACATGCGTTCCCAGGAAAGGCGACGCCAAAGAACGCTCAGACGGCCACACTACTGCACTCATCTCACATGCTGGAAAAGTAATGCTCAAACTTCTCCAAGCCAGGCTTCAATAGTACGTGAAATGTGAACTTCCAGATGTTCAGGCTGGATTTAGAAAAGGCAGAGGAACCAGAGATCAAATTGCCAACATCTGTTGGATCATCAAAAAAGCTAGAGAGTTCCAGAGAAACTATTGCTTTATTGACTATGCCAAAGCCTTTGACTGTGTGGACCACAACAAACTCTGGAAAATTCCTGAAGAGATGGGAATATTGGACCACCTGACCTGCCTGAGAAATCTGTATGTAGGTCAGGAAGCAACAGTTAGAACTGGACAGGGAACAACAGACTGGTTCCAAATAGGAAAAGGAGTACATCAAGGCTGCATAATGTCACCCTGCTTATTTAACTTACATGCAGAGTACACCATGAGAAACGCTGGGCTGGATGAAGCACAATCTGGAATCAAGATTGCCAGGAGAAATATCGATAACCTCAGATATGCAGATGACACCACCCTTATGGCAGAAAGTGAAGAGGAACTAAAGAGAAAGTGAAAAAGGAGAGTGAAAAAGTTGGCTTAAAACTCAACATTCAGAAAACTAAGATCATGGCATCTGGTCCCATCACTTCATGGCAAGTAGATGGGGAAACAGTGGAAACACTGTCAGACTTCATTTTCTGGGGCTCCAAAATCACTGCAGATGGTGACTGCAGCCATAAAATTAAAAGACGCTTACTCCTTGGAAGGAAAGTTATGACCAACCTAAACAGCATATTAAAAAGCAGAGACGTTACTTTGCCAACAAAGGTCCATCTAGTCAAAGCTATGGTTTTTCCAGTGGTCATGTATGGATATGAGAGTTGGACTATAAAGAAAGCTGAGCGCCGAAGAATTGATGCTTTTGAACTGTGGTGTTGGAGAACACTCTTGGGAGTCCCTTGGACTGCAAGGAGAGCCAACCAGTCCATCCTAAAGGAAATCAGTCCTGAATGTTCATTGGAAGGACTGATGCTGAAGCTGAAACTCCAGTACTTTGGCCACCTGATGTGAAGAGCTGACTCATTTGGAAAGACCCTGATGCTGGGCAAGATTGAAGGTGGGAGGAGAAGGGGACGACAGAGGATGAGATGGCTGGATGGCATCACCGACTCAATGGACACGAGTCTGAGTGGACTCTGGGAGCTGGTGATGGACAGGGAGGCCTGGCGTGCTGCCGTGCATGGGGTTGCAAAGGGTCGGACACGACTGAGCGACTGAGCTGAACGGAACTGACACATGCACAGCCCCTACTTTTGCTGTGCTCGCTTCTAGTCCAGAACGAATCAGCCACATGTTCGCGTGAGCCCCTCTACTGCTGGATTCCCTTCCCATTTAGGTCACCACGGAGCACTGAGTGGAGTTGCCCGTGCTCTCCAGCAGTTTCTCATTAGTGCTTTATCTTATGCACAGCATCAATAGCGTCTGAGTGTCAGTCCCAACCTCCCAATTCTCCCCACCACCCCTTCCGCAGGGATGAGGAGTCGTGCCCACGGGACCGCCAGGGAAGTCCCCAGACTGGCCTCTTACGGCATCTGTTTGAACATGAACTCAAATGCCGTTCCTTGGCTGACTCCCACCTCACAGGCCTGCAGAAAATCTACCGAGGTGGGTGGGTCTCCCTCCATCCATTAGGGAAAGCAGCGGAAAAACACTGGGAAAAGTTTTCCACATTCTGACGGTCTGGGGAGAAACACCACTGTGTCTGCTGAAGAACTCTGTGGGCTCTGCTACAAAAGACCCCAAAAGACGCACTGGCCCTTTGTTAAAACTGTTCAGAAAAACCCCAGCCCCGCGTGAGACAGGAGCTATGCGTCAGGGCCTGAAAGAGCAGTCACCTCAACAATTATACTGAAATTGTGCATTTGAAAATCCTAATGCACTCCTCTTACTTTTAAGGCTTAAATAATCCATTAGACCAGGTACATCATTCTGTTTTTCCGGGGTTTTTTTGTGTGTGGAGTTTGCACCCATTTCAAAGGGTAACTGCGGGACCATCAGTGAGCTCAGAAGTGTCAAGCAGTGATCGGCACTTTAAGTAGAGTGCATGAATATAATATTTTACTAATGAGTTTAGAATTGCAATTTGTACCAAGTTGTCTGTCTTTATGCAACTTGCTTCACAGAGAGGAATCTCTGAATTATTCATTATGTCCTCACCCAAGTCTCTTGGAAAATATTGGAAATCCTGTAGATAACATTCTACCCCTTCCCTGGCGGCTCATATGGTAGAGAGTCTGCCTGCAGTGTGGGGGACCCAGGCTGGATCCCCGGGTCGGAAAGATCCCCTGGAGGAGGGCATGGCAACCCACTCCAGTTTCTTGCCTGGGGAATCCCATGGACAGAGGAGCCTGATGGGCTACAGCCCACGGGGTCACAAAGAGTTGGACAGGACCGAGGGACTGGCACTGAGTTCTCCCCGACCCATTTCCAGCCAGCGAGCCAATCCCCTGCAGCAGAGCGGGAAGGAAACCACTCAGGGTGAGTGTTCCTGGAGACCAGAGGCTGACAACCTTGTGAGACGGCCGAGTCCAGCTTCCAGGCTGCTGGCAGGTCTGGTCCTGTGGTCACTCAGACTGGTCTCCGTGTCCCCGCCCTGGTCACAGGTGGTGCTTCCCTAGGGAGCAGCCAGGCAGACCCCGTCCATACCCATCGCAGCTCAAATGTCTAGAGAGAGCTTTGGGGCGCCCCAGGTGGCGCTAGTGGTAAAGAATCCGCCTGCCGTTGCAGGAGGCTCGAGAGACACACAGGCCTGCTCCCTGCGTCAGGAATATCCCTGGAGTAGGCGATGGCAGCCTGCTCCATTATTGTTGCCTGGAAAATTCCCTGGACAGAGGAGCCTGGTGGGCCCCAGTCCACGGGGTCACAAAGAGTCGGACACGACTGAGCCACTCACAGAAAGACAGCTTTGAGACCTTCGCACCCCGGGCTAAACATTTCCATTCCTGTGGCTCTAGGCGTTGACTCTTCAACCATCTCTTTAAATAATGTATTATGGGCTAAAATGCAACTGGATAGCTTCTGCCACCCAATGCCCAGGAACACTGTCGCCTTCACTTTACAAAAAAATTTAAGGGATCCTCCCCAGACCTCGGAGCACAGATGTTAAACTCACCGTACATGGCTCCGGGTGCAGACGCGTATTTAATCAATGTTTTCTGGTGATAAAAACTAAATCTTGAATTTTTAAAGGGCCTTCAGCAAAAGACTCAAATGTATTCAAAATGGAATGCTTCCAGGCAGTAAACAGAAACTCAACGCCTGAAGGTGGCCTTGGAGCAACCGCCCAGCTCCAATGCGGGCCTCTCCTTGGACGGCTGGCCTGGGCGGAGCTGAGCCGAGCCTGCCTTCTCACTGAACGTTTTCTTTTAGGAGAAAGTGGTGGAGAACTGAAAATTCTTTTGGCAAAATGAACGGGAAGGCTCTGTATTTAACGACGGGAACAAAAAAATAATTAGTAGCGTTCACTGCCAAGGTCTGACAAGCGAAATACTTAATGAATTCTTCTTGGATTTCACATACGTTTTAAACTGAAATAGCATCTGGAGGGGACACCCTTCCCCGAAGGACAGTCTGAAGTCACTGGGCTCGGGCTTTCCCTTAGGATGTCACAGGGAGACCCAGTCAAGCACGCTCTTCCCAGCTCCCTCCCGAGAATTCAGGAAAAACTTCTAAATCAAGTAGGGCACCCAGGAGACACGCAGAGGAAAGGTGGGGGTCGGGGGGCGACAGATGACTCTGCCCGCTGCCATCAGCGCTCCTGAGGGTTCCATGTTGTTCCCAGACAATTCTTTGATGGAACCACATCTGAGGGTAGTTCATGATTTAAAATCACTCATCAGATTTTTATGGAATTTGGGCTTTTTCTATAGCTCTCTATGTTCAGATGTCCCACCAAAAAGACGCGCCTGGGATCAGAGACCTGAGGGGCACGTTTTATTCTGCCCCGTGACGGGCGGCTTCCGACCCAGCCCCGGAGGCTCCCCGCCCAGCTCGCCTTGACTCCCGCCTGGAGGGTGAGCGGGGCTGGGCTCAGCGGCGGCGTTGGGCGTCGCCTCTGTGACTGGCTTACAGAAGATGGACCGAAATCTTGCTGGCGTTTCCTGCTCTCCTGACATGGCAGGATTTGGGGAAACAATCGAGAAGCCCGTGAGGCGAGGGACTGAGCTTCTCTGTCCAACAGCCGCGAGAAGCAGCCCCGCCAGGAGGAGGAGGCCCCAGCCTACTCGGGAGCCGTGGTCCCTGAGAGGCACCTGCCTGGTTACGCTGCCACTGGGCTCCTGCCCTGTGAAACCCTGAGGTCACAAACACTGTTACTTGAAGCCACTAAGCCTTGGGGTGACTTGTTAGGCAGCAAAGATGACTCAGACATTCAGTGTTAACACAGACCTACAGCATTTGGCATTTGAAGAACCCCGAGGCCCACGTTATTACAATTTTTAAACTCCTGTATACTTTTCAGAACTCATCACTCTTTACACTTAAGGTCTGGGCATTTTATAACATGGAAGATACATTTCAATAAAGGAAAAAAGGGAAAAATTCTGAGGGTGCAGTTTTGATCCCTGGTCAGGGAAGATCCTACTTGCTACAGAGTGTGAGCAAAAAATAAATAAAAATTGATGCAAAGAAAAATTCCATGGCGAACAACAAAGATGAAACAAAACACCGCCAGGGCCAGAGCTGTCTGTCCGTTGCGCGAGGGGCTGATGCCCGGGGCTCCTTTGCCTGCACCGTGCAGGCTGACAGGGCTGAGGGGCCCCCACCCCCTGCACAAACCTCTCCCCCCTCCCTCTCCTGTTCCTGGAGGCTTCCTGAGGCCGAGACGGAATTTTCAACTGTCAGGAGAATCAACAACGTACATCCAAGGACATCAGCTTCCAAGGAGACTCTCAGGTCAGGACCAGATGGTGGTGTCAGGCCACAGTTTCAACCCCGTGACCCCCGTGACCTCTTCTCCCCTCTCGGCTGCTACTCTCCCCAGGAAGAAAGGGCAGAAACCCGGTGCAGGTCAGAAGCGCGTCCGAGATGCTGAAAATACCCCGAAGGGAAGCTGGAGTAACCTTCCAAGCTGTTCCAGTGGAGACCCGAGGTCCAAAGAGTCTCTCTAAAGAGAAACATGGAGGGGGTTTCAGAGGAGTTTAATTCGGGGAGAGGATGGTGGTGGGTCAGGAGAGCGGGCGTTCGCTGCCATGAACGTCCTCCCTTCTGGATTTCACAACCCCCTTTGGCTTTTTGTTTGTGCTCAGAATGAATTCTGTGTATCGCCACCAAGAAGGAACAGACCCTGCTCACTGCCAACGAGAGGCGGTGGGGGAAATGGCAACACAGGAGACAATCAAGTATTTCTTTCTTGTAGTTAAGGGACAAAACTTTGCAGTGGAAAATCTGCATCTCTCTCTCACTGGCCCGTGGTCTGCATTCCTGCCACTTGAGATAATTCGGGTCAGCACCACCTCCAGAGGAGCCCACACAAACGCTGCGTATCAATCTGCATGAAAGCTGCGGTCTCTGCTCCCTTCCTGCTTAAAAGTGGCCTGTTGCTGTCGTTCAGTCACGCCAGACTCTCAGCGACCCCGTGGACTGCAGCGCGCCAGGCCTCCCTGTCCTTCACCGCCTCCCGGAGCTTGCTCAGACTCACACCCAGTGTGTCGGTGATGCCATCCAGCCGCCTCAGCCTCTGTCACCCGCTTCTCCTCCTGCCCTCACTCTTTCCCAGCATCAGGGTCTTTCCAGTGAGCTTTCAATTGGTGCCTGTGAACTGTTGTAAGGAAGCTCCCTCCCCCAGTTATACTTTACATAAATTTCTCTGGCTTCATGCACCAAAGACATCTGCCATCACAGGAAAGAAGCCGATGACCGTTTAGGAGGCAAAGTTCATGATACGTCAGGAGAACTCAACTACGCCGGGAAGCTGCTAACTCAACTACACTCTGTTAAATATTTTACTGACTATAAACCAGAGCAGGCATCATGCAAGTGTGCAGCTTCCGAGAGTACATGAAAATAACAGTCTGATTCAACTTTAATTGGATGCGTGGACACGAAACAATAATCGACTCTTTAGCTGTAACTCCAAGGTATTATATCTCATAAAGATCACATTTTCCAAGTACAGTAATTTATTTGGAAAGGCCTCATTGACTCATCAAATTCTGTCTTTAAAATGCTACCCCCATCCTGAGAAAATTAGATGCACACTCTAGAATGAAATGGCCTGCCAGATAAAATGTGATTTTAATTTGAGAAAACAAAAGTGCCTGTTAATCGGTGCTTATCATTTAATAGCAGGATGGTGTTTTTTTCAAGGCAAACAAACAACCCTTAGCACACAGCCGCAGGTGAGGACCCGCTCTCTGCAGTCTGCTCCCACGAATTTTCCCAGCTTTCATCTCTGGCCATAGGCCTCTTCAGGGGAATCCCGCTCAGCTTGCAGTTCCTGAATAGTCTCCGAAATTTCTAAGGCTCTGCCAGGTGGCTCAGTGGGTAAAGAATCCGCCTGCAATGCAGGAGCGGCAGGAGGCCCGAGTTCGGTCCGATCCCTGGGTTGGGAAGATCCCCCGGAGAGGGGAATGACAACCTGCTCCAGTGTTTTTCCTGGAGAACTCCATGGATGGAGGAGCCTGGCGGGCTGCAGGCCGTGGGGTCAGCGCTGGACACCGCTGAGCAGGCAAGCATGCTGCGCGGCGAGGGCTCTGCCCTGCCCCTGGGGGTTTAACTGGAGCATTTTCCCAAGGGGCTTCCTTGGGCATAAATA
Source organism: Ovis canadensis (assembly GCF_042477335.2). Lineage (NCBI taxonomy): Eukaryota > Metazoa > Chordata > Mammalia > Artiodactyla > Bovidae > Ovis > Ovis canadensis. The sequence goes on along the minus strand of NC_091255.1, from coordinate 70,726,400 downwards.
ACCCCCCCCTGCTCTCCCCTCGCGTGCTCAGTGATGTTCATCAGGGATCTCCACGCCCCAGCTTTAGTACTGGCCTGCCTGAGGTTTACCAGTTGTCCATCTCTCATCCACACACAGAAAACTCTTCAGGCCAAGGACCACCCATGGGTGCCCATAGAAACTGGCCCAGAACTCCTGCCAGTCTGAAGCTGACATCCACGACCTCAGTGAACTGACTGCAGAACGCAGTGTGGAAATCCCAGGCAGACGAAGAGAGAAACAAAAGAGCCCGTTTTTCATGCTGACGGAGAACAGTCTCATAATCTCTCTCTGATTTTAAGGTGAGAAAAAAACAAATGTCCGGCTCCATCCTGTGCCGCGTCAGTCGTGTCCGACTCTTTGCGACCCCAGCGGCTTAGCCCGCCAGGCTCCTCTGTCCATGGGATTTCCCAGGCAAGAGTACTGGCGTGGGGGTGCCACTCGTCCTCCAGGGGACCTTCCTGACCCAGGGATCAGACCCAGGCTTCTCACGTCTCCTGCATTCGCAGGCGGGTCCTTTACCAAAAGGCCACCTAGGAATTTCTTTGGTTTGGTCCACTCTGCATAATATCTTTAAATATTAACTTGTAAGTTTCAAAAGCATGAAATAACTGCCCCCGCCCCATGTCTTCATACAGTCCCCAAAGTAACTGCAGCAAGAGCTGAGGGCCTCTGTCAATGCCTGACACTGAACTCCCCCATGGGGCGCCACATGGCAGGTTACTAGCCTCACGCAGAACAAATGTGGTCAAACTATCTGTAAAAATCTGCTGTGCGACCTAACTGTGTCGAAGGCTCAGGCGGACTTAGGACGCTGACATTTAACTGATAACTGAGGAGCACACGCAGATGGGAATCTTTAGGCTCAGAAAGAAACATCCGCTCAGTTCAGTCGCTCAGTCGTGTCCAACTCCTTGCAACCCCATGAACCGCAGCACGCCAGGCCTCTCTGACCATCACCAACTCCCAGAGTTCACCCAAACTCATGTCCATTGTGTCAGTGATGCCATCCAACCATCTCACCCTGTCGTCCCCTTCTCCTCCTGCCCCCAATCTTTCCAAGCATCAGGGTCTTTTCAAATGAGTGGGCTCTTCGCATAAGGTGGCCAAAGTATTGGAGCTTCAGCTTCAACATCAGTCCTTCCAGTGAACACCCAGGACTGCTCATAAACCACACGATTACACACCTTTCTACGTGTTTGTTCTGTGACCCCCAGAACAGCAGACGTGGTACGAAGAGGTGATGTTTTTACTTGACTTTCAGCATAACTGCTTCCCTCCTTGTGTGGCTCTTGTCTGCTGCAGGCTGGTGGGGACCCACACGGCTGCGGGGCCAAGTGGTTGGGGAAGGAGCCCCGCTTTGCACAAGGCACTCCAGCCTCAGGAGCGCAGCGGCCTCTGCGCCTGCCTCTGTTTGGAGGGCGGGGACGACCTTTCCTCCCACATCCAAGTCCAGGAGGGAAAACTGCCTTGGATTCCCAGTTAACTGCTCTTTGTCTGTTGTAGAAATAAATTTAAGCCACAGAGCGTGTGTGTGTGGGGGGGTGGGGTACTTATGAGGGAGCTGAGCCTCCAGAATCCTTTGGTTTCCTTGACTGTGTGGAGGGTCACCAGTGCTTTTTCAGAACCGGGGAGATAGGAGCGCCATCGGATCGGTGGGGGAGGGTTGGCAGAAGCACTGTGAGCTGAGCCATCTCACTGAACAGTCATATGCACTTGACTCTGGGTTATCTCTGCAAAGACAGCAACGGCAGATTAAAATCTGCTTAAAAAAAATAAACCTCACTTCCCCATCTTGGTTCGTCGAACCTTATCAGAGCTGTTGCAAGGGGCAAGCCAGGCCTCTCTGAGAGCCGGTTGAGAACTTTGCCTTCCCTGTGACAAGAGTCCCTGCCCAGCCCTGTGACGGTCAGAGGAAACAGGCGCACACACAGACACGCACACACACACGCACACGTACAGACACGCGAGGCTCAACAAGAAACAGCCACTTCCTACCTCTGTGGAGTCTCCCTAAACTGGTCTCATCTGGTTATTCACCTCGGGGTGGGGGCTGGGGAACGGAGGCTCAGAGACGTACACGGGTGCACATGCGTGAGCATCAGACACTGCACACGTACACGGGTGTGCATGCGTGAGCATCAGACACTGCACACGTACACGGGTGCACACGCGTGAGCATCAGACACCGCACACGTACACGGGTGCACACGCGTGAGCATCAGACACTGCACATGTACACGGGTGCGCACGCGTGAGCATCAGACACTGCACACGTACACGGGTGCGCACGTGTGAGCATCAGACACTGCACACGTACACGGGTGCGCACGCGTGAGCATCAGACACTGCACATGTACATGGGTGCGCACGTGTGAGCATCAGACACTGCACTCATGACCGCCATGTGGTGCCTGCACTGGCCCAGGGCCTCATCTTCATCTCCACGGGGAGGCTCGCCACTGCTCCCTTCCAGACAGAGAGGAGATGCAGGCAGAGAGGCAGGAGCCAGGCGATGGAGGCAGGACCGAGGCGACCCTACAGGCTGAGCTCTCTCTGCCTCAGCTGGCTTCCCTGCCACCCCAGCTGTCCTAGCAAAGTGCTGGAGCCCTCAGGTCTGCAAGACCCTCCCCCCAGTAAAGGGCCCGCCAGATCTGGCTCTCTCCGAAGCCCTCACCCAGCAGCCCCCAACCCATCGCTCTGGGCTGGTCCTGAGCCAAGCCCTGCCCCGGGCAGACAGCACCTCCAGTCTGGAGCTTACTCATATCCCAGAAGGCAGAGCGACCACACCCTGTCCTCCCAGCTGCCCCCTCCCGCCCCCTCGCCACGCTGGGGCTCCTGACTTGGGCTGAATGTCACCCTTTGTCTCAGAAGCCCTGGGCCAGCTCTGACGGCTGGAAAGCCTGAACAACAGTGATGAATCAGAGTATTTATTTTTGAGGTTTCCTCTAAGCTGCCTCTTCATCAGCTCTTAAATAGCAGCATTCAAGCTGCTACAGACACTTGCTGAAGTTTGCTGGCCTGGGGCAGCCGGTGGGGAGAACTTGGCCTTCGCGGCAACACAGGAGCAGTGTTGGCTGAGGCTCTCTGAGATTCGGCCAGGGGCAGATATGTTTAACTCGAATTTAAAAAATTATTTTCACATCCCTCAGGTTGTGAGGACTCCTGTCTCTCAGGGAGTGGCCTCTTCTAACCCGTGTTATGCTTTCCACTCTCCTCTAATGGCGTGGCTGAAGACCACACGTTGCATCTGAGTGAGCCGGGGGCCCCAGGACAGGGGACGCATGCTCTCTGAACTAACGACCCATCCGAGGGCACAAGGCTGATGGAAAGCCCTCATGGAAGGTGAGCCATTCTTACCGAGATTAAAACCTGAAACGCAGTTACACAGTTGTCAGGCTTGAGAAGGGGAAATGTAGGAATAATCCACAAATTAAATATTCAGTCTTTCTTGCTACACCATTTGACTGTTACTCACAGGACAGAAAGATATTCTCCACTTACAGCAATTATTTATACACACACAGCCCACGCCCCACACCCCGCACCCAGCCTGATACTCTGAAGAGAGCAAAGGAGATTTTTAAAAGAAGGCAGAGAGCGTTAAGGGAAAAACCCAAAAGCCAGCAGTGAAGCTCTGAGGCTGTTGGGCAGAAATACCATGACGTCCAAACACAAAACCGCCTCCAATAAAAATTGCTTTAGCAGATTTACCTATGCGTCAATCAGCTGAGTGTTAAAAAGACCAGGAGCGGGTGGGCTTGTCATGGTCCTTGGACAATAAGGATAAAGTCTAATCTCTGATGTGGCTGGGCCTGCAACGAGGCCTCGGACTCGGGACCCGGAACAAGAACACTGGGGGCAGAGACGGCTGCCCAGCTCCCCCTAGACCTGGCCTCCTGGGGTCCCCCAGGCACACCACCCCGTCCAGTAATTTGCTAACTTGAATGCCTTCTGGCAAAATGGAGAATTCTGCTTTGCTGGGGTTTCCATCCCAACCTATGAAAGGTCATGCTCAAGCTCCCAATGTTGATTGCCATTATTGAACCAGAAAGTACTGTCACAAGGATGAGACTGAAAAATAAAAATAATCGTGACCACTTACTATCTTGCTGGACATTCTACCAGATGCTTTGGGCCTATTTGTCACTTAACTTCAGCTGTGCCCGACTCTTTGTGACCCTAGGGCTGCAGCCCACCAGCCTCCTCCGTGCATGGGATTTCCCAAGCAGGAATGCTAGAGTAGGTTGCCATTTCCTCCTCCAGAGGATCTTCCAATCCAGGGATCAAACCCTCCCAGTTCCCTCTCAACTCCTCAGAGGTAATGAGCATTTCTTAACTCATTTCCCATCCATAAGACCAGGGTGAAAACAGGCAACCTCGTCTGAGTCACGGGGAAATGGGAAGACAAAAACTAGGAGTGTACATCCCAACAGAGAAGGGTGAGCACTGAACTGATGCTTCTGAACTGCAGTGTTTGAGAAGACTCTTGAGAGTCCCCTGGACAGCAAGGAGATCAAACCAGTCAATCCTAAAGGCAGTCAACCCTGAACATTCATTGGAAGGACTGATGCTGACGCTCCAGTACTTTGGCCACCTGATGAGAAGAGCCAACTCATTAGAAAAGACCCTGATGCTGGGAAAGATTGCAGGCGAGAGGAAAAGGGGGCAACAGAGGGTGAGATGGCTGGATGGCATCACCGACTCAACAGACATGAGCAAACTGCGGAAGACAGTGGAAGACAGGGAAGCCTGGTGTGCTGCAGTCCACGGGTTGCAAAGAGTCAAACATGACTTAGCGATTGAACAACAACACACCAATAATGCCTATATTACTTGAAATTAACAGGCCAGCACCTACACTGACTAACTGCAAGTGACAAGGAAAATCCTGGCAAGAAGACCTTACTCCCATGCCCGACGAAAACAACACAAAAGAGACGCGACACCAGATGCCTTCTACCTGGAAATGTGGCTCATCTGCATACTCAGGGACTAACTGATGGGAAGGTGAAGGATGCCTAACCCCCAGACGAGGAGCTGTGCACCTTTTCAGTAATTTTTCCAGGAAGTTAAGGGGCATAGCTTCCACACTGCAAAGCTGCACTGGCCCACCTGGTAGCAGTTTTTCTAAAAGGGATCGTACACACTGCTCCATTTAAAATGAGTAACTAGCAAGGACCTACGGTGCAGCGCAGGAAACTCTGCTCAGTGTTAGGGATGGGAGGGGGGTCTGGGGGAGGATGGACACAGGTATACGGTCGACTGCAGACTGGCACTCGCCAGGAGCATCTGCCAGCGACTGAACGGCGACGGGGGCGTTTGCCTGCGCTGCTGTAGATCCTGCCCTCACACGCCCGTGGGGCATTCAGGGTGGGGCTCTGGGCTCCAGGGAAACTGGGGCAACAGGTCTTCCAACAGTTACGATCTTTTCAGGACCTTGTTTCATGATCCCCATCCTCGCATCTCCTCATATCTAGAAAAGCACTAACCCCCTTCATGGTGACACCAGCTCCTGAGACCAGCAGGGAACCTGGTGGAGAAAGCACTTGATCGCACCAAACGCTCTCTTTACCGGACTCTGATGTGTCGCTGTGGGCAAGCCCCACGCCGGCACACGCATGTCTGCCCTTTGAACTCCACGACAGCCCTCTGCAGGTCCCGTACCTGGACGTGAGCGCAGCAGCCCCTGAGCTCCGCCCTGGGGTGACAGTGGCTGCACCCCCACCCTACAGCTCACGGGGCCAAGCAGCCAGCTCGAGGTCACGGAACCAGGAAGTGGGTGAGCCACTGCAGCCAGGCCCCCCGACGCTGAGCTAACCCGTTAGAGGCCGTCCCGACAGCGTCCAGGCACCGCAGTCTGCATCCTCCTCCTCCGCCCAGATGCTGAAGTCTAACACACACTGCAGCCTCATAAAGCCTCTCCGCAGGGGTTTCATTTTCCAACCCGCCCGTCTCCCGCGGCTCTGCCGTGAATGCGCCTTCCTTGATGGGGAGGCCCGGCCACATACACAACGGACGAATTAGTCAGAGGTGGCCAAGAAGGTTCCAGCCGCTGGAGGAAGAGCTCGTGTCTCTCAGACGTCACTTTCTCGAGACCTCGACACGGCACTGTGTCCAGGGCTGTGACAGGTGACAGGCCGAGGGGACTGTAGGAAAGAAATGCCGGGATTTGGACAGTGGGACACAGGCAAGACTTTTAAAAATGAGAACTTTAAAAGAGATGTCTCTAAAGGCAAGGAGCCAAGCCCAGGTGGGAAACGGAAATCAGGAGCCTATATGAATGCAGAGACCGGCCATCCCGGAGGAGAGGACAGACAGTGAGCAACGGTGGCGGGGAGGGGGCAGAAGACCCGGGCGCCGACCACCAGCACCTTCCGGGAAGGACATCATTCCAGACACAAGGCTTCCCTTTGATCTCAGCGTTGGCATGTTATAGAGTGGAGGGCGGGTCAGGACCCGGGGGACCTGGCCTGGGTGACCGCCGCCCTGCCGTGCGGGCCCTTTTCCACCAAGGGGGTGGACCAGGGGGCCCGGTGGTCTCACAACGCCTGAGACTCCGGGACTCTGCCTTTCTTGTTGAGACAACAAGCAGAAGCAGGAGCAGCGAGGGCCCCAGGAACAAGCCGGCAGGGATGGAGTGGCCGGCCAGGTGCCTCCTGCCTGTCAGGGGCCAGAGCTGGGGCGGCGGCAGCTCCGGGCCCTGAGGAGGTAGGCTGCAGCAGCTGCCCCATGCTGCTCGCTCCGCCAGGGGCTGGCAGGAGGCTAGAGTCCCTGGCCTGACGGCCATGGGGTCAACAGATGCCTCTTAATGCTCAAAGACAGTGTCGGCAAACCTGATCTCTGGTGAGCTCTCTCCACCAGGCAACGTGCGAGTCCCGTGTAAGCGGCTGGAGAGACAGGTGGTGAAGTGTGGTTTGCGTGTGTCTGTGTGTGTGTGGTCAGTCATTTCTGACTTTTTGCACCCCATGGACTGTAGCCCACCAGGCTCCTCTGTCCATAGGATTCTCCAGGCAAGAATGCTGGAGTGGGTTGCCATTTCCTTCTCCAGGGGATCTTCCCGATCCAGGGATGAAACCCGCGTCTTCTGCATTGGGAGGCAGGTTCTGTACCACTGCACCACCAGGTAAGCCCAATCACAGGGATGCCCACGGTTATCAAAGGTGACACTTCAGCTCAAAGAACGCCTGCTGAAAGCCAGATGGAGGTTCACAGAGATGAAAGAGAGGGCTTCCCCATGAAGGCTGGAGTCTCTCCCACCCCGAGACAGCAGAACCCAAAAGAGGTACCAGTCTTCCGAGGCTTGGATATAATCTGATTTTGAACTTCAAATTCTACCACTTACCCTCCTCTAACATTTAAAAATCACTCACTGCCTCTCAGTGTTAACCACACAGCCAAAACAAACCCGCTAATAGCTGAATCGAAATGCGCTAGCCGTGGAAATATCACATCCTTGCAACTTTGGGAGCATCTTCTCTGCAGCTGGGGAGGCTGCGTCAGCTTTCCACTCCTGTAACACAAGCACCAAAGACTCAGCTTAGAGCAGCCAGCGGGCCCCAGCCCTCCTGGCACCAGGGACCAGTCTGGTGGGAGACAGCTCTTCCACGAACAGGGGTTGCGGGGTGGAAGCGCGTCACATTATCGGGAACTTTTCTCTGTTATTATTACACCAGTTCCGCCTCAGAGGACCGGGCAGTAGATCCCGGAGGTCAGGGAGCCCAGGAAACACAGAGCTATTAGGTGGCGGCCGGGGGGTCAGTGGTCCAAAGTGAGTCCTCCCGGGCTACAGCCCAGGTGGGGGCGGGGCTGCGCTCCTTCTGGGGGCCGCTGCACCCTCGCTCTTTCCAGCCTCGAGGACCACACGCGCCGTGGCTCGCGGCCCCTCCCCACTCTCAGAGCAGCACACCCTCCCTCTGCTTCGTTAGCCTTTTCCGGCTTCGGCTGCTTGTTTCACTCTCATAATTCTCCGCCTAGATAACCGGCCTCCTAGAGAACTGGCCTGCAGGACCATCTCTCCATCTCAACATAGTAACCACGTCTCAACCACGTCTGCAGAGCACATTCTGCAGACTTACCTGCACGGGTGAGGCATCCTTCGCAGGCACTGGGTATGAGGATGAGGGTACCTTTCGGGGGTCATCACTGTCTCTTGCATAGAGACACGCGTTTATCACCCAGGTCCAATGAGGCGTCTGCAGCGATGTCGCATCATCTTTTGGGGGGCTGGGTGTTGGCTGCAGTGCACAGGCCTGGCTGCCCCAGGGCATTCGGGGTCTTAGTTCCCCAACCAGGGGCTGCATCTGTGTCCCCTGCATTGGGAGGTCTCCTTCCACTGGGCCACCAGGGACGTCCCGATGTATCTTCCTGTACAAAGCGCTGTGTTACAAACCTTCCCATGTATCCATATGGTCATCAAGACTGTTTTTAAACCATATACAGTTTCATCTAGTTGAGAAAACCCACTATAAGTATAAGGCAAGGGGTGGTAGTGGCGGTTTAGTCGCTAAGTTGTGTCCAGCTCTTGCGACCCCGTGGACTGTACCCGCCGGGCTCCTAGTCTGTGGGATTCTCCAGGCAAGAACACTGGGGTGGGCTGCCATTTCCTTCTCCAGGGGACCTTCTCAACCCAGGAATCGAACCTGGGTCTCCTGCATTGGCAGGCAGATTCTTTACCGACAGAACTATGAGGAAAGCCCATGGTGAGGGGTGATGGGTTTCATATCATGAATAGTTTTCCCTTTTAAATGTTCTTTGTAATATTTTACAAAAAATAATTTATTAATTTTCAGAAAAAGGAGTGAGGAAAATAGAAAGCAGCATGGAGAGACGCTGACGCGGGGGGCTGGGACCAGCGCCCAGCTGATGGCGGGGGGCCTGGTGCACAAAGGTCTGCAGTGCTCCCCGGGAAGAGTGCTCCGGTCTGCACTGCATTCCACACAGAAGACAATCGGACTGTCTTTCAGCAGAACAGGCACAATCACCCTATTGTCCAGCCTCACGAATGACCTCTAGAGCCACAAAGCAGGGACAGGAAAGGCAGGAGCAGCCACGCCCCCTCATCAGAGCCCTCTGGTCTCAGTGTGGCCGCTCATGAGCTCCAGGGCAAGGATTAGAGCTCGCAGATGCAAACGGTATTGGACTCCACAGCCAGGACTACCTGATGTCCCTGCTTTACGGAAACAGGAATCAGAGTGCGACGCACACTGAAAATCCTAAAAGATGCTGGGGGCCGGGGAGGGGGCGTGGGGGGAGGCTGCGAGTGAATCTGCTCACACCAACCGTCCCGCCACGCAGCACAGGGTGTGGTCAGCAGGCTTGCTCCTTGTAAAGGGCCAGAGAGTGAGGACTTTCGGCTCTGCGGGCCATTCACGAGTCAGGCTCACCCCGTCGACTCTTGCTAGAGGGCCAGGGCAGCCACACACAACTCACGGCTATACACAAGCCACGCACGGCACAGCCGTGTGCCCGTGAGACGTTCAGAGCACAGGCTGGGGTCCGGCCCATCCAGCTGTGGTCTGCAACCCGTGGTGCAGGAGGAGGGCAGGAGTCTTCACGCAAAGATGAAACTGTCCCCAGGTCGCTTCCTCAGCCTCGCTGATTGCACCCACCTTTGTCCTCACCTTCGGCAAGCCATGGCTGTGGTTTTTTAAAGGTATCTATTTACTTGGTTGTGCCAAGTCTTCGCTGCAGAACGTGAGATCGAGTTCCCAGACCAGGTGTCACACTGGAGTCCCCTGCATGGGGTCCAGCCTCAGCCACTGGACCACCGGTCAGGGAAGCCCCAAGTCTTGGCTGGTTTTAAGCATCAGATGAAGCAGTACGGGCTTCCCTGGTGGCGTGGTGGTAAAGAATCACCTGCAGTGCAGGCGAGCCTGGTCCGATCCCTGGGTGGGGAAGGTCCTCTGGAGAAGGGAATGGCAACCCACTCCAGTGTTCTCGCCTGGAGAATCCCAAGGACAGAGGAGCCTGGTGGCTACAGTCCACAGGGTGGCCAAGAGGGAGACACGCCCGAGCGACTAAGCGCACGAGGCGGGGGATTTCGTTACCGACCCCGCTCTCCACTCCTCCGGTGTCCCTGCCCTCTCTCACGTGACTCTGGAATTCCTCCCGTAAAGACCGAGTGTGTCTCCTGGCCTCCTGACTCTGGGCTCAGTCAAGTGACTTGCTTGGTCCAACAAAGTGAAAGTCGCTCAGTCGTGTCCGACTCTTTGCTACCCCATGGACTATACCCTCCATGGAGTTCTCCAGGCCAGAATACTGGAGTGGGCAGCCCTTCCCTTCTCCAGGGGATCTCCCCACCCGAGGGACTGAACCTGGGTCTCCCGCATGGCAGGCAGAGTCTTCGCCAGCTGAGCACAGGGAAGTCTGGGTCCAACAGAATGAGGCACCAGTGCCAACCTGCCTGTTTCACGTCCACAGGAAGCAAACTGGGGGCTGTCCTTCTCGGGCTTCTGACAGCCCTGGGGTGATGCCAGCTGGGAGGAGCAAGAGAGGCGTGTGCACCGCCTGGACAGGGGCCGCAGCACGAGAAGGCAGGGCACCAGCTGAGCCCGCGACCTCACCAGAGCTCTTGTGATCTGCAGGCTACCTAAACGGTGACACAGGGTGGTCTGAGAGCCACTGACACCTGAGGAGGCCTGTTAGGTGACCCAGCAAGTTGATATGGATAGCATACCAATCAGGAAGCAAAGGACCACTGTGTCTCAGACCCGCTAATCACTGCCACAGAAAAATCACCCCCATATAAAGCCTTGGAACAGTTCGCTGATTGAAACACACACCCATGTTATGTGTGCGTGTATATTTATACATGTGTGTGTGCGCGTGTGCGTGTGTGTATATTGTTTAGTCATTAAGCCGTGTGTGTGTATATTTATATGTGTGTGTGTGTGTATTTTTACATGTGTGTGTGTGTGTATGTTGTTCAGTCACTGAGTCGTGTCCAACTCTCTGTGACCCCACGGACTGCAGCAAGCCAGGCTCCTCTGTCCTTCACTCACTTTCAGAGTTTGCTCAAACTCATGTCCATCGAGTCAGTGACGCGACCCAGCCATCTCATCCTCCACCGCTGCCTTCTCCTTTAGCCTTCAATCTTTTTCCAGCATTGGGGGGGGTGGGTGGGTGTGTGTGGGTGTGGGTGTGTGTGTGGGTGTGTGTGTCTGTGTGTGTGTGTCTGTGTGTGTGTCTGTGTGTGTGTGTATAGATATCTATATCTATGGAGAAGGCAATGGCACCCCACTCCAGTACTCTTGCCTGGAAAATCCCATGGACGGAGGAGCCTGGTGGGCTGCAGTCCATGGGGTCGCAAAGAGTCAGACACGACTGAGCGACTTCACTTTCACTTTTCACTTTCATGCATTGGAGAAGGAAATGGCAACCCACTCCAGTGCTCTTCCCTGGAGAATCCCAGGGACGGGGGAGCCTGGTGGGCTGCCGTCTATGGGATCGCACAGAGTCAGACATGACTGAAGCGGCTTAGCAGCAGCAGCAGCATATGGTTCAGGTATATAGCCACATATCTCAGATATCTGTTTAGCTGATCTCATTATTAGTAAATGTTCCAGGTTTTTCCTTAGAGCAGTGCACAGCTGCCTCCATCTGTACATCAGGAGAGACGTCTACACAGCAATACAGTAACGCAGGCAATTTCCAGAAGTCTCCGTCCCAGCGGCATGCCATTTTCAGGCTACTTCATGAAACACAGGGCTGGTCACCACTGCTCAAGCAACATGGGACCACCCGACTCCAACCGTTTATGTACAGGAAGCATGATTAACAAGGGCTTTGAATAAAACGGTGCTCATAAAGCAACTGTGAACAAAACACCCCAGACGTTCTTCTGAATCAAACGAGAAGACGAAGCAGAGCATACTTCGTTTTGTGGAAAAGCGGGGGGCGCGTGGCCCGGCACTGCCATTCTCCTCTTAAGCTGATGGAGACAAACGCCTGGTTCCCCCTGTGCCATGGACGTTACCGGGTCACCCCTGGTGGCAGCACTCCAGGCAGAGACAAGCCTCTGGTCACTGAGATCACGTTTGTCCAGACTCCGAGCAGGTCACTCAGACCCTCCCTCGGCATCTGCACCCACACAAGCAGGGCCCCAGGCCCAGGCGCCTCCTCCCGCCCAAACCCGGAGCATCACTCTCACCGTGCTCGTCTCTCCTCACCACACACACACCTGCACACCTGCCCGCCACAGCTCAGGTGGTTCTGCTCAAAAGCTCCTCTCTAAGTGGTTAATTTCAAACACGCAGTCATTCCCCAAAGCCAACCTTCCAAAGACTACGTCGTTCACACAAACAGCAGATAGACTAGTGTCTATATTAGTAGACACACACACATTTACAACTTTCCGTTTTGACAACAAAAGCAATTTGCATGGATGCTGGCAGTGAGCATCTGGAGGGAGCCGGTGGGAACTCGGGCAGCGGCATACGCCGCACAGTGGATGGTGCACAGTGCCGGCAAGGAAAGCAACGCCACACAGTAAACGCCTCGGAGAGGAAGTGCGGCAAACACCTTTGCTGAAAGATGGCTCCAGTTGGAGCCGTAAGACCCCTGACGGCTGCCTGGTCCACCGGCCGCCCCTGCCCTCTTCCCCACAACCCAGGAAGCTGGGGCTTCAGAAGCTAGCTGGGGGCAGACAGAGGCCAAGAACTCAGAGTTCACTGAGCTTTAAGCTCCTGCACTAAACCCAGCTGACAGTTTTCAGCGGTGTAAACAAGCTTTTGAATATACACAACTAAAAATAGCAATTAGTCAGAGTCTTGTATTAGACACGCTGACGTCATCAGGCAGTTCTGTTGGTTACAAGCCCCTGACACACTCACTCTGAAATGTCACCCAAGTCCCTGCCACCCCCCCCCAGACCCCACCCCGGTCCAGACGCTCTCCTTCCAGCATCTTCCAGCAGCCTGAACTTCATCCCGAGTCCCCCCTTCATCCAAAGCTCACCCGAACCCAAGGGCATTTGCTTTTCTCATCCGTGTGCATCAAATATTTGTCAGAGGAGGAAGTGTGTTCTCCCTAATTCCTTTGCACACTCCACAGGCCTGAGCATCGACATACATTTTGGTTAACACCATAACAGCTAATATTTACTGAATCATTACTACATGACGGGAGATGAGCTAATAAGCCTCTTACATGCGTTATTTCAGTGAGTTCATCCTGGAACTCCACACATGAGGATGATTCATTACCTTCTGCACACAGATAAAGGAGCAGTGGTTTGGAGACGTTCTTTGACCTGCTCAAGGTCGCACAACCAGTAAGGGTGTGTGGAGCTGAGGTTCACCACCAGGAGTGTTACTAACGACTCTCAAGTTTATGCTTCCTTAGACCTGGTCCTTCCCAGCGAAGACCTGCCTGGGACTGGAGTGGGGCCAGGAGCAGCCCCGCAATCCAGGTGTGCATCCAAACTCGGGGCCTCTGCCCTACACTCTGCAGACCGACAGAGACGGCCAGAAACCACAGCGACGGCGAGGGCTCGGGCAGCGCGTTCGGCGGGGGGCTGCCTCTCGCCCGGACTCGGCCCCTCCCTCAGGACTGCCCACCCATCTCTGGGTGCTGATGGAAACCAGAGCATGCCAGACCGCTCTCCCAGGGGAGCCGAGGCCGTGCTGGCGGCGCAGCCCGGGAGGGAGCACGTCCACGGCAGGTCTCGGGGTGAACGTCGCTCTAGCCCTGCTCTGGAGGCCTGACTTTCTCCTTCAGGGAGTCACCCACACACGCCACGTGTCACCAATGACAGGCCAGCCACACGGTCTTACTCCGCTTTGCCCAAGCTCAGGAGAGATGCCATGGCTTTCACTGTGGTGCCCAGTAAGCCGGGCATGGGAAACGCCCTCAGCACCCTGCCAGCTCACCGTGAGCAGCTGGCCCCTCCTCTCTCTACAAAGATGGGGTTCAGCACAAACCACCTGCAGGGGACTAATTCAGCCTCTCTGTAAGAGAAAAATATAACACCTGGGACGGACTGATGCTGAAGCTGAAGCCGCAATACTTTGGCCGCCTGATGCAAAGAGCCGACTCACTGGAAAAGACCCTGATGTTGGGAAAGGTTGAGGATGGGAGGAGGAGGAGGCGGCAGAGAGTGAGATGGTTGGATGGCATCATCAAGTCAACGGACGTGAGCCTGAGCAAACTCTGGGAGACAGTGAAGGACAGGGAAGCCTGGCGGGCTGCCATCCACGGGGTCACAAAGAGTGAGACACGGCTGAGCGACTAGCAGCAGCAGGGGGTCCCAGGCATCAGCTCCCAGGCAGCCTCGCGCCTCACCGTGCTCAGGGCTCCCCTCCCTCCCGCTCAGGTGGCCTCTCCCCCTCGCTGCTCTCTCCTTCTGGCCCCACTGACGGCAGGAACTCCCTTCTGCCCAGTAGAGCTGAGACAGACTCAGAGACACTGCTCAGGAGCACTGAGAGGAAATAGACGCAGAAGTTGCAAGCAGTGAAAAAAACCAAGCTGGGAGGCGGGGACTAGCGCAGGCCCCGTCCCGCACGCCTCGCTCACGGGCTCGGCCCGGGCCACGCTGTCCCGGCGCCCAGGCTCCTCCCTGGGGCTCCCGTCTGCCTCCGCCCGGAGGGTGCCCTCCTGAGGACCCCGTGGACACCGCGAGGACTTCCTGGTCCAGACCACGCGAAAGGCCCCGAGTCCCAGGCATGCAGGACGGGGCTGAAACGTGGGCCGGGGGGAACGAGAGACGGCACAGGAGCTAAAGGGGCCCTGGCCGGAAAGACGGGTTCTTTCGGAGCTAATTTGAGCTCCTCAACTCTTTTTCACTTGAATACCTTATTTCAAAGAACATCCAGTATTTTCACGACTGATCTAAAAGCAGAAACCAGGTCTCCCTGTCTCCTAAGGGAGAAACGTTCTCCTCTTTCACAGAGTAAAGGACTGAAACAATTCTTGACCCTGTTTCTCTTCTTACGCACATAGTATCAATCTGTGAAGCTGAGAGGGCTTCATTCCGTACGGGAGATCTAAATCTGTCTCAGACTGTCCTTCTTTTCAGCAGTTTCCTAACTTAGGACTTCCTAAAGGATGCGGATTGAGCCAGACTAGACTCATCCCTGCATAATTGGAAGCTTACTTTTAGCCGTCCCAATTAACCAAAAAAGGGGGGAAATCACATTCCAATTTTCCAGAGGGGGGAAAAGAAGTTGAACCTCATCTTGCCATTGATACTATATTTTGAGATCCTAGAGACAGTACTTATCAAGAGAAGTAAGTGTAAAGCAATCGAGAAATTAAAGAAAATTCTGTGGTCGCACACGCCTATTATCCTTATAGATGAGTTTATATCTGAAAGCTGAAAATATGTTTAAAGACTAAAAAATGAGAATTCTAACTTGATCACCATTCCACTGTCTATGCCCATCACTACAATACACCGTTATTCCCACACTATATAAAAACACGAGTTAGCAATTGACAAATTCTTTCAATGTCTGTGAATACACTTGCTAGAGAAACTGCCGACTGCTGCAGAAACCCTGCAAATGTCAAACATTTTTAGGACTTTTCTTTGGAAAGGGGCAATTTTTCAATCAAAATAAGCTGAAGCTACAATTTGGTTTGTATGGGGTGGGCAGGTCCCCAAAGGACACTTTTTCATGTCACGTGGTGTCTGAAGCATCTTATAAATTAAGCTCCCCACCCCCGGTCCTGGCTTCCCACCACACCAGTGCTGCCCTGGTTTGAGACTTTTAAATCATTGCTGTTAAAAAGAAGACAAACTCTGTAGCAGGACTTTTAAAAGCAGCGGAATTGGGAACGGCAGACCAGGAGCTGCGTGTGTGCGGAAGAGCACCGCAAGTGGGGCTGGGGCCGCCTGGCATGTCCTGCTTCGCTGCAGGGAGGCTCGGGGGAGCCCAACAGTCGGTCGGGAATAAGGACGCAGGGCGCTATCACTCAGGTGTGGTCCATTGTTTCCAAAGCCCAGACAAAAGGCGTGTTTATAAACATCAACCCGGACACCTGAAGTTTACAAGGAGCATGCTTGCTAGTGGCATGAACTTTGACAAGTTGAATCCGACCTACCCTTTGACAGTGAGATAAACACATAACGATTTTTTTTTTTCATTCTGTTATCCTGTCCTTCCAAGAGCTCAGAAATGCAAAGCCACCTTATTCAGTGCCCTTCTTTAAACAGTGTTGTGGGCGAGCTCTGTGACCAAGAAGCTTACATGGCAACGTGAACTGTCCTGAATCACGTCCACAGTCAACTCATCCCCAGAAACATGTCTTAGGCTGGGTGCCTCTCGGGCAGAGCACGTCACTGGACAGCCCACAGATCTCTGGGCCCCTTTCCCCGACCTGCCGATTCAGCGCACCTTCGGCACCTGAGCCCTGTCAGCCTGCCTCACCTGCAGACTCTGTGTCCACAGAGTTAAGCAACCATGGATCGGAAATAATAGGGAAACAAAATTTCCAGTGACTTCCACAGGGTAAAACTTGAATTTGCCATGCAACGGCAACTATTTATACAACATTTACATTGCATTTACAACTATTTACATAGCATTTACATTGCATTAGGTATGACAAGTAATCCAGAGATGATTTAAAGTGAAGGGGTAACACGGGCATAGCTTACATGCAAACAGTGTGCCATGTTATACACGGGAGCATCTGCGGGTGGCGGGGGCAGGGAGGGACGACTGCGTCTGGCTTGTATTTCTAACAAGTTCCCAGGTGATGCTGAGAGACAGGTGGGACAGAAGCTCTACCCTGGGAAACAGTGACGGGCCTGGCGGACGAGTGGGCACCACACACAAGGGTCTCTGCCATCAGAGCCCGGTCCAACCGCGGGGTCCCTGACGGCAGCGTCACTGATGGAAAGGTGAGGGGGGACCCTCAGGCCCAGGGAGGTGGTGGTACTCACTGGTGAGTGAGAAGGCAAGACACAAACTCCCAGCTCGTGGTGGTCCGCCGTCCGTCAAGCACTTCCCCCCCACCGCCATCTACACAGCCCCATGCAGTGTGAACACACCACCTCCTGACACCTGGCTGGGCCCCCTTGCAGCCTGGGAGCCGCCAAGCATTCAATCAGGCACAGCCGATTCTCGTCTCAGGAGCCAATTTCTACCTCTAATCGGTTTGGGTAATTTCTGTTGGGAATTTACTTTTGGCTTGCTCATTTCCTGGACCACTCAAACCTCCCAAATCCTCTTTTCTCAACAAGAGGCCCCTAACTGAAGGTTCAGTCATGACCGGCCTGAACCAGACACAACGCACACCCGTAGTGGACATCGCGGGTGCCTGCTGCTTCGCCAAGGCTCCTGAGGCTCAGGAGGCTGGTGTTTGTGCCTGGTGAGTGGCACAGCTATGCCTTCTCCAGGGCAAGCTCCAAGAACACGGAGCTCCGTGTTGCCTGCGACGCGCATCGTCGTAGCACAGCGTCTACTGAAGGCTCTGTGGTGACGATGTCACCCGCAGTGACTCTCTGTAGCAGGGAGTCCCTCACACTGTATAGCAAAGCAACCCCAAGGTCTGTTTCCATGACAACAACAGCATCACACAGGAAAGAAAAGGAAGAGAATACAGAGGCTCTTTGGAAACTGCTACCAGACGCGTATCCAGTCTGAGACTGGAAACAATAATCTGGGCCTTAGATTTGGGGTTAAAATCTTTTCCTTCTTGAACATACTCTCTAATGATGTGACTATTTTTAAACATCCAGTAGGAAGATTCAGAACACTATAAATACCATCCATCTGCCAAATTTCAGGAGGTCTAAAATTAGGTTACTAGGTTCATCAATTTCCCTAAGAAGATTCTAGTAGGGAGAGATCAAACCTTTCTGGTGGCAATAACAGGGAGATGCTGATAATCCAAATGCTATGAAAAATAAATTGTATTCATTTAAAAGCTAAAAATTAATAAACTCCCCAACCCCATAATTTCTCCCAAATAAAATTAAAACAGGAAGTGTTTTACAAGATATGAGTTTTAGCAGGCCCTTCAGACAATTTGTCGAGCCTCACACTGAAAATAACTCACAGTGATGTGTATTACAACTAAATCATATTATAAACGAACATGTGAGAAGAAAAGTGTATTTTTCTATTGTTCTTGAGATCAGCCTCTGCTCGTGTTTGCTTTTCTTTCACGGATGACGTAGAAATAAAATAACACGGCTTCAGCAGCTTTCTCCTCGCCTAATTTCTTTTCCTACCATGACTTTTCCTTCATTGATCAAAGAAAGAGTCCTCTCATACTAAAAATATCCTAGAACAGCCAGAATCGGGACCTATTTTTCCCTCACCTGCTGGGAGATAAGGTGATTTCACCTACGTGCGTACTAAGTTATTTTTAAACCTGCCTCCTTCTCCTCTGCTTATTCCATTGCAATACACAAGAGGGGACCTGGCAGCCTCTGAGCTCACTCTAAGCACCCCAGCTGCTGCGTGGTCCACCCTGTGATCGTCAGCAGAGATGGAGGGCGGAACCCACACCCCTGAGCCTGAACACACGATGCGCTCTGGGAACACAGCTCGCAGGCAACTCAGCCTCGCCACAAGCACGGAAGTCAGGCCGCTAAACCAGGTGGCACCTGCACAGAGAACCGTGTGTCCCCCACCATCCTCAATGACCATCCACGATGCTACCCAGCTGGCCCACCGCCTCTGAGAACAGCATCGGTGTCAACAGAGTCAAACGGCAATTCTCCATGAAGTCAAGGCCAACTCGAGCAGAATCTCAGGAACCTCTGCTCACTGACTTGCTAATTTAGCACATCTGAGAGCCAGCTAGACCGCGGGGTTCTGGGTAAGCGCCGAGGACAGGGAGCCAGACGGCGGGCTTTGGCTTCAAGGGCAGCCTCGGACAGCGGCGGTGGAGACACTGACTGACCGCACACGGTCATGAACGTCCCCAGCGGGGGCTGTGCGGGGCGGGGACCCAGAGGAGCCGCGGAGGGGGCAAGGGGGCAGGCCACGGAGGGAGAAGGCGTGGTCGGGGAAATCTTCTGAGAGAAGAGACGCCAAGTGTGGTGCTGAGACCCTAAGAGATGCCCTCAGGTCCTAGGAGATGCAGGAGGCGTGGGCAGGAGATGCCCAGGTGAGGTTCAACCTGTGGTCAGGGAACGAAGATCCCACATGTCTCAGAACCAAAAGAAACCAAACTAAAAAACAGAAGCAATACTGCAACAAATTCAATAAAAGCTTTATAAAACGGTCCACATTAAAAAAAAAATCGCTTTAGATCTAAATCATTCTCAAGGCTTTAAATCCCACACCGACTGCACTCCCCTAGAACGGCTGACACAGAGTCTGGTGGTTAAACAGGTATTCTGCTTCAGTAAGACTGACTTTACATTTTACTTTCTAATGAATTTTCAGACTATGTAGCCTTAATGTGGAGATTATGGAGAACATGCTTTTTTGGCTGGGGGTGGGCATGCAGACGTCCAGCTACCCAGCAATCTTTAGGCTCACCTAGCCAGTTGGTCACCATACGGATGGCATTACAGCCACAGAGAGAGCTTCCCTGGCGGCTCAGATGGTAAAGAACCTGCCTGCAGTACCCTGGGTTCGACCCCTGAGTTGGGAAGATCCTCTAGAGAGGGGAATGGTTACCCACTCCACTATTCTTGCCTGGAGAATTCCATGAACAGAGGAGCCTGGCAGACTACAGTTCACGAGGACGCGAAGAGCCGACCAGCACTGAGTGGCTAACGCTTTCACTTTCACAGCCACAGACAAGGAAGAGTCTCCATCGATCCTAGGACTTTTCCTTTCAGTGGGAGGAAGCAAAAAAAACGTGTAAGATTTTGTCATGTCTTGTGAAAATAATATACTTTCATTCATCTGAGCAGGAAACATTAACTGAGGACTTGCTACCTGCCAGATGCTGTTCTAGGCCAAGTACAAGAGTGAGCGGCACAGCAGCCACACTCTCGGGTGCTTCACGCTGGTGGAAGAGACACAACAATCAGATCACAAGCAGAATAAGATGGTGTCCAGGGTGACGCAAAGAAGGCTGAGCACCGAAGAACTGATGCTTTTGAACTGTGGTGTTGGAGAAGACTCTTGAGAGTCCCTTGGACTGCAAGGAGATCCAACCAGTCCATCCTAAAGGAGATCAGTCCTGGGTGTTCATTGGAAGGACTGATGCTGAAGTTGAAGCTCCAATACTTTGGCCACCTCATGCAAAGAGGCAATTCATTAGAAAAGAATCAAAGCAAGGAGAGGAGGAGGCGGCAGAGGTGGTTGGATGGCATCACCGACTCAATGGACATGGATCTGAGCAGACTCTGGGAGACAGTGAAGGGCATAGAAGCCTGGGGTGCTGCAGCCCACGGGGCCGCAAAGAGCTGGACATGACTTATCGATGGAGCAACCACCACCAGGGGCGACGAGGACGACCAGAAGCACATCAGGAGGACAGGTGAGCGGGGATGGTGCGGGCAGGGTGGGATCTGACGGTGCCTCTGCACGCGCCGCCTGAGCAGAGACCTGAATGGCACCAGCGAGCACGGCGACGACCCAGGCGTGAGCGGCCCCACAGGAATCCATCAGCACCAAAGCCCTCAGGTGCAAACGAGCGTGTCAGCCTGTCCTGTCTAAGCGGGACAGGAAGCAGGCCACAACCACCCCAGGCCTCGGTGTCCAAAGTCAGCAGTCTGTATCTCATTTCTATTTCTTGGTAATGGTCATGGAAGTCCATTGCAGGGAGTGGACAGGGCAACGGAAGGAGGTGATCTGCCTGATACACACAAAACCCCAGCAGGGCTGCTGTGTGGGTGACAAAGCCCAGGAGGCGGGCAGAAACGAGGGGCCAAACACGACGCCCCCGGGCCCAGTGCACAACTCTCAGAGGCTGAGTCCCCAGACTCCCGTCGCCGGGCTCGCGGGTGACCGGGTGTTTGGTGCCTAGGAATACAGTGGAGCCAGAGCACAGAGCTGCAAGCAGCCGGCGGGCGTGCGGGCCTGCAGGCAGGTCTGCCTCAGACATGGACACGGTCCCTTTTTATGCTTTCTACTTGCCACCTTTCTTCCTCACTTCCGGCTCTGTGCCCTAGGTTACTCTAAATTACAGATCTGTACTGAAAAAAAACCCTGATCCACATGAATTACCTAACCCCCGGTACATCACCCACACTCGGCAAGTGCAGATGAAACGAGCCTCCCTTTCTAATTTTAAGACCCACTGTGTGAACTCTGCGTGTTCAAGCCTCCCTGGTCTTTTGTGATTAATTTTAGTAATGGGAGAACGACCTGCTTTAGAACAAATGAGTCATGATGCAGCTTCACATCTGAAAACCGAAAATCACCCTCCTGCCCGGAAAGTATCATTTTTAAGTATAAAATTTCTACCCCATGTTAACTCCACAAAGCTTCCTGCCTTGAAAAAGAGGTGGGGGGGAGCAGGCTAGGAACTTGAGGTTGCAGACAGCAAGCAAGGTGTGCGTTACCTTTGCAGTGGTATTTGTCTTAGGCAGGTTTATGACAAGGGAAAAAAAACACACCCTCAACTGCTATAAAACAATTTATAGCCTGTGCAATTCAAAACATTCTTTCAGCAGCCACATCAAAACAGTACAGCTTTCTCCTGAGTATGAAGAGCAGCCTCTGTGGCTTCTGCATGGATTATTTATCCTGGCATGGCAAGGCATGTCACAGACACATAACTGATTTCAAACTGGAAAGAAATCAAAGGTTCCTGACCCCTCAGCTGGTGTCCTCAGCTCATCATTTCTCTTCCTCTTGAACTGTGAGCTTAGAAACCTCTCCAGATTAACTGTAGAATCAGCAAATACTTCAAGGACCATAAATCTGAAACACACAGCTGACAAAACAAGCGTTTCCTTTAGCGGGTTGTTTGCCACACCAACATTTAGCCAAAAAAAAAAAAAAATATATATATATATATATATATATATGTTCATTAAGGTAAAAAACTCTAGTCACAGGGATTTCCCTGTGGTCCAGTGGTTAAGACTCTGCTTGCACCGCCGGGAGCCCGGGTTCAGTCCCTGGCTGGGGAACTAAGATCCTGCATGCTACTTGGCATGGCCAAAAATTTCAAAATAAATAGATAAAACAAAATTCTGCTGACACAGTTAGCAAGCATAGTGCGGAAGAATTCCCTCCATACATTAAAAAAAAAATCTTTTTGCAGGAAATTCACTTCCTGAAGACTAAAATCAGGAAGTGGCTGGTATTGATTCTGAGAGAATCTCATGAAACGTTTTACAGATTTCCTACTTGAGCTGAAAAAAGTCTTTTCTATTTTGGGATCAGAGACTTAATTTGTTTTCCCATTCACTCAACGCATGTTCACGATCACCTGTGAGTCAGAAATCATATGAGACACTAAGGATACAGAAATGGATAAGGTTTAGGGGAAAAAAATGTTACAGTGTGAGCGCAAGAGTCTTCCTGTGGTAAGCTGCTGAGGTGATGGCCCGCGTGACTCACCCCTCCCCGGACCCATACTCTTCTCCCGGCCCCCTGCGATGGTTCGTGCTGTGTGCCAAAGTCCCTGGACCGTGGGCTGGCCAGACCTTACCCTGGTGTCCTGGGAGGGTGTCTGCGATGAGATTAACACTTAAATGGCTGCCAGCCTCCACAGCTGCACGACCTAGTTCTACAGAAGAAATCTCTGTGTGAAAGCTGTGCATGCGTGCACCCGTACATGCACACACGTGCCCCTGTGCGCCACCGCCTAAGGTCTGGACAGAATTCCTACTAAAAGTCAGTGCAATGACTGATACTGTTTTGGACCCTCGCTCTCACAGTCAATAAAGAAATGTCACAGTGACAACGCCTAGAGAATCCTCAGTAATCTTCCCTCCTCTCCTGTCCAGAGAAAACGCCCTTCTTTCTGTCCACAGACGCTTCCCGAACCTCTCGCCAGGAGAAGAGGACGACAGAGGATGAGATGGTTGGATGGCATCACTGACTCGATGGACATGAGTTTGAGCAAGCTCTGGGAGCTGGTGATGGACAGGGAAGCCTGGCGTGTTGCAGTCCTTGGAGTCTCAAAGAGTCGGACACGGCTAAGCGACTACATTGAACCAAACTGAATCTCCCGCTGGAAATTCATCAACAGCAAAAACAGAAAGCAGAGCCAAGGTGAGGAAGGGATTAGCTAATTGAATGGGACTCCTACCTCAGCTTCTGAAAAGTGACTCATTAAAACCCAGGAACCAGCTCTGGTGTGAGCCAGAGAGCTCTCGGGGCGGGCGTTCAGCTCAGGGAGAGCCAACTGCGATGAAGCTGCCAGAACCCAGTGTCCTGGAAGCCCCACCTTCACCTTCTTGAGGAGAACCTGAACCAGGCTCCGCGTGGCTCCAGGCTCGCCTGTTCCCAGCCATGCTCTGCTGCTCACTGGAGGGCGCTGCGGGCCTCCCTGGTGACGGCGTCCACTGCCAACATCTCAGGTGCATGCGTGAGTCGCTCACTCTTGTCTGACTCTTGCGACCCCGTGGACTGTAGCCCCCAAGTCTGTTCTGTCCATGGGGTTCTCCAGGCAAGAATACTGGAGCGGTTGCCATTCCCTTCTCCTGGGGACCTTCCCAACCCAGGAATCAAACCAGGGTCTCCCACACTGCAGGCAGACTCTTTACTGTCTTAGCCACCAGGGAAGCCCACGTCTGTTCTCTAGTCTGTGTCTTTTTGCTGCAGCCCCTAAACAACCACACCTCACTCTCGGGCGGGGAGACTGTGATGAGCTGCTGGCCGGTGTGTCATTCTGAGAGTGGAATCCCAGAGGTTCCCAGAGGCATCCGAGAAGAGGCAGCTTCAGCCACCAGACTAAGTCGACAGGCCCTCCTGGAGGCCCCTCGAGAACAGGCCTCCTGGTCCCCTGACTTCCCCACGAGGCGCTTCGCTGTCACCATGCACAGCCTCTTCTCACTGGGGCGTCCGGAGAACGGACGTCCCCCCACCCGCTGCCCCTTCAGCGCGTCGGAACTGCAGCTGGAGAAGCAAGTCTTGGAGGCTATTTTTACTCCGGAACTCAATTAATTTGGCGCAAAAGTAGCAGGAGTCCCTTCCCTTGCAGGAAATGCTTCTGCTGCTGGGCGTCTGGTTCGTAAAATCCACCCACTGAGCAGCAGAATTAGCACAGGAGCTCAGGCTGGGCTTGCAACCCTGAATAATCCTCTTCCAGGTTTCCGGTTGCAGCGTGGCACCTGAGGCACCATTCCCAGGTGAGCCCAGAGCATGAGGGGCGGGACCCGGGCTGAGGGTCGGGACCGGTGTTAGGGGTACAGAGCGTGAGGGGCGGGACCCGGCGTGAGGGGCGGGACCCGGCGTGAGGGGCGGGACCCGGCATGAGGGGCGGGACCTGGACTGAGGGGCGGGACCTGGACTGAGGGGCGGGACTAGGTGTTAGGGGCGGGACCTGGACTGAGGGGCGGGACCCGGCGTGAGGGGCGGGACCTGGGTTGAGGGGCGGGACCCGGTGTGAGCGCAGAGCATGAAGGGCGGGACCCGGTCTGAGGGATGCGCAGCATGAGGAGCGGGAGCCGCGGGCGAGCACTGTGTGGTCGCAGGACTACTGAGGCCTTGGCCCACAGGTCCCCTGAGGGACCCACCAGGACCCGCAAAACACACGGGGCCCCCTGACGCGTGCTCTCATGTCACCTGAGTTTACACGGAGCCGCACTGGGCGAGAGATGCAACTCCATGGCTTCCCAGATGGCGCAGTGGGTAAAGGACCTGCCTGCCAATGCAGGAGACACAGGAGACGCGCATTTGATCCCCGAGTCAGGAGGATCCCCTGGAGAAGGGCCTGGCAATCCGCTCCGATATTTCTGCTTAGAGAATCCTTGGACAGAGGAGCCTGGTGGACTGCAGCCCATGGCGTCACAAAGAGTCAAACGCAACTGAGCATGCACGCACCTCCCTTAAGCCAGCAGGAGACACTGGAAAATACTGGTATATTTGTTTTCAAAAGAACATTTTGAAAACAACTGAAATAAGTCTTAAAAATGTCACCACCTTCCGAAAGCCTCCCCTCATTAGACGCGCATTCCCCTCCACTCACCCTCAACAGCATCTTGTGTCTGCCACTGCAGCACGGTTGCCGACAACCTTAGAGTCTGAGGATCCACAGAATGGCGAGACCTGTCCGCCGCCTTTCTATCGCAAAGCTTGAAGCCCTCTGTAGACATTTGGGGCTGTCTAGCAGATAAGTCACGTCCAATTCTTTGTGATCCCATGGACTGCAGCATGCAGGCTCTTCTGTCCATGGGATTTCCCAGGCAAAAAAAAACTAGAGTGGGTTGCCATTTCCTTCTCAAGAGGATCTTCCTGGATCAGGGATCAAACCCACATCCCGCGTAAAGTCTTTACCAGTGAACCATCAATAAACATTTAGTGACCGAATATTACTTAGGACTGAACACAAGTTTAAAGATCACCAAGTTCAAACTACATATAGATGACTAAGAGAACCACAGTCTTCTTCACAAAGGTTGACTTGGCAGGGCCGGGGTCAATTTCCACTCCGAGACTCTCTTACCTCACTCTGCTGAATTTTAAACACCACTTTTCAGCACTCCCACCTTTTACACATTACACTTTACTTTGTCAGTTCAGGAATACAAAAAATGTTTGGGTTGTAACAGGGTTTTGTTCACACAATTGTCTTTTTTTCCCTATTATATGTAAAAGCACACTCTGAGAAAACAGATCTTCTAATTGAATTTATTTCTAGATTTATTTTACATGTTTTGAGTTTTGTTATAAATGCAGCTTTGAAAGGTTGAATTTTAAACAATTTAGTGGCATTTTTCCTTTGCTCGGTTTCTAAGACACAGAGGAGAGCCTGAGAACAAGAGAAGGCACATGGCTGTCAGAAGGTAGAGCACGCGGTTTCCTGCCTAGGACGCATGGACACCTGTGGCTCCAGCAACAGTTAGAACTGGACATGGAACAACAGACTGGTTCCAAATAGGAAAAGGAGGACGTCAAGGCTGTATATTGTCACCATGCTTATTTAACTTAAATGCAGAGTACATCATGAGAAATGCTGGGCTGGATGAAGCACAAGCTGGAATCATGATCTGGGGGAGAAATATCAATAACCTCAGATATGCAGATGACACCAACCTTATGGCAGAAAGTGAAGAGGAACTAAAAAGCCTCTTGAGGAAAGTGAAAGAGGAGAGTGAAAAAGTTGGCTTAAAATTCAATATTCAGAAAACGAAGATCATGGCATCTGGTCCCATCACTTCATGGGAAATAGATGGGGAAACAATGGAAACAGTGACAGACTTTATTTTTTGGGCTCCAAAATCACTGCAGATGGTGACTGCAGCCATGAAATTAAAAGATGCTTGCTCCTTGGAAGAAAAGTTATGATCAACCTAGACAGCATATTCAAAAGCAGAGACGTTACTTTGCCAACAAAGGTCCGTCTAGTCAAAGCTATGGTTTTTCCAGTGGTCATGTATGGATGTGAGAGTTGGACTATAAAGAAAGCTGAGTGCTGAAGAAATGATGCTTTTGAACTGTCGTGTTGGAGAAGACTCTTGAGAGTCCCTTGGACTGCAAAGAAATCCAACCAGTCCATCCTAAAGGAGATCAGTCCTGGGTGTTCTTTGGAAGGACTGATGCTGAAGCTGAACCTCCAATACTTTGGCCTCCTGATGCGAAGAGCTGACGCATTTGAAAAGATCCTGATGCTGGGAAAGATTGAGGGCAGGAAGAGAAGGGGATGACAGAGGATAAGATGGTTGGATGGCATCACGGACATGAGTTTGGGTGAACTCCGGGCATTGGTGATGGACAGGGGGGCTTGGCATGCTGCAGTCCACGGGGTTGCAGAGTCGGACACGACTGAGCAACTGAACTGAACTGAACTATGTGCTGGGTCCCACGTTTGGTTCTGAGTCAGTCATTTACAGTCGATGCTGTCGGCTTCTTCAAATGGCTCGGCTGACAGTCTTCAGACTTGCAGGGGCACCAGGTCAGAAGTCTGCCGCCTTTTAACAAGGTCGTTCATCTCCTCTCAGGGGCCTGGCTGACCCCCGAGGGCACCTGCCTGCTGGGGGCTCCCCCAGGGGAACTTCAGGAATGACCCAGGATATTATTTTTAAATCCCCTGAATTCGACTCAGTTGTTGGGCTCAGATATAAGAAGCGTGAAGCCGACAGGAATCCTTTCTCCCCGGACAGGCTGGGGCACTGGTGAGAATGCTAAGCAAAAATGCCAACAGACCACCGGGCACCGACAACCCCCAGGGCTTGAAACCTTCACAGGCCGCTGCCCAGGCCCACACACGCGTTCCCCAGTGTCCGCAGACCTAACCCACAGGAAGCCCTGCAAGGCTCGTGTCTCAAGAGCTCTGAGCATCTGCATGTTTTAATCTCATCATGTAGGATTTTCCTCTCCCTGCTCTTTCCAGACTGAAGGGGCGATCTGGTCGTGACCTTCCCTAGAAGGGCTGAGACTGGTGTGACAGGGACGCCTGACAGGGACGCTTCGCAGCTTTCCTCACTGGAGGCACAGAGAAAGCAACGTGTGGAAAAGCAGGATTCAGTGAGCTAACACTTGCGCGCGTGCACACACCCTGCAAGCCCCAGAGGGGCTTCAGAAGCAGACACAAGTCAGGAGGAGCAGAGGGGCTCCGGACTGAAGCACAGAGGGGCTGCGGGTGGAGGGGAGGGGTCTGAGGAGGCGCCGGCCCGCCCAGCGGGCCTCAACCCCTCCCAGGCAGAGCAAGGACGGGAGACCCAGGGCGGGCGCCGGGGCAGCCGAAGAAACGAGGGCACCCGGGTCCCTTCAGAAGAACAGCGTCACGGGGCTCGCTCCCCAAAGCTGACGGAGGTGACAGTCCCCCCGCCACCTGCCCAAGGCTGGGCTCCTGTCTTAACTTGGGTCAAGAGAGGTAAGGAGCTATTTCTAAACATGGACCCGTTTTGCCTTATTTCTTCATCCCCTTATGAAACCCTGGACGCGGGGCAGGGGTGCTGGGCGCTGTGGGCACACACCTGCAAACCCTAACTCCGCAGCGGCTCCACACGGCCCTGCGGCGCCAGAGAGGGGCGCTCTGCTTGCTCGGAGCCCCGGATGAGAGCCCACGTCCCCACATCCAGCCGCGAGGCCGGACCCCCAGCAGCACCAGTATCAGGGTCTTTGAAAATCTTTCCTTTTCATCTCTCCTCGGGCTGCAGAGGCTTGTGCTTAAAGTCTCAGAAATCATGACTTTTCTCTGTAAATAAGATGGGAGTGAATTTCTGACCAGAGAACGCTGCCTGTCCACAGGGGTTGGGGAAGCTGGGAGACTGGCCTGAGGGTTTCCAGGGGGTCCCTCCACTGAACCCAGAAACCCTTTCTCCTCAGGGTTCCCGGCACTTCTGCAGCCTTTCCACCAGGCTGCTCCTTCGGACTTGAGGATTATCTGTGCTCGAAAGCATATTGGGGCCGCCCTGGTGGCTCAGTAGTAAAGAATCTGCCTGCCAGTGTAGGAGACACAGGTTTGATCCCTGATCCAGGAAGATTCAACATACCGCAGAGCAACTAAGCCCATGTTCCACGACTACTGAGTCTGTGCTGGAGAGCCCGGGAGCCATCAGTGCTGAGCCCACGTACAGCGACTCCTGAAGCCTGCACGCCCAGCAGCCCGCGCTCTGCAGCGTGAGAAGCCGGAGCGCCTCAGCTAGAGAGGACCCCCACCCACCCCCAGCACCAAGGAGAAAGCCTGCGCGGCACCGGAGACCCGGCACGGCCAGAACAAAATGAGCACATAAATGCACAGCAATTTAAACAGGGACGCCAGTCTCCCTTCCCATCTGGTTCCTGAGATCCGGGTACCGTGAGGCTGTTTCCAGTCTGTTCTGCTCCTTTCACCTGGAAGGCAGCAGAGGAGGTGCAGCATCTGGGGGTCCCACAGGGTCTGTGACTTCTTTTCCCTCCTCTCCGAATGCTCTGGGGTCTGCTGAGCTCAAACCACAAACCCACAGATACCGGATGTCTTAAGCATTCACTGTGGTATGAAAAAAAAAACTAATTTTTAAAAAATTTCTGGGAGGAAAAATGTTTGGAGGAGCCTGGCAGGCTACAGTCCATGGGGTCGCAGAGTCAGGCATGACTGAGTGACTTCACTTTCACATTTGACTTTCATGCATTGAAGAAGGAAATGGCAGCCCACTCCAGTGTTCTTGCCTGGAAAGTCCCAGGGACGGGGGAGCCTGGTGGGCTGCCGACTCTGGGGTCGCACAGAGTCGGACGACTGAAGGGACTTAGCAGCAGCAGCAGCTGCTCTCAAATTAGATTTCACTGTAGCAGTGCTCCCATCCTCTGATCTGGTCTTTTTCATGCCCTTCCGAGCTTTTCTAAACACTGGAGCAGACTTTCAATGACCACACCAGGCTGGTTGCCAGGGTGCTCACTGACCACAGGACGGCAGGCCAGGGTCCCCTCTCCTTCCCTCCAGGACCCTGAAACGGATCCCCACAACCCACCTGTGTTCCAGGGGCAACAGGAGGCCGCCCCCGGTCATTTCATTGTCTTTCCTCGACAGTCCTCAGTCTCCACGTGGATAAAGTAAGGTTAATCCAGAAAAGTCTCTAACACCCCTTGCACAGCTTGCACTCAGTCGTGTCCAGCCCTGAGGACTGTGGTCCACCAGGCTCCTCTGTTTCTCCAGGCAAGAATCCTGGAGCAGGTTGCCAGGCCCTCCTCCAGGGGGTCTTTCCCACCCAGGGGTTGAACCTGGGTCTCCCGCACTGTAGGTGTAGATACCTTACCCCTTCCAGCTCTATAATCCCACGATCTTAAAACATATCCTCCATCCTCAGCTCAGCTGTATGTCCTGACACCTCCATGTGCTTCCCAGTCCTTCTCTAGTGAGTCGGTCTGGGCAGTTTGGAGACCAGAATGATCGGCATGCAGACAGGAAGCCCCAGTCACAGGTCTCTGAATGTCAAGGCCAAAGGCAGCACTGCCCACTGGAAAGAACCTGCAGACCTTCCGGACTGGACGGCAGGATGGGCCAACTCCTCCTGCACCTTTTCAATAGCTCACACACTTCTTTTCTCTCGGATTAAAAAAACAGCAACAACAACTCATAGCTAAATTTTGACGCTATTAAAACGTGAGTCAACTCAACACACACACAGATGAGCAGCATCGGAGCTCAGCGGGTCAGACGGCCAGTGCGCCTGCCGTTGCATCGCCGTGGCGGAGAGCCCCCTGCTGACGCTCGGCACCTGGCTCCAGGCTCGGAAGGGTGGCCTGAGATCAGCCAAAACAGAACAAAATTCTGAGCATGAAATGAGCTGCTGAAGACAATTCGCAGGCAACCCCAGCAACGGCCGAGGCTTTCTCAGGTATTAGAGTCCGTCCTGGGCAAGCCTGTGCGTGTTACCATCTGAGGCCAACAGAGGACTCGGAGCAGAATCACAGGCGGGACCGGAGTCGGCCGACAGCATCTCTGTTAGTAGCTCAGCCATGTCTGATTCTTTGTGACTCTACAGACTGTAGCCTGCCTGGCTCCCCTGTCCATGGGATTCTCCAAGCAAGAACACTGGAGTGGGTTGCCATGCCCTTCTCCAGGGGATCTTCCCGACCCAGGGACTGAACCCGGGTCTCCTGCACTGCAGGCAGATGCTTTGCTGTCTGAGTCACCAGGGAGGCTCCTTTAGGGAACTGCGCACCCAGCCTCTCGCCTTCTTGGTCCCCACCCAACCGTCCTCTCTCGTCCCGCCTGTGGGATGGACGTCCTCAGAGTTCTCTCCCGGCCTCTAACGTCTATTCTCCCTCTGTAGTCTCTCTCCAGCAAAATAACCCACTTCTAACGCTCGAAACAAACAAAGCAGAGCACCAGCCAGGGCAGCGGGAGCAAGTGCTTGCAGCACACGGTTTGTGCGGCAGTGGCCTCAGAGGTCTGCCCGTGCGCCCGGATATGCCCACTGTCCCCGCCTCCCAGCAACTCCTTTTCCGGTTACAGTTATGACTGCCTGTCACAGCTCAGATTTGCTCCACACGATGCCTTTTCAGCAATGGGTAATTCCCCTGCCTCCAAACTCCCCCTCCCCTCCACTGATCCAGCTTTTCCATGAACAAGGGAGGCCACGGCCAGAGCTAGGGCCCAGGCCCACGAGTTCACAGATGTCCACAGCTGGGCAGCTTCAGGGGTCATCTGTCCAGTGAAATGGATGTTGTATTATTCAAGCCAACAGGAGCATCTGCAACTCCTGATCAAAAGGCAGCAAGAAGCCCGTGAAGCCAAGAAGGAACTGCCTACGACGTCGGCCAAGAGCGGCGGCAGCCCAGCCGGGTGGCCGACCGTCAGCAGCGAGCGAGGGCGGCTCACGCTCAGCGGAGCTCGCTTTCCAAAAAGACCTGCCCTGTGTCTGTGGAAGCCACGGCGATAAATTTGCTGGATTTAGCCCACGTGGCTGCCCAGAGCCGAAGAGAACGAACACGATAACAGGAAGTTCTCTGAGCCCTGGGTAATCCCGCCAGGGCTCACAGGACTGAGCTCAGCGTCACACAAAACGAACTGGTTAGTCTTCCCATTAACAGTTGTGCCCACACAACAGAAGTGCAGGCATTAAAGACACTCAGCCCAGAGACACCCGGCCACAGTCAGAAACACTCTGTTCAGAAACATTCAGCAAAATAAAACAATAGTCTCCAGGCTCACAATAGAAGTGCAGGCATTAAAGATACTCAGCCCAGAGACATTCGTCCACAGAAAATCACAGTTAAAAACACTCTGTTCAGAAACATTCATCAAAATAAAATAATAGTCTCCAGGCTACTTACATCCGTGTCGGGTCCTTTATCCGCCCCCGGACAAGAAAAAGTAACAAATTCATGGCACCTCTTGTGAACCACAAAACAGCAAACTGGTGGAGAGAAAAGAAAATTAAAATTAGAAGCTGGATTGAATACACAAAGCTGCATCCTCCAAACAGGGCTACCTGCTGTCAGAAGTCAAGTTAACTTCACTACAGACAGACTCTCATAAACGGCAATCAGACAGCATTTCGCTGGAGACTCGGCCTCATTTGGTATCGCTTGGATTCCCGGATAACAGAACCACAAAATGCCAGCACAGACACGGCACAGGAGACCTAAAGCTTAACTTGTCTCCTCTAAAGCTGAGGGAAGAGGACCAAGGGTGGTAAGACCCTTCTCCCGAGTATAAACCAGGAAGCTACATGGAAAGCACTCTGCACTCCCCTCCCCCGCCCCCCCCCCCGACACACACAGGTGTGTAAATGTGGATAGACGTCAGACCCTGTGAGTAAGATATAAGGAGAAAAACTTATTACAAATAATACGTGGGTATCAGCAAGAACTTCCGAGGCAGTGAGCTTCAAGAACTCCTTAAGACACAAACCAGATCTACGGAAAACAGCCCTTTGAAGTGGAGAAAAGTTGCAAAGCACCTCTCTCTTGAATCTACGAGCTGGGGGGCGTCACCCACAGATATACCAAACCACTACGCAGCAGGCATTTTCCAAACAACAGGGCTTTCGTAAGTCTCCCTGAAGATGAATCAATAGAAGCAGCATGAGTCACAGAAGCTAGTAAGTCAGGTTTTTATGGAAAGTTTACCATGGAGGACAACACAGGACATAAACAGAAGTCCCAGGCTGCCCTCCCGCTGACCGTGCAGCACCAGCTCCACAGCGCACAGCCCACGGCTCCTTGTCTTCTGCTGAACAATAAGCTGGGCATCCCTGGTGGCCCAGACAGTAAAGACCCCCTGCAACGCAGGAGACCTGGGTTCCAGCCCTGGCTCAGGAAGATCCCCTGGAGAAGGGAATGGTAACCCACTCCAGTATTCTTTGTTTCTTCTTCTTCTTCTTTTTTTTTTTTTTTGAGGCTAATTACTTTACAATATTGTAGTGGTTCTGCCATGCATTGACATGAATCAGCCATGAGTATACATGTGCTTCCCATCGTGAACCCCCTTCCACCTCCCTCCCGATCCCATCCCTCTGGGTTGTCCCCGAGCACCGGCTTTGAGTGTCCCGTCTCATGCATTGAACCTGGACTGGCGATCTGTTTCACATTTGGAAA
Organism: Ovis canadensis; assembly: GCF_042477335.2. Classification (NCBI taxonomy): domain Eukaryota; kingdom Metazoa; phylum Chordata; class Mammalia; order Artiodactyla; family Bovidae; genus Ovis; species Ovis canadensis. The sequence continues at coordinate 70,693,383 of NC_091255.1, read as the reverse complement.
TACACATGTCTCAGTGCCATTCTCCCAAATCATCCCACCCTCGCCCTCTCCCACAGAGTCCAGAAGACTGTTCCTTACATCGGTGTCTCGTGTGGTGTCTCGCATACAGGGTCATCATTACCATCTTTCTAAATTCCATAGATATGCATTAATACACTGTATTGGTGTTTTTCTTTCTGACTTACTTCACTCTGTATAGTAGGCTCCAGGTTCATCCACCTCATTAGAACTGATTCAAATACGTTCCTTTTAATGGCTGAGTAATATTCCATTACTGACCTTCCTCTTGAGAAATCTGTATGCAGGTCAGGAAGCAACAGTTAGAACTGCACATGGAACAACAGACTGGTTCCAAATAGGAAAAGGAGGACGTCAAGGCTGTATATTGTCACCCTGCTTATTTAACATATGCAGAGTACATCATGAGAAATGCTGGACTGGAAGAAACACAAGCTGGAATCAAGATTGCCGGGAGAAATATCAATCACCTCAGATATGCAGATGACACCACCCTTATGGCAGAAAGTGAAGAAGAACTAAAGAGCCTCTTGATGACAGTGAAAGAGGAGAGTGAAAAGTTGGCTTAAAGCTCAACATTCAGAAAACGAAGATCATGCCATCTGGTCCCATCACTTCATGGGAGATAGATGGAGAAACAGTGGAAACAGTGTCCGACTTTATTTTTGGGGGGCTTCAAAATCACTGCAGATGGTGACTGCAGCCATGAAATTAAAAGATGCTTACTCCTTGGAAAAAAAGTTATGACCATCCTAGATAGCATATTGAAAAGCAGAGACATTACTTTGCCGACTAAGGTCCGTCTAGTCAAGGCTATGGTTTTTCCAGTGGTCATGTATGGATGTGAGAGTTGGACTGTGAAGAAGGCTGAGTGCTGAAGAATTGATGCTTTTGCACTGTGGTGTTGGAGAAGACTCTTGAGAGTCCCTTGGACTGCAAGGAGATCCAACCAGTCCATTCTGAAGGAGATCAACCCTGGGATTTCTTTGGAAGGAATGATGCTAAAGCTGAAGCTCCAGTACTTTGGCCACCTCATGCGAAGAGTTGACTCATCGGAAAAGACTCTGATGCTGGGAGGGATTGGGGGCAGGAGGAGAAGGGGACGATAGAGGATGAGATGGCTGGATGGCATCACGGACTCGACGGGCGTGAGTCTGAGTGAACTCCGGGAGATGGTGATGGACAGGGTGGCCTGGCGTGCTGCGATTCATGGGGTCGCAAAGAGTCGGACACGACTGAGCGACTGAACTGAATACTCCATTGTGTGTATGTACCACAGCTTTCTTATCCATTTGTCTGCTGATGGACATCTAGGTTGCTTCCATGTCCTGGCTATTGTAAACAGAGCCTCGATGAACACTGGGGCACGCGTGTCTTTCGATTCGGGTTTCCTCGGTGTGAATGCCCAGCAGTGGGATTGCTGGGTTGTACAGCTGTTCTATTTCCAGTTTTTATAGGAATCTCCACACTCTTCTCCATAGTGGCTGCTACTCCATATTCTTGCCTGGAGAATTCCATAGACAGAGGAGCCTGGAGGGCTATAGTCCATAGGGTCGCAAAGCGCTGGACACGGCTGAGTGACTAACACTTTCACTTTTAGCTAAAAAACAACATTTGCTCAGAAATCCTGGGTGAGTCCTACGCAGAAGGCAAGCGAGACCTCCCCAGACGCTGGCTCTCTCCTTCCGCTGCTGAGGATGCTTCACCTTCCTGCACACGCATCAGGAGGCCGGGCCCACTGAAGAGGGGGGGAGAGGGCGGCGGCTCTGCTGAGAGCCAAGACCCCCAGATCGAGGAGGCGCTTAGAGGCCTGGTGGGGACGCTCAGGACGTTTGTGCGCAGCACGAGCAGCCACTGAAGGGTCTGAACCGAGTGACGAAAGCCCTTCCTCGGCTTCTGACGGGCCGATGGCGGTGACGGGAAGGGTTCGCTGGGACAGGTCAGGGCCCTAAGGACCGGGGAGAGGGGTGTCCTAGGTAATCTAGGATTGAAAGTGATGGCCATCACTGTTCAGCCTGTGAGAGACGGAAGCGTGAGATGCCAGGGACACTGAAGAGGACCTGCCGGCTGACCACAGGCACTGGAGAGACGGAAGCGTGAGATGCCAGGGACACCGAAGAAGACCTGCTGGCTGACCACAGGCACCGCTTGTCAGCCTCCTGCCACGGGCCACTCGCCAGGTCATGCTGCCTGCCTTAATTATCTCACCGAATCCTCACACCGCTACTTAACATGCTCCGACGTCTGCGTTGTACCGACGGGAAAGCATTGCATGGACCTCTGGGGTCTAGTCTGTATAAGCTCATGATGTTTGCAGACAGGAGAGGGGGTGGGAGAGACGGATGGACGGAGCGATGAACAGGGCGGACGGACACGGGTCTTCTGGACAGTCACCCCTCCGTGCAGAGGAGCCAGGAGCCAAACTAAGGTTTGCGGGACCCTGCGCCCCCCGCCCACCTCACACCGGTGCACGGGAGAGGAAAAGGTGATGAAGGAGACTCAGGGTCTGCACATGGCGCCAGGGACACGCCTGCCTGGAAAAGGAGCTCTAAGCAGAGTCAGTAAGTCTATAAAAGTGAATGCAGGTACCTGGGTGGGTCGAAAGTGCGTGCGTGCGTGGGTCAAAAGTGCGTGCGCGCGCGCGTGTGTGCAACCCAGAGCGTGAAGCTGTGCGTGTGCGTGTCAGAGAAGCAGCATAAAGGACGCCTGCTCTCTTTTTAAGCAGCTTTAAGGCGGTCATAATACAACGTCAGCGCAAAAGTGTATCTTAAAAGCAAAGCCCTCAGGCTGGGCACGAGCAGGCAGAACGGGGCACTTAGGGAGCCGCCCCAGGAAGGTGGACGGTCAGCGAAGCCCCCCCTTCAGGACAGGGAAGCCCGGCTGAGGGGCTGCGGGCCTCACGGGGGCGGGAGGAGGGCCTGGGTGGGCGAGACCCCGCGAAGGCGCCCCGGCCTCCCGGCCGTGTCCGGCGCAGCGCCCCATCGCAGGCTCCTGAGGACGGACGGACCGCAGCGCGGACGCTCAGACCAGGCCCGTCAGCCGCTCTCCCGACACGGGCTTGGCTCCACTCGCAAAATGAGGACGACAAGGGCCACAGGGCCCGTTTCCTCTCCACGGTTCATTACGGACACGCTGAGCGGACACGGGGCATGCCGAGTCCCTGCTCAGCGCGCCAGCCTTCGACCGCCTCCTCTGGTCCAGGTGACAGCCGATAAACCCCTACGGATCAGGTCCCTGCGGCCGGCTGGCGGCTGAGCCTGCCAGTGTGCTCAGCTCTCCAGCAGGAGCTGCACAGACCGTACACCTGGAACCCCAGTCCAGCCGTGTCTTGGAATCAGGCCTGCACTGAGCAACATAATCTGAAAGGGCGGCAAAAGCCCCCAGAGAGCTCTCCCCGCTGAGTGATCCAGGCGGGTTCAAGGATCAGACGGAGAGGAGATAAAGAAAGGGGACCTGCCCCCCACCCCGGGGCGGTGCGCTGATGAGGGAGAGGGAGCAGGGAGACCCTCTCCATTCAAGCCCACAGTTTGTTTGGAAAGATAAAAGGTTTTGGAAGTGCTTGGTGGTGACAGTTGTACAATCTTGTGTGTATACTGAGTCCACCGAGCGGCACACGTGAACATGGTTAAACGCGTAAGTTTTAAGTTACACATAGCTTGCTGTTGTTGAGTCGCTAAGTCATGTCTGATGCTTTGCGACCCCATGGACTGTAGCATGCCAGGCTCACCACAATATAATTTAAATTAAGCATCAACCTGGAGCGAGATTCATGAAGGTGTGAATAAGGTGTAAATATGGTGTGAATGAGGTGTGAATAAGCACAGACATGGAGTCTTGCTTATGTAGATTCACAGCTTCTTTTTGTCCCCAGTGGACGCAGCTGCAAAACCAAGGGAGTATTTACTTCCTTTTTGTTAGGTTCTACATAAAGTCCACGCCAGATTAGAGGGGAGACGCGGGAAAAATCGAGTTTTCAGAGCCAAGGACTCGCATGATCTCAGAGGATTAGAAATGGGCTCCTCCGACCGTCTCATCTCTGTGCAAACAGTCAGCATCAGCACCAGCAATGGAAACCAGGGCCTCACCCCCAGAGCCTGGCTCTCCACCCAATCCTCAGGACCGTCTGCCACCTCTTTACATGTAAAACAGGGTCATCCCTGTTTATACATCACATGGATCACAGGCTTGTTGAGGGGAGAAAACACACACTTAGATATCACTTTCCATTTGGTTTAAACAATAATTTCCTTTCACCCTCAAGTCTTAAGTCTGTATCATTTCAACTTCAGCTCATAGTCACGTAAAATGGAACATGTGCATAAAAGTCCCGTTGTCCAAAATTAATGGGGTAAAAGCCATTATGTAACAAACCTGCAATTCAAAAAAGGAGCCTACTAAATTTAATAGTTAGACTTCATTTAGAGCGGAAGACGGGCAGCCAAGCTTCTGAGAGCTCCTTTTTTAAATACATAAATGGCTGCCGTCATGTGAGATGGTTTTAATTAAATCTTGCTTAGCTGGAAGGGATTAATGAAAGGTAACGTCACATCAGAGCACAGTGAAAGGAAAACCTCTAAGGCGAGCGAGCTGCTTTCAGCTTTGTGGGGAAAGTAACGGAAAACTGAGCCTATATTCTGTTCGTGTGTTAAAAGAAAATTATTGGTTTCAGGTTTGTAACAATGAAAACGGTCTTCTTGTGTGATACGTGTTAAAGCTGTATGGAAACAAGCCAAATCAATGCCCTCCGTCACACAGTGTGAGCAGCCATCTGCAGCCAGCACGCTGGTTCTGCCCAAGCCTTTGTGCACATTCTCCTGAGTAATATCCAATATTTCCTCCCTTCCCCAGAGGAATCGCCCATAACCTCCTCCTCAGCTTTCTATCACCAAGTCCCTCAGATGCTTCCTCCTTTGTGTCACTCCCTGCTTGGAGCTGAGATGTATTTTGAAGAAAGAGCTGAGGGACTGGCCCTCGTGTTCTTGGCCAGAGAATCTAAGCCAAGTGTGTGGCCACGCTGAAGCCAAGAGGCGAGCCCTGGGGTGAAAGAGAGCAGAGAAGACCAGGGGGTGGGGGGGCAGGCAGGCAGAGAAGCCAGTCTGCCAGGCTGGCGTTCAGCTTCCACATCACACGTCTATGATCCATCATCACAGGTCACTCCGCTGCTCTTCAGACTGCACCGAGTCCTGCGTTTCCGACTCTTCTGCTGACTATGAGGGCTACTCCGTGTCTTCTAAGAGATTCTTGCCCACAATACCTTGGTCACCTGATGTGAAGAGCCAACTCACTGGAAAAGACTCTGATGCTGGGAAAAACTGAGGCAGGAGAAGGGGGTGATAGAGGATGAGATGGCTGGATGGCACCATCGACTCAATGGACACGAGTCTGAGCAGCTCCAGGAGACAGTGAGGGACAGAGGAGACTGCCATGCTGCAGTCCACCGGGTCGCAAAGAGTCAGATAAGACTTAGCATCAACAACAACAAATGATCCATCAAATGCCCTTCAATTTTTCATTCTCTTGAGACCTCCCTGGTGGCTGGGTGGCTAAGACTGTGCTGCCAGTCAGGGGCCCCGGGTTCCACCTCAGGCAGAGAACTAGGGCCCACACACCACAGCTGAGAGAGCCCACCTGCGGTGAAGACCCGGTGCAGCCACATAAATAAATATTTTACAACAGAGTGGCAAATGCTCTAAACTTTTCATTTTCTTCATATACAGCTGCCCTTCATACATATGACGTAACTTAGCACACCTGAATACAGAAGCTGCTCAGCACATGCTTCTTACTGCAAATGCCCAGTGGAACCTAGCTTTCTCCCCTAGCAGCTGAAAGAGTCCCACCAGAAGGTGGTGGGAATGAGCGGAGCCGACCAGGGGGCCTGCCTGCTGTAATGACACCACGAGGCTCTAAGAGGCAAAACGCATGCCACTTGCTTAAGGTCACCCCAAATCTTTCCAAGAAAGGCAGGAAGAGGAGCTGCAGCTCCAGGATTCTGGAAGGAGGGAGGGCAGTGAAAACACTCAGGAATCAGGCTTCAACTCTCAGTGCAGATGAAGAAGGGACCCCTACAGTGCAGACGAAACCTCCAGCTCACAACTGCGTTCCATCTGCCCTGGAGCACTCGGCAGGGATGAGCCTGACTCGCTGCAGCGGGACTGAGCATCAGGAAGTGTAACCCGCGGATCTCGCCTTTCCTCTGTCTCTTTGGCCAAATACGTGTTTTTCTCAGTGTGTCTGCACAAGGCTTATTCAGTCTTATAATAACTTTCAAACTTACAATAACTTCACTTGTTCATTCCATTCCTCAGCAAACATTTATAAAGCACCTACTGCCCACCCCTACTCCCCAAGATGGACAAGACACACAGTTTGCCTTTTGGGAGCACAGAGGCTAGTTAAGAAGAGGGACGAGAAAGGAAGAGGCGTCTGTCGTATTCTCTGTCCCCACCGCCTCCTCCCTTTATCTCCTGCTTTTTTCTCTCCTTCAATTACAAGGCAAAGACCAGGTATGTCTTATGTTATTGAACAGCTTTTACCTTTGTCTTTATTTATTTTTGATGTAGAACATTTTCAAAGCCAGTGCAGGCGCCAGAGACGCAGGCCCGACACCGGGGTCGGGAAGATCCCCTGGAGGAGGAAATGGCAGCCCACTCCAGTGTTCTTCCCTGGGAAATCCCAAGGACAGAGGAGCCTTGCAGGCTATAGTTCATGGGGTCACAAAAAGTCGGACACTTTTTTTATATGTCCTGTTTTATATATTAGCTAGTATTTGCAATAAAAAGCATAACAATGACTCTATTTGCTTGATGTTTGCTGATTCTGTAAAGCACTTTCTCAGTCTTTACTGATGATATAACACGTGTTCCTACACAAATATTAAGCCACCCAGAAAACAAACAGTTGTCTTCCTCAAGGGACCAAGAGTTCAGGGAAGTCACCTTTACGTTCACCTCCATGAAGATTATTACCAATTTAAAAGGCTGTAAACAGCACTGGGTAGCTGAGAACAACAGCGCTGTGAAGAGTTCAGAAAGACTCCACTGCTGTAGTTTCCAAACTGTGCCCCCTGGGAGCTTTTTCTGGGTGGAGTCGGGGAGGTGAGTGATGAAGTTATACTCTCCCCAGCCTCAACTTGTCTCTCCTTTAATCCCAGGCTACAGACTCAACCTCAAGTCAAAGTCCTGCTATCCTAGCAGCCTCACGAAGAGTCAACATCTTCAGCACATATTTGTTCAGTAAACAAGCCACTTGGTTACGAGCTGAAGGTCGGGGTAAAGACAAGAGCTGTGTCTATCTTTCTGGAGTTCGTAAATTTCATAATCTATATCCACTGACTTTCAAAATAAAGCTGCATGTTTGCTCATGTGGCCACTCCTTCCACAAATACCCGTGACGTTCCGAGGAAAAGCCAGGAAGGCTGGCAGGCATGGAAGGACTTGGGGTTTAATAATGCACAGTTCACAGGCCTCTGTCTGCAAGTGATGCCGGAAGCCACCTGAGAAAATCCCGAAGGCAGTTTCAAGGAAGATGATGTACTGGAGTGTCGGGAAGAGGACTCAGCGGAAGACCAGAGACGAGCCCCGGAGAGAAGCCAGCAGAGCCTGGAGCCTAAAATCTGTAAGGTGGGAGTGCCTCACAAAGGGAGCTTTCAACAGCCTGAGAGCTGGATCGCAAAGAAGGCTGAGCACCAAAGAACTGATGCTTTCAAACCGTGGTGCAGGAGAAGACTCGAGAGTCCCCTGGACTGCAAGGAGATCAAACCAGTCACTCCTAAAGGAAACCAACCCTGAATATTCACTGGAAGGACTGATGCTGATGCGCCAATATTTTGACCACCTGATGCAAAGAGCTGACTCATTGGAAAAGACCCTGATGCTAGGAAAGACTGAGGGCAGGAGGAGAAGGGGACGACAGAGGATGAGACGGCTGGATGGCACCACCGACTCAATGGACATGAGTTTTCGAAAACTCCAGGAGATGGTGAAGGACAGGGAAGCCTGGCGTGCTGCAGTCCACGGGGTCTTGAAGAGTCGGACACGACAGAGCACAGCATAGCATATTGTTAATAAACTATACTGCAATAATTAAAACAAAATTAAACTTAAAAAATGAAATAGAGGAATTAGCAGCAGAGCAGGCCGTAAAGAAACAGAGGCACTGGACAGACGCTTTCAGTTTAAATTCTGGTCAACGATTTGCTGAGCCGCAGCTACATCCCATGCGGGGTGTGGGCCCTGGTGATGGGAGAGGTCAATGAGACTCAGGTCGCCTCAAGAGCTTCTAGCCTGGTTTGGAAAGCAGAGTCGTAAACAGGTAACTTCAAGATCAGGAAGTAGGTGAAGTCAAGTCTTCCCAGCGTGGCCCGCGAGCACCTGCCAAAGCCTCTGAAGCAAGGTCACGTTCGGGGAAGACAAAAGGCCAGCGGACGTCCCTCACTGAGTGGGAATGATTAAAACAGGCCTGGGCTGCTGCACGTCAACGGTGGAGGCAGGTCGGTGGTCAGAGGAAAACTCAAGTCCCGATGGAAAGGAATGCGATTCATATCAACCAAGAAAATAACTACTTTTGGTCATGGTTCACAGAAAAAATCATGAAGTTGTTCCAAATCCCTTAGTAAACACTCTAATTTCGGAATCCAGTGCTTTTTTAAAAATTTGATTTAGGCATGACATGTAATTACAAAGCTCCTGTGGGTAAAGTTATGGAAAAAGTGTTTCATATTTAATGTCTGGTTTGGCTTTGATTTCAATCAATGTTGGAAATGGAGTAAGAACTGCCTCCAAATGAAAAGAGCATATTAAAGTTCAGTTAGAAATGCAGGCCACAACAAAGGCGAACACAGTATGCTGCTTCTGAAATTAGAAGGTGCCCACAAGCTAGCGGCAGTTTTTAATTCTTAGAGGTAAACACATGTAGAAAGTTTCCCTAAATAAATTGCTTTCATTTTCTCGAGATTGCATGGAGCTTATGTGACAAAGTCAGTCCACATTAATATGTAAATTTCTACCCAAGTATTTCCCTTGGTTTATCTTGGACAACAATTCACAAGGAGCTGAAATACATGAATTACCTCTCTTTTATCAAGTATGTTGGGAATGAATAAAGCATCAGAGATATGGAACATGACATTAATTACTAAGTAATGAGGCCAGAAGTGTCCCAAAAGGGAATGTGAAGGCGTCCCAGGGATTCCTAAGCCCATGGGTAACTGGTGAGAGAGCTCAACGGAAGGACTTGCCACAGAGGAACCAGGAAAGTTTTCATATAAATAAAGACTTTGGGCAGAGAAAGAGCAAGAAAATTAAAAAAAAAAAAAATCCACCTTACAAAATGAGCATTACATTTCTAAATTGGATGCCAGAAAATATAAGGCAAAACAAGTTTTAAAACACAGTGGGTCGTTATCCAGAATCAGCTGTGACGCAGAGCCACTCGCAGGCTTTAAATGTTGTACACGCCTCTGCAGGCAGAAGGGTCTACAAAGACAGAGAAAGCTGGTGGAAGGATGGCGCTTGGGGAGACTTTATGCCGCTCTCCCCCTTCTGTTCATCTACACTTTTTCGTGACCCCAAGGTTTCATTTCTCTGCTTCATCCTGGGGCGGGCAGCCAGACCTTGTTATGCTCTCCCCCGGCCCTCCTAAACCCCGCCCCCTCAGCACCAAGAGAGCCCACTCCCAAACCTGTGACCCACGAGCCACCACCTCCAGGTGCAGGGCCTTCTGAACCATCTTTAACCTCCTGACGGAAAGCTGCACCCACTCCTTCTCAGGCCCCCGAGTTCACGGAAACTAACAGATCCTGGGGCCTCCTTTTCCCAGACCCCGGCCATAAGGCCTTGGCACATTCCACCCCTTCCAACATCTCTTTCTTAAAGAACCACGAGGAGGACCTGTGCTTGGGGGCTGGGAGACCCACCCAAGCGACATCCATGCTGCTCCTCGGCCTGAGATGGGGACGCGATGGGAGCCACAGGGATTAGGGGACTGAGGTCACCGGGGAGCTGCGCGATGGTGGCCACTCGGCCAGCACACCCCCCGCGCTCCAGGCGGCCGCCCTGCTCGGGGCTGCAGGTCAAAACTGACTTTGTGAAAATGAGTGCTCCCAACTGCCAGTGACTCATTAAAAAAGTGAATACTTGTACACGTGTGTATATACCCAGATACACGTATGTGTGTATGAACATACGTGCAGCTCTTCCTCACACCCTGGGCTATTTTCTAGGCTGTACCAACAGTCTATGAGCTGCTTTTAGTAAGAGATTTTTCTTCTTAAAGATGACATTTTATTTCCCTAATTAAGCTATGAAACACAGAAAGCAGAAGCTGGAGGTGGTAGGCAAAGGTGCTCGTGTTTCCGTAAATTGATTCTAAGAAAGCTGCCATCATCGGTAACGAAGACCTACATCTTGGCTTAGAAGTTTCCTTAAAAGGACATGAAAACTGTTCAAATGCTTTAGGAAAGTTACACAGTTGATGAGTGTCTCATTTGGAGAAAGGGACAAACTAGAGATCATGAAGACATTTGTAGACGCTACAGGTAATAAGAAATAAGACACCCTGCGTCGCTGTGGAACGATATTCCAGGATCAGGCAGATGGAGCTGCTCCGCTAGGACAACCCATCCCTGGAGGTGGACGCTGGCGGCCCGGGCCTTCCTGTGCCCTCAGCAGGCGGCAGCATGTGGCTTCAGGGGACACTGGCTGCTGCCCTCCAGCCTCCCATGTCCTCCCCTGAGTCCTTTCAGGGAGAAGCTGCTTCTCGAGAAAGCCAGCCAGCCTTGCTCGCAGGGGATTGTCTCAGAAACCGCAAGGACCGCTCAGCCTCCACCGGCACCACCGGCCAGCCTCCCGAGCCCAGAGAGGGTGACCTCAATGGGAGCCACCCATGGTCCACAGCCAGGGGTTCATTTCAAAAGCGATGAAATGAGAGTTGAAAAGTACTGGGAACTGCTCAGGAATGACTGAAACACCTCGGTGAGGCCCACAAAGCGCCCGCCGCCGTCTGGGAACCCCTCCCACACGCCCGCTCTCTCCAGAAGACGACTGCCAGTCTCTGCTGTCCAGCAGAGGAGCTCAGTCTCACACAGACGTGCATTTTAATAAATACTCTTCTCCATTACGGTTTACCCCACACTAGATATCGTCCCCTGTGCTGTATGGGGGGACCTGTTGCTTATCCATCGTATTATCTGTCCTGTGTTTAAGAGTTTGTCTCTGCTAACCCCAAACTCCCAGCTCTTCCCACCCCCCTCTCCCCCTTGGCAAACACAGGTCCGTTCTCTCCATCTGAGTCTGTTCTTGTAGAAAAGTTCATTTGTGCCACATTTTCAGTTCAGTTCAGTCGCTCAGTCATGTCCGACTCTTTGCGACCCCATGAATCACAGCACGCCAGGCCTCCCTGTCCATCACCAACTCCCGGAGTTCACTCAGACTCACGTCCATCAAGTCGGTGATGCCATCCAGCCATCTCATCCTGTGTCATCCCCTTCTCCTCCTGCCCCCAATCCCTCCCAGCATCACAGTCTTTTCCAATGAGTCAGCTCTTCGCATGAGGTGGCCAAAGTACTGGAGTTTCAGCTTTAGCATCATTCCTTCCAGTGAACACCCAGGGCTCATCTCCTTCAGAACGGACTGGTTGGATCTCCTTGCAGTCCAAGGGACTCTCAAGAGTCTTCTCCAACACCACAGTTCAAAAGCATCAATTCTTCAGCACTCAGCTTTCTTCACAGTCCAACTCTCACATCCATACACGACCACTGGAAAAACCTTGTTCCACTTAGAAGTGATATATTTGTCTTTCTGACTTACTATGACAACCTCTAGTTGCATCCATGTTGCTACAAATGGCATGCTTTGTTCCCCCTTGTGGCTGAGTAGGATCCCGTCACATGAATGTCCCACATCTTTATCCACTCGTCTGTCGAGGGACACTGAAGCTGTGAACAGCGCTGCTGTGAACACGGAGGGCAGGCATCTTTTGAACTCTGGATACGTGCCCAGGAGCGGAACTGCTGGGTCACAGGTCATTCTATTTCCAGGCTTCTACAGTGGCTGCACCAGCTTACATTCCCAGCGACAGTGGAGGAGGGTGCGCTTTCCCCACACTCTCTCCAGGGTTCATTGTTCTTGGATTTTTTTTACGGTGACCCGTCTGACCAATGAGGTGACGCCTCGCTGTAGTTTTGATTTGAATTTCTCTAACAACTGGCAACGTGGAGCATCTCTTTATGTGCCTACTAGTCATCTGTGTGTCTTCTTTAGAGAAATGTCTATTATGGTCTTTTGCCCATTTTTCAGTCGGGTTGTTTGTTCTTTGGTTGCTGAACTGTAGGAGCTGTTTGCATTGATACATGTTGGAGATTAAGCAGGTGTCAATTCTTAAGTCTCTGGCTGCCAATTAATTCACAAGCTCCCACAATGCCCACAAAATGCTTCTACGTTCGGCAAACAGGTTCTCGGGTCAACATGCTTTAGCGCCTACAATCCCAGCATAAGGGCCTCCCGGTGGCTCAGGGTAAAGAACCCGCCTGCCAGTGCAGGAGATGCAGGTTCGGTCCCTGGGTCGGGAAGACCCCCTGGAGAAGGAGGAAATGGCGACCCACTCCAGTATTCTTGCCAGGGAAACCCCATGGACAGAAGAGTCTTGTGGGCTTCAGGCCATGGGGTAGAAAAGAGTGGGACATGACTGAGTATAAACACAAGCGTCCTAACACAAGCCTCGGCGCTCGGGCACCTGGTCAATCTTCCACGCATTTCCCCGGACAGTTTCACATCACGTCTGCCACTCACTGGCTGCCTGGCACGGGAGCTCTCAGAACCTCAATTACTGCAGCACGAAATGAGCGTAAAGAGCAGTCAGGGCGATCGCTGCCCTGGAACGTGAGGCCACTCTCCATTCTGAGCATCAGAGAATGAAGGCTTTCTGTACTTGTCCGTCGCAGCTCCATGCCACGCTGGTGTCTCCCTGCTGGAATGTTCCACTGTTACCAGGTGGCTGTCAGCTTACACTTTCATGTGCAAGATAATACATGCCTGCAGAGACTGACCGAAATCACTCGGGAGGACACCTGGTTGGAAACATATTTTTCATACACAGATGAGATGCTGAGCTTTTGCTTCATGTCCTCCAGAAGTGTCTGGGAGGAAGCCTGGTTGGAAACTTATTTTTTATGTACGGATGAGATGCTGAGCTTTTGCTTCATGTCCTCCAGAAGTGTTTGGGAGGAAGCCTGGTTGGAAACTTATTTTTCATATACGAATGAGATGCTGAGCTCTTTGCTTCCCGTCCTCCAGAAGTGTTTGGGAGGAAGCCTGGTTGGAAACATATTTTTTATATACAGATGAGATGCTGAGATGTTGAGTTTTTTGCTTCACGTCCTCCAGAAGCGTTTGGGAGGAAGCCTGGTTGGAAACGTATTTTTATATATGGATGAGATGCTGAGCTCTTGCTTCCCGTCCTCCAGAAGCGTCTGGGAGGAAGCCTGGTTGGAAACATATTTTTATATACGGATGAGATGCTGAGCTTTTGCCTCCAGAAGTGTTCGGATGTGCTTTTCTGAAGGACAGACATACTGAGACAGTCTCAGAGGAGACTGTACATCCGTGTTTCTACTTCATAAACCTGTAACTGGGATAAACCCCAGGGAGGGGCTAAGACACTTGAAGGCTTTAGTCTCCCCAGCCTCACCATTGCAAGGAAAGCTCGCATCCAGTGAGCAGGATGGAAACGTGCTTTCATGAATGATTCATCCGTAGAGACTGCGGATGGATTACTCAAAGCCTCAGAGGTGACGGCTCCGGCACGGGGCCCTGGCACGCTGACCACCACTGCCCGGCAGGCTGCGTGCACACGCTCAGCCGCACTGCAAGAAAGCAAGCCGGAGATCAGGCAGAGAGCGGTCCTCACACACCCAAAGGCAAAAACAGCAATGCCCCCAATACCGGTCAGCTTAAAGTCACCCCGAAGAGAATCAGATCAGGATGTACCATAAACCTGAGCAGAAATGCCCCAGCCTACGGCCACACTGCCCTCCTGGCCTCTTAATGTCCCTGAGGAAGAACTGGATGCAGAGATAGCCTCAGGACCAAAATAAAACACGGTCAAACCCCATTCACCCAGCACCACCAGAAGACAAGGTGTTCCACCAGAGGAATCTTCCAGAAAGCAGAAATTCCCTGCAACCTCCAAGCACTGTCACTTGGAGCCACCACCGTTTCTAACGCGCGTTGCAGCCTACACAGCGGTGCCACACATCCCGTTCCGTGCGCGCAGCTGCCCCGCTGACACAGGGCTCAGCGCCCGGGGCAGCCGTGCGTGCTCGCGTCTGACGGGGCACAGGACGCCAAACAGGAGGCACAGGACAAGGCTGGTCGTCCTGTGAGTGCCCACATGCCACTTAGGTTCCAGGCCCCTGTGGGCCCCGCAGCATCCCCTGAAGCCGCCCGGCCTTTGTCACCATGCAGGCGTCCACCCCGAGCGTGCAATGCCTTGCAGACAAGGAAACGGGCTCAGATCCCAAGTCCACCGCCTCGGGGCTGGGCAGACTTCAGTCTTGCCCCTCAGAGCCTCTGCTTCCCCATGTGTGAAACGGGGACACGGGAACCCGTGTGGGGTGCCCGGCACACACACAGCAGGCTTTTCACAAAGATTCCTTCCCTCCTTCTCCCCTCGCTTTCTCTGATCTGATAGAAACTGGGGAAGTCAGTAACCTAAGAAAACTTACAGTAAATTTTCAGGAGACTCTGAGAGGATCCTGAAAAGAGTCCCAGGAGCAGCGTGAGAGTGTCCCACTAGGGGTTTCCACGGTGGCTGTTTCTAGTTGCTCACTGTTCGATTGCTGAGTCCCGTCCGACTCTCTGTGACCCCACAGACTGCAGCACACCAGGCTTCCCCGTCCTTCACTATCTCCCAGAGCTGCTCAAACTCATGCCCACTGAGCCAGTGATGCCATCCAACCATCTCATCCTGTTGCCCACTTCTCCTCCTGCCTTCAATCTTTCCCTGCATCAGGGTCCTTTCCAGTGAATCAGCTCTTCACGTCAGTTAGCCAAAGTGATGGAGCTTCAGCATCAGACCTTCCAATGAATATTCAGGGTTGATTTCCTCTAGGATGGACTGTTTTGATCTCCTTGCTGTCCAAGGCTGTTTCTAATACTCTGCTTAATTCCAGAGTCCAGGCTCTGTTCCAGAAAGTTGTAGATTTCTTTGAGCCTTAATGTCTTAGATGTAACTTGATTCCAGTGGCCTAAACAGAAAGCAGATTCATTCACACAAAGATCCTAACCGAAGAACAAACACCTCACTGTGTGATTCTGCGAGACAGGTTCTTTCATGGCTCAAAAATATCTCAAATTAAGAATACTGAAATCGGCACACCCCCACCGACCGAGCAGCTGGGGGCGCTCCTCTCGGGTCACCTGGGTGTGGAAATCACTACCTTCGCGACTTTCTAAAGGTTGTCTTGTTTACGCTGGGTGGCTTCTCCAAACCAGCCTGGTGGATACGAGGCGACAGAGGTTCTCATATTCAGTAGGAATCCGTGAAATCACCAGGCCCCAGTCTTTGATTTTGTGAAGAGGAGTTTGAGGTCCAGAAGGGCCCAGGAGGTGACTCAGCTGGCCAGTGATGACAGCTCACTCCCGCTGAGCGCTCGAGGCCAGCCCAGTGCTGTGCTGGGGACCCACCTCACAGCATCACCAGCCCCCGGGGAGGGCATCATTCTCTCCACCAGCTCGAGAGGGTTTCTCCAAGACCCGACGTCTCAGAAGCAAAGCCTGAGACTCCCATGTGGGCACGGTCACAAAGCACCCACTAGGAAACCCGAGTCTGCACCCCAAACGCAAAGGCCCTAACCCCAGTAGAGGACACACAGGGCTGCGGGGTCCACACAGGCCCAGAGCACACGGCCTCAAGCTCTTCTCCTAGACAAACGCCTAAAGCAGCGTGAGATTATAAGCCGTGGGGAGGATCCCAAGGTAGCCTTCCTGCTTAAGTTCTCGTGAAACAGGAAGCTGCTCCGCCAGCATCACCCCAGACAGGAAACGTCTTCCATCAAGCCACCCAGCCGCTCCCCCAGCCCCACTCTGAGGCCGCCGCTGGCTGTCACCCTGCAGGATGCCTCCTCCTCCGCAGGCGGGCGGGCGTCCGTCCTGGCAGCGGAGCCTGGGGTGGAGGGGGTGCGTTCTGCTCGTCTCAGAAGCCAGGGCTGGGGGTGGGGGGTGGGGTTTCCTGGCCTTCACCTTCTCCTCTGACAATGACGGTGACCCCAACAGCCACCCCTGTCACCCGTGACAGCGGAGGAGGGGGCTGCCCGCGGGTTGACAACCTGGGGTCTTAGGCCGAGGCCCCCTCCTCTGCTGCCCATGGGCAGCACTTCAGGGCCTAGAGCTCCCCAAGGTCCGGGTCTGGCACCCCCGCCTCTTCAGAGCCTCGGACAGCAGAAGCCGCTGGTGTCCGCGCTGGGTGGGACAGGAGGAAGCTCTGCGTGAACGGCGGCCACAGGACAGGGGTGGAGGTGTGGGCCTCCCGGATGCCCCGACAGGGCAGCAGGCGCCGGGGGCTCCACACGCAGGCACGCATCCTCAGGACCCCAGGGGCCCAGAGTCCTGCACCTGGGGCCAGCAGGGCGGTGCCTTCCGGAGGCGGAGGGTGTGCTCACAGCGGCCTTCTCACGAGGACGTGGTCCCCAGACCCACCTCGGGCCAGCGTGGTCTCCTCTCCTACCACGTCCGCCAAGCCCCTATTTCCAAATGAGGTCGCCCGGTGAGATCTCAAGTGGATGTGAACTTTGAGGGGACACTACCCAAACCCAGCAGAGGGGCAAAGAGAGCGAACAGGGAGGGGACTGACATGCAGGGGGCCTGGGAGTGAGAGGTGTGTGCACTCCCCGCCCCCAACTCAGAGGACAGGGGCCAGGGGGCAGGGGCAGGGCACTCTGCTCTGCCCACCTCGGACTCTGCGGGTCGAGTGGAGGAAAACCCCATGCAGGTCAGGCCACAGTGAACCACAGGCCCCGCAGGCGCTTCCCGCACGGGCACGGATACCTTCCAGTAAGCCTGTTGCAGCCAGACGGCCGTCCCCGTGCCAGGCCTGCACGTCTGTTTCCAGAACAGAGGGGAGGAGGGCATCTCTGGGGCGATCAGGCCCATGGCCCTGCAGGTGCCTGCATTCAGCATCGCCCTGGCAGCTCCGAGTGCCCGGGAACTCACTCCCCTGCCGGCACCAACAAACTCGCTCCCTGAAAACGCCGCACTCCTGGCAACGTCTGGTGTCTGTGTGGCAATGACAGGCACTTCATTTCTTCAAGCTCATTTGTGAAATGTGTGGGGAGCCGACTAAAATTAATGAACTTTTCCTGCCAAAGAGAACAAGGCTCCAAAATCCATCTTGTGTTGCCAAATAGTGTGAATGAAGTCAGTTTGCGAAGGTAAAAAACAAGAACATTCCAGAGAAGCAGCTGAAAACAGGCGGTCCCCGAATCGTCTGTGCTGAGGACATTCCTCCTCTGAGAACAGGCGGTCCCACCCGCAGCCAGTCGAGAGCTGCCCCAGGGGCTGCTCCGCAGCCTCTGCAGCCCGCCCCCAACCCTGCCTCCCTCTGCAAACCCCACAGCTGCTGGGAGCCCTGCCCACTCCCACCACTCTGTTCCCGGCAAGGTCAGCCCAGGGTCACGGGCACCACCGACAGGGATGGAGGGGGCTTCCCCACCCAGCTCCTCTGTGCCTCGGGGCTTGGCCACCTCCCAAACCTTAAGTCTGACCAGACCCTAAGACCTCCAAACCCAACCACCAAAGTCCGTGCGTGCATATAAGTCGCTTCAATCCTGTCCAACTCTTTGCCACCCCACGGACTGCAGCCCGCCAGGCTCCTCTGTCCTTGGGATTCTCCAGGCAAGGATACCGGAGTGGGTTGCCATGCCCTCCGGCAGGGGGTCTTCCCGGCCCAGGGGTTGACCCGCATCTCTCAGGTCTCCCGCACAGCAGGCGGGCTCTGCACACTAGGGCCACCTGGTTTCTTCAAAAAGAACGTTCGTCCTTCGCCCCAGAATCCATGCGCTCACCACCTGGCACCGGGGCCTCACCCCTGAGGCTGACCCCCCGAGCGCCTTCCCCAGGGAGCTGAACACTGACCCCCCGAGACGCCTTCCCCAGGGAGCTGAACACTGACCCCCCAAGACGCCTTCCCCAGGGATCTGGAACACTGACCGCCCCCCCTGCCCCGAGACGCCTTCCTCAGGGAACTGGAACACTGACCCCCCGAGACGCCTTCCTCAGGGAGCTTAACATTGACCCCCTGCCCCGCCCCGAGACGCCTTCCCCAGGGAACTGGAACACTGACTGCCCACCCCCGCCTGCCCCGAGACGCCTTCCTCAGGGAGCTTGAACACTGACCCCCCAAGACGCCTTCCCCAGGGAGCTGGAATACTGATGGAGGAGTCCCCATGCCGTGGCTGCTGTGTGAAGAGGCGGTCCAGAGGGTGAGGGTCTGCAGACAGTCGGCCTGGCCGCCCGGCACAGACCAATTTGCAGCCGAATAAAACTGTATGAGGGCTTCCCTGGTGCCTCAGAGGCTGAAGTGTCGCCTGGAGCATGGGAGACCCGGGTTCAATCCCTGGGCGGGGAGACCCCCTGGAGAAGGAAATAGCGCCCCACTCCAGTACTCTTGCCTGGAGAATCCCATGGATGGAGGACCCTGGTAGGCTACAGTCCATGGGGTCACAAAGAGTCGGACACGACTGAGTGACTTTATTTACTTAAAATTGTATAAACCGATTTCAGATTAATTCTGCTAAAACCATATCATGAAACTAGAGCATGGGGAAGAACTGTTTTCAGAAAGAAACCAAAGTCCCTAAGTCCTGGGTTCATGCCCAACACTGATGAATACTCACCGTTAACGGGGACTGATAAATAACTCAGAGATCACACCCCACCATTAAACAAAACAAAACAAAACAAAGTGCAATGCCTCTGCTGTGGACTCTGGGCGGGAAAACAAGAGTTCTGACTCCCGCTGAAGCTAAAGGGGTCCTACTAGAAACCCCAAACCGTGTGTGTTTGCACCTGAGTGTGTTAGGGGGAAACTGAGACCAACATTAGGTCTGAACAGAAAAAAGCGCAGATGTGTGGGAAGAAGTGTAACTGGGTCTCCTTCCCAGCCAGGGCCCGCTTTCAACCCCGTTCAACCCAGAACGGACGACGGCCGTGGAGGGGGGCCGTTGGGCTGTCTCGAAGTCACGCACAGAAGAAGGGAGGGACGCAGAACCGGGTGGAGGGTGGGGGGGTCCCCAGTCTCCTCCTGGGGCCGCACAGCGCCCCACCCCCCCAACCCCAGAGCCCCTGCCCCGAGCCACAGGATCCACTGGGATTTCTAACTTGGGGCGTTTCCACCTCCATGACCCCCAGGCAACAGGGAGTGAGCGGTTGAAGAATTTTCGGCTCCATCTCCGGGGCAGTGATGGGGAAGGCATCCTCGGCCCCCCAGACAGGACGCCCCCCGCCCCACGTGCCTCCCCGCACACACAGGGTGGCTGGACATGGTGGCGAAAGGACTCCACCCTCCAGGTTCAGTGGGGTGTCAGGGGCCCCCTGCCCAGGGAGCCCAGCCACGAGTGTGGTTCAGCCACAGCAGAGACCAAGTCCGGGGGCCGCTTGGGAGTTTCATGCACACTGCTTCAGCCAGGCCTGCCCCGGCCCTCCTGCAGGCCTCAAAGGCACAGGAATGGGCAGGGGTGTCCCCAGCTGACAGGGGACACTGAGGTTCCTGGAGGAGACAGGGGGCGCTCAGACAGCAGGCGAGCCCTCCGTACCCCATGACCTCCACTGTGCCCCTTCCTTGCCCGGCCTCCTCCATCCCCCCCCCCCCCACCCGCCACAACCCTTGCAAAGACACAGCAGCCTGCCCAGAGGTGCCCAAACCAAAGGGCAGTGCCTGGAGACCAGCTGTGCCCAGGCTGGGAGGTGGGTGAAGCCCCGCCAGACGCTGGAGGTGCCGGGGCAGGAAGGCGGAGGTGCTTCAGGCAGGCTGGGCTCTACTGTGCCCAGCAGGTCAGAGCAGCCAGGCCCGAGGGCACAGAGGCCGCCTGGTGCCCCGTCCTCCAGTGTGAGACGTGCCGGGCCCATGGAGGGGCTGCAAGCGGCTTTATGTTATGGCACGGGCGGTGCAGCAGGATGCTGGCCCCGCTGAGGGGCCGTAAGTGACTTTATATTATGGGAGGGGGTGGTGAAGTGGGCTGTTGGCCCCACAGAGGGCTGTAAGTGACTTCATAGAAATGGGGCGCGGTGAAATGGGATGCTGGCCCTGCGAGGGGCCGCAAGTGCCTTCACAGAAACGGGGGCGAGCGGGAGGCCCCTGTCAGCTCAGCTTCCCAGCGACGCCCTCTCGTCCCGCCTCCTGGACAGTGAGGCTGAGGCAGAGTCAGAGATGCACTTGCCAGGAGCCGCAGCATGGCCTTCTGGGCCCTGGCCCCCCCTGGCGGGGCTGAGAGGTCCGGGGCTTAGGAATCCGGGTGGAGTGGGGGGACGCGTCCAGGTCGGCGTGGGTCGTGCCCCGGGACGGGGGGGTGTGTCCACAGGGGACTGTGCCCTGGGGGCGGGGGCTGCCATCCCTCCAGGCCCCACTCGCCCCCTCACCCGCTGCCCCCCTTCCCCATGGGGCACCACCGCCCAGGCCCCACAGGGAGCAGAAACCGTAACCTGAGTGCCACTCCTGAAGAATGCCTGCTCCAACCTCTAACGCTGCCAGAGCATGACAAGCAAAAGCATCTTTCTTCTGTGGACATATCCTGATTAGGAAAAAAAGTGCATTGTGCTATTCCAGGGAACAACAGAATTTTAAATATATATGGTATGCACGCTAACACACAAGCCCAAATGAACAAAAGTATCTTTTACCGATATTGCTCCAGGGAGGGGGGAGGAAGTGTGTCTAATTCTGCACTTTAGGATTGTTGCAAATTAAAGCTTGCCCCCTGATATTAACTTCTATCAAGTTCTGTCTTTAGCCTCTCACTGAGAGACCAAATCTGGAAGAAACCAACATACAGAGCTCAAGTTCTGCGATCTAATAAGCGGCTTTGCCAGCCGGGCATGTTCCCCTTCTAGTCCCTTCTGAAGATGAATACCTGCGGCTAATTTTCTCAATCTTGTCATTCTGAATCAATACACCACTTGGTTAAGGGAGTGAGGAATCCAAGGCAGAAGAACAGAGGTGGAGACACAGGTTCACCATGCGGCTCCTTCCGAGTCAGCCGGGCGCCTCCCCCACCTCCCCTCTCAGCACCGGACACGCTCTCTTTCTAAGGTGAGGGGAGAGCCAGCGAGTGGGTCACATTCTGCTTTGCTTTCAGCGAAGCTCTGAGGTCTCCCTCGGCAGGGAACCTCCACGTCACAGTTCCAAACAGTACCGTCTTCTTCAAAAGCTCAAGTGAAAAAAATCCAAAATGTTTTGCTAGTGGCGTGAGCTGGCAGTTGTCACCAACACCGCAGCACAGTTCACTGAGACACACACAGTCCCGGGCAGGAGCACACGGCCCCCAGGCCCCAAGGTCCCCACCACTGGGGGCAGCAGGCGTCCCGCCCCACCGCCCCGCCAGAGCTCCCGGGAAGCGTGCGGCTGAGGGCCATGTCGGTGACGGCGAGGGCACCGGAGGAGACGCCCCTGTGGGGGCCTCTCCCCAGCGTCGCGGCCTCCCCCTCCCAGGGTCAGCCTGCCCCAACCCCCTCCCTGCCCCCGGCCTTCTCGCAGACACAGCAGCCTCCCTTCCAGCCCCCAGGCCCGTGGACAGGACCCAGCCCCCATGCAGCAGACTGGGCAGTGGGCATCTGAGCCTTTTTTCTTTTTTAGGCAGGAAATCATCTGGTTTTATTTAGAGGCTGCTGGTCACAAGATGGAAAGACAAGTACGGCACAAAATTACAGAGGTTTAGTTCATCACACAATACAAACCATCAGCTCTTTACAATTCATTATCGTTTTTGAATTTCACTCCCGTTTCATGTGCAGCTAATCAATACAGCCTCCCTGTCAGAGGGGCATGTTCACGTAAATCCATCCTGCTTGCAGAGCTCCGCACTCACAGGAGCTGACCAGTCGGGGCATGCAGGACACTCCCTAAGACGAGGGCCAGTGGAGTCAGGGCCTCGTCCTGGAATGAGGCAGACAGGCAGGGCGGCTGGCCCCCTAGACACACGGCAGGCTACAGGAACGCACCCTCAACAGTAAGAGCCGCCACCCTAAGCCTGGATGCCCCCATCCCGGCCTATCTTTACCCCTGCCCTCTCTCTCAACACCTGCCGTCCTGCTTACAGAGGCCACAGCTCCGTGTCCACGTGCCTCTTCTCTGGGCTGAACTGAATCTGAACGATGGACACACTGCTGCCTTCAGCCTGGTGTCAGGGACGCAGACGGGAGCTCTGGGGGAAGAACAAGGGTGGGGCAAACTGGATTCAGAGGCCTTGAAGGAGTTCGGGGCTCGGTCTGTTTGACGCTCGACATACGTTTGTTTTTCAAAAATGGCTGAGGAATCACAGGAAAACAGTACCATCTTCAGAGTCCCACCAGGACTTCCTCAGGGAGCTAGTCCTCCAGATACACCCTTAATGACTCATTAGCCTGTCTTTTGATGGCTTGATATTGAAGCCATTCTGGAACTTATTTCTATGACAAACTCTCTTAAATTAAAAGGGAGTTCTTTGTTGTTATTGGAGCTGAAGCTCCAATACTTTGGCCACCTGATGCGAAGAGCCAACTCACTGGAAAAGACCCTGATGCTGGGGAAGTTTGAAAGCAAGAGAAGAGGAGAGAGGCAGAGGATGAGATGGTTGGATGGCATTGCCAACTCAGTGGACACATTCGAGCGAACTCCAGGAGACAGTGGAGGACAGGGAAGCCTGGGGAGCTGCAATCCGTGGGGCTGCAAAGGCTTGGACAAGACTGAGGGACTGAACCACCGCCTTTGTTACGTGAAACAAGTCCACAGAGAAATGAGCACCATATGTCTCTTATCTGTGGAAGCGACGTGAAAACACCGAGCTCGTAGATACGAACAGCGGACTGGTGGCTGCCCGAGCAGAAGGTGGGGGTGGGAGAAACGGGTGAGTGCTGTTTGTTTAAATAAGTTCAGTAAACAAAAGAACAGTCTTTCCAACAAATAGTGCTGGACATCTGGATATCCACCGCCAAAAAGAATGTCATTGCAACCCCATCTCACAGCATATAAAACCCAGGTCAGAAATGTCAAAAGCTAAAACTGCAAAACTCTAAGAAAACATCGAACTTTCGTCATCTTGGGTTAGGCAGGGGTTTCTTAGATATGACACCAAAAGTGACGGAAGGAAAAAAAAAAAATCACACATCAAAAGTTTTATCCTTCAAAGGACATCGATAAAGTGAACAAACGACTCACAGAATGAAAATTATTGCAAATAATATACCAAATAAGGGACTTATATTCAGAATATGTAGGAAGCCTCTTATACTGCAACAAGAAACCAATTTTAAAACGGGTATTTACATAGACATTTTCTCCAAAGGAAATATACAAATGGCCAATAAATTTATAAAAAGGTGATAAATGTGAGTCATTAGGGAAATTCAAGCCACAGTGAGACACCACTTCACACCCAGCGAAGCCGACAGCAAGCGCTGGCACAACTGCGGAGAGACTGGAGCGCTCATGGCTGGGGACTGTGACGGCGTGTTTGGAAACAGTCTGGCAGAACTTCAAGGTCAACACTGCTACCACAGCGCTCTGCAGGCCACAAGCTCCGGGACACAGTCAAGGGCGAAGGGCAGGGGAGCCTGGCGTGCTGCAGGGGGTCCCAGAGAGTCGGCGTGAGTTAGCGACTGAAGGACAGAACGGGTCTGTCTGCAGCTGGAAGCTGAAGTCCTCTGAGGCGTCACAGTTAGAGACCTTCCCCCAGGATGGCTTCAACCAGGCCTGTGCCCAGGTGAGGGGGGTTCCCTCTCCCCCAGGCCGCCAGACAGCTTCCACTTGGGGTCACTGGTCTACGTGGCCAAGACCTCAGCCGCTTGGGCTCCAGGTCATCAGCATAGACCCGCTGCCGCCGGGCAGCCTGGAGATGTTGGTGTCGGAAGTGCTTGCACAGGGCTCTGCATCTCCTGTCTCTTCCCAGTCAGGGTTCAAGCCTCGAGGCACCTGGACAGGTGGGGACTGGACCCCAGGGAGCTCACTTTGCCGGGAATCATGGGGACAAGGGCTTTATTCAGAGCCCTGCCCCCCACCCTGGAAACGTCACAGTCCAGGTGGTGAATTTAGGGGCAGCTCGTGTCACCAGAACCTCAGGGCCCCATGGAGCGGGCTGTGCATGCCGTGTGTACTTTGCGTGCCCCGTGTGCCCAGGATGCGGCGTGTGCCGTGGGCACTGCGCGTGCCCATGTGCCCAGGAGGTGGCACGCGCCCTGCGCACTGCACGTGCGCCCAGGACGCGGCACGCCGGATGTGTACTGCGCGTGCACTGCGCATTCCGGGGGGGAGGGGAAGGTGCTCGAAGAACTGAGTGGGATTTTTCCAAACCGCTAAGAAAAGAAACACGGAGGGAAGGAAATTATATTTTGCTGTCAAAAGCTTTATTCTCTCCACCAGGTGCATACCAGGGCTTCAGAGGCGGGAACACCTTCAACAAATAACTCACAGCTCGAGCGCCCAAGCTGAACTCCTACTCAGGCGGCAGGGGAACCCTCCCGAAGTGCAGCCTGAGCCCAGCTCTGCAGAGAAGCCGGGAGCCTGCCCCCAAGGCGAGCCCAGCCCTCCACGTGGAGCCCCGCCCCCAAGGCGACCCTCTCCTCCCAGAGACCCACCCCGACCAGGGACCCACAGAACCGGCCAGTTTACCAGCATGGGGTCCTGGACCTTCCAGAAAGGTGTTCCCTGCAGGTCACAGGAGATGGGCTGTGCCCCGGCCTCTCGGAAACCCTCCAGCGAATGAGACCACCACTGCCACCCACCGTAAGAAGGCCAGAACACCCCCAGTCACGCCGCTAGAGGCCGCCCACCGCGAGGCGGGTGAAAGGCGAGCCAGGGCTAGAGGGTGGAAGATGAGGGCAGCCCCAGACCCATCAGAAGCCCCGGGCGGGAACAGGAAGCCCCGCAGCACGTCTACCACCGGCAGCTTGGCCCGCCCTCTGAGTTTCCAGGACCCCCACACGCCCCCACCTGCGGCTCATCAGAGCAGCTTCGGGAGAAGGGAGAACCTGTCTGGCGAGATGCAGAGTCAAGTCCCTCCTGCCCCACCCGCGCGGGGATTCTTTGCCACCAGAGCCAACAGGGGTGCGTCCCACATCTCCACTTCCAAGCGGTCCGTCTCCAGAACCAAGGCTGGGCCTCTCTCGGTCACAGGAGCCCCTCACCTCATCACAGCCATCCCCCAGGTTACTTCTCGTGCACTACTTTTGGGACTCGGGTCAAAGGGCACCTGGCGAGTGACCCACCCCAGCATCATGACAGCGTCGGGCAGACCCACACGGGCATGGCTCAGAAGGGGCAGCCCAGGCACCCAGCTGGGGGCAGGAATCCGGAGTTCACCGCCCTCACCCTGCACCTGCAACAACAGGGTGGGTCACAGCTTGAGGCTGGGCTGCTGGGCTACGGGCATCGTGTGAGCTCCAGAGGGACCCTGTGGACCGGCCCTGCGAAGGTGGCACACGGACGGGTGATGACCCCAAGATGGGGGCACAGCTGAGCCACGTCCATGTCAGCACCTTCGATGCCACATTTCCCCACACGCGAGCAGCCACTGGCCTCAGACGAGCAGGGGTCCAGGGGCTGCTCGTAACCACCTTGTTTCAGAAGTCATCCCCAAGGAAAGAGTGTGTGTGAGCATGTGTGGGCGTACAAGAAAAGTGAAAGCACACGTGAAAAGTGAGCACTACCGGGTAGTTTTCTGCTAGATGCGGGGGTCCAGGAGTTAAAAGATGGCCGAGCTTACAGCTTAGCGCGGCAGGCACGAACAACGTTGACTCTGAAAGCGTCGCGCCTACGGTGAACGCGAGGAGCAAGGAGCACGGGCCGCACGAGAGCACATCGGGGGTCTGAGACGGTCCAGGCTCCAAGGAGAGTATTCGGAGAGCACCGCTGTCTTGGCTGGAGCCAGGAGCCACAAGCAGGAGAGCAGTGGGCAAGAGCAGGAGGCCCAGGGGGCAGCAGGGGCGCAGGGCACAGCCAGGGCCCCTGGAAGGTGAGAAGAGGCTGAGAGAGGGCGCGGGGCAGAAGACGCGGGGCCCCGGAGCCCCTTCAGAGAGTCGGGGGTTTGTCCCAGAAGCAGGGGGAAGCCGCTCAACAGCTAAGCGTGGAGTGGGACTGGCGTCTTAAACACCACTCGGAGAGGAGAGAGAGGGGGACCGGGGCAGGGGTGCAGGCTGGAGGACGAGGCCCAGAAGCAAGAGAGACCGACCTACTGCCGTCCCATGAAAGACGTCCCTTGGCAAAGCCGAGGCCACACAGGTAAACTTGCTGGACCCGGGCGGTACAGAACTCCACGATGTTCCTGTCCGCCGGTCTGTCTGTCCGTCTAGCCACTCAGCATTTACCAAAGGCTACTACACTTGCAAGCGTGGGGTGCGGTGTGCGCCAAAAAGCAAAACCACAAGCAGCTCACATCAGCCCAGGGTCCTTCTAAGAAAAGTGCCGCCCGGCGGTCACACCGTTAGCATCTGCTGCTGCTGCCGCCGAGTCGCTTCAGTCGTGTCTGACTCTGTGCGGCCCCGTAGACGGCAGCCCACCAGGCTCCTTTGTCCCTGGGATTCTCCAGGGGAGAACACTGGAGTGGGGTGCCATCACCTTCTCCCTGTTGGCATCTATTTTGGTGTAAATGTGCACGGCCCTTAGTAACAGGGGCCAGGTCACCTCCGGGTGAGCCCGCTGTTCCGTCTTCACCTGAACGACACTCACTGTGCTGAGAACAAAGACAGCAGGCTCCGAGCGAAAGCACAGCCCAGGAGCGAGGCCTCGGCCTCTGGAGGCCCTTCCCGGACTCTCACCTCCACTTTCCCAGGGGATGCAGGCGGGAGACCCAGCCACCCGCCTGAACAGAAGCACCCTGGCTGGATGAGACACACGCCACATGAAGCTGTATAAAAATAAACATTTCCAAGGGTTTACCAAAAAAAATGACCAGACAGATGGGGTTTCAGATCCTTTAGAGACATAGAAACAGACTTTGGAAGAGAGAGAGGGAGTCGGGCCACAGTCCGGAGCAGCGGCTGCCACGCTGGGCTTCAGAGCATGCGGGTCAGGGGAGTCCGGCGCCTGGGCGTGTCCTCAGGGTGGGGCCGCCACGTCCCTCCTCCCCCAGAGGCCCCTGCCTGCCACCTCCCATCACCAGCCCCCCATGGACTGGAAACGCCTTGAGCCCGGGGCATCTCCGCGCCCCTCACCTCTGTCAGGGTCGCCCCGTCTCCCTGCTAGACCCGACATTCTGTGGGGGCGGAGGCCCCTCCTCCATCCTCCACATCCACCAGCTCAAGAGAAGAGTGTCTGACAAGCACGTGTTGTCTAAGTCAAAAGCAAATACGCCGACAAAACCTTTTATCAGCTGAAGAATCCGCCTGCCAACGCGCCTCCCGCACTGGCAGGCGGATCCTTTCACCGAGCCGCCTGGGACGCCCTCATGCACGGAGGTCCTCCCTGATGCCCCTCACCGCTGCCAGTAACTGTTCTCATCACTACTGAGATGGAATGCTTGGCTTTGTTCCCCTAGAAACCCCACCTTCTTGGCTCGGTTTAAATGAAGTAGCGGGTTCTCAGAAAGATTCCCCATGAATGACAAAGTTTTCCAGACAGCCTATTTCCTTTCTAAAATGCTCCTTTTTTGAGCTTTTTGTGGCCAAAGAGAGAGACGACTTGGACAGTGACAGGCGTGGGCTCCTGATCGCACTTGGACCCAGGCCCAGGCAGTGTCCACTGGAGATGCCGGAGCCACCGGTAGCCGGGGGCTCTGAAATGCTCAGGTTCACCCTCTGCCCACAGGGCTGCTTTGCTGACGGAGGGACCGCAGGAATGCAGGACATCAGGCTCCTGGCTGCGGGGCCCCCGGATCCTCCAAACCCCGAGAGGAGAGGAGCCACGGCTCGTGGCCACGGAAGCCGTTTGCTCAGGACACTGCTCCCGGTCCCCTCCGGGGGTTTAGGGACTTGTTTCCACTCCTCTCACCCCTGACAGCCCATCAGAACGGCGCCGCAGCAGCCCACGAGAAGCCCACTGTACGGCTGTAAAGTCACCCGATTTATTTATTCACAGACAGGAAGAGTACCTGTTAAAAGGCATTTATGGACGGTGGGTCAGTTCTCAGAAGGAGCCACAGATAAAAGATTTCAGAAAACTAAACAGGGTCCAGGAGGGAGACCCGTCCATCTGTGTGGGCTCGGGTCAGCCAAGAAGATGTGCTCTTGCCTAAGCGCCAGCAGCTGACAGAAGGAAACCCTAAAGGGAACTGCCTGTCTGCCTCTAGGGTCCACGGCACCCTGACCCGCGGCCCTGGGGTTTCCTCTCCTGAATCTGTCCTCCTGCTCAGCGCTGCACCAGCCACACGGCATCTCCAGGGGGACAGCAAACCCGTCTGTGCACTGTCTCCAAACTCAGGTTTCCTAAGGGAAATCACCACCTCAAAATGCAAGCTTTAAGACTCTGGGCTGCTGCTTTCTCGGTGCTCAGACGCCTGATGAATGAGAAAACTGGATTGTAAAGCAGGTTTCTCCTCCCGTAGGGACACCTGTGTGCAAGGCCTGCGCTCCTGGCCCAGCGCTCGCTCCACCTGCCCCGGCTCCACATGGGAGGAAGCCCCTTCCCTGCCCACCTCCCTCCTCCTCCTCCTCCTCCTCCTCCTCCTCCTCCTCCCCCTCCTCCCCCTCCCCCTTCCCCCCTCCTCCTCCCCCTCCTCCTCCCCCTCCTCCTCCCCCCTCCTCCTCCCCCTCCTCCTCCCCCTCCTCCTCCCCCTCCTCCTCCTCCTCCTCCTTCCTCCCTCCTCCTTCCTCCCTCCTCCTCCCCCTCCTCCCCCTCCCCCTCCTCCTCCTCCGCGCACTCGCCATCGCAGCAAGCCCTCCTCTCCCATTTCTCTTTTCCTGCCTCTCCTGGTTGTGCTTTAAGCCGCTCGCTGCTCCCCTGGGGAGGCGGGGCTTTCATTCGCACCACAGTTACCAGGGGTCACGTGTCCCTGAACCCGGCTTCTAAATCATCCTGCGAGCCCCATCCAGCATCTTTCACAGCCAGGCCCGATCTCAGTGTATTCTCCCCTCCGCTCTCAGTCAGCTCTGAATGGACTCTGACCTGCGTGACTTTACATTAAAAAAAAAACACAAAAAGCCCTACTCGCCTTCCTTGGTTTCCATGACAACAGCCTCTTGCTCTGCCTTCTACTCCCCAGAGGCTCGCTGGTGCCTCTGGTGTCCCCACGGTCCGCCCGCTGACCCAGGGGGTCCCCACAGCGCCATGGCCGTCCCCATGCGGCCACCCCCGACTTAGCAACGCCCGCGTCCATCCACCAGCGAGATCCTTGCATCTGCACCTCCCAAGTCTAGGCGGCGCGCCCTTCTACCCGCCGCCCGACACACGGCTCTGCCTTCCAGTGTGACGAGCGCTAAAGCTGAGGCAGCGCCACGTTTACTGACCACTCGCTCCACGCCAGGCGCTCCACGCCTTCTGTGTGTGTCGTCTCGGGCAGTCCTCAGGATCCCGATGAGGCAAGCGCCACGTCGGCTCCGGCTTGCCAACGAGGAACGCAAGAGGTGCAGTCAGCCCACGCTGCCCGCTGACCGCAGGCGGAACCGGGCGGTGAACCAGCGCTTCCTCTCCTCCTGAGAGGAGCCAGGGAGCCCCTAAGGGTCGGTCTCCGGCTTCCACCTGGCCGCCCCCCAGCACGGGCGCCACGGCCGTGTCGGCCCCCCAGCCCCGCAGCCCCGCAGCCACCTCTCCCTCCTCTCTTCCTCTGCGACTCAGTTTTTAAGCGCCCTGATGCTCTCCCCCTTCTGCCTGACGACAAGCCCACGTTTCCCTGCCAGCATCGCAGTCTGGCCAGCAAGCTCCACGGTCACGTCTCACCGACTCCTACCTAACGACCTTCCCGCCTGGCCGTCAACTGAACAGGTGCCGCGTTCTAGGGAGGCCTGAAGGCCCAGGAGGCTCCAGCGACTGCATCTCAGTCTCTGCAACAACCCCGTGAGGTAGTGGCATTCCCGTAACTAAGGGACTGTTCTATGATGAGCAGCTGCCGTGATTTCCACCAAGGCCACCCGTCCAGGCCTCACGGAGCCCGAGTCTGACTCCAAAGTCACAGGCTGGGCTTGGGGGGCGGCGGGGGCAGGGACACCTCCCTGTGAACAGCGTGCAGCTACGCACCTGGTTCTGCCTCTCACCGAGCAAAGGGGACACCAAACACCCCTGCAGACCACGAAGGCGTCTCCAGCAGCAGCTGAAGCACGGGCCCTCAAGGCTAGACCCCTGCACCCCTGCCCTTCACTTGTCATTTCAGGCCCCCAGTTTCCTTTTATTTGGGTCCCCTCACACTGTGAGGCCCGTACGGACTGCAATGGGAAGCACCGTCCCCCCCAAGCCTGGTCCCCACTCCCACCTGCAGCCCACCCCTCAACAGGCCCCTTGAGGATGAGATGAGACAAGGCAGCCACCACCCACGGGGAAAGCAAAGCTTGGTGCAGATGAAGGATCAGCCTCCCGCCCTGTCTCAGAACCTCGAGGCTCCAGCACAAGTAAGACCAGCTCCACCAGCTGCAGACGTGCTTGGGGGGCTGCAGTCTGGCGTCCAGGAAACCAGGCTCCGACCCAGTTCCTGCAGGAACCCACCACGCACCCCACTGGTGATGTCTTCAGGTGGTCCAAGCGTCAGCAGATGTCTAATTTTACCATCACGTCTTTAAGAATCCCTCACTCCCTCTGTTTCATCAAAATTAAATACCTGTTGCGAGGAGGAGCCATCTTCTCCAAAGCTTTCAACTCGACTTTTCTGGAATAGACTTTAAAAAAAAACACCTTGGGCAGTTTCCCCCATGAACGCGGGTGGTATGGTGCCAACCACTTTCTCCCCAAAACTGCTCCAATCAATCAGCCCCAGCTCCGGCTGGCTCTCTGACACCTCTTCTCTCCTGTTCACTCTGAGGACAGCTCAACACCTCTGCTTCGGTCTCTGCTTCCTGCAAAGGCGTGTGGGTTCACTGCTGACCACACATGGTCGCTGTCAAATCCACCCATCAGCTTCCCTGAGCCGCGTTCACTCAGGCACCAGAACCATCAAGCTCAGAGCAGCGGCTGCCAGCACGTGGGGCTGAAGCCTGTAACATCAGTTTGGCCTTGACCACGGGAAGGAGAGATGGGCTTATTCACGAAAGCAAAGGGGCATCAGCCAGTCTCAAGCCGAGGGTCTCGCTCCTTCACTCTGTGCCCGACGCCACAGAGCAGGCATCACAGAAGCTGTGAGAGTGGCACTCAGCTCCTTCCTTGTCTGGGACCATCAGAGTAAACACGATCGCTTGTGCTGGGTTGGGCAGAAGGTTCATCTGGGTTCCTCCGTAAGATGTTATGGAAAAACCCAAGTGAACTGTTCAGCCAACCCAATATCTGAGACCCTCAAGATACATCTCACTTCCAAGACCGGATCCCTTCATCTAAGACAGTAGTCTCCCAGCCCGGCTCTTCCTTCTCGTTCATTTCCTCTTTCTAAGCAGCTGCCGCCACGGTGCTGACGCCGCAGCCCGTCTGAACGCGACATGACCTACGACCCAGTTCCTGGACACTCCTTTCTCCTTGGTTCTCAGGAGGCTCTCCTGACCCTTAAATATGCATCTGCAGTCTGGACTCCACTTCTGACCTACCAAGCCCTGGTCTGCACAACGACCTCCAGTCCACAGGCACAAAACGAGGTGACATCTTTGTAGGAAAGGCTCAGGTAAATACAAAATATAACTTAAACGGACTTGAACCAGGAGTCAGCAAACGTTTTCTCTGAAGGGCTGGACAGTAACCATTTCACAACATATGGCTCAAGCCTTTTTCACACCTGGTCAAGTCTGCAGTTACAAGGCAAAAGCAGCCACAGACAATAGGGAGCAGTGTGGGTGTTGCTGTGCTCCTGTAAAACGAGGAAAAACAGGCTGTGGGTGGCCCATGGGCCACAGCTTGCCAGTGCCTGCCTGCCTCAAACAATAAGGGGTATTTATCTTGTAAAACAAGGAAAGCCTGTGGCAGGAAAACCCCAGGGCTGACTGATTTAGCCACTCAACCCACCTACCCTCTGCCATCAGCAGCTGTCCTCGTGGTCACAAAATGGCTCCCACAACTCCAGAGATACGCACAGGCAACAACCAGCAGCAGCAGAAAGGGCACCTGTGAAGCCTTGGCCACAACAGGTGCTTCAGAGGCACCACAGGAGCAAAACCTGCCTTGGCGGCACCAGGCCTGGCCTGCACGTGTCCCCTCCCTCCTGAGTCACAGCACCTCGCAGAGTCCTCCTCAGGAGACCATCCTGCCCCTACAAGTCAATCCTGTTCACATGGGGGCTAACCTCAGGGCTTTCCAAAGCACACGTGACATCCAAACACACCCGTGATGTGCTCCTGGGAATCACTGGGTTTGCAAACGACAAGGCTTTCTTCCTGAGCTCCAGGCAGTCACTCCATCCATATTGCTGCTGGTTGTTCGGTTGCTTAGTCGTGTCCAACTCTTCGTGGCCCCAAGGACTGCAGCCCGCCAGGCTTCCCTGTCTTCCACTATCTCCTGGAGTTTGCTCAGACTCATGTCCATTGAGTCAGTGATGCCATCCAACCATCTCATCCTCTCATGCCCCGCCCCCCCCCACGCCCCCATCAACACTGTTCAGTTTCAGGATCAGGCAATCAAGTCACAGAAACTCCACACTTTTTCTCGTGCGGGACGGTACTGTCAATATGCCTTCAAGCGATTCTGCAGTGAGAGACACCAGTACCATCCCTGGCACCTTCGACAATGAAACCAAAAGCACTCAAATAATGGTCTGACAGGGAGCTGACAAATTCCCTTCACATAATAAAAAGCAAAGAGCAATTCTCCTGATGCAGCCCGACAGGAAGCGCTGGCCTGGGCGGGCAGGACAGCGAAACCACCACCACACTCGGGAGAAAGTGGACGCAGCCAGCCTGGGCCACGGGGGACACCAGTGAGCGGGCTCAGGGGCCACGGCCCTGACTCGAGAAGTGATGTGTCTGGACGCCGGCAGAGGAGGAGGGGGAGGCAGCTCGGAGGAGCCACTTCCCCAAATTAGTCAAGAAAGGGAAGAGGAACTCAGCGGCCCTCGCTGATCAGCGAGCCGCAGCCGGCATTAACTCAAAACCACACGGTTCGCATGGTTTTTACAAGCTAGGGGAGCCACACTTGTTATTTGGATGTTCATATGCGAATGGTGTTTTACTCGACTCTCACATAGAAACGGCACAGAAACACACAGGAAGAACAGACACATTCAGACCTTATGGATCTTCCACAGATGGGCTTTCTGAGATTCAGAAGACTTTTGTCTCTATCCCAAACTCTTACTCCAAATATTATTTTATAAACCAATGAATTTCTAGAAGACTCTCTGTATAATAAGGAGAGTCTATATCATATAAGCGAAAAATCACACCTAATATTGAGAATACCTGCAGTTTCTTCTTATCAAAAAGATGCTGAAGGTGCACAGGGCAAGCAGAGAGACAGGCCTGGGCCAAAAAAGGATGCTCCTCTCAAAGACGCCGGCAGCGGGGCGGGGGGGACACACTGGCCTCCCCACAGGAGGTCCCAGCCCCCCTCCACTCTTGCGTTATCATCATGCTGCTGCTGAGCCGCTTCAGTCGTGTCCGACTCTGTGCGACCCCAGAGACGGCAGCCCACCAGGCTCTCCCGTCCCTGGGATTCTCCAGGCAAGAACACTGGAGTGGGTTGCCATTACCTTCTCCAATGCATGAAAGTGAAAAGTGAAGGTGAAGTCACTCAGTCGTGTCTGACCCTCAGCGACCCCCTGGACTGCAGCCTTCCAGGCTCCTCTGTCCATGGGATTTTCCAGGCAGGAATACTGGAGTGGGGTGCCATTGCCTGCTCATCATGCTACAAGGTGTCAAAGAGAACTGTTCATAAACAGGGTTTTTATGCTTTTAAACTTGAACCAGAGCACTTGATTCTATTAGCTAAAGCGCACTGCAGCTAGAGAAGAGCTCAAAGAGGAAGGGAACAGCGCGCTGTTTGAAAAACGGGACATCACCTGCACTTAAGACTGACTCCTTAAACACATTCCGCTCCAGAGAAGCGCTCCCAGCCTGATTAGAGCTGTCTGTGTAAGGTTCTGCAAGGCTAAACGTGCTTTAAATATTTCTCACTGCATAATACGACTGTGTTTCTCAGCTGGGGGTAGGCCATTCAAGCAAACCCTAATCATCACTGCGGATCACCTGGGAAGAAAACCAGGAGGCATTAAAAGCCTCCCCAACAGTCTGCTAGAGGGGCCTGGGTCGGGGGTGACCAGGACTCGCAGGCGGCAGCCCTCAGGGGACCATCTTGGGTTGGGTCAGCAATTGCGGAATGTAAATGATGCTTCTAAAGATGCCTGGAAGAGATCGGAGCCCTTCTTAATCCTCATTCCACAGTCTTCATTTGATCAGTAAATCTACTGTTTCTAGATTATTCGGAAAATAAGGCTAAAAGTAATCAAAATTTCAAATATATCAAAGATCTCTAAGTGTGGAATCCCAATCACGTCAGGCATAGCTATTGACTGCGGTGGAGGAAAGGTTGCATCAGGCAGGAATCTGGGCCAAAAAAAACACGAAGCAGCTTGATAACTACAGCGACGACATCCTCGCTGCTCTCAGGCAGGCACCACCATCTCGGTGAGACGAGCGAAGGGGAATTCCGTGATAAACGCCCACTGCCCTTGCTAGCAGACCCCAGGGTGCCAACAGCACTTCTTTCTCTGCAGCATCACTTCAAACCAACGAGGTCAGAGCACTATGTCACCTGTGTCTGGTGAATTTTAAGATGGTTGTAAATAATCCAGCCGCCGGTTTAAGACTACAGGATCACGGTGTGTAACAGTGACCTGACAAGAGGCTCCCACAGCTCCTGGATCTCAAGACGAAGCGGTCAAGCTGAGACCGGCTGGGCTGAGCCTGTCTGCTCGCGGCCTCAGGGCTTTTGCGCCAAGCCCTGAAGTTGACAAGAATCGCTGGCTTTCGGTCTTTTTCCCTAACCCTGACCTGAGACGAGCATGCCTTCGCGGCATGCCTGCAGCTTTCTCACACGTACGACGTGCATGTTTGCAGCAACCTGCAGTGTCTGAGGGCTCGCTCCATGCTCTCAGTGGTGGAATGTCCTGGTATGAAGACAACAGAGAAAGCTCGCGCTGTGTACATTCTGACTCACGACCACAAGTAGCATGCCCTGAGCTCAGAAACAGAAGCCAACTTCAGGAACCCAGAACTACAGAGTGACAATGCAGAAAGTGCAAGAGTAAACGCGGGAGAGAGAAGGAAAAGGGGCTCCGCAGCCCGCCCCGTGAGGCTGGAAGACACTCAGCACACCTGCCAGCGTTTGCTCCAGCCACATCTGGCACGTGTGTGCAAACCAGCGGCAGAGCTGAGAGAGACAAAGGGCGGCTCCGTCAGGCGGGAGAAAGCTTGACACTTTCTAGGGACGTGCTTCCTTAGAAAAGCCGTGAACTTGTGACGACCCCCACCCCCTCGCCCCCCCCAGGCCCCCCGCCCCCGCACAGACGAACTTCCACTTGACTTTCTCTCCCCATCTGCTTTGCTCAACCATATCCTTTGCGTTTCACTTCCCTTCTGAGTAAAAGCAGAGATGGTCTGCGGGTGGGCTGAGAGCAGAGAAGCCGTGTTCTTTCGGGTCCTGCGGAGAAAGCCATCACGCCAAGTTTTGATGGAGGCCATCAGGCATTCACTTACTAGTTCAGGACCTCAGAATGTTTCCATTTTGGTACAAAATGAGCCGCTACCTAAGAGCCAGCAGGCATTCCAGCCCTTCCTTCTTTCAGGGTCGATTTTCCTTGAGAGAAAAATTCAGACATTCTGTGAACTTCTGCGTAGAATTCTGAGGTAGCAGGAAAGGCGAGAACGGAGGGCACAGCGACATCACTGAATCCCAGGGCTTCAGGCCGAGAGAGACCGCCTGTCTACTTGACCAAAATCTGGTCTCAAACTTTAAAGACTGCCACAGCAGCCCGTCAGGAACCCTCCAAACACGTTCTCTCCCCTTTCCGTGTAGCCAGTTCTCACTCGTGGCCAAGTTTAGACAGAGCAGGTCTTCACAGGCTTCGGGGAGAGTCCCTGACACAGGGGCAGTTCACTCATTCAGCCAGCACTGGAGACATGGTTGCTGGGAGCCTCTGGCTCAGAAGTACCGGGAACCAGGAGCAGGCAGGCAGACAGGTGCCCTGAAGACTCTCCCATCATCTCCCAGGATGATTAAACTGGGCTCATTTGCAAGTAGGGAGGCTTTTAGAACTTACCCCACAGGAACCAGCAAGCCACCCCCATCTTCTCCAACAAGCCTCACCTTCCTTCACTCCAGTTCTTCCTTCCAAAGGCGAGGGCGCTGCTTCCATAGATGGCAAAAGGCAAGCTTGCTGAAGCCCGCAGGGACTGCGCTGAGCTGTCTGCACCCCCAGGAAGGCGGCCACGCTCAACTGAGGACGATTTGGGAAGAGAAAGGTGAGCAGTGTCTGCAGGTCAGCACAGCTCATATTCTAGTGTAAGAATTAACAATGGAAACAGCAGCTCAGCACGCATCTGGGGAACGGAGATGAAAGCCTAACTCACATCTTCTTCTGCCATGGAGAGCGCAGTCGTGTTAATGTGGGGGTTCGTGGGGCTTTCCCGGTGCTTCCATCGTGGAGTCCACCCGCAATACAGGAGACACAGGCTCCACCCCTGGTCCAGGAGGACCCCGGTGCCACGGAGCAGCGAAGGCCGCGGGCCCCAAGTACCAAGCCCGAGTGCCTGGAGCACGTGCTCCACACCAGGAGAAGCCGCCGCGCTGAGGAGCAGGGGCACGGCGACTGGCGAGCAGCCCCCACTCACCGCGACTCCAGGAGCCCCCAGAGCAACCAAGGCTCAGCACAGCCGAAAAATGAAGATTTAAAATGGGAATTCAGTAGCGTATTCAGGTCACTCTTTTCCTAGCAAGTCAAGGTTTTCCCCCTCTGCCCAAGAGGCAGCCAGGAGGGGGAGCACGCGTGCCTGGGCAGCAAGGCGACAGGTGGCTGCCATCCTGCGGCCGTGCTGGAGGCAGGGGGCCCTCCTCACCAGGGCCGGGCACTCTCTGCGAGTCCGCTTGTTAGACTTAAGACCTGAGCTCTGAGCAGTTAGAGCCCGCCAAGACTCCAAGAGTGAGGATGGCCGGAAGCGATCTTCTCGGGTCAGAAAAGGATGAGCCACAGAGGCAGCCACCAGGCAACGCGGGACTGGAGCCACCGTGAAAACCTCGCACCTGCCCACCAGGCAGGGATGCCACCCGGCAGGGACTCCAGGACGGGGCCCAAGTCAGCACGTGAGCTCAGGGGCATCTGGGCCTCTATGGTTACCCTGACAGGCAATGATGCTGTAAATTCCACTGTGGGTTTGGCAATTTTCAAATAGTCTTTTTATTTTGTTTTAAAAGGAAAAAAAGGCCAGAGTTCCAGGATCTCTTCAGGTGCTGTGAAGGTGACCCCACGCGAGCAGAGCACAGCGAAGGTTCTGGCGCCCACAGCAGCTGCCCTGAGTGGGGGCCGGGACCCTGCCCAGCGGGAGGGAGGAAGAGGACAGGCAGGCTTCGGGGCTGCGGCCGGGACCAGGGCCCCGCCCTCCGTCCCCGGAAGGACTCGGCTTGTTTAACGGTCTGTCACCCTCTCCCGCGCCTGTACGGGCCTCCCTGGTGGCTCAGATGGTGAAGAATCTGCCTGCAATGCGGGAGACTCGGGTTCAGTCCCTGGGTTGGGAAGACCTTCTGGAGGAGGGCATGGCTACCCACTGCAGTGTTCTTGCCTGGAGAATCCCATGGACAGAGGAGTCTGGAGGCTACAGTCCATGGGGTCGCAAAGAGTCAGACACGACTGAACAACTACACTTCCCCGCACGTGTAAGATGAGTGTAATCACAGCGCCTGCTCAGAACTGTCTGGTGGACCGAACAGACTGATCTCTGCATGACGCCTCGCACGTGATGGGCGCTCGTCAGCCACTGATATCATCAGGGTCAGTCCTGAAAAGCCTCCGTGGCCACTCTGGACGGGGTGACAGACTGTTGCACCTGGCTCTGCACGTCCGCCCGCAGAGGGCACCTGGCTCTGCACGTCCGCCCGCAGCAGGCAGCCACACCCTCCAGCCCCCCACAGCCCGCCCCTGCAGTCTGAACTCCCCATCACTCACTCACCCCGTCTCTCCTGCCCTTGTCCCCTGCCTACCCACCAGGAACACCAGGGGCTACGTGATGCTGTTCTGCCCCACGTTCTGCTCAGCCCCGACCCTCGCCCCTCTCTTCTGGGCCCACTCGCTGCTGGGCCACACAGCGGCTGCCCACCCTGCAGGCTAGAGGATGCCGCCGCCCAAGAGGTGGTGACCGTGCAGCCTCCATCCTCAGTCACCCGCCCTCGTAAGAGCAGTTAACCAGGGTGCAGACTCCGTCAGGACGAGTTCTTGCAAATACTCACAGGTGATTAAGAAAAGGCCACAACCAAGGCGGCATCTCACCATCCACCCACTCATTCACTCAACATCGCGGGAATGCCCGCTGTGTCCCTGGTCCCAAAGAGTCACCCAGGACAGGGGGGCACACACGATCTGACGGTGCTGGTAGCCCGTCACGTACAGCTGCCTGACCTCCACGGAGACCGTCCGCCACTTGGGGCAGGTGGAGGCGGGGCCAGAAAGCTGTCTTGCTCCTTTGAAGATAAACTCGTGTTGCAGGAAGTTTAAGAAAATGTTTGGTCTTTATGGAAACCAAAGAATATGCTTTAAGAGTATACACTCTTAGAAAATTAGGTGGTTTGGTTTAAAAAGCTCTGACAAAGGTATTCCTGAATGAATCGCTTAGGAGTCTCGGGAATACCTTTGGGCCAAAAGTTAATAATTTACAGCTGATAGAGTATAGGTAACCTGCCACTTTACAGCAAGCTTCTAATCTCTGGCGGATCACAGAGAATTACAAAGGGCATGCTCTTCAAGTGCGAGCCAACCCAGAGTCCACCTGGTGCTACTCTGACGCCCTGCTCCCCGAGGAAGAAAATCCGGAGGAGGGGCATCTCCATCTCGCTGTTTTCTAAAGGAAAATGGCACCAAACTTCCTGACAGCATCTTTCTCAGTCATGGTTAGACACAAATGTTGCCGAGTCTAAAGTCAGCAGAGACTACATGGGCCTCACTACAAGACACAGGGGCTTCACAGCTGGCTCAGGGGTGAAGAGTCCATCTGTCAGTGCAAGGAGACACAGGAGACTCAGGCCCGATCCCTGAGTGGGGAAGGTCCTCTGGAGGAGGAAATGGCCACCCACTCCAGCGTTCTTGCCTGGAAAATCCCGTGGACAGAAGAGCCTGGTGGGTCTTGCGTGACTGGGCGTGCAGGCACTGCTCCACTGGAGATACTCTTTTCTTGCCACATCACGTGGCATGTGGAATCTTAGTTCCTGGACCAGGGATCAAACTCGAACCCCCTACATTGGCAATGTGGCATCTTAACCACCGGGCCACCAGGAAGTCCCTCCTGGAGGACATTCTTCAGGGAAAGTGCTCTCTTTTCATCACAAGCATATGGTGGTGGTCCAGGGCAGTCTCAGCCACCAACCACTGCCTGCTCACCGTCAGGGTAAATGCCAACACCACGGAATAGCAAGAAACACTTAGTGTTACCAAGACGACAAGCCTGACCTTGAAGAGCCTCTGAAAAGCTAAGACCCCCAGGGACCCACAGACCATGCTTTGAGGATGACCGGCCCCAGTGGGCAAGGAAACGAAAGGGACTTCAAGGCGGTTTCTCACTTTCTATTTTTACAGTAAGGACATAATCACCCTTAAATGTTGAAGTGTATCTGAAAGAACAATCTGGCCTGTTTTTGAGGATTTCAGGATTCTCAAATGACCAACAACAATCAAACACAGAAAACGCTAACTCTACACACAGACCAGCATCTCTAAGCCGAAAAGCCAGAAACCCTCAGTCCAGAGGCAAACACACATCTGAGGAAACCGGCTGCTCAAGTTCAAGAGTTCAGCTACTCGAGAACGTCAGTGAATTGGGATGAAGTTCATAGGAACACTCTCGGAAACCAAGAGTGTCAACACATCCACTTTCTGAGAAGGGGGAGGCACTGCGTCCTTGCACCGGGACACTTCACAGCTTCAGCCACTGCAAACCGTCCTGCAAACCAGGCAAGTGCGAAGCTCAGGAGAAGGTTCAGGGGCAAAGTCACAGAGCAGTCACTTCTGAGTCTCCATTTGTGGATTCACTTACCAGTTGTTAAATTATCCTGGGAAGTCTTTCGGCAACACTCACAACATACACAGAAAGACACTCCAGTACTCTTGCCTGGAGAATCCCACGGACAGAGGCACCTGGAGGACCACGGTGCACGGGGTCCCAAGAGTCAGGCACGACTGAGCGACTAAACCATGGCGGTGAGCCCTCAAATAAAGAAAAGTCGTCCCCCAGCAGCGGCGACGTGCGTGACTCGGTGATTCTTGTAAAACAAGAACTTCTCTTGGTATCTCCTACAAAATTAAGAGACTCCCAAGGCAGAAATGCATTCACACGTCCAGCGTGGGCCTTTGTGGAGGGGACCAAGGAGACGCAGAGCAGCCCTTGGCAGGCTGGCGCGGCATCAGGGAAGACGCCTGGCTGGTACCCAGGGCTTACGTGAAGGGATGGAAGGCACAAACGCACAGACACACAAGACGGGCTGAGCGACCGGCAGGACCTACTGACTGGGTCTGACTTCCATCTGGACTCTCATTTCCTCTATTTAGGGCTAGGGTTATTCCGCTCAATGTTCTGTAATAACCTAAGTGGGGAAAGAACTCGGAAAAGAATAGATCCATGCTTAACTGACTCACGCGGCTATACCCCTGAAACTAACCCCGCATCGTTATTCCACCGGGAAAGCGAAAGTGACTCCGCTGGGTCCAACTCTTTGCAACCCCAGGGATTACACAATCCACAGGATTCTCCAGGCCAGAGCACTGGAGTGGGCAGCCTTTCCCTTCTCCAGGGGATCGTCCCAACCCAGGGATTGAACCCAGGTCTCCCGCACTGCAGGCGGATTCTTTACCAGCTGAGCCATAAGGGAAGCCCTACTCAACTATACTCCAATATAAAGCTTAAAAAATAGAAAGAACACTAGAGCAAACACCTACATGTGAACCTGTCCTCAAAAACTTAACTTTGTGAGACGTAAACAAGTTCAGAGAGAGAGAGGATATACCATCTAGGGCTATTAGATACACTTAAGCAGGCATGAAACATTTCCGAAGTTTTCCCTTCCACAGAAAGAGCACTAGTCTTGATTAAAAATGCTCATTCATCAACAGAACCCTGTGCACAGGATGCCAAGATGAAGGTGTTACCTGCCTGAATGTAGCATTCCCACATGGCACCCTGAGACCCAGAGAAGCATTTCAGACCACTGAAGGGGAGCCGCTGGAACTCCCCTCCCCCGTATTTCATGAATGTTCCACGTTTCACAAGCAGACCTCAAAAATGCTACTAAATTTCCTCCAGCCATCACTTAAGTAGTAAGTCAAAAACTTGCCAAAAATTGAGGTTTTCTGATAACTGCCAAATACTATCTCAAAGGTGCTAGACTTCCCCCACATCAAACCAACGAACAAGAAGCAAATGAACTGGTTTGTATCTGGCCTTCTCTTTCTCAGCCCTAATCACAGTGAGGGTAAAATGAGTATTCACGCTAAACATCGATGTAAGAAGTCTAAAACCATTTTCTTTTTTAAAGAAACCAGATAAACCAAGACACACATAGTCAGATAACAAGTTACAGGTGGAAACATTCTCGTTTGGTTGGGTCCATTCCAACACGTATCTGGTGCTGTAACACCCAAGCTGCGCTTTAAATCATTGATTCACACAATTAGCTGGCACAGAATAAGTATTTTCTCATTTTCACAAGCTACTTTTCAATGTTTAACTTATAATGTTAAAATGTCTGACAACCTTCAGTCTAAAACGCTGCCCTAAAATGCAGTGCTTTCAATAAATTATACCACTGCTGCTGCTGAGTCGCTTCAGTCATGTCTGACTCTGTGTGACCCCATAGACAGAAGCCCACCAGGCTCCCGTCCCTGGGATTCTCCAGGCAAGAACACTGGAGTGGGTTGCCATATCCTTCTCCAATGCAAGAAAGTGAAAAGTGAAAGTGAAGTCGCTCAGTCATGTCCGAATCTTAGCGACCCCATGGACTACAGCCCACCAGGCTCCTCCGTCCATGGGATTTTCCAGGCAAGAGCACTGGAGTGGGGTGCCATCGCCTTCCATTACAAAGGTACTAATCAACAATCGCTGGAAGGCAGTCAGCACAACCTTATAGCTAGAAGGTCTCCGAAACACTGAATAATAAAGCTTAAATTTTTTCCTTCTCAATATTTTTCTTTTTGCATAATTTCAATTTTATCTGCAAATAATGTATCATCAACCTATAGTTGCCTGTGACAGTCTATTTTGATTAGACCATGTTTTCCAGTAAATCTTCCTTATTCTGTGTATCATCCATCCACCGAACAGAGGCCCAGGAAGTGAATTAATGTCAATGCCAATTTTCATAATGCATAGTTGAGAGTAGCCTTCTTCGTGTTGTGGGCGGTTCTAACAGCAAATTAGATAAATGCTTAAACCCTCGTCCAGCCCATTTCAAAACGAATTTCAGGTTTTAATGCCTTTGAGCTGCTTACACATTGCCAATTCCCAAGAAACACACTCAGGTGTACCTCCGTACTCAAGACAGTCTTCACAGGCTGCGTGCGATGCTCAGGAAGGAACGCCGCAATCACTGGCCTGCTGACTGAAATTCCGTTCATGCATGGTAAAATGCAACACTTCCGCTAATGTGCTCACTTAACTGCAACGAAGGACTTCTTTCAACAAGAAATGCAAAATGTTCCCAGTAGCGGAATCACACCGCCTTGAATGCGCGCATGGAAACTGTGCTGATCTCCAGTCTGACCACTCCTGGGGCACGTCTGGGTTCGAATGGATAGGTGAGAGGCGGGGTACAAATGAGGAGAGGCGACCTAGGATCCAGAGTCGTGTCAATGCATTTAACTCAAACCCCAACAGGACGCCCGCTGGACAAGTACAAGGTGAGCGTCACTGCGTCCACACAGCAGTGTAAACATTGACTCCCAGGCTTTCATTTTCAAAGCCAGGAAGACGGTCCAGAGGTCACCTGGGAAAGGCTTTTAGTCTTGAAATTAGATTTCCTGGAAATGAAGTGTCTTCTACAGATGAAGCTGCCAAGAATTCAGTCAGACGCACACACGAGACAAACCCTCGTGGAGCTCAGCCCCCTCGCCCAGCAGGCTGAGAATCACGTGAGGTTTGTGAAGGCAGAGGGTCTTTGCTTGGATCCCTCTGGCCTCAGGCTCCGGGCTTCCCTGGTGGCTCAGGCAGTAGAGGTCTGCCCGCAATGCAGGAGACTCGGGTTCGATCGCTGGGTTGGGAAAATCCCATACAGAAGGGAATGGCAACCCACTCCTGTATTCTTGCCTGGAGAATTCCATGGACAGAGGAGCCTGGCGGGCTACAGCCCGTGGGGTCACAAAGAATAGGACAAGACTGAGTGACTAACACTTTCACTTTCCTACCAATGGTGGAAATCCAAAGGGTCGCACCTGTTTTACACACTTGATGTTTTAACTGCCAGACTCACATCCAACCTCAGTACAACAGATTCAGACCCACCAGCATCTTTTCCAGGACACTGAAAACCCCAGAAAAGCTCTATAAAGCTCCGTGAGGCTGCCTGGACAGCATCCTCAGTCTCGCCAGAGACTCCTGGCAGGATGGAGAGACTGATAATTAGCCACCTGGGAGCCGGTTTCATTTGGGATTCCAACCACAGCCTGAGGGAACCCAGACAAGCCTTTTGTTCACCAGTGCTCTCCCCATTGTACAGATGCTGACATTTTTACAAAGTATCTGAAAGTAACTGACGCAAGCTTTTCTGAGCAAGTCATCCTAGTTAAGAGATTATACCCCATAAAGAAATCATTTTTAATTCAATGTTGCGTTTCTTTCTTAATGGGAGATCTGTAGTCAGAATGAGCCAAAAAATATATATATATAGATAGATAGATATATGTATATATATCAATGTGCTGAAACCTAGAGGCAAATCTTTGTCATCCTGGCTTTCTTAGATATCTGTGGCCAGGTTT
Source organism: Ovis canadensis (assembly GCF_042477335.2). Taxonomy (NCBI): domain Eukaryota; kingdom Metazoa; phylum Chordata; class Mammalia; order Artiodactyla; family Bovidae; genus Ovis; species Ovis canadensis. The sequence goes on along the minus strand of NC_091255.1, from coordinate 70,648,964 downwards.
TTGGGGGGGTTGTTTGGCAACTGGCAATCACTAATGGGTTTCTGCCAGCTCTCATCACTCAACCCACTAACTCAGTGTATGACAGCGTAAACTGGGGCAGGCTTTCAAATCTGACAGCTGGCTGGAAAGAAGGGAAGGAAGCCACTTTTTCTCCCCCGGTAGAGAGGTGAGGATAATGCATGCCAGTCTTTCTGCGCATAAACCATCATCCTTGTCCGGGAGGGAGCCCTGAAGCCCTGTGCCAGGCACACAGGCACAGAAAGCCGGGCAGAGCCCAGCAATGCAGCTGCTCTCTCACCAGAATGCTTGGCTTTGTGAGGCTAAATGAGAAGGTGCCAATGCATGGCCGTCTGCCAGAAATTGTCAACTTTCTCCCATTCAGGCTGTAGTGCCGACTGGGGGGATTAATTTTACCTGCAAAGGAACAGAAGTTCAATTACTGGGTTACAAATACTCAGAGAAATAGGCTCCGCCTACTAGGAACTTCTAAATCGACATTTTAAAGCCAACTAAACGTTAACTGTCTGCTCTAACTGTGGAATGCAAATAGCAGTTACAGATATTACTAAATATGTGGTGATGGAACGCGAATGCTGAAGACACTGAAATACAGGCAGATGTTTTCCCTGTGAAAGGCCCACCGGACCTGATCCAGAGAGAATCACCACGGAGACCGGTGGTCCAGGGGCAACGCCTACGGACGACAACACCGATACTCAACACTGTCCACTCGGGAGAGCAAGGGGTGAGCAGCCAGACCGGGCCCATCAGTGAGGGCACCTCGGGGCTGGGCGCTGCCGCGCGGGGGCCCTCCACAACTCCTCACCTCACAACTGCCTCCCACAGGTCTCTGAAGACTGTGTGTCGATGCCTTTTGACAAAGTAACCAAAGACCATCACAGGGAGGACCGCGGTCGCCGCCTTCCCTGCGGCCTGATGGGAGGGAAGTGGACGGACTGAAATTCCAGGAAGGGGGTCTCCGCTGCCTGACGAGGGCCTGCCGGCTCGCTCGTGCTGTGAGCTCGAGGGCTTCTGCGGCCTTCCCGGGGTGGCTGCGGACGCCGTGCTGGAGGAATTAGCGCTGATTCAGGGGCGGAGGAGAGGGCAGAGGTCAGTCTTCCAGCGTCAGTGCTGCGAGGACCAGGCCGCAGCCAGCCCCCAGCAGCCTGGGAACGGCGACGAGCCCAAAACAAGGAAAAGATGAGCCAGAGCCTGAGGAAGCAACAGAGCAAGATGAGTGCGCAGCCGCGCTTGGCACGGCCGGGAGTGGAGCGCCCCAACACACCAGAGGCAGCCCTTCTGGATTCCGGTCTTGGCTGGAGGAGTCGAGGCGAGGGAGCAGCTGCCTTGGGAGGGTTGTTGGAAGCTGCTGGTGTACAGGCCAGAGAGTGTCTGCAGAGGCTTCTTTTCTAGCAGGACAAAGCGGAAGCTCCCGGGCATGTCATCTCAAAGTCCGACGCTGGGCACCGTAGCTGAGTCAGGTAACACCTGCCCCTCTCCTTCCACAGGCGAGCACACGGAGGGGATGGAGCGATGGAGACTGAGGGTCTGAATTGAGGGGGAACAGCAAGCGGGGGCGAGCCTGTAGCCCTGCTTCTTAGAATGCAGCTGACTTTACACGACGCCTCCAGCACGACGTACGCAGCCACCCCGGGAAGGCCGCAGAAGCCCTCGATCACACAGCACGAGCGAAGGGCTCTTCTCTGGAACACAGCCTCTTCCCTGCCAAGGAGCCAAAGCTCAACAACCCACACCAAGAACACGACGACGGAGTCTCCCGGGTCCACTGCAGACCAGAGCTTGCTCAGACTCACACAGCTCCGCTCCTCCCTGCATCCCACCCTCAGCCTCTGATTTCTTTCAATAACATCATTGTGGAGAACTAGCATCATGCTGCAAAGTTCTAGTATCTGAATGGTTCACAAATGGATTTACGGCTGCCGCTGGGTTCCCTGAAAGACGTATTATACGCACTCTCTCGCTGAGAGCATTCATAAACGTACCCCTACACCTGCACTCGCCTTCCTACAGAGAGCTGGGTAGTTATACCTGGAAAACTGTTCACTTAAATTGCTTTAATGGTTTCTAAGTAAAACACAGCTCAGTGATTCATTTTTCCATTTGATTGGCCAAGGACATGAATTATAGCTCACAGGATAAACTCATAAATAAATAGTGCTAGTATCTTAGTCGGGAGCTATAATGCAACATGGAATTAGCGATTTCTACTCGTCCATCACGGACTCGCTCCTATGATGAGCATCCCACAGGCAGGTTTGCAGGTGTGTAGAACAGTAAATCCTTTATCATCATAAGTACATAATAAAGCCCCTCCTCCCCAGGTCAGGGTTGGGAATACGCCACTGCAGGCTCACCTGGAGCGCAGAAGTGCTTCAGAGGGGCTAGTCTTAGCATTTAGAATGTGGCGTGTTAAACCAGGCCACAGCGGCTCAGGTATTCCCAGAATAGGATTCCTCAGCAAGTGCCATTCACAAGCATCACGTGTCCGACTCTGCGACCCTATGGACTGTAGCCCGCCAGGCTCCTCTGTCCGTGGGACTCTCCAGGCAGGAATGCGGGAGTGGGCTGCTATTTCCTCCTCCAGGGGACCCCTCTTGCATCCCCTACACTGGCAGGCGGGCTCTTTACCACTAGTTGGGAAGCCCTCGACCACCATGACAAGACGTCAGAAAGCCCCGGTGGATGCTGACACGACGCGGCTGAAGTCAGTGCCGCGCTCTACCGGGCACCTGGAGCTGACGACACTGTCAATCAGCCACACTCCAACAGAAACAAGAGCTTAAAAACACAGCAGCGCCATGGACTTGACCACAGATCGAATCCTATGAAGTCCATCGATCCATAAATACCACTGTGCGTGCTGGGAGAAATCAAGACCACCGTTCCTGCAGAGGATGCGACCGGGCAGGTGGGCAGTGGGTTTCAGGTTGATACAGGGGCCAGTGACATCACTGATGAGGAAAAGGAAGTTGTGCATGAAACTCATCACAGACGTGATCCTTCCAGCATCTTCCTTCAGCATCAAGCCTGTCAAATTTGGGAACTCTCCTCTAACCGACTTCCAACATTGTCCCTGAATGTCTTTCTCATGTATTAAATGTTTCATCTTTTTCTCTTCAAAAAAACAAAACAAAACTGATTCCACAAAGATTGCAGCCCACCCTGTCTGGGGCCTCCTGCACCCCAGCTCTACTACTCATCCCTTCTCTGCCTCGTCTGTGCCTTCTCCCTCAAAACCAGGAGGTCCTCAGGGCTGCGGTCATGAGCGAGATGTATGCAGGTTATAAGATGGGGCTTCCTCCTTGCCTTTGCCACCTGGAGCCACTTAATCTACTGCCTCAGTTTTCTCATCTGTAAACTGGGCTGCGGTGGGGACCGGGTGGGCTCACTTGCGGACAGCTGTGGAATGCGGTGGACGTGGAGCTAGCCCCCACCACATGGGCCAACCTAAGGGTCGCTGACCTCTTCCCTTCCACTAAAACACGCTTGAGTCCTTTCCTCTTTTCAGAAAAGTGCCTCCCGACCTCTTTTCCCACCTTTCCGCTCTCTTTCCTCTTGAGCTTCTTTAAAGAATACTTCACATTCGAGGTCTCCACCGCCTCCCTAAACATTTAACTGAAGTCAGCGTCCCACAGCCACAGAGACGGAATCCCACCGACGCGGCTGCATCTGAAGGAGCTGACCACTCCTTCTGGGAGGGCAGCCCTACTTTCTTTGCCCCCGTGACCCCACCATCCCTCTTGGCCCCCCGCTAACCGAGGGTTACTTCCAGCTCCCTCAGAGGGTGCGGCCCACTGCTCCACCTTGCAACCTGTCTTGAGGCCCTTCATGCACTTTGAAAGTTTTTGCCACCATCGGAATCTAAAGGGTCCCTGGAGCACACCCCCACTCCGACCCCGGCCAGGCAATGCCCTGGGACCACTGTGTGTCTGTCTCGAGACACATCGACCTCAAGATGTGCCCAAGACCAAGACCTGGGCGTGGCCTGCAGGAGCCCCTCCTCCTCACCAGCTACACGCAGATGGCAAATGGCGGCTGCTGTATGAAGTGCTTCGTAAACCCCGTCGTCTGTCATCATCCCTCAAACACTGGCCTAGTTCAGCCCTCATCTCATCTAAACTGTCACGGATCTCGTTGCTGGCAGAGCAAGGCTCACACACCAGGAAGCTTCCCCGGCTCCCATCTCTGACCAGGTCAAACCCCAGCTGTGGACACACACCAGGCCCACTCTGCGGTCTCCCCCGCCTTCCACCGATGCCCAGTGCCTGGGGAGCTGCCCTCCACGCGTGAGGCCCGACCACACGGGCTCCACACACACTCCCGACCAGCAGGGGAGCTCCCATCTCATCTGCAAGGAGCCCTCCTTCTCCCCGCTCCCCCTCGTCGCCGGGCTCCTGCTACAGCCTGTACCCCCCACAACCCCCTATCACCGCCCCCCACACAACCTGCCTGCCTCTCAGCAGCCCCGTGAAGGTCTGGGTCCTGGTCGTCTTTGTCTTCTCAACTGGTACTCAGCAGGATTCAATGTTTACAGGACTGAATAACTCCATTTAAACACTGACAGGGTGTCAAGGCCTGGAATACTCTTCTGCAGTCAGTACTCAAGAGACAAGGATGTTTTAAACATTCTCCTTCTGAGTAGTGTAGCGGGCAAATGTGGGTAGCTCTCAAGCGGTACTTGACTTGTTTACACCTGTGAGGCAAAGTCTGATGTAACAGATCAGACTGACCTCACGGCCATCAGGACGGTTATCAAGGAAACCAGCGCCCGCTGTGTCAGGGCAGAGAGACTGCAACCTGCGTGCCCCGCTGCGCGGCTGCAGGATGGCGCAGCTGCTGTGGGAAGCAGCACGCGTTTCCTCGGATGGGAGCCAGAACTGCCCCTCACCCAGCAGCTCCTCTTCTGGATGCAAACGCAAAAGAAGCGAGAGCAGAGTCTCAGAGAGGCACTGGCACAGCTTCCACACTCACGTTCACAGTAACGCCGTTCACGATAGCCAGGATGTGAAAGTCGCCCAGCTGTTCCTCCACAGATGACGGATTAACCAAATGCGGTGTGCACACACAGGAACAGCATTTAACTACAGGCCACAGGGCCGCAGAGTCCAGCACGAGTGAGCGACTAGCACTGACTTACAGTTTCGTGCGTCCAACATGGATGCACCTTGAGGACATCATCCTAAATGAACACACGAGGCAGAAAGAAATACTGGCTCCACTTCCGAGTATCTACAGCCAACAGATTCACAGGAATGATGTGGAATTGGGGCCACATGGGGCCAGGGCACATTATCTAATGGGTAGAGTTTCCTTTTTGCAAGACAGAAAAGCTGTGAGGATCTGCTGAACTCAGTATTGCTGGACTGTAGAACTGAGCGCTCAGCTGCGTCTGACTCTTGGCAATGCCACGGACCGTACCCACCAGGCTCCTCTGTCCATGGCATTTCCCAAGCAAGACTACTGGAGCGGGTTGCCATTTCCTTCTCCAGGGGATCGTCCTGACCTAGGGATCAAACCCGTGTCTCTTACGTCTCCTGCACTGGCAGGTGGGTTCTTCACCACTGCACCATCTGGGAAGCCCACTGAACTCTATACTCTTAATACTAAATATTCAATACAAGATCTACTATCTTAACCACCTTTATGTTATCATTAGAAAAGGAACTACTGGACACCTACTCCTTGGAAGGAAGATTATGACCAACCTAGATAGCATATTAAAAAGCAGAGACATTACTTTGTCAACAAAGGTCCGTCTAGTCAAGGCTATGGTTTTTCCAGTAGTCATGTATGGATGTCAGAGTTGGACTATAATGAAAGCTGAGCACCAAAGAATTGATGCTTTAGAACTGTGGTGTTGGAGAAGACTCTTGAGAGTCCCTTGGACTGCAAGGAGATCCAACCAGTCCATCCTAAAGGAGATCAGTCTTGGGTGTTCATTGGAAGGACTGATGCTAAAGCTGAAACTCCAATACTTTAGCCACCTCATGTGAAGAGTTGACTCATTGGAAAAGACTCTGATGCTGGGAGGGATTGGGGGCAGGAGGAGAAGGGGACAACTGAGGACGAGATGGTTGGATGGCATCACTGACTCGATGGACATGAGTCTGAGTGAACTCCGGGAGTTGGTGATGGACAGGGAGGCCTGGCGTGCTGCGGTTCATGGGATCACAAAGAGCTGGACACAACTGAGCGACTGAACTGAACTCGTTGAAAATTTGATAAATTTTAAAGCAAACACCCCAAATCTCATTTATTGCTTTAAAGAAATGATGAGGTTTTTTTTTTTTATGATTTGTGATAAAACTATCATTTTCTTCAAAAAGCCATAAGAAAATTCCAGTTGATCGTATGAACACAGTGTCCAACCCGCAGCTCGCGCCCATGGCGCTGCTCCTTGATGCGTTCCACAGCCGAACAGCCTGGGTGTTCCATCTCTGAACTGGATCTGAATCTACATGAGAAGATGCAGAACCAGAACACACAAAACTCGAGCAGACAAAATTAAGTCTTTGGAAAAAGCACAGGTTTCATTTGTAAAGCGGACATAATGACTGCCTGCTTCCTGCACCGAAATCTCTGGATGCTTTTAACAGCAGCAAGACACAAGATTGTTTTAAACGAGTGCGTGAGATTATGCTGTGATTCTACAAGTTAAAGGAACATTCGAGCAGCCTAACACCAGCCACCTCCACATCACCCACCCGCCTTTCCTGTTCTGTAACTACAGACACCTGTGGTTCTTCCTTGACCCCGGACACCGACACGCATCTCCCCAAACAGTGGAAGGCTCCCCGTGTTGCTTGAAGCACCGCCGTCTCGTCTGAGCTCCTGCGGTTCCTCGGGTGTTGCCCTGCCCTGCCCTGCCTGGCATCTCTCCACACCGCAGTGCCTTCCTCGCGCAAACCCCTGTCATCCACTTCTCCTTTTATCTGCCCAAACAGCCCACATCAACTCTGATGTTTCCCTAAGACATCTCAAAGGCAACCTGAGTCCCTGTTCATGCGAAGAGACCTGACGGTGTCGGCAGGCGGCCGTGAGCCCGCCTGCCGTGGGTGAGACCACCACAGGCGCCCGTCAGTCGTCCCAGCTGCCGTCTCCACGGCTCTGAGAGTCACCCTGACGTCATCTCTGCTTTGCTCACCTCCCAGCTTAAGGATGCTGGGCCTGCACTTTGGAATCAATGCAATCCCCATTCCTAGCTGCCCACTCACAGCTGGGTGATTCCAACAAAATCATCCGAACACCCTGAGCTTCAGTTGTATCATCAGTAAGCTGAAGCCAACAGTACTCATGTGCGCTGTTATAAGGATTAACCACAGAAAGAAGGTCCTGGGCTTCCCGGCCTGCTACAGAGTCACTGGAAAAGGTGTTCTAGGGACCAGGTGCTCCGGGGGAGGGAAGGCTACGGGCCTCTGGGGTCTAGACAGCATCACCGTGTTTTCTGGAGCTTCTGCACTGTGCAGAGACCATGCAGAAGGTCTCAGAACTGAGGAGGCTGACCAGACCAGCAACCCTGCAGCGGGGTGATAACCTCCAGGAATAATCCCCCGAGGGGTCACAGCCAGACCCCCGTGACACCTGCTGAGGTTACCACAAAGTCCAGAGCACCTGGACACGTGCAAGCCCTCTCATGCTGAGCAGACCTTATTTAAGAAAAAAAGCAAGGACGACCAGCTGTGAGCCATGTACCCAGCACCCCTCAGCAAGACATCTGTTCCTCACCAGGCAAGGATGAGGGCTCCGAAAGAGAGGCTAAAAACAGAAGAAGTGTCTTTAAGTGTACTTTCTTTCTTATTTTAAAAATCTGCATCAAAATGGTATACCTAGCATCGAGTTAACAACCCCCTTGAAAACTGTAATCGCCAGCACGGGCTGGGCTGCACGGGGAGTGGGGAGGACACCCACACCATAGGAAAGAATGTGACCTCAGGCGGTGTTTCCGGAAGGTGGCCAGCAGCCCCCCAGGAAAAGCCCCAAAAATGCCTGTTCCACCTAGTAGTTTCACTCTCAGCAACTTATACTGCAATATTTAATTTCCATACAAATATGTAGAAAGACATCGCAGCATTACTTATAATGAAAAATAACAAGCAGGTCAATCAAAGTTAAATCGGTGACAGCGCCCATAAGGTAGGCTATGCAGTCATATATTCTCGAAAGTCACTTAAGAACAAGAACATCACGCCAAATATAAGAAAGAACTGCGTGAAACAGCGTGGAAGGATAGATTTCGGGAGGAAGAGGAAAAAGATAGGGGATTATGAGCTATTTACGCTCTTGTTTCTTTTTTCAGATTAGCTCTAAAGACCATATTATCTATGCAACCCAACAGGCGGGGAGGTGACTTGCAGACCCTCTGCTTGTGTCTGCAAGCAGACCTGGCCTGTCTCCATCCTTCCCCTCCTCGCGCTCTCACACACAGCTCTTCCCACTGGTTTCCAGCACCGCCTTTATAAACCAACTCTGAACCAAGGCCTTGATTTGCAGCTGAACCAGAAAAAAGTGAGATGGAAATTATCTTAATTCCATTCAACAAGCAGGATTTTACCCAGTCCAAAGGCTCTGAGTAGGTGGCACGAAAACTATACTGAGTAATCACGTTCTTAAGTTTGAAATTAATAGCTACGATGTTCAATAAAGTAACTGTTTAAACCTGTACCAAAGTGATACTAAAAACAGGCTGCCAGTGGCACTGATTTTCCCCAGTGTGAGACTTTCCAGGTTAAACTGAAGGTTGGAGGAACTCCTCATCGTTGAGGAAAGCAGGGGAAAACACAGGATCTGCGCACTTTCTCAGGAAGGTTGCTGGGCTCTCTTCCCCACTGTCACCTCCCGGAACATGGAGGGACTCCTGTGCATGTCCTCAGAGCATCCTGGGGCCGGGACAGGACCCCAGACGGGACCGTCCGAGTGAAGCCAGCTGTCTGAGTCAGCTGACATGAGGGAAGCAATTGACCACAAAGCGTGGGCTACATCAGCAGCAGACAAGCCAGGTCTGTTGTGGGAAGCGCTCCTCATCTTCAGGGCACGGGATGCTGTTCAAAAGGTGCCACCTGACGCCAAGGGGACCCGGGCTACCGCCCCCGCAGGCCCGCCCCGTCCACGTTGCAAGCCCACATGTCAACTGAACGCTTGGCATTTCAGAATAGAACTAAGAGTTCATGGCGAAGTGCCTGTAGGAGCGGGGCTTCCCTGCTGGCTCCGTGCTCAAGAACCTGCCTGCAATGCAGGAGCCTCGGGTTTGCTCCCTGGGTGGGGAAGACCCCCTGGAGAAGGGAATGGCTGCCCGCTCCAGTATTCTTGCCTGGGAAATCCCATGGACAGAGGAGCAGGGCGGGCTACATGCTTGGCATGGGGCTGCTCTTAGCGCGGGGCCGCTGAGAGTCGGACACAACTCAGCAACTAGCCAACAGCAGTGGGAGCTCAGTCACTGACTGCCGATAAGGAGCTGCTGCATTTGACTGACTGACGCCACTGGGTGACTGAGTCAGAGCTCTGGGAGTTTTCACCCCGTGAGCATGGAGGCCCCTCCAGCAGGCACCACGGCAGACGCAGGGGACAGAACCGTGAACCGGCCGGTCCTCAACCCCAGGGAGCACCGGGAGGAGGAAGGGGGAGCCTCCCGGGTGCGTCACCACCAGGCACATCTGTGCAGCAAGCCGGGATGAACCTGGAAGCTTGCGGAAGTGGAGCGTGTCCTAAGCATCCAGAATTCGTCCATGCGAGGGTGGTGAGCCCTCTGAAGGTGAGGGCTCAGCAAGACCAGATGGACGCGGACATTCCCCCACCCGCTGCCCCCAAACCCTGCCCTCAGGAGACGGATGTGGAGTCACGAGCAGCCCAGGACTTGGGCCGCAGGGTGGGGAGCCTTGGACACCTGCAGGCTCTCGTCGGTGCTTCTAAGCCCTGCTGACAGGGGCTGGCAGGAGGCCGCCCATCTGATCTGAAAGGAGGAGATCCCTCCCTCCAGGCACAGAGTCCCGTGGAACAGCTCGGAGGGCTGCTCTCATCTCAGAAGCTCCCGGACCCCACAGAGGCCCCGCTGCCGAGCGGACCTGGGTCCTCAACTCAGGACAGAGGTGCACCCAGCCTGCCTTCCCAACGCTCCACACCCTCCCTCTGCTTGAGGACTTGAGACTGCTCATCCCCAAGGGAACAGGCTCCCGAAGGCTTAGCAAGTCATGCTGGCAGTTTCCAAGAGTGGAGAAGCCCGCGGAAGCTTCTACTCGGGTCACGTGAACAAGCGGCAGCTCAGGCATAACCTCTATGGGACCGAGGGTGGGATGAGCCACCGAGCGTGTCGACATGACCACACGGAGATGCGGGAAACAAAGCTCCCAGCATCTCCCCTCCTCCCCCCACAGAATCTCTGCAGGCTCAGTTGACAACTCACAGAAACATCTGTGGAAACAGATCAGCCCTTTTCTCTCTCAAGATAAAAAGCAGCGTTCTCGAAAAACAAAAAGCCGAGTGGGTGTGACTGTGCTCCCTTCTCCTCCTATCTGGCTCTCTGTCGGGTCAGGCTCTTTCCCTTGAAGAGCATTTCATGACCCAGTCTTGGCCGTTGTACCCAAGGAGGCAGGGAATGCAAAACTATTAACAGGACCATTTATCACGATTATGAGTGTCCCAGGAGACAGGAAATGCCTCTTGCAAGATGGCCTGCCCTCATGCCCTGGCACTGTGCCAAGCAACTCACTTTCACTTGGATTATACAAGCCTTACATCTGACTTTTACAGAAGAACGTGAAGACTGTGCCTAAAAATGAAAATGTGGGGTCTAGTGTCAAATACTCAGACGACCACCTTCCAGTGAATCCACCTGGCCCAGAGGCGGGTGCGGAATCGCCTTGCTCCTTGGTCAGCATCTGCAGGAGGGGCGCACGTGTCAACGGGACCAGAGCGGGGCCAGCGCCCGTGGGCGGCGCCAGGCACACTCGGGGTCAGCCGTCCCCACTCAGCATGGCAGCGACCTGGGTGGGACAGTAAGAGACGATGCGGGTTCCTGAGGGCTCACGAGGACCCAGACACCACCCTGCCTGTTTCTAACACACACTCTCTCCAGTCCTTACAATAACCCCACAAAGGGGCCCTCCTGCAGCTGGGGATGGAGGTTGAGTCCAGAGGGCAGAGCTGGGACACTGCCCCCAGCCAGGCGGTTAAAAAGTACGAAGCGGAAACGCCAGGGAGGGTCCAGACGACAGCCTCCGCTCTCCCCCGGCTGGAAGCCACTCTCCCAGTGACCGCCCCCACCCCCCACCCCTAAGCCCTGCTGGAAGGTCAAAGCAAAGGGCCCCTTTGCTTGGATGGTCAGGAGTCTCTTTAAAAAGAAGGGCACCGTCCTCTCAAGGAGGCCGCTCGCGGCCCCGCCCGCTCCCCCCAGCATGGCTGGTCAGCCGCCAGCCCCGAGCTGCCCCAGACAGCTGACGAGTCCTGCCGCGGGGCTGCGGCCGGCGGAAACTTCCACTTCTCTTCCCGCGCGCTGCTTCACCAGCGAGGCGGCGCCTCTCCCCGCAGCCCCGCAGCATCAGCCAGCACCTGACCTGCCCAGGAGGTGGAACATCCTCCAGGACGGCTTTCCTCTCTCCTCCATGAGCGGACCTCAGCCACCCACGAAGGTGGTCCAGCAGGGTGGACCCGCTCGCCTGCAAACCTCAGGGAGCAGGAAACGGAGGAGTCTTCGCTCCCAGGTAAGCACGTTGTACTCAAACGATGAGGGAGAAAATTTCTCCCCCAAGACCACTGGCATCCGCCACCGTCAGCGCTTCCACAGAAGAGCTTCACGACGCAGCGGTCACCACCCCAACGTCTACAGGACGTGTCACGACGGAGTCAAAACCAGAGATGAGCGAGCAGGCTCAACGAAGCGACTAACTTGCTCTCAAGTCTCCTGCTTAAAAACAAAAACTCTGGCTTTTAAACGGCAGAAGGTGGGAGAGTAACTCCGTGCAACATTTGGGCAGACACCTGGGACACTCCCTGGAAACCTGAGCTGCACGTGCGCGTAACCAGCAATCCCGCAAGCCTGCCTCGAGGAATCTACTCCACCGACGCGCTCGCAGCCCCAGGCGGAGGGGGACTCAGCGGGGACCCTGCAGGCCCCAGGGCCGAGCTGAGGGCCTCGTGGCCCACAGCTGTTCCACTCGGCGCACTCTTGCGAGGCAGCCCTGTTACCACTCCTGCCTTAACAAAGGGACACCCGAGAGCCAGACAGGCAGAGCTACCTGCTCAAAGCCACGGAGCCAGCAGCTGCGGGAGCAGGAGGCAAGGCCTGCTGGTGCAAGGAGGCCCCCCAGCTCTGCGGAGAAAGGCACCACGGGGACTCCCCTGGGTCCAGAGGATCAGACGTCACGTTCCAGGGGTGTGCGTCCCGTCCCTGGTAGGGGGGCTAAGGCCCCACACGCTATGTGGCACAGCCGCCAAATCTTATCTTTTTAAATAAAATTTTTTTCAAAAGGCAACAGACATGGAGCCGAAATGCTCACTCACAGAAAGCAGGTCAATGAGGCGCTACGGAAGCCACGCCTACAAGCGCGGGACGCAAGCCAATCGCAGCCCGGCCCGGAGCAGCCGCGGCACAGCGACCACGAGAGCCACGCCTACAAGCGCGGGCGCAGGGTTTGGAGGGTTGCGGCGACCATGCTAATCAGGGACACTGCGCGAAGACCTCCACACCAGGCACAGCGCACACCATGCGCCGCTGACCTTGAAGGCAGACACCACACATAATGGACACCACCCGGAGCTGACCTTGAGGCAGACACCATATAATGTACACTGCCTGGACTTGACCTTGAAGGTAGACACCATATAATGTACACCATGTGCTCTGTACAGCTGAGCTTGAACAACACGGAGTGGGGGGGCTGCCAACCCTCTCTGCAGCTGAGAATCCGAGTAACTCAAACGACCTTCCATTTACCAGGCTGCTCCATATCCAAGAATTTAACCAACCACATGTCATGTAGACGGCAATATTTCCTCTTTTAAAAAGTCACGTATGAGTGGACCCATGAAGTTCAAATCAACTGCACCTAATCATGGACAATGTCTGTGTGACAGCGAAAGGACACACCGGCCTGGCACTCGGGGGAGGCACGGCCGCTGTGCTCAAGTGGGTCACGGGGGCTCCTCAGCCTCAGCTCCCTCCACGGGCGCCCACCCGAACCCACCCTGCCCACTCCTATACAGCAGGCGATCCTGGAGGGTAGAGGCCCCCCCACACACACACCACACTGCGTATGATGGCTGTTAATCGCCTAAGGTCATCTCCAAAAGCCCCACAGTCCCCCTAAAAGAGTCACAATTTTTCTTGTCTGGGCTGGAAGAGAAAGGACACCTAGGTAGAGAATTGAGATTTTTGCTCTTTAATTGAGGAACAATCATAAATTTCACAGCAGGGCCCTCCTTGCCTGTTTGGCTCTGCCTTTAACCATCGCTGGTACCGAAGAGCACGGCATCGCTCAGGCTGACACGGGGACAGGTGGCCGGGCACCTACCCATCCTGCTGCCTGCATCCACAGCTGCTGTTCTGAACCTAGGTTATTTTAAGTAAGAAAGCGTTAGTCGCCCGACTCTTTGCAACCTCATGGACTGCAGCCCACCAGGCTCCTGTGTCCATGAGATTTTCCAGGCAAGGATACTGGAGTGGGTTGCCATTCCCTTCTGCAGGGGATCTTCCCAACCCAGGGATCGAACCCCCGGTCTCCTGTACTGCAGGCAGATTCTTTCTTTACTGACTGAGCTACAAGGGAAGCCCAGGTTATTATAACCAAGCAAAAAAACTGGAAAATGGTGGAAACACTAGGGCTCCTCATTAAGCTATTCATAAGCATGGTTCATTATTCCTTCACTGTGGGCAAGAATAATTACCATATATTTACACAATAATTCAGAGATGTTAGAGCATTTAACATTCAAGTGAGAAGTACAGGTTATACTAATGGCCAACCATGCTGAAAATATTAAAAACAAATGGGATATTTAAGAAGCACTTAATGAGTCTTCACTAACCATCAGGCTCTAAGCCTTTTAATTTATCAACTCATCTGATCCTCACAACAACCCCATGAGGTGCATACTATTAATTTCCTCATTTTTTAAAAAAAAGGCAATTACGAGGAACCAGAGCAGACACACTACCTGCTCTCCGATTAAAACGATGGTCCACTCACACCTGACTGCATGTAACTAGGCAGCGAAGATGGGAAAGAATCGCCTGCAATGCGGGAGACCCCAGTTCGACCCTGAGTCAGAAAGCTCTGCTGGAGAGGGGACAGGCTCCCCACTCCAGCCTTCTTGGGCTTCCCTGGCAGCTCAGATGGTAAAGAACCCGCCTGCAGTGCGGGAGACCTGGGTTTGATCCCTGGGTTGGGAAGATCCTCTGGAGAAGGGAATGGCAACCCACTCCAGCGTTCTTGCCTGGAGAACCCCATGGACAGAGGAGCCTGGTGGGCTACAGTCCATGAGGTCGCAAAGCTGGACACGACTGAGCCCAGCACAGACAGATGGGCAAACCAAGCCACATGCTTTGGGGTTTTCCCACACGGAGAACCATTCTCATCAGTTCCCCAAAAAGCCACCCACCGCAGGCCTGCTCACGTCCTCGTTTCTGCTGTGTGTGCTTCTTGAACTCCTCCCTGGGGTCAGGGTCAGAAACTTCCTGAAACAGACCCTGTCTCAGCAGTCAGCTTGACTTAGGGGAAACGATGTGAGACTGGCTGGGGCATTTACCGTTTCCTTCAGAACACCGAACCTGCAAGTGTCTTTTCCTGTGACTTGTAATCTCAGCAGCAGGACAGCTGAGCATCATCATCCTTTTTAGAAAAAAAAGTAAAAGCGATTTTTTAATCCACAAGATCTCAAAAACGCTAACCAAAGATTACCTTTAATAACAAAATTAGAAAAGCCTCAAAACTTAACTCAAATGGAGCATAGGCCCTAAGTATAGCTAATTCTATAAAGTTCTCAGGAGGAAACAGGAATAAATCTCCCCAACTTTAGATTTGGCAATAGTTGCCTAGACATGACACCAAGAGCATAAGCGTCAAGGAAAACATGCATAGGCTAGACACCAAAATTATAAACGTCTGTGCTTCAAAGGACACCACTGAGAAAGTGGAGAGACAACCCGCACATATTTGCAAGTCAGGTATCAAATAGAGCCTCTACCTTTTACTTTGGAACTCTTACAAGTGAAAGAACAAATGACCTAAGAAGTGGAAGAGATATTTCTCCAAAGACACAGCCAATAAACACATGAAAAGATGCTCAACGTCGTTAGTCATCAGGAAAACGAAGGTCAGCGCCTGATGAGAAACCGCTTCCCACCCTCCAGGAGGACAAGTGACAAGCAACAAGCGTTTGGGAGGAGCTGGAACTCTTCCTGGGTTGCTGGTAGGACTGTAAAATGGGCATCTCCTTGGGAAGCTTTTCTGGCAGTTTCTTGAAATGTTACCCGTAGAATTAACATGACCCAACAAATGTACCCAGTCCAGGCATATACCTAGGAGAAATGAAAAGGACATCTACACAAAGACGTGAACCTGAATGTTCAGAGCAGCGTTACTCCTAAGAGTGAAAAAGCAGAAACCACCAGGAGTCTACCAACTGATGAACGGTGAACGAAATGGGGTAATTCATACAGTGGAATATTTCTGAGCCACATAGAGGAATGGGGCTTTCCACGCGGCACTAGTCGTAAGGAACTTTTGACCTGCGGTGCCGGAGAAGACTCTTAAGAGTCCCTTGGACTGCAAGGAGATGAAACCAGTCAATCCTAAAGGAAATCAACCCTGAATATTCACTGGAAGGACTGATGCTGAGGTGCCAATACTGTGGCCACCTGATGTGAAGAGCCAACTCACTGGAAAAGACCCTGATGCTGGGAAAGACTGAAGGCAGGAGGAGAAGGGGACGACAGAGGATGAGATGGCTGGATGGCATCACCGACTCAATGGACATGAGTTTGAGCAAGCTCATGGAGATGGTGAAGGACAGGGAGGCTGGGGTTCTGTGGTCATGGGGCCACAAAGACTCAGACGCAACTGGGCAACTGAACAAATCAGAAGCGATGAAGAGCTGACTCTTGTCGCCGACGCGTGGATGAACCTTGACAACTTCATGCTGAGTGAGAGACGCCAGGCCCCAAAGGCCACCTATTGCTTCAGCTCATTTACATCAAGTGTCCAGAGTAGGCAGACCCAAAGAGAAAGCAGACTCCTGGTCACCAGGGACGGGAGCGGCCTGGTAAGGCCTGTGCACAATGAGAACATTCTAAGATTTGGAGCAGAGAACTGCACAACTCTGTGAATATACTAAGAACCAGCAACGTGTATACTTCAAAGGAATAAATTCTGTGGCACACAAATTGTTTAGTCCCTAAGTCATGTTGGACTCTTTGCGACCCCATGGATTGTAGTCCCCCCCCGCAAGGCCCCTCTGTCCATGGGATTTCCCAGGCAAGAAGACGAGTGGGTAGCCATTTCCTCCTCCAAGGGATCTTCCCGACCCAGGGATCAAACCTACATTGCCAAGCAGGTTCTTTACCACTGAGCCACCAGGGAAGGCCCGTGGCATACAAATTACATCCCAGTAACGCCGAAGAATTGGTGTGAACTGTGGTGTTGGAGAAGACTCTTGAGAGTCCCTTGGACTGCAAGGAGATCCAACCAGTCCATCGTAAAGGAGATCAGTCCTGGGTGTTCACTGGAAGGACTGATGTTGAAGCTGAAGCTCCAATACTTTGACCACCTGATGCGAAGAACTGACTTATTAGAAAGGACCCTGATGCTGGGAGGGATTGGGGGCAGGAGGAGAAGGGGATGACAGAGGATGAGATGGCTGGATGGCATTACTGACTCGATGGACATGAGTTTGGGTGAACTCCGGGAGTTGGTGATGGACAAGGGAGGCCTGGTGTGCTGCGGTTCATGGGGTCGCAAAGAGTCGGACACGACTGAGTGGCTGAGCTGAGCTGAAAATCTGTTGTCTAAAAGCAGCATGTGTGGTGGGGAAACAACAGCAACAGAATTTTCATGTAAAAATACGTGAGACTCCTGTGTGTCCTCAACGACTCTCGACTTCCCTCTTATCCATTCTCAGTGATCGGTGACGGTGGTGACAGCGGAACCTGTGTCCCTGGGTTCGACACACACCAGCTTGCGCACTGGTGGGCCTGGGGCAATTCCTGCTCCTCAGCCTCAGCCTCCTGAGAGGCACAGAGAGCAAGAGGAGAAACAGAACCCCACAGACCCCTCCCCCCGAGGGCGGTTGCCCCAACAAGGCCAGGGCCCACCTGGAGGCTGTGCCAAGGAACGGAGGTTCATCCCAGGAAGGGTGAGGGTCACGGGGGCGGGACGCTCAGGAAGACGCGGGGTCCTGATGTCCTCGCGGGGGTCCACCCCATCGCCCACAGACCCTGAGATCTGGCTCCCAGGGGCTAACCCGAGACTCGTCTGTTAGCTGATTAGTGCCGGGGCTGTGGGGTGGAGGGGGCTGGAGGAGGAAGGAGGAAATCAGACAGCAGGGGGTCCCTGAGGCTGGGCTGATCCCATGGAAACCATGGGGGAGCCGAGGCCACATCCACACGGCCCTCAGAGCAACAGGCCAGGACAGAGAAGCAACCCGTCAGCCTTAGAGGCCCAGCCCTTCAGCGCCCCTGCGACAGGAGGCTGAGGCCACCCTCGGCATCACGTGGCGCAGACCGCGGGGCAAGGAAGCTGGCCCAGCGCTGAGCGCTGCAGGGCCTGGTGGAGGCGGGCTGGGTGAGAAAGCCCAGGAGGAAGGCTTCCCAGGCAGCACGCAAGGGGCAAAGCCCCCACCCTCCCTGAGATGGCCAGAGCAGCCCCGCCCGAGAAGGTCGAGGGCACGAGGC
This sequence comes from Ovis canadensis, assembly GCF_042477335.2. Taxonomy (NCBI): domain Eukaryota; kingdom Metazoa; phylum Chordata; class Mammalia; order Artiodactyla; family Bovidae; genus Ovis; species Ovis canadensis. The sequence goes on along the minus strand of NC_091255.1, from coordinate 70,631,065 downwards.
TGACATGCCAGTGGGAGGGGAGGCGGAGCCCCGCCCACACCCGTCTCTGCAGGTGAAGCGCCGACTGGTGACCCTGCTCTCCTTGAACTGAGGGCTGGTTGACCAATTAGATGCTAAAAACCTGAGGACCATTTCATCTGGCTTCTCATCTACGTTCAGGCCTCAAACACTTGATGCTGCAAACCAGGGGCCGGGAGGGAAACACTTCCACAGTGCCTTCTCTGCAGCTTCAGCAGGAACTGGGTTCCCTTCTGTGATGGCCGCCATGTAACTGCCGAAGGGGAAACGCAATAACCAATAACCAGCTCCACACATTTAGAAAGGCATCAGGAGGCTGCTGGTTTACGCCAGTGTTGTCACTAAACGAGTGGCTGAGGGGGAAAAAGGGACGAGAGCGAAGAGAAGCAGAGAAGAATTCCTGGGCCGTCCAGGGGTGGGGACTCCGAGTTTCCGCTGCAGGGGGCCCTGGTTGGGGAACTGAGATCCCACAAGCCTCACGGCACGGCCAGAAACAACATAAAGCATAGAGAAGCGGGAAGATGAAGCCATATTCTCACCACGTGGCATCCTGGGCATTTTGGGGTATACCCTCATAGACCCTTTAAAAGCACCTATCAGCGTAGAGTCAGAGTCACACGCGCGTTCAGACACACGAGCCATGGGGCCACTCTCAGGCGTGTGACCTCGCCGGGCTGGGTCCCCGCTGGGCCACGCGTCCACCAGCCAGCAGGGATGACGGCAAACTACAGGCTCAGCGCGAGGATGGAGGAGATGCTCCGCGCCGAGTGTCTGCCCAGCAGTGAGTCTTCAGGGAGCGTCAGCACGGTCGTGCTCCTCGTGACATCCCTTCACCTGCCTCTGCCTTCGCCCACGTGTCCATCATCTTCCCGTGACTGCAGACAGGCCTCTGCCTTTCCAGGGTCTGCATCAGCAGCTCTGTCTTCTCAGCGTATGAGCCGTGAACTGACCCATCCCCCTTCCTGCCCTTCGCCACGGCTGCTCACCCGCCCAACTCACTTCCTAGGGAAACTATCCAGACAACTGCTAAAGTCATGTGGGCTGTGAGGGTTTTTTAGAGCAAAATTTAGTGATTTCAGAATGTCTTAATAAACATACCTAACATAAAGATCCAGCTAAAATTTCCCTAAATTCTTCATAACCGAAATTACCACCTCTCAAACTGTTTGGAAATGTACCACTGCTTCTGTTTTAAAGAGTTCACCAGTGCTCAGCCATAAAAAGGAACAAAGCTGAGTCATTTGTAGAGACGTGGAAGGACCTAGAGACTGTCACACAGAGTGAAGTAAGCCAGAAAAACAAATGTCGTTCTATTAACACACAAATGTGGAGTCTAGAAAAATAGTACAGTCTTTATCTGTAAAAAGACACAAATGTAGAGAACAAGCGTTCTGGACGCCAAGGGGGAAAGAGGGGAGGGTGAACTGGGAGACGGGATCAGCACACACTCAGACTCTGGATAAAACGACTGATGAGCCCACTGCAGAGGCCGGGGACGCCACGCGGTGCTCTGGATGACCCACCAGAGGGAAATCCAAAGCAGAGGGGCTCTGCGCACACACGCAGCTGCTCCACTTTGCTGCAGCAGAGACAGCACTGTGAACTACACTCCAGTACAATTTAAATACAGCTTCTCTCCGAGTCTGGTCCACAGAGCACCTGCCTCGAAGCACACCCCCAAGCCCCACCAGGTCAGAACCTCAGGCTGGGGCTGCGCTTCTAAGCAAGGCTCCAGGAGATCCTCAGACATAGCAGGGGCCTTCACATGATGCACAAGCGAGTTCCAATGCCCAGCCTCCATCCACATTCTCATCATTTCAGCTGCAGCCTCCAGGTTGCTTCTTTCTCTCCTGTGTTTACACACTGGGCATTCTAAAGGGCTTCCCACTGGCTCAGTGGAAAAGAATCCATCTGCCAATGCAGAGGGTGTGAGTTCGAGCCCTGGGTGGGGAAGATCCCCTGGAGAAGGAAATGGCAACCCACCCCAGTGTTCTTGCTGGAGAATCCCACGGACAGAGCAGCCTGGTGGGCTAATACAGTCCATGGGGTGGCCAAGAGTCAGCCACAACTGAACGAAAAGTCAGCTGAATTTGACAAAAAGTATTAGATGCCTGCTATGTGCCTGGCCTCAGGCAGGCAGTTTCAAGAGACTGCCTTGTGCCCCCAGAAGCACCTGTAAGGAGAAAAGCCACCACCTGGTTTTTTAGGCTGTACCGCCCTAGGTCCCAAAGGCCTGGACCACTAGATGGTAACTCTGTTCTACTGTATCAATCTAGCGGCCTTTTAAAAGGCAACATATAAATGGCAGATAAAGGGGCTACAGTGTTGCTCTTTCGCAGGCCCTATTATACTGATTTAATTGCTTCACAATCAGCATGCTTTGTGGTATATCTGTACCTCACAGAAGCAGCAGCAGAGGAAGAGGGGGCGGCTTGATCTGCCTGAGACCCAAGTCAGAGGTGGAAGAGCTAGGGCGTGAACCTGGCCAGTCTGAGTCCAGAGCTGCACCCTCACCACCAGGAGAGCCTGTGTCTCCCAGGCTCAACACCCTCACCACCAGCAGAGTCTGTGTCTCCCAGGCTCAATGCCCTCACCACCAGGAGAGTCTGTCTCCCAGGCTCAACGCCCTCACCACCAGGAGAGTCTGTCTCCCAGGCTCAAAGCCCACCACCAGGAGAGTCTGTGTCTCCCAGGCTCAAAGCCCAGCACCAGCTCCCACGGAGGAAGATCCTTCCAAAAACAGCCTCACGTGGAGCTGATCATCTTCACCCTCCAGTCCTAACCTTCTGGTGACTACAGGGCAGGGCAGGCAGCGTGATCAGGAGATGAGAGTTCTGACTTTATCGTTGATGCTAAGGGATCACCTCTTCGTGGGATTAAAATGTGACTATCTTCAAAGATGGGGGGACTTGGAGAGGATAAATGCATAACGTACCTTTCGTTTGGTACTCACCTTCTATAACCCTATAATCAAATCCGTCTTCCTTTGCTGGCAATAAGCAGAAAGCTTGTTTCTATCTGAGGCTCGGGCTGAAGGTGCAAGGGTGAAGTGAGAGCCGCTCCGCCTGTCCGACTCTTCGTGGCCCCGTGAACCATGCTCCTCTGTCCCCGGGATCCTCCAGGCACGAGCACTGGAGCGGGCAGCCTATCCTTTCTTCCAGACCCAGGAATCCAACTGGCGCCTCCTGCGTTGCAGGCGGATTCTCCACCAGTTGAGCCACCATGGAAGCCTGAGATCCTGAGATTCAGGGAAGCGCCCAGGGTGACAGACAGCCCTGCTCTCTGGCCCCTCACCCCGCCCCTGCAGGAGTGCACTCTGGGTTTGAACCCTACCTCCAGCTGCTTACGATTCACTTCCAGGCAAACACTCAGCTTCTCTACACAGCTCATCCTCCTCTGTGAACAAGGAAGGGTCCCTGGACTCATCAGGAGGGTTCAGTGAGTCTCCAAAGCACCGACTTCGCAGGCACGCCTGGGAAGCCTGGAAGCTCAACCCGTCAGGGACTCACCACGCCTGCCCCACATGCACCGAACAATCTCATTCACTGTTTCAGAAACTGTCGCACTGACAGATGAGGACGTATAAGGACTGTCCCCACCATCCCGGCGCTCTGACCAGGCACAGGTGACAGGCGGGATGACCGCGTGTCCTGGACAGTCCCACTCACGCCCACTCAGTTATTAACAGCGCTGCCCGTTCACTGTCCCCAGGGCCCTGGTTTGGGTGATGAATTACATGTGCACAGCGGTGATAAGACGAGAACAAAGCCAAGAAGAACAAAGCCAGGCAGTGATGCCTACGAGCCGCCTGGCTCTCCCGGCGGGGGAGGCGCGGATGGGAGCAGACGGGCCCAGGAGGCTGGGTGGGGCCCCAGGAGGGAGGGGAGGTGCCCGAGGCACGGTTAAGCTACACTGTGCTGACTGGGGTGGAGGTGGAAAATACTCGGACACTAAGTGGGCACTGCAAGGTCCCCAAGGTCAAGATGTCCAAGTTGATTAATCACTCATCTCGGCATCCATGGCTTTTCATCCAATAGACACCCAGCTGCAGCCAGCCTTCGGGACTTGAAAAGGAAGGGGAGGGGAGGGGCCACCTGCACGGGCATCAGTCTCCCATGGGTCGTCCCACCTCCCCAGACAGCACGGGAATCTGGGGACCGGAGGACCACCTCCCCACAGGTTTCTTACATAAGTACAAGACCACCCACGCCTCGTCACAGGGGTCTCATCACAGCGACTCCTGAAAAGGCAAAACCTCGCGGAGCAAGTCTGGGAAGAAGCCCCAGCAGTTCATATTCACCTCAGCCTTCCCTGGGCAGAGTTTCTCATCAACCATGAAAGCTAGCTTATCAACTATTTTCTGAATTACAGGGCTTTCCTGGTGGCTTGGTGGTAAAGAATCTGCCAGTCCATGCAGGAGACACAGGTTCGATCCCTGGTCCTGGAAGATCCCACAGGCCCCGGAGCAGCTAAGCCCGTGTGACCCACTCCTGAGCCTGCGTGCTGGAACTCGGGAGCCGAGACCACTGAGGCCCCCGCACCTTGGAGCCCACACCCCACAAGCAGAGAAGCCACCGCGAGAGGCCCACAAGAGTGGAGAGCGGCGCCTGCTCAGCACAACTGGAGAGAAGCCACGCGGCTGCAGAGACCCCGCACATCCAAAAATAAACAAACCTAAACTATATAACACAAAATACAGCCCTGACCCAGCGCCTGCTCACCACCACCGACCCCGCACTTCCGAAAATAAACAAACCTGAACTGCAAAACAAAAAAATACAGCCCTGACCCAGCGCCTGCCAGCCACGCTCCCACAGCCTCCCGCAGAGAAGGGGCCAGGCAGCGGTCCCAGGACAGACCAGAAAGGATGTCTGAGAAGGGAGGGCTCGAAGCCAAGCTGCACAAACTCTCCCAATCGACAGATGAGGGCGATCGGAATCTGCGGACTGTGGGCCTTTCCCAGGTGAGACGAGTCAGGGTCTTTCCCAGGGAGCAGGGCCCAGCCCTCCGCTTGTCCCCTTCACTCCAAAACCAACGAACTGCCCGGGAGGCTCAAGATGATGCCCGTATTTTGTATTTACCCAGAACCTCCTCTTTTTAAAAAGCTGTGTTCACATGTGTCTCCCCTGAGATAAAGAGGCCTTTCTATCCCTTTATTACAAATGAGAACCACGGAATATGCCAGAAGTCCCTGGAATAGTTAAGAACTGAACCTGAATTTTCAAAATGCTGCAACAGCTACAAAAATCTAAGTCCTGGGATTCTGTACAAGGTACAAATCACCCAGATGGGCTTCACCACAGTCCACACAGGCTCTGGCGGAAAGGCCTGGGACGGACAGTGGGTGCCGCAGCTGGAGTGCGGCGCTCACAGCGCTGACCCGGGAGGCTGTTCCGGCTTCGCCTCGTGCTGCGACGGGCAGCCACGGAGGACGTGGCCCAGGCCCCGACCTGGTCTGGAGGAATCAAGAACTCGTCGTTCTGATGACTTTTACGTCATCCAAGTAAGCCCCTTACCCAGGGGAGAAACACAGAGCTGGAGTCCATCCCCTCCCCGGTCCAGACGCCCTCAGAATGGCAAAGCTTAACAGAATCTACTGGACGGACAGGCGGCCCACTGCAGCCCTCCTCCCTGGAGAATCCCACGGACGGAGGAGGTTCATGGGGTTCCATGGGTTCTCCAAGAGCTGGACACGACTAAGCAACTAACACTTTCACTAACAGATTCTGCAGGACTGACAGCACAGCTCAGAAAGGCACTGAAACAGCAAAACCCCAAGTTCTAAGCCTTCAAATGTCGGATTCACTGCTCACTGCTGTTTAGGTATGGATGCCTTCGACATCCTTGTTCCCACTGAGCGGCTCTGGCGTCCAGACAGTCATTTTTCACCTGTGTCCCAAGTCTCCATGAAGTCCCATCTCTGCCAGTGTGACCGGCCGCTCTCTTTCCAGCTCACGTTCCAGGCCCAGGAGTTCCTGGCCGAGGGCCTGGCGCTTGTGAACAGTGGGTTTCTTCCTTCCTGTTCCCCTGACATCAACTTCCACAGAGAACACTGGGACCCTCTGCCTCCTTTAAAGAAATCAGATGCTGTGAACTCAGTGTGGTCCTGAAAAGACAGAAGGCTTCCTAACCGTCTGCAAATTGAGGTCTGCTGTGCAGGCTTTCATTTTTGGCACCTGAAAGCAGCACCTCAGAAGAGTTCGGCTTGGGAGGGCAGGGGGCACCTGAGCAGCCCACTCTCACGTGATACTCACTGCTCTGTAAAGGCCGACATGGGAGGAAAGTCCCAACTGTACTTCTCCAATCGCTGAATAATTTAGGTGAAGGTTTAATTAAAATTTCTGGTGTGAAAACCGTTTCTTCAGCACTGACGCTGGATGCTGTGCAGGAGTCTCTCCAATCGCTGTGCTCAGTCGTGTCTGACTCTCTGCAACTCCACGTAGCACCCCAGGCACCCTGTCCATGGACTGCAGACCCCAGGTTCCCCTGTCCATGGACTGCAGACCCCAGGCCCCCTGTCCGTGGACTATAGACCCCAGGCCCCCTGTCCCCAGGCCCCCTGTCCATGGACTGCAGACCCCAGGTTCCCCTGTCCATGGACTGCAGACCCCAGGCCCCCTGTCCGTGGACTATAGACTCCAGGCCCCCTGTCCGTGAACTGTAGACCCCAGGCCCCCTGTCCGTGGACTATAGACCCCAGGTTCCCTGTCCATGGACTGTAGACCCCAGGCCCCCTGTCCGTGGATTGTAGACCCCAGGCCCCTTGTCCATGGACTGTAGACCCCAGGCCCCCTGTCCATGGACTATAGACCCCAGGTTCCCCTGTCCATGGACTGCAGACCCCAGGCCCCCCGTCCGTGGACTATAGACTCCAGGCCCCCCGTCCGTGGACTGTAGACCCCAGGCCCCCTGTCCGTGGACTGTAGACCCCAGGCCCCCTGTCCGTGGACTGTAGACCCCAGGCCCCCTGTCCATGGACTGCAGACCCCAGGTTCCCCTGTCCATGGACTGCAGACCCCAGGCCCCCTGTCCGTGGACTGTAGACCCCAGGCCCCCTGTCCATGGGGTTTACGTAGCCCCCAGGCAATAATCCTGGAGTGGGTAGCCTATCCCTTCTCCAGGGCATCTTCCCGACCCAGGGATTGAACCTGTGTCTCCTACACTGGCAGGCGGGTTCTCTGCCACTGAGCCACCAGGGAAGCCCCCACGGGCACTTGGTCTTAACCCCAAACAGTAATTTCTAGACTCTCCCGGAGATGCCCTCCAGAGCTACGGGCGTCCGCTGCCTCCCCTCGAGGAGGCTGGCGGTCTGCACTTGCTCCTCAGGGCAACCGGCCCGCCAGGCGCTCATCACACTGCTCCTCCTCCTCCGGTTCTGCTCCTTCACCCCTCAAACCCACGGCTACTACCTTCTGTGACAAACTCCCTGCAACTAACGCACATGCTCCGTGCAGTCAGAGGGTCGGGGGGTCCTTCCCAGAGTCCCTGCCGGCGTTAGCCCTGGAGGAAAGGAACTGCGGCATCCATGTCCACCCTCAGCCCAGGCCCCAAAGATGAGAACACAGAGGCGATTTATTTTTAATAAGCTAGGCAGGTGCGTGTCACTATGAAAAGCCTAGCAGGGAAGGTTACCCAGAAACAACTGTACATTTTCTACCAAAAGCCGTCCAGATTTCAGGTTTTGAAGACCTTCTAAAACTTTTGGCTTCAGAAGGACTGTCCAGCTCCGTTATGAATGAAAATGACCCTCTGGGTTAACATCTAAAAGGCCATTGTTAAAAGAGTTGCCCGTAATACTCTAAATCAAGAAGTGCGGAGCTCTTAATAGGTAGGAAGACAATGCCAATTGGTGAAGGTGGTTTCAGAGGCAAATTTATAGCCACCACGACCTTAATTATAAAGCCAACTTAAAAGTGCACAAATGCCCCAGCCGGGATACAGACACGTGTCACAAACGTCCCCTTCACAGTTTTCTGGGCCCTCGGGAGAGGGGCGTTGGCCTCTTCAAAGGCATCCACATAGAGACAGAAAGGGTGTGGAGGCTGCGTGACGGTCAACGCTCGGTTCACGAAGAGCCACGGCTCAGACCCTGTTAAACAGCGTGTCATCTACCATTCATGCGAGACTTTGGCACGAGTGTCAGACTTCCACTCAAATAAGTGCGAGATGATCAGGGCATGTTAACCATTCATAACTCTGCTCGGTGGACACACACAGAGCAAAATCAATTTTCTGTCAAGGAGAATCGTCTTCCTTCTAGAATTTATTGGGCATCGAGGATTATACGAGACTTATTCGAGGTACCGTGAAAGGTATCAGGAGCTAATCCGCTGGGCACAGAGGGTAACAGTGACGTGAGAGGAGAGCAGAATCGTGGTTAAGAGCGTGAACCCCCGAGCCAACACACCCACACAGTGTCTCTGATGAAATGGGATTAAACGGGATAACGCAGGCAGGGTGCTCAGTCCCGGGCGGGGCCACCTGCTCCCACCCGGTCCTGCAGGCTGTAAGGAGTCAGCAAGGCTCCAAGCCCTCCTTCTCCTCTCCCCTTCCTGTGGGGCTGTTTAATGCCATTAACCCAGCTGTCTCGCTCAACAGACACCTCACGTCCAACAGGATGCTGGACATGAGGTCTGTCCAGAAAGTCTGCCCTACCTCCATGAAGCCTCGAGAAAAGTGCTCTGTGAAGGCAAGTCTATTCTGGGAAGATCCAGATGCAAAGATAAACACCACTTTTAAAATGCCAAGCCCCTCCTCCCCTCTTGCACAAGCCTCGCGGATCGACCTCCGGAGAGTCAGCAACACACGCACGATGGAAGCCACCACATTTCCATCACCCGCCGTGCTTCGGTTTTTCTATCCCTCAGTTCTGAAATAAACTGCAAGTAAGAAATTATTGTTTTAAAGGGTCTGCTGAGCCATGCAAGCAGGAGGGGAAAAAAAAGCCACGTTGGTTGGTCGAAAATAAGTCAAGGTCTGCAGAAGACCACGATGGACGGAAAGGCGGGCACGAGGGGGTGAGAGGCAGCGGGCGTGCAGGGAGAGCGACCGGCAGTCGGGAAGGAGCGACCCTGGACCCAGGCGAACCCTCTGCCCGCCACGCGCCCGGGGCCCCGGCAGGCACGGCCCTCCCCCTGCCCCCATCCTGCCCTGCAGACCTGCCTCTGAGACCTCCTCACACTGGCCCCTCTGCTGCAACCCCCGCCCAGCGCTCCTCCTCCTCAAGTGCTTCTTGAGACCACGCTCAAGTTCTTCAAGACCAAGCTCAAACAGCAGCCCTGCACGTCCTACCCTCTGGCTCCAGAGCCCCCTGGGGTCACCTCTCTGGTGGTGTTTATCAACCTGGCCCTGTTCGGACCCTTAACTGCTCCTCCCAAGGGCCCAGCATCTTTTTTAGAGCCTGTCCCTGACCTGTCCATGACACAGCTCAAAGCACATGGAAGCTGCCCCTTAATTTTCTGTGAAATTGAATAGGCTTTATTCAAGCAGTGTTCCTTCTTAATGAATTTACCTGTAACAAATGCTACAGATTACTAAATTGTAGACAGTTTGCCTCATTAAGTCATGACTTATTACTTGCGGAATGTAAGGAGATGTTTTTACATTTAGACAGCTAGTTTTTGGTTTGTTTTTAACCAATGAAGGGCAAGCAGTGGCTTTCTTTTTTTGATTTCACACCATTATTATTCACAGTTTCCTCAAAGATTGGTTCCACGCCATTGCCATGGGAAGAGACTGCCCTACGTAGTGAAACCCGGTGAAATCCCGGGACCGAGAAAAGCACACAGCAGTAGTCAGGCAGTGCTGACCCCGCGCCTGGGACTGGCTGGCGCCAGCCTTGCCGTGTCTTTTCAGCTAAGACATACGTGTCTGCAGAGGCAAAACACGACGAGCAAGGTGTGATCGGAAGAATACATGATCACGCGGTGCATCCCAACCGTCTCCAAGAGACCCGGGGTCTAGGACACGATCATGATGGAACAAGGCAAGCTGCGTAAGGACCCTGCACACCCGAAAGGCGCCGCTGGCTGCAGGGGCCAGAGAGACACGCCCCCACCAGGCAGCAGACCCACCAGGCTCGGGGGCCAGAGAGACACGCCCCACCAGGCAGCAGACCCACCAGGCTCGGGGGCCAGAGAGACACGCCCCCACGCTCTCTGCCCTTAGCGTCTGGCAAAGGCACAAGCCAGACAATCCCAACACGGAAGAGCAGCTGAAGCCCTGAAGGTCACGGGCCACTGGGCAGAGGAGGGAAGGGAACCCTGACCCAAGGAGGCACGAGGCATCGGCCAGGCTGGGGGGCGGCGATTCCACTCAGAAGCAGCAGCAGGAGCGGCAGAGCAGGGAGACCGGCCCCCTCCTTCCAGAGCAGCTGTGCACTGCAAGGGGGGACCTCACTCACTGTCCCGAGAGCGGGGAGACCACCCCCCCCAGAGCAGCTGTGCGCTGCAAGAGGGGGACCTCACTCACTGTCCCGAGAGCGGGGAGACCGCCCCCCCCACCCAGAGCAGCTGTGCACTGCAAGAGGGGGGACCTCACTCACTGTCCTGAGAGCCGGACCCCACGGGCCTGGGTGATGACTCAGAGGCCCGGCCGCCCACCTCCCCCTCTGGGTCGCTGTGTTCACACAGGATGGCTGCCTGTCCCCACTTCTTAAAGGAGAGCTAACATCCTTGGATGCAAGGAGATCAAACCAGTCAATCTTAAAGGAATTCAACCTTGAATATTCATTGGAAGGACTGATCCTGAAGCTCCAATACTTTGGCCACCTGATGCAAAGAGCTGACTCACTGGAGAAGACCCTGATGCTGGGAAAGACTGAGGGCGGGAGGAGAAGGGGGTGACAAAGGATGAGATGGTTGGATGGCATCACTGACTGGATGGACATGAGTCTGAGCAAGCTCCAGGAGAGAGTGGACAGAGGAGCCTGGCCAGTCCATGGGGTCACAGAGAGTTGGACACGAGTAAGTGACTCAGCACGCAACGCCCGGGTGCGTGGACCTCTGCCGCCTTGCCTGGGGCTCCTGCAGAAGCAGGCGCTCACTCCTGCCTGCCCCGCTGCCATCCACCCTGGGGTTTCTTTGGACCCATGTCCCACCCCCAACTTCTGAGCAGAGCTGAGGGAAAGGCCCAGACCAGCCATGCCCACTGTAGACACAGAAGATCCTGGCGAGACCTGCACACAGACAGCGGGCTCCTCTCTTGGGAGCAGCAGCAACGCATGCGGGGGTGTGGCTGTCAGCCTCTGCAGCCCAACTGTTGGCAGGCTCCCATGCCACTGGGGGGCTCACTGGGCTGGCCCCAGCCTCACCACAAACCCGATACCCGCCCACAGAGCAGGTGACAGGCTCTCAAGGTTTGCTGGGCTGGAAAGCTATGGACGCTGTCCTTCCAACCTCAAATGTTACCAAAGAGGCCAAATCCATTTCGGGTCTTGGAAACCAAGCCCAGCAACACCTGGGTGGAACAGTCACTCTGAAAGCAGGGCTTCAGGGCTGTTCCAGCTGCTGCCACAGGGATGACCGAACAGTCCCAATGCCACACAGAAGCGTGAGCTGGAAACTCCAACTAAAACTTACTGCATCTACTTTAAAAAAAATTTATAGAGAAACCATATGAAACTTTGTTCTGTATTTTCCAAGTTTCCTGTAAACGTATTATCATACTTTCATAACTAAAAAACAGAAAAAAACATGAATTGTCCCCTCAAAACTGAATGTCTCCAGAGACACCCTGACCATCACTGCTCGGATTTGGGTCTAGGGAACGTTAAGTTTAAGGGTGGAAAAATAGGGCTGAATAAGAGACACTTAGTGTGCACGGTCTGGCGGGAGTTAAACAGTCAGAGGCCACAAGAAATAATCACTTACTCCAGCTTCTCTAAAAGAATATTTCAACATGCTTGCTTAAAGCCCTTTGAGTTTATGTGCAAGTTTGTGCCTACTATAAATATTTCTAAAATGCTTCTCTGTTCCCAACTCCATGAGAGAAGCTTAAAAAATCTGAAGTATTTTTGCTGTTGGCCTAGAATGAATTGTTATTAGTATTTGGGACAAAACCGAGCTGTTCCTTAGCGGCCTTCAAACCAGCCCTTGCACCCCCTGTGCTCAAGCACACACACATACACCCCCGAGGTGTCCTGTGGAATAAACCCAGGCCTTCTCGTCGGATGACTCTGAGCCAAGAACGAGAGCCAGGACCCACAAACCAGGCGGAGCTTCTTCCAGGGATGAGCCGAGGCCTCCGTCTTGCCAGTGTTGCCACTGCGAGAGGCTGATGTCACTACGTGGTGTGGGGAGCCAGGCTTCTGGGGATCAAAGCCAGCTCTAAATATACTAAGAAACCACGATTTTTTTAAAAGAAAGATCTGTGAGGCAGATTTAAAAAATCACCAACAAGTTTATCATTTCTGATGAGTGCAGATTTTCAAAGAATTAAAGTGAGGTGTGTCCGTGGACCGCTTGTGATTAAGAGTCTGGGAAGCTCTCTTTATCGGGGGCCACCTTAACTTCTAAATTCCTGCTGTAATACTTACCTGGCTCTCAGAGGACACATTCTGGGAATGGAAAGTATTGAAGCCTTTTTTAGACTAAATTTCCAAGCAGCTTTGCATTTTCAGGTGAGCTCAGCTGAGAGAAAAGGCAATCAGCCTAGGCACAGAGAGGACCAAGACTGTCGGCAAGTCACTACTCAAGGTGAAATGTTTCCTGAACAGAGCTGAAGGTACTCTCAGGCTTCTCTGTGGCTCAGACTGTTTGGGAAGACCCCCTGGAGAAGGGCAGGATGACCCACTCCAGTATTCTTGCCTGGAGGGAGAATGCCATGGACAGAGGAGCCTGGGGTGGGGGACAGGCCGTGGGTCTCAATGAGTCGGACACAACTGAGCAAGTAACACTTTCACTTTTCACAAAGGGACTCTCATTCCCACACCCTGTTGCTCTCCTTCCAGCTCCCCAGACTGACGTAAGTAATATTTGCAACCATGAAAACCAAGAACACGACCGCTGCATGAGAACATACGGCTCTCTGTGTGAGTGGGATGGAGACCACACTCAGTCAGTAAGCCAGCCAGGAGCCGCTGCATCTATCTGAGCAGAGCAAAGTGCCACCCCTGGAGAGGAAAGCAAAAACAGAGAGGCTTGAAGAGGAAGAAGGCACCGGTGCCTGTTACGAATGTGGAGGAGTGAAGACCACTCATTCCCACAAATTCTTAAACCCATCCCACTGTGAAGAGTGAAGTGGTTGCGTTCTTTTCTCATCAGGGTCGTTTTAGGCTCAACTCTTTAAGGAACTGGGCAGACGTGTAGTTTACCAGTTACCCACCATGACGTGCAAAGAACATTCCAGGCTCTGCAAAGGCAGAGGCGACCAGCCCAAGGAGCCGACATGTTCTGCAGCCACTGACATAAAGCATCGCAGAGCACGCACTGACAGGGCTCCTCCAGCTCCTGCTGAGAGCGCCTCTGCCTTCCTGGGAACAACGCTGGGGTTCACGCACGCTCAGTCGCCTCAGTCGTGTCCGACTCTCGGCGACCCCATGGACAGAGGACCCTGGTGGGCCACAGTCCATGGGATTCTCTGGGCAAGAATGCTGGGGCGGGTCGCCCTGCCCTCCTCCAGGGGGTCTTCCTGACCCCGGGATGGAACCACGTCTCTCAGTTTCCTGCACTGGCTGGTGGATTGTTCGCCCCCAGGGGCCCCTGGGAAGCCCACATATCTAGGTTCAGTCCTTAAATAAAAGAACTCCACTGATATAAACAAGCACATTTTACCAAATTTCTTCCCTTCAAAACACTCAAGAGATTGGATTATAAAATTATATTATGTGAAGCAGAGAGCAAAACAAGATAATTAGGTTCTCATTGTCATATTAATTTAAAGTAATATCATTACACAGCAAGCTTTTGTTACCATTTTCTCTGCTTCCAAGTTCATGAGGGAAAAAAAACTTATTTGCCATTATGCTGCTGTTCACGTCTGCTTCCAGGGAACCATGGACAAGGACTTCTTCTCCAAGCCAGCGTAACAGACGCTCCCCGTGACACGGCGTCCTCCGGGCCTTGAGCACGATTCCTTCGTGAGGCCACGACCGTCAGCCGCCAGGCACACACTCTGAGCGTACTGCAGAGGCAGCTCGAGGGCCCCTCTCACTCATCACGCACAGGGCCCCACCAGGCAGGCCGCACTGGCCCCACGATAAGGATGAGAGGATGCACGAGCAGGCCCAGTATTCAGCCTGGTTCTGGCCCCACAGTCCTACAGCCACGCCGCCTTCCTTTATCAGAAAGAATCAGGGGTGCACATGTTCTGGAAAGACCACACTGCATCCTAAATCCGAGGCTTTGTTATTGCTTACTGGGATTTGTTTTTGCCTCTGTTGTCTCTACCATCAGGACAGGCCTTGCTATTCTAACCAAGCCTGGCTGCATCCACAGCTCACAGCATTAAGTATAATGGTAACAGAATCTAACTAACTACAAGTGAGCTTGTCCAAGAGCAGGAGCACAGGTGCCTGGGGCGTGCTCCCAGCCACTCGGGGAGCCTCCCTCTGTGGCCACCAAGCCCCCACTCAAGAACTGGGGTACCAGGGGGCTGCCAACCGGGACCTCTTTCACCTCCTGGTAGCCCTGCCCCCAAATGTAGAGAAGAGACTTCTACACCCAAGAGGATGCATTTGAAGAGTTACTTTGATTACCAAAGCATTCATTTCTAGCTATGTCTTGTTCTCTTTAAAGTATCTACATGCTGTTTCTTTATATAATGTGATTCCTTAAAAAAAAAAAAAAATGCAGAAAAT